>NC_068434.1:68971002-69607633 GCF_023373465.1 Oncorhynchus keta | reverse complement strand
TCAGCTTTTTATTTTATTTTTTACTAATGCTGATAAGGAGTGCCAACAACATTAAAAACTCTTCCCAAACATCTATTCCCATCACCTCCAGTCCAATCCTCCCTAATTGTTATACAGACCCGTTTTAACTTTAGTACGATTCAGGAATTTTAATGAGGAGAAGGAGAGAAGGGATTGAGGCGAGCACAGTGGGGAAATGAGAGAGAATTCATGTCGGTCTGTCTGAGCTCCATGGTTGATGCTCCTTGATAACCCCTGGTAATTGCTGCTGAGCCATTGGTGGGAGCTGCTATAGAAAAAAACACCATCTGGCTGCTGTGTGTTTAGACACAGGTCTGATGGACTCCAGAAAGCTCTGCCCGAACGTCCAATAATAAATATGTCAGCGAGCTCAGGAGAGGATCTTCCTCGTACTGGTATTAATTAGGCCTACCTTGCTTACATAAATGTGGAGACTGTTACCAATTACGGGGTTGCATTTTTCCTACAGCTTTGCTCCATGGTTTCCGGCCTGCGCTATCACTCACAAGTACATTGATATGTCTGAGCTGGAACCAAGCATGCGTTCTATGGCCAGAGCCTTTAAGTTGTTCGTTTGGGAGGTTGTTTATAGTTGTGGTGAATCCCACACCCCTTACCTCAGATTAATAAACTGCTCAGCTAGTCTGCAAATGATTTGCTCCAACTGTGTGTCCGAAATCACACATCTCTGGGGAGCTGGAATAATTTGCAATTGGGAAGGCAAAATGGCATATGATTTTAAAACTGCCTGTTCAAAGAGCAGCCAGCTCGGCCGTACAGTGAACAGTGATGTATAGACTGGCATTAAGCTCAATTTGGATTCTCAGCTAAATGATTGCATTATCCTACATTTGCCATGTTACAAAGTCTGTGGTCATACAATGTTTTCCATTCTCTCCCCTCTTATTATTATTTTTTTCTCAGAGCACAAAAGGATTTGAATAATGCAGCAGTCAGCAGCTATGTGATGGTAGTTTATCTCCCCCATTCCAATCACAACCAGCACCGCCTCCTCTTACTGGGACCAGATTGAGTTATGTGTTCCAGGTTTTTTTGTTTCATTCATTGGTGTTTTGATATGTGGATTGTTGCTCAATTGTACATTTCAGTCTAATGTTCTATTTATGATGTAGAGCTTTTTCGATCAATGGTATTCACCAGAAATCTGTTTTCATAATAAATCCTGATGCGCGGAAGACATATGTCAAAGCAGGTCAGAAAATGGCAGTGTTTTGATAACAGAGAGAACATTATTCAGGGATTGGGTGCTATTGAACTGGCATCCTGCTGTGTTTTCTCATGGTTGTACATGTAAGTGCAGATATTCAGTATTATTTTACCCCATTCCGCTGCTGTTCATTAGTCTAGTCTGCTCTGTCCAATGAGACCAGCTAACTCATAACTTTAACAAGACAACAGTTAGTTTCTCAAGCCTCTGTCTCAGATTTTTTTTTCTGTGAGAAAGTTGAGACAGACGGCAGTAAGGAAAAGGGTTGTTTATGTCATGCCTGATGTCTTCCAGAAGAGACATCGCACGTGGCCTAAACTGTTCTGAAAATGTGTGCAGCTGCCCCATCATCAACACCATATGCAGATAAGATCACTGAATTCCCTGGCTGGTGTTACTCCTATTAAAACACTGCATTAGAGATGCACTACAGCTGTCTGGAACTGGGTCTCATCATGCAGGAAGTAAACATCCCCTTCAAAATGCTGCTATCTGGTATTTTTAGATGAACTCCATCCTTTACTTTTCCATGAGTTGAAGTTGATTTTAATGTTTGGTTTGTATGAAGACAATGAAAGGCTTGGTAGTATACATTTTCTTTGTCATATTGTGATTTAGTGCCTGCAGAAAATGTTCATACTCTTTGACTTATTCCACATTTTGTTGTTACAGCCTGAAATGAAAAAGCATTAAATAGATTTTCGCTCACCCATCTCCACACAATATTCCTTAATGACCTTTGCACACCTGAATTGTACAATGTTCAATATTCCAGTGTATATTTGGTCTTGTATTTTAGGTTATTGTCCTGCTGAAAGGTGAATTTGTCTCCCATTGTTTGTTGGAAAGCAGACTGAACCAGGTTTTCCTCTAGGATTTTGCTTGTGCGTAGCTCTATTATTTTATAGTTTTATTCTGTACAGGTTTCCTTCTTTTCACTCTGTCTTTTAGGTTAGTATTGTGGAGTAACTACAATGTTGTTGATCCATCCTCAGTTTCCTCCTATCTCTGTAACTGTTTTAAAGCCACCATTAGCCTCATGGTGACATCCCTGAGCGGTTACCTCCTCTCCTGCAACTGAGTTAGGAAAGACGCCTGTATTTTTGTAGTGACTGGGTGTGTTAATACACCATCCAAAGTGTAATAACACAATGCTCAAAGGGATATTCAATGTTTTTTTTTACTCATCTACCAATAGGTGCCCTTCTTTGCGAGGCATTGAAAACCTCCCTGGTCTTTGTGGTTGAATCTGTGTCTGAAATTCACTGCTCGACTGAGGGACTGTATGTGTGGGGTACAGAGATGAGGTAGTCATTCAAAAATCATGTTAAACACTATTATTGCACATTGAGTGATTCCATGCAACTTTTATGTGTCTTGTTAAGCAAATGTTTACTCCTGAATTTATTTAGGTTTGGCATAACCAAGGGGTTGAATACTTATGGACTCAAGACATTTCAGCTTTTCATTTTTAATTCATTTGTAAACATTTCCAAAAACACAATTCCACTTTGACATTATGGGCTAGTGTGTTTAGGCCAGTGACACATCTCAATTTAATCCATTTTAAATGTAAGGCTGTAACACAACAAATGTGAAAAAAGTCAAGTGTTGTGAATATTTTCTGAAGGCACTGTATGTTAGTAGATACATTAGAGAAGGCCCTTGCACAGGCAGGGATAAATAGAAAAGCTGGTATGTGTTATGCAAAAATAACACTTAACCATATAAACATTATTTAGATAGAAGCTGATTATGACTTTTAAAAATTATGTCCATGAGTAGTATTTGATATCTTTAATATAGTGCTTTGCCAGAATAGCATTCTGAGTGATATATGTCAAGATATAGGCTACTGTACTGTATGTCCAGGTTACACATTGCATGCAGAAAGAACTGTATCCTACCGAGGTTCCATGTGGAATACAGTATGCCAGGCTCTGCACCCCTGTGGCCTATAAGAATAAGCCACGTTAGTTTCCCTAACAAAAATATTTATCTTACAGTAGCTGTATCCCTGACCACATATGGGGGGAAAAAACATTACATGGCTGTAATAAATTACTATGAAGTTTTCAAGCTTCCTCCAGCAGATGGGACTACAGACGTGTTACCTACAGTATGTAGCTTCCACAGTCTAACACAAGATGGCAGTAGCACCACTTTGTGCCCTTCCTTACCGTACCTGGAACCTGTTGTCTCGCTCCTTTTTACACTGGACAGACCACCAACAAACAGTAAACTTTGGATAAACATAGGAAGGTTTTTATTGGCCAGTTGACGATAATGATATGCACACAGAAAATAACTAGGTTCTGTTTTCATGCAACTGCTCTCATGAGGATACAGTCAGTGTTGTTTGTAGGAGTTGGAATGCAAGCACACCAGCAAGGCCTCGGCTATGATGACACCTCATCATAACTTAAAGTAAGCAACGAATGTTACCATTTCTGAATGGATCTGACTTAACAGCTGTCAGCTGTCATTTGCAGTCCTGAGCTGACATAATTGTGTTTAATTCCAGAACCTGCTGTTCTGAGGTGTGGTGGATGTCCCTCATGATTGGCCCAATGGTCCACAGCCCAGCATCTGCTTAGTCCAGATAACACCAACAATCAGCCCAGATCTACGTCTACAAATCTACCAAGAGGGGAAACAGTGTGAAATCCCTGTCTACATCTGTGGCTAAGCAGACTCCAACAACTGTTGCTTGGAGAACTTTGCATAACAATCATGAGGCTGCAGAAAGAAAAGCAGAGAAAAGAGGGTCTAGATGGGCCGAGGCCCATGGTGCGCGGAGAGGGCCAAGAAGCTGCCAGCGTCCCAGCCGCCCCATGTCTGGGCTGGCACGGCATTAAGCGGGCCGTTTAGAGGCCTGTCAAAAGCTCATCACGGCGAGGAAGCCGTCTCCTTGGGGATGCTGCGGGAGTGCCAGGGCACGGTAGGGGAGAGAAACCAGTCTTGCCCAGCAGCTTGGCCATAATGAGGAGGAAAATTCCCATTCTTGCATCCAGATTCATGTAACAATAACAATCCGCTTTTGTCCAACTTTTCTTTTTTTTTACTCAATACCCATTTCCCCCCTTTAACTTTTGCTCATCAACTATACCAAGTCCATTAATGATGATGGCTTATATTTTTTTGTCTCACCTATTTATATCTAGTGGAGGTATGTTACGTAGTAACCTCCCAACACAAGTCCAGCCGCCTGGCTTTATTAGAGGAGTTCTACTGTATCCTGGTGCATGAGACTGCTAACTCTGACGTTGTGTAACATCATTACTTAATTCATGTGGTGTCTTATAGGGGTACAAAGTGAGCATGTTTCCATTCAAAGTGACAGATAGAACATTGGTTGTCTCTGTATATTTGCTAGTAGCCTGGTAGATGGCATTAGAGAGGTTGTCATGAGGCTCTGATGACTGGATGATGTCAGTTATGGCAGTCAAGATGCAGAATACCAGTTTTAAGTAATAACTTCCTGGCTGGGGCATTTATATGTGACATCAATCTAAAGTTGTCAGCAAAGAGGTGTGATGAGTACAATGTAATTCTGTTTTTCATTATTTTCATTATTTTTTAACTGAAATCATGCCTCTTGATTTGTGAACGCACCAATTGACAAGCACCAGGAGTGTAAATTAGCAGCAAATCAGGGAATGGTGCCAGACATTACACATCGAGAGCACTAACTTCATTTAAAGGGTCATGAAATACAACCTCTGAAATGTCAAATATAATTTTTGCCTACATTCTTTTTAATGTTGCAGGTGTGAAAGTTGGATGTGAGCAGGGAGTTGAAAGGGGTTTTAGATCAAATCTGAAGGACAGTTCTTCTCTCATAAGCTGCAGTCATGGAGTAGGCTACAGATGAGGGGGTGTTGCTGGGGAAGGTGGAGGGGGGTTCTGTACTGTATGCATTTTGGTGAAAATGTCTTGTATTCTATGAAGTCTGCATTGTGTAATAAAGTTCTGATCTGGGCACTGTGTCTTACAACAGTAGTAAAACCTTGCTGTAAAAAAGAGGCAATCCTCCTTAGCTCAGCTCATAACAATTACAGGGCCTCTATAAGGAACTGCAGGCTTGTTTATATGCTGTAATGTTGTGTCCACGCTAAGCTCGCTCTGGGGCCTGGTGGTTTTGATTGCAGCAGGGAGTGTGTTGGAGTGCCGAGTCTGCAGCATGGTTCTGGCTCCATGGGGAGGCTCCTGAAGGGTGTGATCCGTCAGAGGAGACAGGGTGGGAGTGGGAGTCTTTTCCCTGTTTTCTTGTTTATTTGTTTGTTAGTTTGATACAAACTGCATCTGTCAGGGAAAACAGGAAGCCCCGCTCTCTTTTTTCTTTCACTCCAGTCCCGTCTCTCCGTCCCCAAAAGAAAACATCTTTGTTCAATGAGGAGGAAGACACTGTCCAATTCCAAACGTTAATTCTCTTAAGCTGCTCTAGGCTGTCAGCGTTAATATTATTCACAAATTATGCTTAGTCAGCACTTTTCTTATCAAGTTTCTGAACGACTAAGTGTTACATCTCTGTCTGATATCTCCTTTTGTAGTCTCTCACGGTCGTCTTAATGGTCCTGTGTGCCTCATATGACTGCCACAAGTTGACTGCCACAAGTCTCCTACAAGTTGTTGGGGCTGAGGAAAGACATAATGTTCCATGGGTGTAATGTCAGGAAGCCTCCCACTGGTCGTGACAGGAGAGAGCAGTACTGTAGTGTGTGGCCCTGCTCTCACTGCGCTGCACTGGGACTGCTTCATATCCATTTACAGCCTGGGCTGCTGCTATTGTCATTAGGATTGGGTTCTATTATTAGTCAAAATCTCATGAAATCCAATCCCTTTTTAATGGTGAGAGAGTCTGGATTGGCCACCTTAATCATGTTCAGGAACATGGGCCATGTGACTGTGCAGTGTGAGAGTGTGTTACAGGATAGTATAGACTCCCGTATCCATGGCCCATTTAGAGGAATCAGTCTCCTGTTCCTGTATTAGATATTTTATTTTAAATTAACCTTACACACTCATCCTCCTCTAGTGTTACATACAAACATATACTGAACAAAAATATAAACGCAACATGCAACAATTTCAAAGATTTGACTAAGTTACAGTTCATAGAAGGAAATCAGTCAATTGAAATAAATAAATTAGGCTCTAATCTATGTGTTTCACATGACTGGGCAGGGAAGCAGCCATGGGTGGGCCTGGGAGGGCATAGGCCCACAAAAGGGCTTTATTACAGACAGAAATACTCCTCAGTACCCCCCTTCTCAGACGATCCCGCAGGTGAAGAAGCCGGATGTGGAGGTCCTGGGCTGGCGTGGTTACATGTGGTCTGTGGTTGTTAGGCCGGTCGGATGTGATGCCAAATTCTCTAAACAATGTTGTAGGCAGCTTATGGTAGAGAAATGAACATTCAATTCTCTGGCAACATCTCTGTAGGACATTCCTGTAGTCAGTATGCCAATTGCATGCTCCCTCAAAACTTGAGACATCTGTGGCATTGTGTTGTGGGACAAAACTGCACATTTTAGAGTGGCCTTTTATTGTTCCCAGCACAAGGTGCACCTGTGTAATGATCATGCTGTTTAATCAGCTTCTTGATATCCCATACCGTCAGGTGAATGGATTACCTTGGCAAAGGAGAAATGCTCACTAACAGGGATGTAAACAAACTTGTGCACAACATTTGAGAGAAATAAGCTTTTTGTGCATATTGAATATTTCAAGGATCTTTTAATTCAGCTCACGAAACATGGGACCAACACTTTACATGTTGTATTTTTATTTTTATTCAGTATACACTACCGTTCAAAAGTTTGGGATCACTTAGACATTTCCTTGTTTTTGCAAGAAAAGCAACATTAAAATATCAGATTGATCAGAAATACAGTGTAGACATTGTTAATGTTGTAAATTACTATTGTAGCTGGAAACGGCTGATTTTTTAAATAGAATATCTACATAGGCGTACAGAGGCCCATTATCAGCAACCATCACTCCTGTGTTCCAATGGCACATTGTGTTAGCTAATCCAAGTTTATCATTTTAAAAGGTTAATTGATCATTAGGAAACCCTTTTTCAATTATGTTAGCACAGCTGAAAACTGTTGTGCTGATTAAAGAAGCAATTAAACTGGCCTTCTTTAGGCTAGTTGAGTATCTGGGCATCAGCATTTCTGGGTTCGATTACAGGCTCAAAATGGGCAGAAACAAAGGACTTTCTTCTGAAACTTGTCAGTCTATTCTTGTTCTGAGAAATGAAGGCAATTCCTTACGAGAAATTGCCAAGAATCTGAAGATCTCGTACAACGCTGTTTACTACTCCCTTCACAGAACAGCACAAACTGTCTCTAACCAGAATAGAAAGAGGAGTGGGAGGCCCCGGTGCACAACTGAGCAAGAGGACAAGTACATGCTGCCATATTGTGGACACCAACGCAATTACTGATGATGGCTAGATGTGGGACTTTTCTGTTGCATTTCAAAGATGGTGGTATTGTATTTTCTTCTACCAGATCTATTGTGTTATATTCTCCTAAATTCACATTTCCACAAACATCAAAGTGTTTCCTTTCAAATGGTACCAAGAATATGAATATCCTTGCTTCAGGGCCTGAGCTACAGGCAGTTAGATTTGGGTATGTCAATTTAGGCAAAAATTGAAAAAAAGAAGGTTATCCCTAAGAAGTTACAACATTAACAATGTCTACACTATATTTCTGATCAATTTGATGTTATTTTAATGGACAAAAAACAGATTTTCTTTCTTAAACACGGACAAGTGACCCAAAATTTTGAACGGTAGTGTACATACATTTGATATTTGATTTATTTATTTTACTTCACCTTTATTTAACCAGGTAGGCAAGTTGAGAACAAGTTGTCATTTACAATTGCGACCTGGCCAAGATAAAGCAAAGCAATTTGACACATACAACAACAGAGTTAAACATGGAGTAAATCAAACATACAGTCAATAATACAGTAGAAAAATAAGTATATATACAATGTGAGCAAGTGAGGTGAGATAAGGGAGGTAAAGGCAAAAAAAGGCCATGGTGGCGAAGTAAATACAATATAGCAAGTAAAACACTGGAATGGTTGATTTGCAGTCGAAGAATGTGCAAAGTGGAGATAGAAATAATGGGGTGCAAAGGAGCAAAATAAATAAATAAATACAGTAGGGAAAGAGGTAGTTGTTTGGGCTAAATTATAGATGGGCTATGTACAGGTGCAGTAATCTGTGAGCTGCTCTGACAGCTGGTGCTTAAAGCTAGTGTGGGAGATAAGTGTTTCCAGTTTCAGGGATTTTTGTAGTTCGTTCCAGTCATTGGCAGCAGAGCATTGGAAGGAGAGGCGCTTTGGTGACAAAACGGATGGCACTGTGATAGACTGCATCCAATTTATTGAGTAGCGTATTGGAGGCTATTTTGTAAATTACATTGCCAAAGTCGAGGATTGGTAGGATGGTCAGTTTTACAAGGGTATGTTTGGCAGCATGAGTGAAGGATGCTTTGTTGCGAAATAGGAAGCCAATTCTACTTTTAACTTTGCATTGGAGATGTTTGATGTGAGTCTGGAAGGAGAGTTTACAGTCTAACCAGACACCTAGGTATTTGTAATTGTCCACATATTCTAAGTCAAAGCCGCCCAGAGTAGTGATGTTGGACAGGCGGGCAGATGCAGGCAGTCCAGTTGAAGAGCATGCATTTAATTTTCTTGTATTCAAGAGCAATTGGAGGCCACGGAAGTTGTATGGCATTGAAGCCCGCCTGGAGGGTTGTTAACACAGTGTCCAAAGAAGGGCCAGAAGTATACAGAATGGTGTCGTCTGCGTAGAGGTGGATCAGAGACTCACCAGCAGCAAGAGCGACATCATTGATGTATACAGAGAAGAGAGTCGGTCCAAGAATTGAACCCTGTGGCACCCCCATAGAGACTGCCAGAGGCCCGTACAACAGACCCTCCGATTTGACACACTGAACTCTATCAGAGAAGTAGTTGGTGAACCAGGCAAGGCAATCATTTGAGAAACCAAGGCTGTCGAGAATGCCGATGAGGATGTGGTGATTGACAGAGTCGAAAGCCTTGGCCAGGTCAATGAATACGGCTGCACAGTATTGTTTCTTATCGATGGCGGTTAAGATATCGTTTAGGACCTTGAGCGTGGCTGAGGTGCACCCATGACCAGCTCTGAAACCAGATTGCATAGCGGAGAAGGTATGGTGGGATTCGAAATGGTCGGTAATCTGTTTGTTGACTTGTCTTTCGAAGACCTTAGAAAGGCAGGGTAGGATAGAGATAGGTCTGTAGCAGTTTGGGTCAAGAGTGTCCCCCCTTTAAAGAGGGGGAGGACCGCAGGTGCTTTCCAATCTTTGGGAATCTCAGACGACACGAAAGAGAGGTTGAACAGGCTAGTAACAGGGGTTGCAACAATTTCAGCAGATAATTTTAGAAAGAAAGGGTCCAGATTGTCTAGCCCGGCTGATTTGGAGAAGGAGAAGTGGTGAAAGCTTGGGCGAGTTGCTGTGAGGGATGCAGTGCTGTTGACCGGGGTAGGGGTAGCCAGGTGGAAAGCATGGCCAGCCGTAGAAAAATGCTTATTGAAATTCTCAATTATAGTGGATTTATTGGTGGTGACAGTGTTTCCTATCTTCAGTGCAGTGGGCAGCTGGGAGGAGGTGTTCTTATTCTCCATGGACTTTACAGTGTCCCAGTACTTTTTTGAGTTTGTGTTGCAGGAATCAAATTTCTGCTTGAAGAAGCCGGGCTTGGCTTTTCTAACTGCCTGTGTATATTGGTTTCTAGCTTCCCTGAAAAGTTGCATGTCACGGGGGCTGTTCGATGCTAATGCAGAACGCCATAGGATGTTTTTGTGTTGGTTAAGGGCAGTCAGGTCTGGAGAGAACCAAAGGCTATATCTGTTCCTGGTTCTACATTTCTTGAATGGGGTATGCTTATTTAAGATGGTGAGGAAGGCATTTAAAAAAAATAACAACCAGGCATCCTCTACGTACACTACATGACAACCTGCTCGTCGAACATGTCATTCCAAAATCATGAGCATTAATATGGAGATGGCCTCCCCTTTGCTGCTATAACAGCCTCCACTCTACTGGGAAGGCTTTTCACTAGATATTGGAACATTGCTGTGGGGACTTGCTTCCATTCAGCCACAAGAGCATTAGTGAGGTTGGGCACTGGTGTTGGGCGATTAGGTCTGGCTCGCAGTCGGTGTTCCAATTAATCCCAAAGGTGTTCGATGGTGTTGCGGTCAGGGCTCTGTGCATGTTCTACTGACAATGTTTGTCTATGGAGATTGCATGGCTGTGTGCTAGATTTTATACACCTGGCAACAATGGGTGTGACTCAAATAGCCAAATCCACTAATTTGAAGGAGTGTCCACATACCTTTGTATATGTAGTGTACATACAGTGCAACTGTGAGTAAAACTCTCCTGCTGTTGTTATTGGATTCATTGTTTATTGGTGGGTTTCGAGATGTATGTTATATATATGTCTAGAAATGGCTCACAAACAAAATCCTATGGGAAATGATTACATGGAATTCTCCACCCATAAACATATGGTTAAAATCCAGAATAACTAGCCCTTTATCTATAAACAATCTCTGCTGACATAATCACAGTACGAAATTTAAAGGTAAAAGGGGCAGAAAGAAAGTGCTGTCTTCCTGTTATGGAGGGCGGCCCTATGATTCAATCATATGAAGGGTGGAGTGTCATCCACCCATCCACTTAACTAAATTCATAAAGGCTGTTTGTATTCCTGTTCCTCTTTGTTCTTCGCCAGCACAAAACAAAGTGGAATTACACAGAGGGCCGTGACCAATGGAGAATGTATCACAACGTATCACACACTGGCAAACGCTCACAGAGCTGCAGATGGTTGTGTCTGTACCTCTCTGCCTGAGCCCCTACAGGTGCCACAGTGCTGTCTAATAGAAAGCAGAGTGTGTGGAAGAGGAGAGCAGATCAGGGCGAGGGATGATGGAAGGAAGGAGAGGGGAGGGGAGGGGATGGCTCCACTCCTCTCTGACATGTTTTACATGCAGCATGGGGTGCCTCCGCGGGCAGGGACTGTCAGTCACCCCACGGCTGCAGTATCCACTCTCTCATATCGTTTTCACTTCTCGCAGATATACAGTGGGCTCCCAGAGAAATAGAGCCCTCGTAAGACATAGACAGGCCATCCACCATACCAAATGATCTCCCGTCTCTGTGTGTGAAGAGACAGTGTGTGTTTCAGATGTTGCACAGGAACAACAGTCTCAGATGGTGTTACACTGTGAGGTCTCAAGGGTGGAGTGTTTGTTTTATCTTCCGGAGAGATGTCTCTTCCTCTTCCTCCTTTCAACAAAATAAATATGTCAACTCTGACAGTTATTGAAATACCTTTAACGACACAACATAATCTTCAAACCCTTCTGGATTAATATTTCTACTGGGAACAATCCACCCTTACATCTGCTGCTGAGCAGCGGCTTGCTCCATTCAACCCGAGTGGGTCTCCCCTTCCTGTCTGGCAGTGGATGGGGACTGTTGGACATCCTTTGGCAGGAGCTACACACGTCTCTTATGGCTTTCGGCTCGCGCAGGCCCCTGACAACGCTCTTGAGAGTTCTTATGTTTCTCTGACAGCGTCTATCAATCCGCTCCCAACAGAAGGGTCATTATCAAATCAGCTACATGAGAGCCTTCTTCTTCCCCCTCCCCCCGACCGTCTTTCCTCTTTAGCGCAAGAAGAGGGTACAAGTAGTCCAAGAGATTGTGTTCTGTGAAATAACGCTGGCTGTATAAAACCTGCTTTGTGGGGTCCCCTTTCACTGAAGCACTTGTAAACTAACCCTACTTCCCACCAAACCATTGAGTTTCCTCCAGCTTTGTGGTAGAGGGGGGTTTGAAGTCAGTGTTACTTTGAATCTCTAAGAATTATTAAAGCAGTTATATATTAACATGGCTTGCTCCTCAGAGACCATATTGTACAATCCAATATAATACTGTCTTTTGGCACGCGCAGGATGTTAAAGACTTTAAGATTATATGACCTTTCATAAGATATAGGGTATAATAATGACTAGTATAGCCCATAGCTACAGTGTGTAGTATTATAGATGGTTCACAGTAATGGACTCAGTAGTCCCTCTCAATATATCAACATATCTCCATATTCTCTCCAGCCCTTAGCTGCAGACTCACCAGTGTGTCAGTGGTAATTTCAGTGGGGAGGTTTCTGGACCACTTCAGAATGCCCAGGGACTACGTCTCTCCATGGAGGCTGCTCCCACACTGTCAAAGCTGTTGGTTAATATTGTGCTTTCTCCTCAGCCGGGGAACAGAGCTGGCAGAACCACTCACTCTTCTCTCACAACAGCCTAGTCAGCACAACACAGGGGAGGTACTTAACTACTTAAAAAGCAGGTAATCAGGTACCCAGGTTCTTCAGAGAAAGATTGGAGAGAGAAAATTGTGTCCTCTCTTTTTCTTCCCTTTCTCTCTGTTTCTTGGTTGATTTAACAAAGAGTTTAACCAGGGGCAGACTGGTACCAGAAATCATCTCTGGCATTTTTATCACACCGGCCCATTTTTTGCCCATTTTTCTTTCCTCGTGGCCCCCCACGTGGCCTATTATTAGCCCATTATTAGCCAGATAATGATCATTTTGTGCAAAAAAGCCAAGTTAGACAGGCCCAATAGGCTAAGAATTGACCAGCCCATCTGGCATTTTTGGCAAATGCACAGTCCACCCCTGACTGTCAGAAGGATTCACTCAGCATATAGACACATAGCTTTAAAGTTCATTCATTTGGGTTTATACTTTGAGCGTGTTGTTAGCGCTGTGCTGTCAGTTTTACAGTTTCCACGGTTTACACCGCAGTCACATAAAGTAAAATTTTTGAAGCATCCTCTTCTTTGCGTAGCTCCTCTCTCTGTGCTGCTCATGGCTGCTGACAGGAGGATTTATTGATCCCAGAGCCTCTGGCACGGGGCCGGTGTTGGCTCATACAGCCAGAGATGTGTGAAGGTTATGTTGTTTAACTGGAGGAGGCAGGTATGCTAAACACCCTGAGAGGGCAGGAGGGACATCTGCTCTCTTACTCACTGGGCTAACTGAGTGCATAACTCAGAGCAGGCCCAGAGCCCCCCTGTCCCCCAACCGGCCCTGCCTTCCTCGGTGCCGGTCCCTGGTACTATACAAGGATCTCACAAAAACAAATAGCAACAGAAGACCTGGCAAAGGGAGGGACCCAGCTGGGGCTGGAGGTCCTGTGTGACTATTCTTTAATCCTGACACCTGCAAGCCATTTCATCATGATTTACAGTGGGGGAACGCAGGCTGGGGGCGGGGAGCCCACGACGGGAAGTGTTTTCCTAGCAAATGACGGGGAAAGCACTGTTGTCGGTTGTTGTCCAGGCATTTGAAATGTGTTGCCCTCTAAACTACTGGGAACCCCTATCTGCCGTTTAAAAGCATATGAGAGAAAAATGACAAGTCTCTCACTATCATTCTCGGTGTGTGTGTGTGTGTGTGTGTCAGGATAAATAGGTGGGTGGGATGGGGACAGGAAGGAAATGGAGTCCACATGGATAGTCATTAGCAGGATCTCAGCAGACCAGAGCAGAACAGCTTAGCTGCTGAAACCCACCCAGCTGCTAGCCCAGAATGCCTTCATACTTGGGCCTGGTTTACACTTAGATGCATTCTCATGTAATCGTTAGTTGATGGATTATTACATTGAATCAAATGTGTTTTCTAGTGTGCTGTGCAATTCAAAAATGTGAATGGTGATCTGTTGGCTGGTATAGCTGATATACTGACTGTTCACATGCCTTCTATGATGAAACAAGATTAAGTTGTCCACCCATTCAGTTTAAAGTGTACTCCCTGTCCAGTCCCACTACACACAGGGTGGATGGGAGGATTGTTGGACTGCTGATCTGCTAAGTAAAAGCCAATCTTCCTCTTTTACCTTCACCTTGCCAGACAGCAGACTGAAAGAACATCTGAGAGAACTGATGCCAAACTAAAAGGATTGACTTGATCTACAGCTATGAAGCAATTGTTTGTTTGCCGTTGCTAAATAGGAGCCCCTCAGTTTTCATCCACAGCGCTCTGTATGCTAAGTCATTTCATGCCTTATTTGTTAACGCGGTTATTTGATAATGATGTCAAAACGCTCTACTATGTCATTGTTCACTAACCTCACTATTTATTTATATTATCCGAAGGGTATGGTAGTGGATGCTATTATATAAATATAATGATTGCTCAATTCAGTAATTGCCTTGCATTTTCCATCCACATAATTGCACACTCTCTCCCACCGAACCTGGTGCGAGCTTTGGGCTGTCCGTCACTGGTGCCCATTAGAGCTGAGAAGCATGTCAGCGATGGGGCAAACTAAAACCACATTGAGAAATGGAATTAACACCTTTCTCTCTCAGGAGCGGGGATGCAGGGCTCCATGTGGAGCGCCGTTAAATAATAATCCCCAACCGATAAACCGACTCCTCGCAGTCTGCCCAGAAAAACAAATCCTGCCGCCACTCAGCTTGCCTGCACCACTGCTGAGGCCGTGGCGAGGAGGGGGCGAGAACGGGCTGCGAGTGACATCAAACACACAGCAAAGAGAACTGGATATGAGTCAAACACATAGGATGGGGCCAGAAGGCTCATACCAGAGCCTGCTGGCCCCATCCTATGTGTTTGACTCACATCCAGTGCTCTGTGCTGTGTGTACAGTTCTGAAGTATTAGGAGGAGACACTGGAAGGTGCCTGCACCTTCAGTGTCATCTGTTATTTTCTCCAACTGACAGGAGGTATGCCAGTTAAAACTTGGGTATACAAATGACAAAATAAATCAAATATTAAGCAATAATTGGCTATAACTATGAGGCCTTCCACCTAAACACTGGGGTATTTGTGTGACGTTGCAAGACAGCCTCCACACTGTGCAGTAATCGAGATGTTTGCTACCATAAGGGCTCTGTATGACATCACCCCTAAAGCATTGTGATTATTGTGATGATGTAAATCTTCTTTTCATTATCACCCATGTCATTGTCATAAAGCAATTATTCACCCCGTCCGCTTTCCCCATCCGCTCCCACGAGGGTCTCGGTTTCACAGGGCTCAGCCAAGCAGCTTGTGTTCCACCTTTGTGTTTTGGCATTAAGGTGGATGGATTTAAGATCCCAGACTGTCGGTCTGATAATACCACAGACAGTTTGAGTTTAACAGGATATACCAGTACCGTATCCCACTTGGCCGCTTCCCTGCAGCAGCTATATTTAGTGCTCTCATCCATTGTGCCATGCCAACTCTTCCTTGTTTAACCCACACCCTTCCATTTTGTCACAATTATCTGATAATGTTCAGTCAAAAAAATATAAAATATGAGTCATTAATCATTCTCCTTGGCTGCACCTCAGTGAACTGTACTGTATGACTGAAGCGAACACACATGGTTGTAGTGTGTTCATGTCTTCATAG
The DNA here is from genome assembly GCF_023373465.1 of Oncorhynchus keta. Classification (NCBI taxonomy): domain Eukaryota; kingdom Metazoa; phylum Chordata; class Actinopteri; order Salmoniformes; family Salmonidae; genus Oncorhynchus; species Oncorhynchus keta. The sequence continues at coordinate 69,591,863 of NC_068434.1, read as the reverse complement.
TTTGGTCTTTGGGATGATTATTTTAAGTATCTACATTTAAAGTTGGTCTGATTGCAAAATGACCGCAAATTCCCATAGAGGGGAGAGAGAGATGAGTGGAAGTGGCATCAATCTGTGTGGGAGGAAGGCCCATTGGCTAATAAAAGGTACACAGATCCAAAATGATATTGAACCCATATCCAGAACATTCCATAATGTGAGATGAGTGTATGCAACCATGTATAAAAGACAAAGCCCCTTTACTGCTGTAATGCTCCAAATTGCCATTTGTTTATGAGCCTTTGCCTTTGTCAGGTACAGTAACAACTAAGGCACAAGGGCCCAGTGTCTCTCTCCTCTCAAACTCTCTCTCTAGCTCTTTCTCTATCTCCTTCCTCTCTCTCTGTCTATACCTCTGGCTAAGCTCCAAAAGTCCCACTGGGCACAACACGTCATTTCAATGTGGATACTTGGGTAATATTTGGTTTAGACGTTGATCATTGTGATTACAACCTATATTCACCCAAAGTTAGTTGAATTGTCAATGTGTTATCATTATGCTTTAAAAAATCTTAAAGCACAACCAAATTCCAATGGAAAAACAATGTCCGATTTTTTTATTTAGCTGTCACCCAAATGTCTATCACTGATAGGGAGGGGTAGTTCCTCTTGCTGCTCTGTATGCAAGTACCATGGTCTTTTTGGTGATGTGAGCTTCAACTGGAAGCCAGTGGAGTGTGCAGAGGAGCAGGGTGACATGGGAGAACTTGGGAAGGTTGAACACCAGGCGGGCTGCAGCGTTCTGGATAAATTGCATGGGTTTGATGGCACAAGCGTTGAGCCTAGCCAACAGTGACTTTCGGTAGTCCAGACAGGAGATGACAAGTGCCTGGATTAGTAGTACCTGCTCCACTTCCTGTGTGAGGTCGGATCGTACTCTATGGATGTTGTAGGAGCAAGTCACTGCTGTGATTTTAGAGGAGGACAGATCATGTTCAGGGCCACGCCAAGGGACTTTGCACTCTGGGAGGGGGACACTGTGGAATTGTCAACAGTGATGGAAAGGTATTGGAGTGGGCAGGCCTTCCCTGGGAGGAAGAGCAGCTCTGTCTTGTCAAGGTTGAGCTTGAGGTGGTGGGCCAACATCCAAGCTGAGATTTCTGCCAGGCACGCAGAGATGCGTGTCACCAAGTGGGTGTCAGGATGGTCGAAGGAGAAAAGTAGTTGAGTGTCATCCGCATTGCAATGATAGTAGAGACCATGTGAGGATATGATGGAGCCGACTGACTTGGTGTATAGAGGAGAGGAGATGGGCTAGAACCAAGCCCTGGGGGACACCAGTAGTGAGATTACGTGGTGCAGACACAGATCCACTCCACGTCACCTGGTAGGAGCGGTATGCCAAGTAGGAGCTGATTTGCTAGTGTTTTTACAATCTTTAATGTCCAACAATTGAGAGGGGGCAAATAAAATCACCACGGGCCAAATTCGGCCTCTGGCTGTCAGTTGGGGAACCCTGCCCTAGGCCTATTGTATTGCCTATTTTTGTTGAATTCTAGGTTGAATTGAAACAATAGCTGTTGATAACTTGGCAACTGCTATATACTGCAGGGCTAAATAGCATTGTTCATGATATGAGTGATAAATAATAGTCACATTTAATTTGCTCTCTTAAACCTACCCATTTTTAAGTGGCAATCTCTCAAAAGCCCAGTGGTAATAGTCATTGACAAATATCAAAGCTAAGCAGGGTTGGGCTTGTTTAAAACCCTGTATGGGAGATCAAAGGTTAGCTGTAGATAGATCAATACTCCAGTAGAAAGTGCCTATTGTTTGAGTTTTTTCTGATATTGAATTTAACGCTGAGGTTATTTTAAAGGTACAAATTCAACCTATTTTATACAAGGTTGGTTTATATTGAATTTGGTTACCATTATGACATAATCCAGTGGTTGAAATTTCACCTTCAAAGCAATCACATTGATGACGTTTTCCAAATCCAATGTATTTTCCACGTCACAATACGTTGACAAATTAGTTTGAAACAGCATTGATTCAACCAGTTTGTGCCCACTGGGTTGGAGAGTCAACCTGGAGTAGGTTACTGGTTTGTAGATCCTGTTTTACATGTCTTACATTTTCTGGCCATGGAAACCTCCTTCCTCCCCCAAAAGACCTGATTATAACCACCTTCTGATTATAACCACCTCCTCTCCTGTTGGACAGAGAGCGCTGTATTTCACCCTTTCCTCCCCTCTGTGACCGCAACATTCTGCAAACCCTGGTAAAACAAGACATTATATATTAGTTTGGATATCAACAAATCACTCCCATCTGTGTGAGTGTAAATACTCGCACCCTTTGGCTTTTCATGAAGCAAGTCAACTGGTAATTTTGGAGGCTATCTTATGTGTATATGATTGATTCCAGATAGGAAACTACTGATTTAGAGGTAGGGAAAAACTGTATCGCAGTAAAAAACTAAACACAGACACAGCTGTCTAATCAAATATAGACCAGTATTTCTGTGTTTTATCACCTGTGATCCGATGGCATGTATGCGAGTGACTGGTTCAAGAAACATACATTTTTGCTTGACTGACTAAGTTAGACTAAGCAGTCTCTTTGGATGCGAGGTTACACACTCATATGATAGCAGAAAAACCTGCTTTGGGTATTCCTATTCCCCTCTCCTCTCTGTGACTCCCAGATTCCTCATCAAGTCTCTCCAGCCTCATATACCTTTGGCACAGCACAAGCTCGCATCAGATGGAGGGTGGGGAGATGTGTCCCCCTCCCTCCCACGCTGGAACAGAACGTTTGTCTCTGCGCTGCCCTTATCTCCCCATCCCTCTACTGTCTGATGTGGCATAAATCACAGGAGCACAGCAGTATTTACGATGCACGGCCGTTTATTAATCTCTCCCAGCTGCCTGTGTTTCACTGACACAACACCTTCAGGGCACTGGATCTGTACCATGTGCTCCGGAAAAGGCCGTTCTCTTCTCTCCATCCAGCAAGCCACAAATAAACCTGATTAAGGGATTTGTGCTCTTTATGGTGAATTTTCACAAACCCACATTTGAAGATCCAAACTGGTTTATGGTATTTATAGTCTACATTACTTGTGTTTTTATTGCAAAACATGATCCTCATCTCCTGTATGTGATGGTTAAAAAAGTAAAAATGTCTGTAAATGATATCACCTGTGTTTACTCTACAAATAGGAAATGGGAGTTTGCCCTTATTAAAAGCTATAATATACTCCAGTATAATAATCTTACTGCTCTAATTTGGGATCCATGGTTTCAATGGCTCTCATACTATCAGCTCCAGGAGGGAAGCATAGTTCAATATATATACAGTACCAAACGTTTTGACATGCCTACTCATTCAAGGGTTTTACTTTATTTGTACTATTTTCTACATTGTAGAATAATAGTGAAGACATAAAAACTATGAAATAACACATATGGAATCATGTAGTAACTAAAAAAGTGTTAAACAAATCAAAATAGATTTTAGATTTTAGATTCTTCAAAGTAGCCACCCTTTGCCTTCATGACAGCATTGTAGACAGCATTGCAGACACTGCAGGCCTGTCACATTTATCCAGGCCTACTAACAGGTACCTACTATAATATAGAGTTATTTCCCTGCAAATCCAATTGGATGCTTTAATTCACTCCTCCTCTGACACCTCTCACACTACCATTCCAACTTCGTCCTTTCCTCCCATGGCATGACTCACAACACATTGTCTCTTCCTATGCTTTATTGTATTTTTTCTTCCCCCCCCCCTGCCCAGAAATGACAGTGTCCGATTTTGAAACATCTCTCTCCTAGTTGGCACTTCCCTACATTTCCCTCCATCTATCTGTTTCTCTTTTGTGAGGACCACACAGAGGGATGACATGCCAGAGGCACGTCCAGACTGGGTGGCCCAGCTGCAAAATGTGGGTGACAGGATCAGCCTTCAACCGGCTATCGAAGTAATGCGTGTAGACAGTGTAAAACCAGTCTCTAAGAGACCTAAGGAAAGGAGGAAAAAACAACGCTGGCAGATCTGAATAAATGGACATTTAAAAAACCTGAGTATTTTGCCACTCTTTTCAGCTGGAGCCACATGCACTAACTCCCATGCACAGGGTTCACACGTACACTGCCGATGTTGCAGGTTTTCCTACTTACAAAGCATGTAGAGGTCTGTAATTTTTATCATAGGTACACTTCAACTGTGAGAGACGGAATCTAAAACAAAAATCCAGAAAATCACATTGTATGATTTTTAAGTAATTCATTAGCATTTTATTGCATGACATAAGTATTTGATACATCAGAAAAGCAGAACTTAATATTGGAATATATAATATATATATATATATATGACCAAGGAATTGGATATGTAGTTATGTTGGATGGCCAACCTGTTAGGTTTACTACAGATGTTGCAGGAATCATGAAACTAATCATGAAAAAACAATTTAGTAAACTGAAATAAAATCATTAAGAAACCTCTTTCAAAACTTAACTATACTGAAACTATCGTTGACTCCAAAATAAAATAAAAAAACATTATTTTCAGTTGTACTTTTTTCTCTTCTAAACATTTTTTTTCCAATTGTGTTTTCAAGCTTCTGAATCTGGCAGGTAAATGCTGCCAGAAGTAGGTGATGTTTCAAATGGGCATAACTTGTGCATCAATATCACTATCTATCTTTCTAGACAGATGGGTTGCCTCCCACAATACACCAATGTTTCAGCATACATACAAATACAGTACATGTGTCAGTTGGGACAGAGAGGAAAAGTCAGAACAGTGAAGACACTGTCACTGCCTTATCCGGTGACATCACCACCTTATCCGCTTGTTGCCCTAGCATAAACATCCCAGCCGGACACAAAGAAGTAGTGAGATGGAGAATGTGGAGGTTATTTTTAATGAGTGCATTTCAAGTGGCTAGTTTGCATCATCTACCTTCACTAAAACCACAGCAAAGATTTTGCCAGAAAACTATTTCGAATCACGACGTTCTGAGATGTCTGCTTACAGGCTACGGAAAGAGTTAGATTTTTCAGGCTTGGCCCGCCTACTCAAACTTATGATTTGTTGGCAGAGTTGTCTGTCTGAAGACGACCCTCCTTAGAACAAATTTTTCTAAATGTCCAAGAGAATCTGACATCCTCCCCAGACCTAATGCTGAAAGCCTGGTCATGGTTCACATCAATACCTTCATCCCAGACCCACTGGACCCACTCCAATTTGCATAGTGCCCCAACAGATCCACAAATGACGTAATCTCTATTACACTCCACACTGCCGTCAACCACCTGGACAAGAGAAATACACATGTCAGAATGCTGTTCATTGACTACAGTTCAGCATTCAACATCAAAGTCCCCTCCAAGCTCATCACCAAGCTCAGGACCCTGTGACTGAACCCCTCCCTCTGCAACTGGATCCTGGACTTCCTGATGGACCGCGGTAAGCAGCAACACATCCGCTATGCTGACCATCAACACAGGGGCCCCTCAGGGTTGTGTGCTTAGTCCCCTCCTGTACTCTAAGTTCACCCACGACTGCATGGCCGCACATGACTATAACACCATCATCAAGTTTTCTGATGACACGGTGGTAGTAGGACTGATCACCGACAATGATGAGCCAACCTATAGGGAGGTGGTCAGAAACTTGTCAGTGTGTTGCCAGGACAACAACCTCTACCTCAATGTCAGCAAGACCAGGGAGCTGATCGTGGACTACAGGAAGGGGAGGGGCGAGCACGCCCCTATCCCCATTGATCGGGCTGCAGTGGAGTGGGTCGAGAGCTTCAAGTTATTCGGTGTCCACATCACTAAGGAATTAACATGTTCCACACACACCCATACCCACACACTCACAGATACTTACACTGACACCCCAACACACGCACACACACACACTAAATAAACCCACAAACAAATAAAATGCGCACACATGTATACTGACGCCACACACACTTACACTCACTCACACACACACACAAATGAGAAATATCTCATTCATATAAGTATTCACACCCCTGAGTCAATACACCTTTTGCAGTGACTACAGCAACAATTACAGCTATCTTTCTGGGTAAGTCTCTAAGAGCTTTGCACACCTGGATTGTACAATATTTGCACATTATTCTAAAAAATATTATTCAAGCTTTTCAAGATTTTCATGTCTTGCCATAGATTCTCAAGTCAATTTAAGTCAAAACTGTAACTAGTCCATTCAGGAACATTCAACGTTGTATTGGTAAGCAACTCTGTATATTTGGTCTTGTGTTTTCGGTTATTGTCCTGCTGAAAGATGAATTTGTCTCCCAGTGTCTGTTGGAAAGCAAATTGAACCAGGTTTTTTTTATCCTAAAAAACTCCCTAGTCCTTATCGATGACAAGCATATCCATAACATGATGAAGCCACCACCATGCTTGAAATTATGAAGTGGTACTCAGTGATCTGTTGTGTTGGATTTGCCCCAAACATAACACTTTGTATTCAGGACAAAAAGTACATTTTCTTGCCAAATGTTTTGCAGTTTTACTTTAGTGCATTGCAAACAGGATACATGTTTTGGAATATTTTTATTTTATACAAGCTTCCTTCATTTTACTCTGTCATTTATGTTAGTATTGTGGAGTAGCTACAATGTTGTTGATCCATCCTCAGTTTTCTCCTACCACTGTTTTAAAGTCACCATTGGCCTCATGGTGCAATCCCTGAGCAGTTTCCTTCCTCTCGGGCAACTGAGTTAAGAAGAGCGCCTATATCTTTGTAATGACTGGGTGTATTGATACACCAACCAAAGTGTAATTAATAACTTCACCATGCACAAAGGGATATTCAGCTTGTTTTTTACCCTTCTCCCTCGTCTTTGTGGTTGAATTTGTTTTTGTATCTCACTGCTCAACTGAGGGACCTTATAGATAATTGGATGTGGTGTCGTCATTAACAAATAATGTTAAACACTATTATTGGACACAGAGTCAGTCCATGCAACATTTTATGTGACCCTTTAAGATAATATTTACTCCTGAAATTATTTAGGTTTGCCATAACAAAGGAGTTGAATAGTTTTTGACTCAAGACATTTCAGCTGTTAATTTTTTATTAATTTGGAAAAATGTGGAAAAACATAATTCCACTTTGACATTATGGGGTATTGTGTGTAGGGCAGTGACATAAACTCTAAATTGAATACATTTTAAATTCAGGCTGTAACACAACAAAATGTAGAAGAAGAATGAATACTTTCTGAAGGCAATGTATATATCCTGTTGCCTTGTCACTTTACCCCCTCTTATATGTACATACAGTTGAAGTCGGAAGTTTACATACACTTAGGTTGGAGTCATTAAAACTCGTTTTTCAACCACTCCACAAATTTCTTGTTAATAAACTATAGTTTTGGCAAGTCGGTTAGGACATCCACTTTATGCACGACACAAGTCATTTTCCAACAATTGTTTACAGAGAGATTATTTCACTTATAATTCACTGTATCACAATTCCAGTGGGTCAGAAGTTTACATACACTAAATTGACTGTGCCTTTAAACAGCTTGGAAAATTCCAGAAAGGGATGTCATGGCTTTAGAAGCTCCTGATAGGCTAATTGACATCATTTGAGTCAATTGGAGGTGTACCTGTGGATGTATATCAAGGCCTACCTTCAAACTCAGTGCCTCTTTGCTTGATCATGGGAAAATCAAAAGAAATCAGCCAGGACCTCAGAAAAAAATTTGTAGACCTCCACAGGTCTGGTTCATCCTTGGGAGCAATTTCCAAATGCCTGAAGGTACCAAGTTCATCTGTACAAACAATAGTATGCAAGTATAAACACCATGGGACCACGCAGCCGTCATACCGCTCAGGAAGGATACGCGTTCTGTCTCCTAGAGATGAACGTACTTTGGTGCGAAAATTGCAAATCAATGTTTGGCCATAATGACCATTGTTATGTTTGGAGGAAAAAGGGGGAGGCTTGCAAGCCAAAGAACACCAATGTAAAGGCAATGCTACCAAATACTAATTGAGTATATGTAAACTTCTGACTAACTGGAAATGTGATGAAATTAATTAATTAAAGCTGAAATAAATAATTCTCTCTACTATTATTCTGATATTTCACATTCTTAAAATAAAGTGGTGATCCTAACTGACCTAAGACAGGGAATTGTTACTAGGAATAAATGTATTTGGTTAAGGTGTATGTAAACTTCCGACTTCAACTGTAGCTACCTCTATTAACTCATACCCCTGCACATCGACTGCACATCGGTACCGGTACTCCATGTTTTTAGCCATGTTATTATTTACTTGTTATTGTTATTTGTTATCCACTGTGTATTTATTCCTTATGTTACTATTTCAATTTTCTATCTTTATCTTTAACTCTTTAACTCTACATTGTTGGAAAATAACCCATTAGTAAGCATTTTACTGTTAGTCTACACCTGTTTTTTACAAAGCATGTGAAAAATAACATATTTTATTTATTTGTTGCTCTAGGTTTGGGATTTCCAAGACTAATTGATAACACTAGCTAACAGGAGACTGCTAGCTATCACTAGCTAACAGGAGACTGCTAGCTATCACTAGCTAACAGGAGACTACTAGCTATCACATGCTAACGGGAGACTACTAGCTATCGCTAGCTAACAGGAGACTGCTAGCTATCACTAGCTAACAGGAGACTACTAACTATCACTAGCTAACAGGAGACTGCCAGCTATCACTAGCTAACAGGGAATAAATAGATCCTACAACACAAGGTTCCTAGCCTCCAATGCTTGGCCTACTTCATGTCCCTAACACTAAAACAGACTGAATAATAGAAAAACAAAATATAAATGTTTTATCAAACAAAAACTGAATAATAACTAGTAAATCAAGTCGGAAGACTAACTGAAAATGAATTGAATTTCCCCCCAAAATCTAAAACGAATAGAAATAAAAACTAACATAAAGACACAAAACTACAATAACCTTGATCATTACATTATCGGTAAGAAGTGACCACAGTGCATCATGGAAATATGTTCATCCCTTCAGCCCTGTTCTCCTCCTCCATTATTAGGAAGGGGAGACTCTGTCATACTCTGGACAGGATTTGTAAAAAGACCCAATGTTCACAATTCCCCTCCATTAAACAATGTTTTCAAAGCTGTGAAAATGTTGCATGATTTGTATCAAGGCAAAGTTGTGAAAGCAAACATTCCCCAATAAAGACTTGGAGCTCAGCTGTCTCCAAGATACAATGATAAAAAACGTATCATATTTTTATTGTTTATATTTCCAGTCCAAAATATTTAATTTGATGTCTGTCGCCTGTATTGAGGCTCACTGACAGGGCTTGGGAACTCTCAGCACAGTGAGGCCTCGCCACTGAAGTTCAAGGAGGACTGTGAGAGTCACAACAGCCAAGGTGTTCTTACAGGACAGGGGGCAATTAGTTGCCCCTCCTGATAATCACCTTGTAGCATTTAGCACACACTTAACAACACAAATGGCCCACAGTGTAGTAGGTGTGTGTGTGTGTGTGTGTGTGTGTGTGTGTGTGTGTGTGTGTGTGTGTGTGTGTGTGCTTGCGTGCGCTGGGTGTGCACTTGTGCATGTGATACAAAGAGAGGGGGTTGATTGCTCTGTCCAGAAGTTAGAGAGATGTGCTGGGCTTCGTCAAAGGAGAGTGCCTGCAGAGGGAAGAGATCAGTTGTCATCACTAACCAAGACTCTCCATCCCAGTGGTTGGAGGGCTGGGACATTCTAGCACTCGCTGAAGAATGGCCACAGCCAGCGACTGTTTATTTTTTTTCTCTATCTTGTCTTGGCCACCTTTCCAAATGAGGATCTGCAGTTGTAAACTTAGCTTTTGCCCTCCTCCTCTCATCGGTTGTCAGAGATGAGAAATCAGAGGTAATGTTATTTTGGGGGGGATGAGAGAATGAAAAACACTGTCAAATCCAATTTCCTCTGGTTTTTATAGCTTTGCAGCTGTATTTTCTGGGGGGGAAATGGTTGAAGGACAGCGCCGTAAATCATAAGTCCCGAATATATAAACAGCTTTGATGTAAAATTCCATTAAGTTGCCAGAATATTGCCATAACATTCAAATCCAATCTACTAAATCTAAATCCCTTGCTACAGTATATCTGTCCAACAATGCATCTCCTTTTTGTTTCACAACTATTTTAATGTTAAGAGTAAGACTTGGAAGTAAAAGATATACAGTAATTATGAAACTATGTAAGTCAGACAGGCGTGCAGATAGATACGAAAGAGGGATAAATCTAGCGATAAATGGAGGGATGGTTGAGTGAGTGGATGAGTAAATAGATCTCTTATTCCAAAAGCTATTTGGGAAAAAACAATGAACTGGGAATTGATTATATTTAAGATGTGTTTGTGTGTGTGTATGCCCGGTGTGCATCAATACAGAACAATACTCCTTAAATATAGAATGGGTGGGGATTTAATGAACACACAAGTGCATCTGCTGTCACTAGGGGGGAAGAGTCACAATTATGGTTTTCAGGCAGCTGTGTGTGTGTTCTCCAGGCACCAGTGGGAGGTCAGGTGGTCAGCTGGGCTCTCCAGTCAAGTGTCACGCCAGTCCACCATCCTCGCTGACGCCATTGTGAGTCACAGAGGCTGTGCGGATGCAGGGACAAAGAGAAGCACTTGATCTATTAAGATGTGAATTGTGTTCTCCCCACACTGTGCTGTGCTGCATGGTAAAGGAAATGAGTTGATCCTCTCGTGCAGACTATCACTAAGCTTTACAGCGCTAGTAGCTCCTAATTTACAGTTTCAGAATGAGGGAACGTTGAATATCTAAATAACATGTCTGTCCTCGAGTCTCAATGGTATAGGCCAAGCAATGGAGATTCAGCTAGGGTTAGGGTTAGGGTTGAGCCTGGGTTTGGACATGAAGCTAGGGAATAGGGTTAGGGTTGAGCCTGGGTTTGGACATGAAGCTAGGGAATAGGGTTAGGGTTGAGCCTGGGTTTGGACATGAAGCTAGGGAATAGGGTTAGGGTTGAGCCTGGGTTTGGACATGAAGCTAGGGAATAGGGTTAGGGTTGAGCCTGGGTTTGGACATGAAGCTAGGGAATAGGGTTAGGGTTGAGCCTGGGTTTGGACATGAAGCTAGGGAATAGGGTTAGGGTTGAGCCTGGGTTTGGACATGAAGCTAGGGAATAGGGTTAGGGTTGAGCCTGGGTTTGGACATGAAGCTAGGGTTAGGGTTCGGGTTGAGCCGGGGTTTGGACATGAAGCTAGGGTTAGGGTTAAGGTTGAGCCTGGGTTTGGACATGAAGCTAGGGTTAGGGTTAGGGTGGAGCCGGGGTTTGGACATGAAGCTAGGGTTAGGGTTAGGGTTGAGCCTGGGTTTGGACATGAAGTTAGGGTTAGGGTTGAGCCGGGGTTTGGACATGAAGCTAGGGTTAGGTTTAGGGTTGAGCTGGAGTTTGGACATGAAACTAGGATTAGGGTTGAGCCAGGGTTGGGAAATTAAGCTAGAGTTAGGGTTAGGGTTGAGTCGGGGTTTGGACATGGAGCTAGGGTTAGGGTTAGGGTTGAGCCTGGGTTTGGACATGAAGCTAGGGTTAGGGTTAGGGTTGAGCCTGGGTTTGGACATGAAGCTAGGGTTAGGGTTAGGGTTGAGTCGGAGTTTGGACATGACGCTAGGGTTAGGGTTAAGGTTGAGCTGGGGTTTGGACATGAAGCTAGTAAATAGGGTTAGGGTTGAGCCGGGGTTTGGACATGAAGCTAGGGTTAGGGTTAGGGTTGAGCCTGGGTTTGGACATGAAGCTAGGGAATAGGGTTAGGGTTGAGCCGGGGTTTGGACATGAAGCTAGGGTTAGGGTTAGGGTTGAGCCGGAGTTTGGACATGAAGCTAGGGTTAGGGTTAAGGTTGAGCTGGGGTTTGGACGTGAAGCTAGTGTTATGGTTGAGCTGGGGTTGGTACATGAAGCTAGGGTTAGGGTTAGGGTTGGGGTTTGGACATGAAGCTAGGGTTAGGGTTAGGGTTGGGGTTTGGACATGAAGCTAGGTTTAGGGTTAGGGTTGAGCTGGGGTTTGGACATGAAGCTAGGGTTAGGGTTAGGGTTGGGATTTGGACATGAAGCTAGGGTTAGGGTTAGGGTTGAGCTGGGGTTTGGACATGAAGCTAGGGTTAGGGTTGGGGTTTGGACATGAAGCTAGGGTTAGGGTTAGGGTCGAGCTGGGGTTTGGACATGAAGCTAGGGTTAGGGTTAGGGTTGGGGTTTGGACATGAAGCTAGGGTTAGGGTTAGGGTTGAGCTGGGGTCTGGACATGAAGCTAGGGTTAGGGTTAATGTAACAGTAAGGTTCCCACTGGGCAGAGACTTCAGTTCAAAGTCTAGTTTTGATTTACATTTGGTCGAGGTATCAACTAACATGAGTTCAACGTGAAAGAAAAAATAAATGTTACCAAGTCTTTGGAAAAAATTCCCTAACGTTGATGACTTTTTGTAAATTCAGTCCGTCTTCCAAGTTGATTCAATGTCATCACATAGATTTTTTTTATTTTTTTATTACGTGGAAACAACGTTGATTCAGCCAGTTTTTGTCCAGTGGGTTGGTTCAGGCCCAATTGAACCACTATGTAGAATGCTCAGCTTTTAATACAGCCTCTATAAATGTCTATAGCCATTTTAATTGTAAGTTTAAGTACACTGATAGTTTAATATAGACTGAATAAGAATGTGACGCAACACCCACTAGAGCCCAGCACCCTGACAGGTGGGGTACTGCTAGTGCACCCTTGAGCATTGTACTTAAGCTCAATTATCACAACTTAATTCAATTGGTCCAATAAAACTATCCAGCTGCATAAACATTTTACAGAACGGGTGAGATCTAAAACAGAGAGCATCTTTAACTCTCCCTGGATCAGGCCGTCTGCTGTGCCAATCATTCATTTCACACTGTAATGTAATGATTTAGGAGCTCCCTATTTGTCACGTAGTCCAGTGGCACCACACTGAGCCAACGTGTCGCTTTCTTATGAGTCTATCGACGTGAACGACCACTCTCCCAAATGGCTAGCTGGCCAGCAATTTGCCAATGGAGGGGACAGGGTGGCCCCATTTGGGCGGCTGTATGTCTTTGGGGGGTTTCTGCTTGTCACTTTCCCTGTGCCTGGCTCTGTGTTCAAAGCCAGGGCTTTTAAACCTGTGTGTGACTGTGACAGCAGGAAGGTAGTGCTGTGAGAGGGGATGGATGCATGGGGCCGGGTGGCCGGCCAGCTGTGCTCTCTTGTGGTAGCTCCAGGGATAGCTTGCCCTGCCTGGGAGGTGTCACTTCACTGTCATTTGTTTTGCTGTAAGTCGCCGAAGTCTTTTTAAAACAATGAACAATGTTTTTTACGACTTCTGAAACCATACGTTCTTTATGATTCAAAGTGAACACCCTGAAGGAAATGACAATGTTACATTGAGCTGTTTTCTTTATTTCCCTGCTTATGTTCTGTTCATGTTTCTCAGAGGCTGTGCATGCAAACGTTTAACTCATGAGATGAGGTCACGAGATTAACATTCCACAAGTTTTGGGGTTGAGGGGGACATTCCCGTTGACTCCCTCAGTCCTGTGAGATGCATAATTGCTGGCTAAATACCCATCTCTCAGGGGTGGCCAGCCTGCCTTAATGCAGAGGTCTGCTCTGTGTCCATCCACATTTGCAGCCAGTCTGACACGTACAGTGGCTTTCCTCTGTCTCACAGGACAGGTCCACTGGCTGCCTCATCAAGGCTGATTGCTGGAGACACTTCCTTCCCAGCAGTCATTTCACCTGACGTGAAGCAGACCTGTCTCCTGTAGACCCGCACTATGAATCAGGAAGACTGACTGGCTGAACTCATCTCCCCTGGTGAAGCTGGAACCACATGACTGAGGAAGGAGAGAATGTCTCTGTGGAGAGTGGATATACCAAGAAGTCAAAATAAAACTACCTTGTTTAATGCTAACATAAACATTCCACTGGGCACCCCAAGTTGTTTCAACATGGAAATTATGGTAATATTTGGTTGATCAATGATATTTCAACCTTTATTTACCCACTCAAAAAGACAGACAGAAGTTTGTTGAAATCCATATGTGTTATTACTATGCTTTCAACCAACTAAAGGCTTAACCAAATTCCTGGTTTAGTTGTCATCTAAATGTCTTATCACTGTGCTATCAACCATTTTAAAAGCACAACAAAGTTCAAATGGGAATACAATGGCAAATAAATTGTATTTATACAACTTAATGTGTTATCACCGTGCTTCATCTAATAGCACAACCAAATTACCTGGATTGTAGTTGAGATTACATTAAAAGTACATATTGCAAGTGATCAATGCTTTTCAAGATTCTGCACAGATTATTAAAGCAACTGTGAAGATTTCCACAGACCTACGACCTTTGCGTGCTATCTTGAACATGCATGCTTCTATGATGACATAAGAAGACATTTATAGTTACAGTAGGCTAACCTCAAAATGTGGCCAGCGATATTGAATTGTGTTTGGTTGTCAACAAATTCCAGTTTGTCTACAAAGGAATAATGTATGTGTTGGATTCATGTCTCCATCTCAACCAAGAATCAAAGGTAAAGAATAGGGCTCAATGCTAGGTATGCATAACTGGCTGAAAGGGAGTCAAGCGCAGGAGAGCAGAAGTTGGGTAGCCAAAGGAGCATTTTATTTCCGTGAACAAAACACACGGCACTAAGAAAACTAAACACAATATGGGTTGACATAACCCAGCGCAAACTAGTCTAGCGTGCACATACACGAAACAACAAACAATTCCAGACACAGACATGGGGAGGGTTATATACACGTCTAATACTGAGGGAATTGAAACCAGGTGTGTAGGAAAACAAGACAAATGAAAAAATTAAAGGTGGATCGGCGATGGCTAGAAAACCGGTGACGTCGACCACCGAACGCCGCCCGAACAAGGAGAGGAACCGACAACGGCAGAAGTCGTGACATTCAAATGAAACTTTATTTAAAGCGGATTTAAAGTTTCCTATTCTTTAACTTTGAAGATGAAGATGTGAATCCAAAATATCCATTAAACATTTGTAGACAAACTGGAGTTAAAGCCAGACTAAGTCAGTGGCACAGATGGAAATATCCAAGTAGAAAATACATCTCCTTCAAATGTAATCTAATCAAACTTTAAAGTAAAGTTTGATTCGATTTTGTGGTATTTAACATTGATTTATTTCTGGTTGACATGGAGACAACTCCAACATATTAGTGATAAACTTGAAGCCATAGGCCTATTTGTACATACAGCTATTGTCTATTTTTAGTTGAACCCTGTGTTGAACACTGTGTTGAACACTATGTTGAAACCTGTGTTTAATTGAAACAATAGCTGTTAATGACTTTGCAAATGCTATATAGGCCTAAATAGTATAATTGATGATATTTGACTTATAGAGAGAGTATGGTTACATTTAATTTGCTCTGTTGAACCTACCCTTTGGAATTATATAATATAATATATAATATAATATAGCAACAGTAAATATATTTTGTTGAGATCTCTCAATAATAAGTCTCACGTTAGCAAATTGGTAGTAGTCAGTGACAAATATAAAAAATGGGTTTGGTTAAAACCCTGGACGGGAGACCAAATGAATAGATGTAGATAGATCAAATCTCCAGTTTGAGGTGCTGACCAAATCAAATCAAATGTATTTATATAGCCCTTCGTACATCAGCTGATATTTCAAAGTGCTGTACAGAAACCCAGCCAAAAACCCCAAACAGCAAGCAATGCAGTTTTAGAAGCAAGGTGGCTAGGAAAAACTCCCTAGAAAGGCCAAAACCTATGAAGAAACCTAGAGAGGAACCAGGCTATGTGGGGTGGCTAGTCCTCTTCTGGCTGTGCCGGGTGGAGATTATAACAGAACATGGCCAAGATGTTCAAATGTTCATAAATGACCAGCATGGTCAAATAATAATAATCACAGGCAGAACAGTTGAAACTGGAGCAGCAGCACGGCCAGGTGGACTGGGGACAGCAAGGAGTCATCATGTCAGGTAGTCCTGAGGCATGGTCCTAGGGCTCAGGTCCTCCGAGAGAGAGAAAGAAAGAGAGAAAGAGAGAGTGAATTAGAGAGAGCATACTTAAATTCACACAGGACACCGGATAGGACAGGAAAAGTACTCCAGATATAACAAACTGACCCTAGCCCCCCGACACATAAACTACTGCAGCATAAATACTGGAGGCTGAGACAGGCCTATTATTTAGTTTTTTATAGTGGATATAATGTTGAAGATCAGACATTGTTTCAAAAGTACAAATTAAACATATTTTATACCAGGTTTGTCTATATTGTAAATTGGTTGCAATGATGACATAAACCTGTGGTTGAAATTTCACCCTCAAAACAGCAGTTGACATTGATTACTTTCTTCAAATCAAATGTATTTTCCACGTCACAATACATTGGCAAATTATGTAGAAACAATGTTGATTCAACCAGTTTGCACCAAGTGGGATAGCAGCGTGCACATACACACCAACACACGCATGCTAGTACACACACACACACAAACACACACACACCCAAATATGGCAAAATATACACACTGAAGCAATAGCGCCAGCCATGATGTCATACCATATCTGTTAGGCCTTGGCTAGATGAGCTAATCTTCAGCTCCTTTATTCTGAAGTGGTGTGGATCTCCCAATCTGCAAGGTATCGCTTCACATGGATGTGCTGATTCTCTATGTAACACTAAATCGCATTCTCAAGAAAACTCTAAATGAATTATTTGTCTTGCCTGTGAAAAGACTTTAACCCTTGAGAGCAGCCCTTTGGCCCTCCACGTTGACACAATACCAAGAGTTGGTCTGGCCCAATTCATATAGAAATAATTTCATCAGAAAGAGACAAAAATATATTTATTCATGACCCCAACAGCGAGACAGGAATAGGTTCAAGCCCATTTCCATCTGTGCGCAATCCTAGCGTAATGCTATCATCACCTGTTTCCATGCATCTTGCTCACATCTGGCTTGCATTAAAAAAAAATCACACAAGGTGCATTTTTTTCTGCCCCTTTTTGTGTGCACTTTAGCAGTTGGCTCATATTTCTAAAATAGGCTACAACAACAAATTAAGATCTGAGGCTTGGAGAAAAAAGCACTGATTTCAAACAGCAATTTGCTTTAAATTTCAGAACCAGACTCTCCAGGGGGTTCGATATACTAGACACAGGAGTTTAAGAGCTCACTAAGGTTTATTGCTGTGTGGACTGGAGCCTGGATGCTAAGATAATGGGGGTTTTAATTTATCAAGCTGGCACAGAATGGGTACAATTTTGTCATAGTTAAATCCATTTGGCTTGTAAATAAACCAGAATTCCCTCTTATGTTTGAATAATTTGAAGGTAGTGCTTCCTCATAAATGATGGTAATATAGTAATTAATACCAATACAGGATCCACATCACAGTAGATAGACTGTCACTACTACTACAGTGCTTAAAATGAATTGTATATCACTTTTTACTCTTCCCCAGGTCAAATTGAAAGGTTGCAATGTATCAATAGATGTCCAGCCCGAAACACTTCCCCATGAGTACATTAGGAACTACCTGCACTTTATCATAGGTACAGTACATGTTGTGTAAATAAGTGTCATGTGAGTATGTGAAAGAGATATTGGAGCTGCCTCTGTCATAATAATAACAGGGATGTAGCCTATATATATGTAGGCTTCCAATGTGCAGTATGAGAACTCCTGCCCAATGAAATGTTTTTCCCTCGTCCATAACCGACTGGAATCTGTGTATCCGCTCTGCCTCTCCCATGGACACCAGCTGTGCAGCTGGTGCTTGTTGCGAACTGCAGTCAGCCTGCAGTTGTGAGGGATTTTTAACACAATTCTCCCATGTGCATTTAAGGAAGCAGTAATGTCGTGCAATTGGGGTTATATTATTATTGTGTGCATCCCGGAGAGTGATGTCAGAGGAAAGAGGAAACTAGCTAACTCCCAAACCAAGAGAGCAAAGGTTACAGTCGAACTGGCAGAGACCCAGATTGACTTAAATACTTTCCTTTCTCTCTTCCCCCTTTCTTTCCTTAAAAAAGTAAGATGTCCCGGTTTGCTTCCTTTGGCATATCTGATTATGAGCTGTAATTTATTATCATTGAGTAATTGTCGTCACAAGGGGGTTTGAGATAACAGCTTTTCAAAAAGGAACATCCTGTGAAAACGTCCAACATAACTGGAACATAGTAGAGGGATGAAATGGAGACAAATGACTGAATGGATTAAATTAATTTAATTTATACATGAACGTTGACCTTTCATCATCTCTAATGAAAAATCAACACTTTTCTAGTCTATCAAAGGGAAGATCATTTGAATGTTCCAGATACAGTTGAAGTCGGAAGTTTACAAACACTTAGGTTGGAGTCATTAAAACTCGTTTTTCAACCACTCCACAAATTTCTTGTTAACAAACTATAGTTTTGGCAAGTCGGTTAGGACATCTACTTTGTGCATAACACAAGTCATTTTCCCAACAATTGTTTACAGACAGATTATTTCACTTATAATTCACTGTATCACAATTCCAGTGGGTCAGACATTTACATACACTAAGATGACTGTGCCTTCAAACAGCTTGGAATATTCCAGAAAATGATGTCATGACCTTAGAAGCTTCTGATAGGCTAATTGACATAATTTGAGTCAATTGGAGGTGTACCTGTGGATGTATTTCAAGGCCTACCTTCAAACTCAGTGCCTCTTTGCTTGACATCATGGGAAAATCAAAAGAAATCAGCCAAGACCTCAGAAAAAATTGTAGACCTCCACAAGTCTGGTTCATCCTTGGGAGCAATTTCCAAACGCTTGAAGATACCACATTCATCTGTACAAACAATAGTATGCAAGTATAAACACCATGGGACCACGCAGCCATCATTCCGCTCAGGAAGGAGATGCGTTCTGTCTCCTAGAGATGAACGTACTTTGGTGCGAAAAGTGCAAATCAATCCTAGAACAACAGCAAAGGACCTTGTGCAGTTGCTGGAGGAAACAGGTACAAAAGTATCTATATCCACAGTAAAACGAGTCCTATATAGACATAACCTGAAAGGCTGCTCAACCAGGAAGAAGCCGCTCCTCCAAAACCGCCATATAAAAGCCAGACTACGGTTTTCAACTGCACATGGGGACAAAGATCATACTTTTTGGAGAAATGTCCTCTGGTCTGATGAAACAAAAATAGGACTGTTTGGCCATAGTGACCATTGTTATGTTTGGAGGAAAAAGGGGAGGCTTGCAGGCCGAAGAACACCATACCAACCTTGAAGCATGGGGGTTGCAGCATCATGTTGTGGGCGTGGTTTGCTGCAAGAGGGACTGGTGCACTTCACAAAATAGATGGCATCATGAGGCAGGAAAATGATGTAGCTATATTGAAGCAACATCTCAAGACATCAGTCAGGAAGTTAAAGCTTGGCCGCAAATGCGTCTTCCAAATGGACAATGACACCAAGCATACTTCCAAAGTTTTGGCAAAATGGCTTAAGGACAACAAAGTCAAGGTATGGGAGTGGCAAGTGGCAATCACAAGCCCTGACCTCAATCCTATAGAAAATTTGTGGGCAGAACTGAAAACGTGTGTGCGAGCAAGGAGGCCTTACAAACCTGATTCAGTTACACCAGCTCTGTCAGGAGGAATGGGCCAAAATTCACCCAACTTATTGTTGGAAACTTGTGGAAGGCTACCCGAAACGTTTGACCCAAGTTAAACAATGTAAAGGCAATGCTAACAAATACTAATTGAGTGTATGTAAACTTCTGACCCACTGGAAATAAAAGCTGAAATAAATCATTATCTTTACTATTATTCTGGCATTTCAAATTCTTAGAATAAAGTGGTGATCCTATCTGGCCTAAGAAAGGGAATTTTTTCTAGGATTAAATGTCAGGAATTGTGAAAAACTGAGTTTAAATGTATTTGGCTAAGGTGTATGTAAACTTCCAATTTCAACTGTATATACCAATATGAGTGTCCTGAAATGAAAAACCAAAGCTGAGATGGTACGTTTGCCTATATCTTCATTGTCTACAGTGCACATTTCCTTGTACTTGTAGGAGCAGTGATTTAAGCTTACTGTATGAGAACACTTTGATATTACACTATGTACAAAACATTACAGCAGAAACATGAACCATGGAAGAGGAAAGAATGTGCTCTTACAGTGTGTCAGATCTGCTCGTAAAATGGTCACATTTCAATCTAACCAAACTTTATCTCCACCTCTGTCCAGTGGCATGTCAATAGAATCCACAGATGAGGAATCAAAACCTCCGTTCCAGGTGCTCAATGCTGCCATGATTTACAGTTGCTTTGCTACCTGTCGTGGTCACTTAGATTAGAAGAGCAGCTGCGGTAGGGAAGCAGCTTACCAGTGGTGGTATTAGGCAAACCGTTTATGTTGGAGGGAGTTGGAGAACACAGACGGGTCTTGTGGTTTCTGCCAGCACAAGTTCCATCTATTATCTTTGGATTAACTAGGCTAACCTGTGAGCATTTAGCCAAGAGGGAGACTTGATATTAATATGTGTGTGTAGTGTGTGTGTAAACCTAGTTTACACCCTGTCTCTGATCATTCTTCCCCTCTACTCAGGAACTCATTTTACCTAGGACAGCAGGTGAGTACAAGTACCTGCCAGGTAGAAACAGAATTAGTGTTTCGGACCTCCAGGACTGTAATTGATTTGCCCTGCCCTATTTATTTGAGTGATGAAGTCAGCATTGGCACACCTGTGTAATGAACCCTACAAACCAGGACCGACCTGAGTTTGGGAAATCCTGTAACTGTTAGAGCATCATGAAATTATGAAATATTTCATTGGTTTGTTCTGGAGTCATCAATGGCCTTATAGGATTATGGAAACTTTTTCAACAATTGAAATGAGTCACCATATGTCTAATTATGTAATTACATATAATCTATCATCTCATTGGCACAAGGTGATACAGTTTCTTATGCCAAATTTAAAAAATACTTCATTGCAATTATTTAAAGGCCCAGTGCAATAAAAAAAAGCAGTTTCTCCTGTGTTTTATAACATATTGCACAATAGCTGATGAAAATACAGAAACACTGTAAATGTGTGGGAAAAAATATTATTTCTTGATATTGCTGGTTGAAAATACAATCTACACAGGACCTTCTAATCAGCAGGTTTGCATGGGCGGGAGTTTCGGCTTTCCATGGTGACATCGGTTTATAGACCAATAGAAAATAGAGTTCTAAACCTTTCTCCCAATAACAGCTAGTTTTCATTTCCCTCCTCCCACTCAAACCACCCCCAGACAGTCTTAGTAAAATTCTTGCTTGAGAAATAGGTTTTTGCTAATGTAATGCATTGAGCCTTTAATGAGCATGATGACCAATGACAATTGTACTGGTCAAATGACCAAATGCATAAAGAAAATAAAAATCTCTTAGTAGAGAAAGATATGTTTCATTTTCCCTCTGTCATGGGGCTGATGTTACATTTAATTGCTATGGTATTAGGCCAGGCCTGATCTGTATTGAGCCCCAAGGAAGGCAGTGGTATGGAAATAGGTGTCTCCCCCTAGAGGGACAAAGTGGTAAAGTTTCTTCTGATCTCTGTCCATTAGGTGTCCACTTCTCTGTCCCATCACTACGGACAAGAAAGTGCTCGAGCTCAGGAATGGGTAAGGTCTCCTCTAAGCTTAATGAAGATCAATGACAACATTTAAGACTGCAATGTCACATTCTCATTTAGGTTCTTACGGCTTAAATGACACATTGCATTCGTCTCAGAATCTATTTGGCAAACCACGTAAATGATCCATAGATCATTTAAGTAATTTCATTCTTTGGAAAGTATGTCTCGTTGGTTGAATTTAAGAGATTTCACAGCAATATTGAATCCTTCACCCTATTCAATATATGTTAAGGTTATATGCAAATGGATTTCATAAATCAGTTTAAGGACCAAAGGGTAATGGTTAGTGAATGATACTTATCAGACACCATAAGTGCTATTTCCAATAAATACAAAGAGCGGTTCACTCATATGGGGATTCAGGTCCTGATGGATATAGGATCATCACCTTGGAGTGATTCCAAGACAGCGCTTAAATCAACCTGTACATCGTCTGTCCCATAAAGGCTTGACCAATCTTTGAGGATAACACATCTTAATGGAAAATGTATTTTATGTTACATATTAGACTTCCGGTGTCACTGATTCATTCATCATGAAGATCTATTCTTGACAAGGTATCACGATGCCGTCTCAGTTTTAAGCAAGCTTTTAGTACATGTTTTTTTGTTGCTTTTACAAATGTGTAAGAAAATGTGTTGTTCTAAACATGTACAGTTGAAGTCAGAAGTCAGAGTAAAAATTCCCTGTTTTAGGTCAGTTAGGATCACCAATTTATTTTAAGAATGTGAAATGTCAGAATAATAGTGGAGAGAATGATTTATTTCAGCTTTTATTTCCTTCATCACATTCCCAGTGGGTCAGAAGTTTACATACACTCAATAAGTATTTGGTAGCATTGCCTTTAAATTGTTTAACTTGGGTCAAACACTTCAGGTAGCCTTCCACAAGCTTCCCACAATAAGTTGGGTGTAATGAGGTGCATACTGGCAGGAGAGAAGTCAGGCGCAGGAGAGTGAAAACTGATTTACAACAGTGTCGTTTAATATCCATAAACCACCATCAACAGAACAATACAATAAATGGGTCAAACAAAACCCGGTAAATACCAGCATACCGTGCACAAGCACTACAAGGAAGAATTACGGACAAGGACATGGGGGGAACAGAGGGTTAAATTCTCAACATGTAATTGATGGAATTGGAACCAGGTGTGATGGAAGACCAATGGAAAATGAAAAGTGGATCGGCAATGGCTAGAAGGTCAGTGACGTCGACCGCCGAACGCCGGCCGAACAAGGAGAGGGACCAACTTCGGCCGAAGTCGTGACATTGGGTGAATTTTGGCCCATTACTCCTGACAAAGCTGGTGTAACTGAATCAGGTTTGTAGGCCTCTTTGCTCGCACACACTTTTTCAGTTCTGCCCACAAATGTTCTATAAAATTGGGGTCAGGACTTGTGATGGCCACTCCAATACCTTGACTTTATTGTCCTTAAAAGCCATTTTGCCACAACTTTGGAAGTATGCTTGGTGTCATTGTCCATTTGGAAGACCCAAGCTTTAACTTCCTGACTGATGTCTTGAGATGTTGCTTCAATATATCCACATAATTTTCCTGCCTCATGACGCCATCTATTTTGTGAAGTGCACCAGTCCCTCTTGCAGCAAAGCACCCCCACAACATGATGCCTCCACCCCCGTGCTTCAAGGTTGGGATGGTGTTCTTCGGCTTGCAAGCCTCCCCTTTTTCCTCCAAACATAACGATGGTCATTATGACCAAACAGTTCTATTTTTGTTTAATCAGACCAGAGGACATTTCTCCAAAAAGTTTGATCTTTGTCCCCATGTGCAGTTGTAAACCGTAGTCTGGCTTTTTTTATGGGGGTTTTGGAGCATTGGCTTCTTCCTTGCTGAGCGGCCTTTCGGGTTATGTCGATATAGGACTCGTTTTACTGTTTATATAGATACTTCTGTACCTGTTTCCTCCAGCATCTTCACAAGGTCCTTTGCTGTTGTTCTGGGATTGATTTGCACTTTTTGCACCAAAGTACGTTCATCTCTAGGAGACAGATCGCGTCTCCTTCCTGAGCGGTATGACGTGGTCCCATGGTGTTCATACTTGCAAACAATTGTTTGTACAGATGAACATGGTACCTGGTACCTTCAAGCATTTGGAAATTGCTCCAAAGGATGAATTAGACTTGTGGAGGGTCTACCAGGTCTTGGCTGATTTCTTTTGATTTTCCCATGATGTCAAGCAAAGAGGCACTGAGTTTGAAGGTAGGCCTTGAAATACATCCACAGGTACGCCTCCAATTGACTCAAATTATGTCAATTAGCCTATCAGAAACTTCTAAAGCCATGACATGTTTAAAGGCTTGTTTAAAGGCACAGTCAACTTAGTATATGTAAACTTCTGACCCATTGGAATTGTGACACAATGAATTATAAGTGAAATAATCTGTCTGTTAACAATTGTTGGAAAAATTACTTGTGTCATGCACAAAGTAGATGTCCTAACCGACTTGCCAAAACTATAGTTTGTTAACAAAACAATTGTGGAGTGGTTTAAAAAACTAGTTTTAATGACTCCAACCTAAGTGTATGAAAACTTCCGACCTCAACTGTATATGCTTTCTATTGTAGGTTTTTGGGGCGTTGTGGCCTCTATTTTGATGTTTTGGTATGTTTTTACAGTGCACACAAAAAAATGTCCACGTGGAATATGTCTATCTTCAAAATGCCTGTGGAAAAGATGTTGCCCTACTGCAGAGGTTTTATGTAATTAGCGCTACCTGTACCATACAACTTTCCCATTCATATCAATTAAATTCTGTGTATTCACATGAACTTGTACCCATTTAATTTGGAGAGGGAGACATGAGGCTTTAGAGAAGCCTTAGAGAAGTTAGAGAAGCCTTTAGAGAAGTTCACTGAGCTTTGGCTCATACTCTGCTGGAGTGAAATGCTTGTATAGAAACTGTTGCACAACATTCTAGTGAGAATGATCAGACCTTTCCTGCAATCTCTTAGCTCTACGCATACAGTCCTCCCTCCTTCGTGAGTGTTCATTACACACACAGTGCTGCAATCCATCTCACTAAAGCTAAAGCATACCATGGCACAGTAGAGGTCTGGGCAGAAAACAAAAAACAACCTTTCAGGAGGAAAGAAATAGAAGAGGACCGTCCTGAAGCAGACTCTGAGACAAACACTGAGACAGAAATTGATTGATACGGTATGTGAGCACTTTGTTGAAGTTGATAAAAGGAATAGCTTCTCCACTATGTGAGGGATGACAGAAGTCCAAAACGTGGTGCTTGAGAGATAAGGAGCTGTCTGAACAGCAGGTTGAACGTCCCTGTCAGTGTGGTTTGTTTCCAAGCAGATGTCCTTAACTGGAGGTTATGTCCGTGTGTCCCTGGCCTGCTCTGACGTTCCCTGTTGAGCTAACAGAGTGCCGTAATAAGACGATCACTTTTTCATCTTCCCTTTGGAATGACTACAAATACCGACAGGGGGATTGTGGGAAAATCCACCCTGACATTTCAAAAGACAATTGCCAAGGGGAGGCTTCAGCGAAGGGTGCTCACATCTGCACAACTCCTCTCCTCCAAGGCGGCCTCTCGCACACACTCTGATTCTTAATCCCTTTCATTGGTCCCTTGGCCCTAGATCTCTTATTTTCATTCGGTCTTTGGCAAATCAAATAGCAATACTGTTTGCAAATGTATATGTGTCCAGAGAGCATAGTGTTTATAATGCTCTTGTGCAGGAGCTGCATGGAGGGACCTACCAGATGTATAGGCCTGTTATTGTTTGTGTTTTATCCTCAGGCCTATGTACTGTAGAAATATACAATTGTCTTTCATGGTATGAATGTTAAGCTAAACACTATTATTCAAGACATTGTAATAATCACCAGAAGAGCATCTCTGTTAACCTTGTTACTGCAGTTACAGTTTAGTGTCTTCCTCCTCAGACATAACATAATGCTTGCACCAGATGCCTCGTTAAAGAGAGTAAACTCCTCTTGTTTTTCACCATGAGTTACAACAGCAGCCTCGTCTTCGTCTTGCTGATAGTTAAATATGAAACGAGACTTGGGGCCCTCCCTGTCTGCCCTCCTCAGATCTCTGGCCAGAACGGAACTGTAAATTGTGCGACCTCATGAAATATCTGAGCAATATGTCAGAGCTGAGATAGCTGAGGCATGAATGTGGAAACTGAGCTTTGACGCAAGTGACTGCACAATATATTACTTCCCATGGCATTGAAACAAACACAGCCGAGCCAGGATTTTGAGAGAAAAAAACTTTTTTTTAACTAAAAAAATCTATGGTCCATTTTTATATCTTATAATTTCATAGTACATAATTGTATAAACATGAACATAAATGGACATCAATAAGAAACTTACATTATGATTAAAATACATTACTCCTCTTCTTAGCAGGTATGACTAAAATGCTTTTAAGAGGTTAACCATTTTTGTTTTCACGTTTACATTGGTCATACATTGACATACAGTGTTAAGTGGTAACATTTCAAATAACAACATGAACAATTAGATATCAACAATTAAAAATTCTAATTAACAGTTTCAATGGACTCATCCATTCATTTCTGAGGTTGAGCGCTTCAGTGGTCTTAGAATGAGCTGATATGCTTCCATGAATGTTACCTGGCAAATCAAAGCAATGACACATAATAACATACAGTGTGAGGTTTGACAATGATACCCCACAACACGACCACACTGCCTCCCAACACGCTACAATGATTAGCTGACATGGGGCAAAGCAGGGATGGCGGTGCGGTGCTTAAGTCTGTGAGTGTCCAACTCCTGGGGGTTAGGGGGGTTTTGGGGGGGACTTGAACAGAGTAGCCTCTCCCATCGTCTCTCCGAGTGCTTTAGTGTGGTTAGTGGAGAAGGTGGGTGATGGCAGTAGGTGGAGTTTAGGTTTGGTGTGAACTTGAGACCGCCGGTGGACACCGGGCTGATGGAGACAGCTGATGTTGATGTGAGGACTGCCCATGGGAGGTGAGGGAGAGGAGTGGGCAGGGGGTTTTCACAGCCAATAGAGTTAGTTGCCCATGGTCATGGCTAGTTGGGATGATCCGTGTGTTTTACCACCACAGACAGACACCCAGAGGGTCAGTGGTGCGCCTCAGAGGAAGTCCTCCTCCACTACATGTAGTGTGGCCGGCCGCCTTAGGAGTTCTTGGCTGAGATCTTTATGGTGATGGTCTTCACCTCTGAGTATTCCTTCAGGCCACAATCCCCCCTGCAAACATACACACACAATGTCAGTTGAAATAGCTTTCTAATGAACTGTAGCAAGCTTATTGTGTACAACGCTTAATTTAGGAATATTTTGCAACCAAGCTTTTCTCTATTGTAAGCACACAGTTTACAGGAATACTTGCTTGGCTTTAATCAAACACTTTCAGACAGTGGGCTAGGAAACAGAAAATAATACTTACAATTCACGCCCGTTGCCAGACATTTTATATCCTCCAAATGGACACTGCGTGCTCAGGGCATTGAAACAGTTTATCCTAAATACACAAAACATACATCAAACATCAGCTTTGATTCTTCTGCATTGTTTAATAATTGTGTTGAATGGTAATGCTGTCAAGACTGGGTAAATAAAGAGCATGCTGAGGGGAGTGTAGTTGAATACTGTATGAGCTATCGTTTAAAAAGCTACAGTAATATGAGTCAACCTTTTATACGATCTATGGGGTTAACCAGGGACACATAGATAGTTATGATGATGAGAGGGTCTTACCAGACGGTGCCAGCCTGCATGGCTGTGGAGATGGTCATGGCTTTGGTGATATCGCTGGTGAACACAGCTGCCACCAGGCCGTACTCTGTGTTGTTGGCCCTTTCAATCACCTCATCGATAGTCTTGAACTTCATGATCTGCTGAACTGGTCCAAAGATCTGGAGTGGACAGTCAGCAGTATGTGTAAGATGACATGTTGAAACATTCCATGATGACATCCTTGCTTAGTCACACCATTAAGTATGTGGGGGGCAAGGCCATTAATAGACATTTTAACTTATTTGGAAACCACCTTCCGTAAATTCATAGGGCATGGAAAGTCATACTGTGTTTCAGTCATACTGGGAGTTGTAGTCATAATTTGTATCAGTCATTCAGTGTACCAGTCAGTACCTCCTCTTTTGCGATGCGCATGTCATCTTTGACATTGGAGAAGACAGTGGGCTCGATGAAGAATCCTTTCAGGCCCAGGGCTTTGCCTCCGCATTCCAGCCTGGCTCCCTCACTGATGCCACTTTGAATAAACTCCAGCACGCGGCTCTGCTGCTCCTGGCTGATCTGGATTAAGAGAGAGACGGGGAGAGGAGAGGAGAGGAGAGGAGAGGAGAGGAGAGGAGAGGAGAGGAGAGGAGAGGAGAGGAGAGGAGAGGAGAAAGAAAAAGGAGGAAGCAAGAAGGAAAGCCAAAGGAGTATATTTAACACACAGTAAATAAAATACATTATATTTGGTCATGCACATAGAGTCGATAGCTGATATGTTTTGTCATAGAGGGTATTGTTTGACTCCTCCCTCCCTTGCAGGGTCTATGGCCCTCTATCCTCACCTGTGGACCCTGCTCCGTGGTGGGATCGAAGGGGCTTCCTACTGTCCTCCTCTTGGCCCTCTCCACACTCCTGCGCACAAACTCCTCATAGATGGGCTCTTCCACGAAGATACGAGAGCCTGCAGTGCAGCACTGGCCTGCATTGAAGAACACTCCCTGGTGGGCCTGCTCCACAGCTAGATCCACTGAGGAAAAGGAAGAAGAGGAAAAGGGGGGCTCAGTATACAGTTCATTTTAGCGGTATGTGGTAGAATATTATAACATATTGAAAAATGTTGATGAAATTCCATATGGTTCTTATAAATTACATGAATTAAAAGTGAATATCATTAAGGCACATACACTACAAATGCACAAAATATATTTTCCAATCATGGTCAGAATGTTTTCTACCACTGTCCAGCTATTCTCTGTGCTGTGCATTTGCTATCTGACACCTGAGAGACAGGCCCCTGCCGTGGCACGCAAGGGGTTAACGGAGCCCAGTGATTTATGGGTCTCGGGCTGATGCAGGCGGCCGCGGCAGGTTCCATTCCCCTGATTTACGGGCCTTGGGGAGCCCCTCTCGCGGCTGCTGAAAGCATTTGAAAGCCCTGGCATCCCCAGTTCTGTGAGACACTTAGAGCTAACATGAGAGCCATCCATCCATTGGTTTTCACAGCCCTGTGAAGCCCAGCGGAAGCTTTTGAAGATGCCAGCGCTCTCACTCCATGTGGACATATCCGCTGTCTCATTTTGCATGTCAGACTAAATTATTGGACAAAACATTGTAAATATTCCCACTCAACCCTCTATCAAGACAATGTCTTTAAGGCAGGGGTTCTCAAACTTTTTTGTCCTGCGACCCCATTTTGATATCAAAATATTTTCGCGACCCCACCATGTAAAAAAAAAATAATTTAAAAAATAATTTTTTTAATCGGGTCTGTGACAGTCTATTACAAATCAGCCTGACAGTGCTTTTGACAGTATTTCAATCTGAAGGAAGTATGGTTTAAAGTTACTGAAATGCAGTAGAAAGATATTGAAAAGTTCAGAAGATCATCAGGCATTAATTTTTTATGATCTTCTGTGTTGAGAAGAACTTCATCATTGATGATGTTCTTTTCCCCCCAGTCTGATTTATTGCTTGGTCTTGTCCACTCTGTTCTAATGAGTCCTGGACGACTTGTGGGCATTGTGGAGGGAAACAGTGACGGGGGTCATAATATTTTTTGGCAGCTTAAAAGCTTCAAAAAATAGAGCCAAATTTGTCGGGAAAAAAAATGAAACGACTCTGTTAATTACAACCCCAATCTAGCGCATATTTTATATCATCGTTTCTCTCGCGACCCCATTTTCAAATCAGGCGATGCCACATAGGGAACCCCTGCGTCCATCTGGACGACCACCTATGGGGAAACGGGAGGAACTAATAAAACAGTGTCATCAAACTTACAATCAGCGTCTGCAAAAATAATGTTGGGATTCTTTCCTCCAAGCTCCAGCGTTACTCTCTTCAAATTACTCTTCCCAGCTGCTTCTTGGATCAGCTTGCCGACCTGGGGAGGAAACAGGGCTTGGGTTTAGTTTACTCACGCAGACACAAGCAGACCTGTGGCCGGATCACTAAATGGATGCAGCCATTAAATAGCTTAGCAGGTTGGTTAGGCCCAAAACAAGGGACCACTGGGCCCGCTGAAACACAAGTGTGCCAAACACACAGCCAAAATATCTATTACAGGTTCTGGGAGGCTTCAGCAGGAAAATAAAGTGATGTTTCAGCAGCGAACAGCATCTCTTGTTTAATCAAGCGCAGGAAGAAGCAACCACAGGTTGTGTGGATGGCAGCAGCAGCCTGGGCTTGTGGCAAATTGAAGTACCTAACTGTGAAAAGTTGTAAAGTGGTGCCTGTTTGGTGCAACGTGGGCCTACACTGCCCTGGCTGGCATCGCTGAATGTTGAGGATGATCTGAGGAGTTGGGAGTGTTTATGAAATAGCAGCAAGAGCTTTCCTTTCGAAATTCTCTGTTCACAATTTCTCCCTCATCAAAAGTGCTGCTCTCACCATTATCCAAATACTGCTGAATTCCACAGCCCTTTCCCGTCTCCCTCCAGACTCACACAGTGGAGACGTGTAAAAACAGTGGTTCTCTAGTAATGCATGGCGTGAGCTCTCAGTGAAAATGAATCCCTTGCGAGTATCTGAGTCTGCCCAGCTGCTCTTATTATACTGATGTATTGTATTGACCCCAACAATATTTCTCAACACCATGAGATGAGATATACCCTTATTACATAGAGACAAGCCTGAGAAAGTGAGCGAGCAGCATTCATAACCATAAACTAACAAGCACACTTCCTGTCCACCCAGGAGTCACTGACACACATGATTTTATTTTCCAGTAGATAGAGAGAAGACCAGCGCTGGGAGAATATAGAGGGAGTCAAGGGAGGAGGAAAAAACACATCTGAGACCCCCCCAGTGGAAAAGAATGATGCCTCATCTCTTCGCACGAACAATGTTTAGCACTGGAATGTCTCCCTTTCCCAATATTGCCAGACTGCGTTATTCTGTGTAAGGAAATGAGCAGGGCAGCCTGCTGAGTGTTCTGGTTGGAGTGGTAGATCAGCTGTGTGATAGGGACATCAGGACAAACCTTCCTCTGGCAGGCAGGCAGCAGGCAGGCAGCAGGCAGGCAGCACGGTCTCTAAAGCTGT
This sequence comes from Oncorhynchus keta, assembly GCF_023373465.1. NCBI lineage: Eukaryota > Metazoa > Chordata > Actinopteri > Salmoniformes > Salmonidae > Oncorhynchus > Oncorhynchus keta. The sequence goes on along the minus strand of NC_068434.1, from coordinate 69,560,831 downwards.
CCTGTCACTGTCTTTGATGGCGGGGCTCAAGGGGTGCTGACTAACATGACGTTAGCATGCATTCACTGAAGTGTAAAGGAGACACGCTGGGCTGGCTCCCACTTGGGCCGCTACTGTGGAGAGTCACAGTCCGGTGTGTGTGTGAGAGTACAAGGATGAGGCACCCCTGACGCAATGGCCACCTGAAAACACACCCACCTAAAAGCCTCTACCCATTCACCCCTCTACCCCCTCCAGCCTCTCAGAGTATGCTGTGTCCACTGTCCCCTCTCGCCCGGTGTGACTGAAATCCAAGGTGACTCACAGTCTGGGCATCTACATTCTCTCACAGCAGCGCTTCATCCACTCTGTAATTGACTCCAGATCACAGGAAACAACAACAGAGAAAGCAGTTAAAGACAACTGGCCACTTTTTGGGGAAATGTTCTGTAACCGCCGATGGTTAAAAAAAAGTTTAAAAAAGAGGAAGGCTCGTATGTGTGTGCTGCCTGGTAGCATGTAAAGTGATGGTGGAGAAAGCCCTGTGGATGTTCATTGGTTAGGTAATGGAGCATTGATCAAATGATTAAATTACTTAAGTTCGGGCTGCATGAATGGACTCTGAGGATCAATTGAAACCCTATTCACTCTCATTAACTTTATTACTGCATTCAGATTCTCATTATTAACCGTTCAGATGATTTAGACATCTGAGTCGTTGTCATCCTTACAGTGCTTGACAGAGATGTTGCAACATTGATGTAAAAAAAAAAAATGCAAATGAACAAATCCTGTATATTCTCCATAAAGGTCTGGATTCGATTCAACCACACAATTTAAATCAATATTTTTCTCCATAGTATGTGAGTTTGCTTTGGTTACAGTGTTTCTGTTTGTCCCCTTATCACCAAGAGCAATCTATTATGTCTGCACATGCGTAGCAGTGTTGGTGGGTGCTGAATACCACACACAAACAGTCACTCTCCTCCCTTTCTCTCCAAACAGATCTCCAGAGTCAAAGCAAAGATACTATAAACTCTAGGGCTTCTCTAAACACTACAAAACCCTGTTTCATTTACAACAGATACACGTGAAATGTACACAGGTCATTTCAAAACATATCAAATCCATCGATATATGGCACTTCATAATTATGTTAAGATTACTGTACGTGCTCTTACTGCCTGAGGGGGTGCATTTGTGGTTAGCAATAACTGATGTTTATAAAATGATCTACATGAATGGAATTGGTTGTCATTCTGACTGATCACACAAGACAGAGGAATGCAATCCAACCACAACATCTCCTAATGCTCACTGCCTAACACGGTGTGCCCTTGATCATTCCTAGTTTTCCATCAACATTTTTCCACTACGAAGGCGGCTGTTTTTCCTAGGGACCTGATAGACAACTCAATGTCTGTAAGGTACAGTAGCAGGTTGTCACTACACTGGCTGGGACACTTATGAGCCAGTTTGTCTGTGACTGGTCTATGTATGTCAGTATATGTACAGTATGTCTATGTGTGTGTGTGTGTGTGTGTGTGTGTGTGTGTGTGTGTGTGTGTGTGTGTGTGTGTGTGTGTGTGTGTGTGTGTGTGTGTGTGTGTGTGTGTGTGTGTGTGTGTACAGTGTATATATGTGTGTGTGTGTACAGTGTACAGTGTACAGTGTAGATATGTGTGTGTGTGTGTGTGTGTGTGTGTGTGTGTGTGTGTGTGTGTGTGTGTGTGTGTGTGTGTGTGTGTGTGTGTGTGTGTGTGTGTGTGTGTGTGTGTGTGTGTGTGTGTGTGTGTGTACAGTGTAGATATGTGTGTGTTTGTGTGTGTGTACAGTGTATATATGTGTGTGTGTGTGTGTGTGTGTGTGTGTGTGTGTGTGTGTGTGTGTGTGTGTGTGTGTGTGTGTGTGTGTGTGTGTGGGGTAAAGTCCAGCAGCAGACTGCTCACCTCTGATCCCCTGTGGTGAGAAGTAATGACAGGGCACACAACTTATGTAAGCCCCCATTTGTTTGTCATTTAGACTTCAATACAGGAACCCAATGTCCCCTAATTACCCAGCCCTCCATCACTGCTGCTCTGCACATGTTGGCCACTGTGTCACTAAAGAAAGAAATAGGGACAGTGGATTATCCGTCAATCATTTTGTTCAGGGAAATTACCTCAGTTGATCCTGTGAAAGCCACTTTGTCTATGCCCATGTGTGAAGCTATCGCAGCTCCTGCTGTTGGCCCGAATCCTGGCAAAATATTGACGACTCCCGGTGGAAACCCGGCCTGTCAAAACAATATGAGAGGAAACAAGCTTAAGAGGAGAGGACAGGAGAGCCAAGCAAAACCACAGGCAGTGTGGGGGAATCCGGACCCAACCCAACCTCCCTACCAGCAGACCAGAGAGAATGAACAGAACATCAAAAAGACAAGAGGCGAGAGAGACACACTGTATCAGTGAAGGGGAGAGGCCGAACACAGAGAGAAGACATGGAGGATGTGGATAAAGAGGCTCTAAGGATTGGGTTACTGTGGTGATTGTGTTGTACTGTACCTCTTTGACCAGAGATCCGATGTACAGGCAGGTGAGGGGGGTCTGCTCAGCAGGCTTCAGGACCACCGTGTTCCCACAGGCTAGCGCTGGACCTAGCTTCCACGCAGTCATCATCAGCGGGAAGTTCCACTGTAGACACAAACACCCCCCACACACACAGGACATCAGACTCTTGACAAAGGGCACTCACTCATACTCAATAACTCATCACTGCTCTCCCTGCTCTCCCACACATTCCGTCGCTTACTCACTCATAGACTCTCACTTTCACTTGCCCAACATAGTCATGACAGGAAATGTTCTCTCGCCCTATCTATTCTCTTCCCACATCACTGAGAAAACAAGGAAATTGCAACACATGTGCAGTACTTAGAGCGTGTCATGGTACTGCACAGGAGGGTGTTATTTCTACTTTACACTGAACCCCAGTAGGCCTCAGCACAGACCCACACACGCTTCCTCAAGCTCTTGTACAATCAATGTTCTGTTCTTACTTCTGTCCTCCTATCCCTAGTCTCTTTCATAGTGCCCCCCCCCTTTCTCTCTTTCTCTCTCCCCCTTCCTCCTCCCCTCTCTCTCTCTGAGCTTATACTGACCTGACACAGTCTTTTTCTCAGCCTGCCAACAGATTTACCCAAATATACACTCACTGATAACCACGTCAGAGACTTCCAGGAACCTGCACAATATGTTTTAACAAAAGGGCTGCCTCTGTCCCAGACTTCACAACCACCACCACCCCAACACCTTTCCTTCTATCCACCTCTCACTGCATATTGAGTGGGAAGCTTTGCAGATGTGGGAGATTGACTGTTTGATTTGTCCTCTGAGACAAGCCATCTGAATAGAAAACAAACTGGCACACTCACAGGGATGATCTGTCCACACACTCCTATGGGCTCGTGTCGAGTGAACGTAAGATAGTCTCCATCTGTAGAGGAACACACAAGAACAATGCTCGTTACTATCCTCTGCTCTAACTGGCTTTGGGAAATGAGCATGTATGAGACATTAGCAGAGCAGTGACCGGATGACACATCAAAACATCAGGTGTCCATGTTGTGCTTTTTACCAACACAATTCATCTTGATCTAAAAAGGCAATACATCACACAGTACCATTCTTTTGTTACGCAACATTGAGCAAAATGATACGTGTCACTCTGTTTAAAGTCAGGAGAAAGCAGTGGGTGTTAAGTTGGAAGGAGAGTTTCATTCCTCTTACATTACCAGAGTAAAGGGAGATACATGTTGAGGGTGTGCCATGTTTATTCGTTCCCTACAACAGTAGTAATAACAATCGCTATTGAGTGGTAGAAAACTGAACAGTGTTTATTACAATAGAGTTATGTGATGTTCATGAGAACAGGATGGCTAAGGCTTCAGCTGATGAAACATTGCTCCATAGAGGAGGAGGAGGAGGAGCTTGGACCTGGAACTAAGGCCCAAGGGTGGACTGGCCAAGTGCTTCATCTTCCCTGGTGGCCAAGATAAGAACATCGCTGACATCTCAACATCATCCAGGCCACAGAAACAGGTCTATTTGTTTGTTCTGTAACACTGCTGCACATTGGAATAGTGCTCAAGCCAAATTCTGAACTAGCTGAGGACTGGCTGGGTTTGGTGAAGAAACACAGGAGGGGCTTGAAGAGCGACCAGACCACAGTGCTAGTCTCAGGAGGTTGTCAGTACTAGTACTGCTTTCTTAGGTCCTCTGTTTTCTTGGCTACTAAACAATGACTTAACATGCCTATTAAAAGAGTGTGGATGACTTATATAGACTCCCTAATGCCAGGCCCTCAATGACCAGACCACATCTGGTCCTCAGGTGGGTCCCTGAGAACCAACTACTACCCCAACACCACCCCAGCCCACCCAACCCCTCGCCCAGCTAATGGCTGCTCTATGACAGAGCTGCAGAGTGGCTGTCCTAACTCCTATAGACCCCCCCGTTGCAACGTTTTCAAACGGCTAAATTAGGCAGAACAGCCAGCGGCCCTCGCTCTTTAGTCCTGTCACTGGGCTCCACTGGTGGCAGTCTCAACAGGAGGGCAACCATTAAGGCTCAGATTTACAACTGGCCAGGGAGCAGCCATGTTTACCCTCAAATCACCTCTGTGCCCTCAGCACAGCTCATCTCCTGTCCCGCAGGCCCCCAGAGAGAAGCCTGGTGCTCCGCTTATCTGCTGCTAGCTAACTAGACTTCACCTGGCACTGGCATCCACCACATACCTCTGACCTGTAACATTCTGCCTGGTTCTAGGTCGTTGAAATTGAAGAGAATAAGAATGTGCTTTTGGCTACATAACGTACAGTCAGGAAGCCTGAGTTGGAATAGACTTACCCATTGGAATGGACGTTCCATGGATCTTGTCTGCGTATCCAGCATAGTATCTGAGCGTCTTTATGGTTCCCTGGAGGTCCACAAACAGGGTGGGCAGGAAAGGCTTCCCACTGTCCATGGACTCTATAGTCTGGAGAGAAATATATATTAAAACACAATCTTTGTCTTTTTGTTTTTTCCAAGAAACAGTGGGTCTTAACATTATCTCCGGGGGGAAACGTGATACTAAAATAACACCATGCTACAGTGCCTATAAGTTATAAATCATCCTTTAAGTCTTAGGGTTATTAGGTTGATTTAACACTATTATAACCACATGGGCAAAAACGTAGTGCTTTTCTCCGGCATCTTTTAAAACAGTCCCCTTGTTTTGACATGTCTCTTTCACAATACGTTTGTTTAAAAAAAAATGTTTTTAAATATTAATTATTGGAAGCACATGCTTTAAATTGAAAACATCTATGTTAATGTAAAGTGACATAGGATGTCTAGAAAGGTGCCTAAAATAATCAAGTTATTATTATTAGTATTATTATTTACAGTAAAAAATTTACACATTTATATTTTAAGGGGGTCTGGTATTATGAAGATCCTTCTCTGATCTTCCGTGGTACATTACATGGCCATTAATATGGAGTTGCTCCTCCCTTTGCTGCTATAACAGCATCCACTCTTCGTGGAAGGCTTTCCACTAGATGTTGGAGCATTGCTGCCGGGACTTGCTTCCATTCAGCCACAAGAGCATTCGTGAGGTTGGGTGTTGGACTATTCGGCCTGGCTCGCAGTCGGCGTTCCAATTCATCCCAAAGGTGTTCGATAGGGGTTGAGGTCAGGACTCTGTGCGGGTCAGTCATGTTCTTCCGCACTAATCTTGACAAACTATTTCTGTATGGACCTCGCTTTGTGCACTGGGGCATTGTCATGCTGAAACAGGAAGAGCCTTCCCCAAACTTTTGCCACCAAGTTGGAAACAGAATCATGTAGAATCTCACTGTATGCTGTAATTATTTTTTCCCTTCAGTGTAACTAAGGGGCGTAGCCTGAACCATGAAAAACAGCCCAAGACCATTATTCCTCAACCACCAAATGTTACAGTTGGCACTATGCATTCGGGCAGGTAGCGTTCTCTTGGCAGCTTTACACCACTCCAGCAGACACTAGGCATTGTGCATGGTGATCTTAGGCTTGTGTGCGGCTGCTTGGCCATGGAAAGCCACTTCATGAAGTTCCCGACGAACAGTTATTGTGTTGACGTTGCATCCAGAGGCAGTTCGGAACTCGGCAGTGAGTGTTGCAAACGAGGACTCACTATTTTTACTCGATACACGCTTTAGCACTCAGAGGTCACGTTCTGTGAGCTTGTGTGGCCTACGACTTTGCGGCTGAGCCGTTGTTGCTTTTAGGGGTTTCCACTTCACAATAACAGCACCTACAGTTGACTGCGGTAGCTCCATCAGGGAAGAAAGTTGACGAACTGACTTGTTGAAAAGATGGCATCCTGTGACGGTGCCACGTTGAAAGTCACTGAGCTCGTCAGTAAGGCCATTCTAGTGCCAATGTCTGTCTATTGAGACTGCATGCCTGTGTGCCCAATTTTATACACCTGTCAGCAACAGGTGTGACTGAAATAGCTGAATCCACTAATTTGAAGGGGTGTCCACATACTTGTGTATATACAGTTCCTTATGAAAGTATTAAGACCCCTTGACTTTTTCCTCATTTTGCTAGGTTACAGCCGTATTCTGTAAACCCAAAACATGTTTTTATAAATTTTTGCAAATTTACATAAATATTCAGACCCTTTACTCAGTACTTTGTTGAAGCACCTTTGTCAGCAATTACAGCCTCGAGTCTTGTTGGGTATGACGCTACAAGCTTGGCACACCTTTATTTGGGGAGTTTCTCCCATTCTTCTCTGCAGATCCTCTCAAGCTCTGTCAGGTTGGATGGGGAGCGTTGCTACACAGCTATTTTCAGGTCTCTCCAGAGATGTTAGATTGGATTCAAGTCTGAGCTCAGGCTGGGCCACTCAAGGACATTCAGAGGTTCTCCAATCTCCACAGAGGAACTCTAGAGCTCTGTCAGAATGACCATTGGGTTCTTGGTCACCTCCCTGACCAAGGCCCTTCTCCCCCAATTGCTCAGTTTGGCCATGCGGCCAGCTCTAGGAAGAGTCTTGGTGCTTCCAAACTTTTTGCTCTGACATGCACTGTAAACTATGGGACCTTATATAGACAGGTGTGTAATTTTCCAAATAATTTCCAATCAATTGAATTTACCACAGGTGGACTCCAATCAAGTTGTATAAACATCTCAAGGATGATCAATGGAAACAAGATTCACCTGAGTTCAATTTCGAGTCTCATAGCAAAGGGTCTGAATATTTATGTAAATAAATATAAATAATAATAATTTTTTTAATTAGCAAAAATTTCTCAAAACCTGTTTCTGCTTTGTCATTATGGGGTATTGTGTGTAGATTGCTAAAGATGTTTTATTTATTTAATCAATTTTAGAATAAGGCTCTAACGTAGCAAAATGTGAAAAAAGTCAAGGGATCTGAAAATTGTCCTAAGGCACTGTATAATGTATGTTTCTTTGAGCATGTTGCTAAAATGAAGAAGTCCGGGATCTGGACTTTGAGCAATATGGTAAACTCACTGCTAGATACGCACTGTCCCTCTCCACCAGGTCAGCCAGTTTAGCCAGCAGTCTACCCCTTTCTGACGCATCCATCCTCCGCCACACTGAACCAAGGGTGAAGGCCAGCCGGGCCGCCTGCACCGCCTTGTCCACATCAGCCTGTAGAAGAGAAACAGTTTAATGAAATGAATCAGCCTGCGGTAGAGGAACAGAGAAACCGTATCCAGTACACAGTTTAATGATAGAACCTAATCCAGTTAACAGGTGTTTCTCCACCTCCACTGAGACAAATAAAATGTGTCTGTCTATTCCGTATGATACTTAATGGATCTCCCATTAGCATGTTTAAGGCTTGTTCTGCTTCAGTTATTCCACACAGAGGTGCTGATTTAGGGAAGGAGAGGAGGAACTGCCGAGCCAGAGAACCAAACCACATTAGACTAAACTCCCAACCCGTTTGCTTTCCTTATTTTTTGGACACATAACTCACACTTGGACAATGCATGAAGGAGGGGGTGCCAGGGCAGAGGTGGTAGGAAACACGTGTGGAAAACCCAAGCATAGCTCTGTATAACAAACATCTAATTCTCAAACACTCCAAGGGAAAATACATGTGTTTTCATTTCTGAAAATATAAGATATGGGGAATGCAGAAACTACAGATTTGTTTTTATTTTCTACAATACCTTCTCTGCTTCTTGGACCTCACAGATCTGCTCTCCGCTGGCTGGGTTGTAGACTGGGAAGGTCTTTCCGCTCACAGAGTCTTGCCACTCATTGTTGATGAAAATCTGCAGGGAGAAAAGATGCAGCGTTCAGTGCACAGGATGGAGAGGCCCATGTGAGAGGGAAAATCTGGTTCTAGGAGCAGCTCTGTTTCTCTCCAGACACTATTCAGCCATTCCTGCTCTAAAGAGGCACGGGGGCCCTGGTATAACATTATACTTGTGCAATTTTCTCAACACACAATCAAGACAGAAGTATTTATCTGATCAAATTAGAAATATGCTGTTCACAAACATGATTTGTTTTATGATTAGATTATTGGGATCAGTTTGAGAGGGAGCATAATTGGAAGGTTGATGTCCAAAGTGAATCATTGGCATTGTGTGTTATATTGTTACCGTGGCGCAAATAAACCAATAATCTATTCAGTAACTAATTGTAGTTCTTGATAAAACAGTCTAGTGAGAGTGAGCCTGGCTCCTACCAGTGCGTCTCAGTTCTTGTGTAAGGGAGGGAGGGAGGCAGGCAGGTAGGCAAGCAGGGAGGGAGGGAAGGAGGTAAAGGGAAGAATCTGTGAAAATGTGGACAGAGATTCCTGCCTGCCCGGCATGGCTCTCTGGGGAGTACTCCAACATCCAGACAAAGAGGTGGGGGAGAGATAAATCCCTATCAGACACTAGACACCCCCTCAATCTCTCACACACACACACACACACACATACACATATATACACACGCACACAGAGAGAGACACACGTTTCACAACATCGCTGCTCGTTTATGAGATCATAAAACACAGGCCACACTTGGTTTCTGTGATGCGTTAAAGCAAGCCGTCCGTTAAACAACCACCTGGGATTCCAAACGGACTCTTTTCAAGCTCGATAAAGACCCAAAGAAAAACAAATGTTTAGACAAAAAACAGAAATGGGACATATCTCGAGGAATTGGCCTGAGTGAATGTGTTTAATAACAGTCATGTGAGCTTTAAAAATTTTAAAAAACTAACAAACTGGTGTGATTTGATCATACAAATGTGATGGATGTCTTATGTAAGAGTAAGGTAAATAGAAGCTGTCTCAGTCCCGTTGGCTTATTGACATGTTTGGGTCTATCACAGCGCCTCCTAAGACACTGTTTTTAATTGATGTCAGTCTGTCTGATAGATGGGGTGTTAAGAAAACATCTGCTGGCTTAAATCCTCCTGTATACACATCTGCTCTTACCATACTTTTATTTGAGAGGGAGAAAAGATACACTGAGAGCAGAACTGAAAGCAGGGTTCAAGTGTCCCGCTGGCCCAGGCCTCTCTAGCTCTACAACATGGTTACCAACGTAAACTTAGAGGCTTAAGTACAATTTAATTGGCTGTAAACTGTGAGGAGTGTTTACTTTAGGGCAGGTATAAAATGCCAGCGTGCTTGGAAACCATTGAAGACTCAGCACACAGACATCACTCTCACTCCCTTCCACTCACTCTCTCCTGCAGTTGGCTGCTTTACAAGAAGAACCTTGCACATGAATAACTCATGTTTGAGTGTTTTAGGTGTTCGGTATCTGCCTGTACCACTCTGTGGGCCATACCATACAGCCTTGTACACCACTTCAATGAATCTGCATTAGCCTCCCCTGAACGCTTCCTCACACACACAACAGATAGAAACAGGCCCACTGAGGGTCCTCGTCCAACACATCTAAGCACAGCACACAAAGTGGGCCCACAGCCATTTCAGACAGCAGAATCAACACAGGCCCCCAGTGGGCTCACTCCCATCCACAACCCAGTCTTTATTAGTGGACTCTCTCCCGGCCACAGCTCAACCTTCTCAGTGAGTTCTCTCCCAGCCACAGCCCAGCCTTGTCAGTGAGTTCTCTCCCAGCCACAGCCCAGCCTTGTCAGTGAGTTCTCTCCCAGCCACAGCCCAGCCTTGTCAGTGAGTTCTCTCCCAGCCACAGCCCAGCCTTGTCAGTGAGTTCTCTCCCAGCCTATCCAAACCAAGTGTTCTCAGGCGCCTTCCATCGGGGGCCACCTTTAATCTGACTCTCATTAAGAGCACTTCATAAAAGTGTCAGTGACGACGAGGAGCTGAGGGCCTGCTACAAAAACAGAAAGCCCTATAGAGCACGGAATTAGTTTTAAAATTTATAGGGGCCACTATAGTGGAACGCCCTAAATCAGGGGAGCCCCCTGAAAGCCCTGACAGTCTGAGCAAGAATGCAGTCCGTGGGTAGCTTTATGCACGGCGTAACCCCTCTCACAAGGCACCGCCGAAGGAGAGGGGATAAAACAGGGGAACAGTGGACCAGGCCGCCATCTAAATCATGGCTAGAAAAGGACAACCATCAGCCACCGTTTGGCTCGGCCGTCTCGGGGCTCAGGGGGCTGTTAGACTTTTGTCTCGTCCCATTCAGAGAGTTGATTAAGACGACAAGGCTGAACACTAAATCAACTCTCAACGTTTCTTAAAATTGCTTTTAGGTTCATTTAGAAACTAAGGGAAAAAAACAAAGATGGAAACTCAAGAGCAAAAGTGCAAATTTTGAAATGATGTGTTTTCTTTTTGTTTTTCCCATCCCCCCGTGGTGTCCTTGCTCTCACCACACATGGCGGTTTCATCTGTATACAAATCCTTATTCCCATATAAGTACTCACTGCATTTGATAATGAGCCACTATAAATAAATTGAATATGTCTTAGCCCCAAACTGCTACAGTACTAGTCAAAAGTTTTACGATTTTCTACATTGTAGAACAATAGTGAAGGCATCAAAAATATGAAATAACACATACCGAATCATGTAGTAAGCAAAAAAATGTTAAACAAATCAAAATATATTTTTAATTTAAGATTATTCAGAGTTTCCACCCTTTGCCTTGATGACAGCTTTGCACACTCTTGGCATTTACTCAACCTGATTCATGAGGTAGTCACCTGGAATGCATTTCAATTAACAGGTGTGCCTTGTTAAAAGTTCATTTGTGGAATTTCTTTGAGCCAATCAGTTGTGTTGTGACAAGGTAGGGGTAATATACAGAAGATATCCATATTTGGTAAAAGACCAAGTCCATATACGTCAAGAACAGCTCAGAAAAGTAAAGAGAAATGACAGTCCATCATTACTTAAAGACATGAAGGTCAGTCAATATGGAACATTTCAAGAACTTTGAAAGTTTCTTCAAGTGCAGTCGCAAAAAAACATCAAGTGCTATGATGAAACTGGATCTCATGAGGACTGCCACAGGAAAGGAAGACCCAGAGTTACCTCTGCTGCAGAGTTACCAGCCTCAGAAATTGCAGCCCAAATAAATGCTTCACAGAGTTCAAGTAACACACACATTTCAACATCAACAGTTCAACAGGAGACTGATTCACAGGAGACTGTGAATCAGGCTTTCATGGTCAATTTGCTGCAAAGAAACTACTACTAAAGGACACCAATAAGAAAAAGACACTTGCTTGGGCCAAGAAACACGAGCAATGGACATGAGACCAGTCGAAATCTGTCCTTTGGTCTGAGGAATCCAAATTTTGGATTTTTGGTTCCAACCTCAGTGTCTTTGTGAGACACAGAGTAGGTGAACGGATGATCTCCGCATGTGTGATTCCCACCGTGAAGCATGGAGGTGGAGGTGTGATGGTGTGGGGGTGTTTTACTCGTGACACTGTCAAGGCACACTTAGCCAGTATGGCTACCACAGCATTCTGCAGCGATACTCCACCCCATCTGGTTTGCGCTCAGTGGGACTATCATGTGTTTTTCAATAGGACAATGACCCAACACACCTCCAGGCTGTGTAAGGGCTATTTGATCAAGAAGGAGAGTGATGGAGTGCTGCATCAGATGACCTGGCCTCCCCAATCACCCGACCTCAAACCAATTGAGATGGTTTGGGATGAGTTGGACCGCACAGTGAAGGAAAAGCAGCCAACAAGTGCTCAGCATATGTGGGAACTCCTTTAAGACTATTGGAAAAGCATTCCAGGTGAAGCTGGCTGAGAGAATACCAAGAGTGTGCAAAGCTGTCATCAATGCAAAGGGTGCCTACTTTAAAGGATCTAAAATATATTTTGTTTTGTTTAACACTTTTTTGGTTACTACATGATTCCATATATGTTATTTCATAGTTTTGATGTATTTACTATTATTCTACAATGTAGAAAATAGTGAAAATAAAGAAAACCCCTAGAATGAGTAGGTGTGTCCAAACTTTTGACTGGTACTGTATGTCAGTCCCAAAACCTGTTTTAAGATGATAACTGATATGAGAAAGCTATATGTTGTGTGTATTGTGCAACTAGGCAAGAAAACAAGTGGTGGGATCCAGACCTCTCACAGTACACCAACATGAAGACAATTGCTAAAAATGCATAGAACCTTTACACTGAATGAAATCAATCGATTTGTGTTTACAAGGAACTGCTTCAAGCTGTGTGGTTTCTTCTTATTTGGTAAACACGCAGGCCATTTTGGTATTACAGAAAGTTGGCAGAGTTTATGCTCCCGGTGCAGCCGTGACATCTGATCCTCCTACAACACAGAGAGAGAGAGAGCTGCCTGGCGTGGATGAGAACTGGACAGTCTGCAGATAGGTCAACACTTTATGCATGGGCCACAGGACAGCTGCAAACATTTAGCAACCCCCATGTTTTTCTGTTAAAACTGTCAATCTCACAGTGCTGACAGTACTTGTCTGTTTGGCTGATGAAATGATGAGACATGCGCGCATGAAGCCAACGACGAACATAAGGGCTACAGAATACACGTTTCTGATCACATCAGCGTGGCTCTATTATTCACTGTAAAGGGCACAACATTTCAACATGAAAATATGCTCTGCTTATCTACAACATGCTCTCAATGAAATGGGACTAGGTGGTTATCATCTCGACCAAGCAAAAGGTAGATATACAGCGGAGTCCCCTGGGAATACATGTGCAATCAGCAGACATTGAGAAACTAAAGAGTAATGTTCCGTCAGTTCAGTGAAGTCAAAGCGCAGTCCTGCTGATCCATTTCTCATCTGCCACTGGGCTCTCTCTGGAGGCTGCTCTACAACTGCACTAGGGAGTGAGGGCAGGCAGGGGATGCCAAAGTACTCACAGCAGCCAGCAAAACATCTGTTTGGCCTCTAGCGTCTTCTCATGGCTCACACGCTTAAGGAATATTTAATGGGACTCATTTCTCGTCCATTTTCGGGAGGCAGGAGAGAGTAAAAAACATACATACATATATGTTTATACACAACAGGCCAAGATTCCACAGCTAGACGTATGCTGATCAGGGCACCTGCAGTTTTCGTCTGCACAGGAAGTTTCATATCCTTTCCTATCACAGGACCTCTATTTCCGTTCTGTTTTCTGGATCTGTTTCAAGACATTTATAATTACTACTGTTACAAGTGAGGGGAGGGCATGTGAAACTGGAGCGCAGTTGGTGTTTTTCCCCCAGTCTTCCTGACACCAAAGAACCTTCATGTTTTCCATTCACACACCCGGAGACAATGTCACCCTGCTCTACTGGGTGTGGAGGGGACGACCCCGCTGTCACCGACTGGCAAACATCTTTGTCTTGACTGTGTGTGTGGTGAGAAAGTTTAATCTTTTCCCCCTCACTCCTTAACAAGAGAAATAGAAATTCAATAGGAAACTGTGTTTGAATATGAATTGTCATTTGTTCAAATGGATGGAAGATGTGGGAGTTGAAGTTGGGCAGCACAGACTCTTCTAAGCCGCCATGTGGTGCCAATGTCTAGAGTCTGAGATTGACATTTTCACTGAGGTACACTGAGTTTGTCTTTCAATCAGCTGTATCATCTGTGTAGATTTCAAACATAACATTTATCCTAATTAAATAAATATATGTGTTAAAGAAATAGCCTAATTTCATAAAATAATATTGTGGATATCAAATCCCAGATTTTCATAAAGAGCATAAGCCTTTAAGACTGAAAGACTTAACCATATTTTTCTAAGGGTTCAAATTATCAAATTATTACATTGATGTAAGAATATAATATTCTATGCTTCCACTACATTCTGTCAGTGGGAGAAATAACACAAATAAATGTAATCTGGGTAGAATATAACTACAGTGATCCACTAGTGATAAGGGGTGACTGGGGCCTGGTGACTATGACTTCATGTCTGGCAGACTTCTGCTCTCTGTGTATCTAAGACTCTCTAGAGGGGAGAGTTTTTTATGGATATCAGAGGATTTATGGAGCCAGCAGTTTTTCACAATGACACCATAAGGATTTACATGTTCCATGTCAACCGGCCTGAAGACTTAAGGTATAGAAGTTAATGGGATAACCTCCCTGTCACCAGACTTCCTTAAAGAGTGATTAAGAGACCGGCGACGCGATGTTGACGCCTCTGCTCAGATGATAATTTAAATTTACACTCACTGCACAAACAGCCATTTCACACCGACGTACATATTCATGGTACCGCAAGCTCACCCTGTCACAACCAGGGATGTGTATAACTACTTTTGTGAGTGTGCATTTTAGAGAAAGAAGGGGGGAGAGTGTGAAACGAGAAAGAGAGGGAATCGGAGAGAGAGAGAAGAAGAAAAAGAGAACACTCGCTGTGCTAGTTGTGATAAATCATTCAGGCTCCAAGTATCCTCTACCTTGGGGTTTGTTTGATGTTCATCGCAGTAAGATGGTGGTTTTGAAGTGAAAAACTCCAGAAGTGCAGGTCAGGCTTTGGCAAGGCAGGGCACTGACCCACACTGTGAGACAGGCCCATAATTTACAGCCCAGTGGACAGCACCTAGCATTGGGGAGCCCCAGCCTTCATCTGTACTATCTCAATCAGTGACGGATTGATGGGGCCTCTTCCATTCATCCACACTGACTGACTGACTGGACCTCTCCTCACAGATTAGTTTACAAAACTCTTCCTCGCTTCAATAGACAGGTTATAGGTTCCTATTAGGGCCAAAAGTGTCAGCAATTGCACAATGAGTTAACTTAAGCCAATCTGGAACATAATAGCCATTATTTATATTGGGAAGCTATGTAATGAGCAAGGCAACTGTGTCTAGTTAAAGTCTGGTATGTTTGAACATTGTGAAGGTTGCATATGAATAGCTATTCCTGTTTTCAATGCATTTGACACATTTGAAAATTAAACCCTATTTGGATTACGGTCCAAATTCCTGTACCAGGATTCACTGATTTTACAGTCCTCATTCCCCACAGTCTATGTATGTTTACAGGTGTAGGATCTTAATTTAAGCACCCTGTTGCAGGAGAACTGCAATGCAGGAAATGTCAAACTTGTGGTGTATTTGAGGTTTTGAAAGGCTTCTGAAGTTTGTAATATCCGCTTTGAAATGTTCGACTTGATTTTCCCTTACGAAAAATGTATCAACCCCGACAAAAATGTCCATGAATTATAAACCACATAATAATTCACATCTCCTGTTGCTGCAGGATTATTTTCTCAAATCAAGATCCTACATCTGTATTAGTACACTGAACTACAACTGTGCTACAATGACTCCAGTTAACATTAACTTCAGTTACTTATGTCCTGCTGACAATGAGGAATCATTGCATAACAGTTTTGTAGTAAACAATGAGAGAAAAAATGTCTATAACCTTGGCCGTTCAAACATTATTAAGTGTCATACACAATAAGTATCAATTCAAACACATTTTGTGAACTCAACTTTGCATTTCCAGGTGTCTCTCTCAACAACTTGAAGGAGAATGTGCCAGAAATGCTCCTTCCCTCCATCACTAAAGATTTATTCTTCTAGGTGTCTGGTTTAACGACTCCTAATCATTGAGCGGTGTGAGAAGCCACCCGGGCCAGAGAAATCACTCACTAAAACCCTGAGAACACTGGCTCTGTCTCCATTCATTAACTATACACCACACAGTTGATCCTTCTCCTCTCTCTCCCCGCTCTGCAAAAGGCTAAAATCATCAATAAATGCCCATCAGGGTAGGCTAATTTATGGCTTCCTTCGTGGTGTTATCAGCCCTGTGGACTACCTCACAGACGGAGAGCTCTAAAGCTGACTCTCCTGTGACCATTCAAATGCTATGTTTTTATACTAGCTTAGTGTCTTACTAGCCAGCTGGTTTCAGGCCACAAGCTATGGTGAAGTGGGGGTAGGGTGGATGGAGGAACCGAGACCCGAGCACCCTCTTTTTACGGCTGTAGCTACAGGAGAGCGGGGGTGTGAAAAAGGGAGATTTGTTTTTTATAACAAAGCAAAGGGAGACCTGAGCAGACCTTGAAAAGTCTCACTGATCTGCACAATCCCACGCAGGGAGGGAGATAGCTTAACTGACACGTTCACACAAATGTCTCTTTGACGGCAAACAGTTCATGGCTCAGTGAAAGGGACAAGGGGCAAAACGTCTATGGAGATGACACCTCTCTATCTCACACCTCTTTACAGTCACTGTTGGTGCTAAACATACTATGGGCATATCTTCAGGGACACACTATTGGTAACCTTTGTGTGTAAAACAAAACTGTTGACTGAAAAGAATGCATGCCCAGTCATGGTGACTATCTCAAAGTGTATTCATATTCACTTATCAATGATCATGTTTTACAGTATGTAGAAAAAACATCAACATACTCAAACTCATGTGAGACCAAGGAACCAATTCTAACCCTGAGTGTAAGGAGCTTCATTACAAGCATGTTCATTCTCAGCTCTCTACTGGACATCTGGCTGCAAAAGGCAGAGGCACATCACACAACTAGCCTACAAGGAGTGGAAGAATGCGTAGGGCTACACAGAGAGCATGCGCCCACAGTCCAGAAGGCCAGCTCTCTCCTAGCTAAGGACCCTGCTCGCAGTGTTCATTCTCCCCCTGGCAGGCAGGCGGTGGGGTGGATAGAACATGAACAGGGTGTGAGGAGAGGAGCGCCTGCGTCAGGGGTGGCCATAAATCAGTGATCTCCTGCCCCCCATGTCCACCAAACCAACAGGGACTGGAGTATTCAAATTCCTGGGGGTTAATTCACCAAGGCCTGCGCTCCCTAAAGGTTCTCCTATACATTCCACCCTTTGCGTGCATTCTTTTAAATAATACTAAGCATTAGGGAGGTAGAGAGAGGGAGAGAGGGAAGCAGAGCTGATAGCATGACTGTGCACATCAGGCAGGCATGCTAAACCAGCTCTCCTCTTATGGCGAGTAGACCACTGTAAGTTGCTTGTTGCCTCAGCGAAGTGCCCTTTGAACTTACAACAACGAGGTGTGAGGCTAATACTGATCATAACACTGTACTTACATATTGCGCTGTTATGGAGCTCTCCTCAATAAGAAGTGCCCTTTACTCACACTCAGGGCAATAAAAGCGTTGGATTTCAAACTGCAGAAGCGACCATGCTATAGCAAACAGACAACATCCACATATTATACATGTTCAGATGGTGACTCTACAGTCAGGTCCTAGTGATTTGATTAAGTGTATACTAGCATTAAATAAAGGGGAGTTTAGAAATAGCCTATACTGACATCACAGGGCCTATATTATTCTCATTAATGTAATCCTCAAAATGCAAGCATAAAATGTGTAAACAATAATGACCAAAAATAGGACACTTTCAGAGGAAGCCCTTGGAGTCTGATTCCTGCTATTGCTGTGTAGGCCTAATTAAACGCCCACAGAGCCCATAATAACGAAGCACAAGTGTAAACGCACAAAAATAAATTGAAATACCATTCAAATAGAATTTATAGGCTATAGTGTACACATAAAAATTAAATATGTAGGAAATATTAGACTTGTGATTGAAATAGGTCGTCTTCACATTTCATTGGGTGTTCTTGCTAATTTTGCATGAGGTCAGAAGAGTCAATCGGACTTCTAAGGACAACAATGGACTAGAGCACCAAGACTTTGCAATTAATTCCGTGAATCTAATAACTTACTCTGAATCACAGTGAAATTAATAGAATTTACAACATGCCTAAGGCGTTCTGAAACCAGCTAAATTGCTTATTACAGCAGGCAAAGAAACCAAAATCCTCCTCATTTTATGAGGAGGTTAAATACAATTAGTTTAAATACATATTTTGAAACGAAAAAAAGCACACTTAACATAAAATATTATAATATGGCTATAAAATGTATATCAGACCAAACCATGGATTTTTGCAACAACAAAAATATCTTCCAAAGTGAATATTTTCAATTCAACCGTCTTTTGAAATTATAGGTGTTAATGAATCTACACTCATCACAGCAACACGGTAATTTTTCAAATGTTATGCAAGTGATATAAGATACATGGGAATCATGTTTCTAATCAATAAATAGTTAATAACATGCGATTATTAGCAATCACATAACGGTAGGTTAAGGGACGTTTATTCTATCTGGACAGAATTGCATAACAGCAACATTCTATCTGAAAAAATGCTGACCTTTACTAAATGACTGCTGTCACCTGTGATAAATACTATTCATTGTAGCCACTGCAGATGACATACAGACTACATGAGTCATGGTGAATATAAAAGTGAAATAAAAACCACCTGTGCAATATAATTATGTTGGCAACGCTGTTAATCATTCAAACATGCCTTGGAGATGACACTCGATGTGGCCGTATGTGATAACTTTTAGAAAAGTTTCACACATACTGTACGCCACATGTTGATGAGCTGTATTCTATGCTATGAGTTGAGCAATGAATGTGAGCAAAGATCTGAAACAAATTTTACGACGGTAAGTCCAGAACTTGAATGAACATTTTAAACCTGACTCAATCACCTGTACTTTGGGGAAAGACATTGCCTAAATTGGGCAGTTCCATACTTCGAAAATTGTGCGCTATCTATCATCTACAGACAAATACCTTTGGGGGGGAAATATTCTGCATACGAGAAGAGATATGGTACATTGAACATAATATGTGACTCGGAGTAAAAGTTCAAGTTGTTTCACAGACCTTGGTGTACTTGATATCCGCGTTGGGCACCGGCGAGGGCATCAGCTGGAGAGATGCCATGAGCGCAGCGGCATCGGCGTCGGTCTTCACTTCACCAGGGAGTTCGATTTTACTGGATGTCATCGCGCCTGCCTCCGTGTGTCTGTTGCAGATGCGTCTTCGTTTTTTTCTACTGATTTCTGATTAGGACTTTGGAATCCTTCCTGTGTTTATAACCAGGTGTCAGCCGCAGTCCATTTTTATTGGGTAGAGAACAGGGCCGTCCTCCTGATAGAATTAAAATCTAGCCTAATTTACATAAACGAACCCAGCCATCCATGTTGGGAGGGAAAGTACTTATCACAGTGTCTCTCGTTATAAGTCAAAAGGAAACGCATTGAAATCGACACGATATCTGTATTGAATAGATAGATCCAGTTTAAACACACTGACTTACATTTAAGATATTATAATGAATATACTAATACAAAATGGGATCAGAGTAAGATGTTATAATTGAAGAAGTGGTGCTTGTGGTATTTACGAGATAATTAAACACCTTGGTAAATGGTAAGTGTGAAAGCAATTCCTTAAACGACTCTTTAATAAAAACAACATGCACAGACTTGAGCTGTAAAGACTCCACCGTGCGCCTTTAAGTAAACGAACCTTCTTTATATGAGACTTGAGTGAAAGAGAGATTCTGAACTTTTTTCTCTCCAGATATGGGTCTATAATAGGCAAATATATAGAGTATTTTTAAGTACCCGGATAATTATTTTGTAGCTAACACTTCAATCTATTAATGAAATACCAGTGACCTTATTTCCATTAAAGGTGATAAGAAGCATAAGAATGAATCCTGATGCTGGACTACTTAGAACAAACCCGAATGACATCATGTATTTATTCTTCAGCTACACTTGTCATATTTAAGTGTGATGTCTATGAATAAGGTCCGTTTGCCACACATTTCATCAACTCACCTGTTACACCATCCCCACAAGGTCTTAAGATGTTATTTAGTGTGGATTTAAAGCTCTCACTATTATTTCCTAGTCTGTTGATGAGAGGGTTCTCTCCTGTGGTGATAATTCCCTGTTAGCATTCACTTCAAACTTCCCAATACACATTTGAACGATTTAAGTCGGCTCAAGCAATGTCTCAAAAATAAAAGGAATTACACGGATATTTACACCTCGGCAGTGATGGTAGGCCTACTTGGCAATTGCTCACATCTCAAGATAGGCGTATAACAATTTTGGGCTAAAATAGTTAACTAATAAAACCAAAAATGACTGACATCGCATTATTGCTATTGGGTCAAACTTTTGTAAAAAAAAAATGTATGTATCAATAATGATTGGAAGCAAAGCTCTTATACCGGCATGAGTAATCTCTCATCACGGAGATTTAGGCCTACGTCCTAAAATACAAGGTATATCCTTTATAATGTTGGTTGGGTGAGTTTATTTGAACTCTCTCGTGTGATTCCATGTTTTGATAATACATCTACAGGCTACATTAAATTATAGCCTACTAGGAAATCCACAAGGCCTACATGTAGAATTTCATTGTCTTAAAATACAATGTTCTTGCTAGGTTTTTTTTAGCAATAAAATATTGGATAATCCCATTTTTATTTATTTATTCCAACCTAATGGCTACTTATTGATGAACATCTATAAAATAGTCTATAGGTTACTGTTGCTGGACATCTATCTAGGGGAATATATTGACAATCCAAGAAGCGGCTGACAGAATTTTTTAAAAGTGGACGGAGTTGTATAATTTTGAAATACCCCGCAGTGGTGCTTTTTCTCCATCACCACAGCTCCCTTTTTTTCACAGCATGGGCAACACTCCTAACGTGTCTGTTTCACATCAAAGACGACAAAGACGAAAAAGTGACATTGATTAATGCAACCAAAACATCCCATCTTCTACCTGTCGCCTCTCCTTTTAAAAGACTACAGGGAGCAGAAGATAAGGCATACATGTAGACAGTGTCACTTCCCCGCTTACCACTCCTCTCATTCTCCGTTCATTGAGCTCCCTCTGTTGGACAAAACATCAACTCGAACTCGGTCTAATACAGTAACATGCCACCCTCTGAACCTAGTTAGAATTTCATTTGGTGCCCACTTGATTGATCAGAAGGTAGCCTATATGATACCAATGTTTTAAAGGTCAAAAGCCTCGAGGGGATTTATATTCCCTATGAAATAAATGGCTATTTAATTATCTGATTAGCATTGCTCTATAGGTGTTTGAAGTAAGGTATCAGGTATACGTGCAGGCAGTCACCCCTGATATCAGTGCAGACAGGTCACCCGTGATACAAGTTAGTATTCAACATCCATCTTTGACATAACGTGGAAAACGGCCACTAGGGGCAACAGTGAGCGATGTTACCTTCAATCGGGTTTCGTAAGCATCTGTGACTGGTTTCAAAGGTTGCGTGTTTGAATCCAGCTATAGAGAGTTGTTTTGATATATATTTTTTAAGCCAACCCCACACCTTTACAGTTACTTTAACCATTTGGAGTTGGTGCCTATAACCTTAAGAATTCGGAGTTGATGCCTAAACTTAACCCTAACAAACATTCTGAGTTAATGCCTAAACTTAACCTTAAACACTTCGAAATTAGACATTTGGAACAACTTAGAAATGTGATGTTTGAGAAACATGGATGAATGTCTAATTCTGACATGAGATGGTGAGAGTTGGTTGATAAGTGCCTAGGGTTAAGTGCCTAACCCTAACCCAACACTCTCAGAAGAGGACAGTGGTTGGCTCTACACAATATTCTCATTAACATCAAATGGATTCATGAAATTAAAATGGGTCAATATGATAAGACATGAATAGTTAACAACACATATGTATAGCCAAATGAGTCACATTATCATACAGGCTAGGCTACTGCTATTCCATGGCATTCCCTCAAAATCCTCATAGCCCATCCCACTGGGCACACCATGTCATTTCAACGTGGATAATTGAGAAATATTTGGTTTAGACATTGACTAATGAGATTACAATTCACCCACTCAAAAAGACAGCAAAAAGATTGTTGAATTTCCAATGTGTTATCGTTATGCTTTCAACCATCTAAAATCACAACCAAATTCCAATGTGTTATCGTTATGCTTTCAACCATCTAAAATCACAACCAAATTCCAATGTGTTATCGTTATGCTTTCAACCATCTAAAATCACAACCAAATTTCAATGTGTTATCGTTATGCTTTCAACCATCTAAAATCACAACCAAATTCCAATGTGTTATCGTTATGCTTTCAACCATCTAAAATCACAACCAAATTCCAATGTGTTATCGTTATGCTTTCAACCATCTAAAATCACAACCAAATTCCAATGCAAAAACAATGTCTGATTTTTTGTTTGTACAAGAGATTAATGTGTTATCACTGTGCTTCATCTAATAGCAGAACCAAATGACCTTGGTGGATTGCAGTTGAAATTACATTAAAGTACATAGTGCAAGTGATCAATGACGTTCGAGAAATTGTTCAGATTATTACAGCAATTGTGAAGATCTTCACAGACCTGTGATCGCCTGTGCAGCATTATATGATTACATAAGAAGACATTTATAGTTATAGTTACCTCAAAATGTGGCCTTGGATGTGTTACTCATTTTAAGGTTGAACGTTACATTTGTATGTAAGACAGCCTTAACATTAGTCTATTTGCTGTACTACAAAAGTCATATTGAATTGTGTTGACAATGCAACCAAAAACCACCATATCTTCATTTGTAGACAAACTGAAATTAAAGCCAGAGTAAGTCAGTGGCACAGATGGAACTATCCAAGCAGAAGATAAATCTCCTTCAAATGTTGATATTAACTTGAAGATTACATTTGAAATCAACCAACGTTTGAAACCATAGGCCTATATGTATTGTGTATTGTCTATTTTAAGTTTAACCCTGAGTTTAATTGAAACAATAGCTGTTTAACTCGATAGCAACAGTGAATTGAGTTATTAAGAGATCTCTCAATAATCATTCTCACAATAGCACATTGTTAGTAGTCAGGGACAAATATCAACGCTAAAATGGGCTTGGTTAAAACCCTGGATTGGAGACCAAATGAATAGCTATAGATTGATCAACTCTCCACTAGGAAGTGCTGCTCATTTTATAGTTTTTTTCTGATAGTGGTTATAACTTTGAAGATCTGACTTTGTTTCAAATGTACAAATTCAACATATATAATACCATGTTTGTCTATGTTGAAAATCCGTTACAATGATTGCAAAATCCTGTGGTTGAAATTCCACCCTCAAAACAACAGTTTAGATTATTTGCTTTAAAAAAAAATCCAATGTATTTTCCACATAGATTCCACACCACAATTACGTTAAAACGTTGATTCAACCAGTTTGTGCATAGTGTTATCAACCATATAATTACAACTTGAAATAATGACTTTGTTGATCGAAAATAGACAAGTTGTGAGTAAAAGCACACTGTCTAAAATTCGCGCGTATAAATGCGCACTGTCCACATTCAGTCAACTGCTGACCATTGGAGTCAGTTTGACCAATCAAACACTTATTGACCAATAAAGCACTTAGATCCAACGAGTGCACCCCTGGCGGTAGCGGTGGTGATGGGGGACAGTTTCAAGAAAGAAAAAGATTAACAGGTCATGTCTGTCGAGTGTACATAATACACGTGTAGTAGGCTACTAAGGGGAGGAGGGGTTACGTCCTAAACTACCGGAGAGACGCCCATGCTGAAGCTCACGCTCACACTCACACTACTTATCAACTGTCTGTCCTGACAAGACTGAGACATCAGATGTCCGCGGGAAATATGGAACTTGAGGGAAAAAGAAAAATTAAGGAGCAATGTGCCCTGAGGAAGGACATCATCAAAGAGTTCCTGGCAGAATTTCTGGGGATATTCGTATTAATAGTAAGTACATGGACACTACCCCTCATCACCTGACTGTCATTTAATAAATAGCCTGCTTTAAAGCAGCAACAATATGGTAATAAGGTGTCAAAATTGTTCTCAGGGGACTTGATCTGTCAACAGGGATATCATGTTTTGACATGTTTAGGTGCTGATAATATATCCTGATAATGTGGCTTCTCTTTGATGTGCTCATCCATAATTATGGTATGAGAAAGTACTTAGGAGATAATTAAGACATCTAGAGAATGTTGTAATGGCAAGAATGACAGGTGGGGGATAGGAGGGGGAGAATTAATGGGATGCTTGGTGTTTTCAGCCATAAATAAAAACATGATCAAACACAATAAACCTTTACTGACATGCACCATTCACCATGCACCATGCACCATGCACCATTCCATATGATGTATGATCATCACAGTGATTTGACATTCATATTTCTTTAGAATGTATCTAATCTGTGAATAAATCGACCCAATTTATGTAGCATACTGCACACATTTATATTTCCGCAAAGCTTCATTATTTGATGAACAAGTCTACCCTATATGTTGCTTGTAGGCTGAAAATCATCATATGACAGCATCAATATTTAATACATTTTTAAAGCATACCCCCTATCAATTGCAATCTTCTTGCCAATGAATACAGTGACTTGATATAGAATGAGAATAGATTTATATTACACTGAATACAGAGAAACCATTAGCATAAGATAGACCACCTGGTCCAATTCACTGTTCATTTTTCTCCTTAACAGACACACTCTTTCTCTCTGCATTATTACTGCAGTAAAAACACACACATTTCCCCATCATCACCAAGCTTGGAGGGAAACACTGTTTACTGAGGTGAAATCTACAGGGGTCCTTAATAAGCTGACCTGTCTTTTGCCTTCCACCTGTCCCCTCTAGGTTCACCTCCCCATCCTGTCCTGTCTGTCTGAGTGGCACAGCTCAGTGGCTGGGCTGACTGAGGCTCAGTCTCAGTGGCTTCAATGAGTCAGTGGTCATCCTGATCAGCGCCACAACATAAATGGACTAATCCACTCCTCACAACAGAAACAGCTATTTTTGGACAAAATCATTCTTTCAACACTTTTGTTTTGATTTACTTCTCCTTCTCATAAAACAATGAAAGGATGAATGATAATTTCCCATGCTTCAAATGGGACATCTTCTATGGCATTCTTCTTACAGAGTTCAGGGGGAACGGACTGATCTAAAAGGAAATCTAATTAGAAATTAAGGCTGTAGAACTACATGACTAGTATTTTGTGCATAATTAGAAATGAAGGCTGTAGAACTAGAGGACTAGTATTCTGTGCATAATTAGAAATGAAGGCTGTAGAACTAGAGGACTAGTATTTTGTGCATAATTAGAAATGAAGGCTGTAGAACTAGAGGACTAGTATTTTGTGCATAATTAGAAATGAAGGCTGTAGAACTAGAGGACTAGTATTCTGTGCATAATTAGAAATGAAGGCTGTAGAACTACAGGACTAGTATTTTGTGCATAATTAGAAATGAAGGCTGTAGAACTAGAGGACTAGTATTCTGTGCATAATTAGAAATTAAGGCTGTAGAACTAGAGGACTAGTATTTTGTGCATAATTAGAAATGAAGGCTGTAGAACTAGAGGACTAGTATTTTGTGCATAATTAGAAATGAAGGCTGTAGAACTAGAGGACTAGTATTTTGTGCATAATTAGAAATGAAGGCTGTAGAACTACAGGACTAGTATTTTGTGCATAATTAGAAATGAAGGCTGTAGAACTACAGGATTAGTATTTTGTGCATAATTAGAAATGAAGGCTGTAGAACTAGAGGACTAGTATTTTGTGCATAATTAGAAATGAAGGCTGTAGAACTAGAGGACTAGTATTTTGTGCATAATTAGAAATGAAGGCTGTAGAACTAGAGGACTAGTATTTTGTGCATAATTAGAAATGAAGGCTGTAGAACTACAGGACTAGAATTTTGTGCATAATTAGAAATGAAGGCTGTAGAACTAGAGGACTAGTATTCTGTGCATAATTAGAAATGAAGGCTGTAGAACTAGAGGACTAGTATTTTGTGCATAATTAGAAATGAAGGCTGTAGAACTAGAGGACTAGTATTTTGTGCATAATTAGAAATGAAGGCTGTAGAACTAGAGGACTAGTATTTTGTGCATAATTAGAAATGAAGGCTGTAGAACTAGAGGATTAGTATTTTGTGCATAATTAGAAATGGTAAAACAACGACTCTTTCTTCCTCCTGCCAACATGTTTTTGCTTATTGTTTTTTTGTCTCTGTCTCCGTCCCAGCTCTTTGGATGTGGCTCGGTGGCCCAGACAGTGCTGAGTAAGGGAGCTCTGGGAGAACCCCTGACCATCCACATCGGCTTCACTCTGGGGGTGATGATGGCCGTCTACGTGGCTGGGGGAGTGTCAGGTGAATACCATACCTCCTTTACATAACTTTTGACTCACAACATCCATTTCTACAGTCCACTCTGCACATAGCCAGCATACAGTGTTCTAACATCCCAAAAAGTTGATTTTGCAGTATGATTGAAGTTGCAACACAACATGTGTGTTTAGTGTTGAGGATTTTCAGTTGGTCAGCACCTCACTTTATAGGTCAGGCCTTTTTTTATGTCATTATATCTTCTTTTGTATATATCCTTTTACGTCATTATACCCTCTGTACAAAGGCCACAACTAGTTATTCAATGGGTTCTCCTATGGGGACAGCCTAAGAACCCTTTAAGGTTCTAGATAGCACCTTTTCTTTTAAGAGTGTACCGTTGCCCTAGAGCAAGGCACTTAACCCCCCACAACAACAGCTCCCCGGGTGCCCAGTGTGGCAGCCCCCTGCACCGCTCCAAAAACCTGCTCATGTGTGTCTCATAGGGGTTAAAAGCAGAAGTCAAATTTTATGCAATTGACAAATTAAAGGATCTTAATATTAAAAAGGGTTTTGGGTAAAATATGTGAGCAGGACTCAAAGGTTGTTTGTCTTTGATGAAACGGCTTTACTTTGCCATGAACTTTGACCATGGATGTCTGGCTCTCTTTGCTCTCAGGTACTAAACTCTTAAAGGACAACATGTACTTCCCACATGTCTGGGTAAATGTGTGTTATGGCTCCATGGATGTCCTCACATCCACATGTTCACCTGTTCATTGATTGAAAAATGTGGGACATGATGTCCATCCCTGTTGTCAGGTACAGCTGAAGTCAGATGTTTACATACACCTTAGCCAAATATATTTAAACTCTTTTTTTTCACAATTCCTGACATTTAATCCTAGTACAAATTCCCTGTCTTAGGTCAGTTAGGATCACCATTTTATTTTAAGAATGTCAAATGTCAGAATAATAGTAGAGAGAATGATTTATTTCAGCTTTTTTTCTTTCATCACATTCCCAGTGGGTCAGAAGGTTCCAAACACTCAATTAGTATTTGGTAGCATTGCCTTTAAATTCTTTAACTTGGGTCAAACGTTTCGGGTAGCCTTCCACAAGCTTCCCACAATAAGTTGGGTGTATTTTGGCCCATTCCTCCTGACAGAGCTGGTGTAACTGAGTCAGGTTAGTAGGCCTCCTTGCTCGCACACGCTTTTTCAGTTCTGCCCACAAACTTTCAATAGGATTGAGGTCAGGGCTTTTTGATGGCCACTCCAATACCTTGACTTTGTTGTCCTTAAGTCATTTTGGAAGTATGCCTGTGTCATTGTCCATTTGGAAGACCCATTTTCGACCAAGCTTTAACTTCCTGACTGATGTCTTGAGATGTTGCTTCAATATATCCACATAATTTTCCTGCCTCATGATGCCATCTATTTTGTGAAGTGCACCAGTCCCTCCTGCAGCAAAGCACCCCCACAACATGATGCTGCCACCCCAGGGCTTCAAGGTTGGGATGGTGTTCTTCGGCTTGCAAGCATCCTCCTTTTTCCTCCAAACATAAAGATGGTCATTATGGCCAAAAGGTTCTATTTTTGTTTCATCAGACCAGAGGACATTTTTCCAAAAAGTATGATCTTTGTCCCCATGTGCAATTGCAAACCATAGTCTGGCTTTTTTTATGGTGGTTTTGGAGCAATCGCTTATTCCTTGCTGAGTGGCCTTTCAGGTTATGTCGATATAGGACTCGTTTTTACTGTGGATATAGATACTGTTGTACCTGTTTTCTCCAGCATCTTCACAAGGTCCTTTGTTGTTGTTCTGGGATTGATTTGCACCTTTCGCACCAAAGAGACAGAACGCGTCTCCTTCCTGAGCGGTATGACGGCTGCGTGGTCCCATGGTGTTTATACTTAGGTACTATTGTTTGGACAGATGGACGTGGTACCTTCAGGCATTTGGAAATTGCTCCCAAGGATGAACCAGGTCTTGGCTGATTTCTTTTTATTTTCCCATGATGTCAAGCAAAGAGCCACTGCGTTTGAAGGTAGGCCTTGAAATACATCCACAGGTACACCTCCAATTGACTCAAATTATGTCAATTAGCCTATCAGAAGCTTCTAAAGGCATGACATCATTTTCTGGAATTTTCCAAGCTGTGCGAGTGGAGATACTGGGGTGCAAAGGAGCAAGATAAATACAGTATGGGGATGAGGTAGATTGGATGGGCTATTTACAGATGAGCTATGTACAGGTGCAGTGATCTGTGAGCTGCTCTGACAGCTGGTGCTTAAAGCTAGTGAGGGAGATATGAGTCTCCAGCTTCAGAGATTTTTGCAGTTCGTTCCAGTCATTGGCAGCAGAGAACTGGAAGGAGAGGCGGTCAAAGGAGGAATTGGCTTTGGGGTGACCAGTGAAATATATCTGCTGGAGCGTGTGCTATGGGTGGGTGCAGCTATGGTGACCAGTGAGCTGAGATAAGGCAGGGCTTTACCTAGCAGAGAGTTGTAGATGACCTGGAGCCAGTGGGTTTGGCGACGAGTATGAAGTGAGGGCCAGCCAATGAGAGCATACAGGTCGCAGTGGTGGGTAGTACATGGGGCTTTGGTGACAAAACAGATGGCACTGTGATAGATTGCATCCAATTTGTTGAGTAGAGTGTTGGAGGCTATTTTGTAAATGACATTGCTGAAGTCGAGGATCGGTAGGATGGTCAGTTTTACGAGGCTATGTTTGGCAGCATGAGTGAAGGATGCTTTGTTGCGAAGTAGGAAGCCAATTCTACATTTAATTTTGGATTGGAGATGCTTAATGTGAATCTGGAAGGAGAGCTTACAGTCTAACCAGACACCTAAGTATTTGTAGTTGTCCACATATTCTAAGTCAGAACCGTCCAGAGTAGTGATGCTAGACGGGCGGGCAGGTGCGGGCTGCGATCGGTTGAAGAGCATGCATTTAGTTTTACTTGCATTTAAGAGCAGTTGGAGGCCTCGGAAGGAGAGTTGTATGGCATTGAAGCTCATCTGGAGGTTAGTTAACACAGTGTCCAAAGAAGGGCCAGAGGTATACAGAATGGTGTCGTCTGCATTGAGGTGGATCAGAGAATCACCAGCAGCAAGAGCGACATCATTGATGTATACATTTTCATGGTTTCATGCATGTCAACATCAGAAGCCTCCTCCCTAAGTTTGTTTTACTCACTGCTCTAGCACACTCTGCTAACCCTGATGTCCTTGCCGTGTCTGAATCCTGGCTCAGGAAGGCCACCAAAAATTCAGAGATTTCCATTCCCAACTATAACATCTTCCGTCAAGATAGAACTGCCAAAGGGGGAGGAGTTGCAGTCTACTGCAGAGATAGCCTGCAAAGTAATGTCATACCTTCCAGGTCCATACCCAAACAGTTCGAACTACTAATTTTGAAAATTACTCTCTCCAGAAATAAGTCTCTCACTGTTGCCGCCTGCTACCGACCCCCCTCAGCTCCCAGCTGTGCCCTGGACACCATTTGTGAATTGATCGCCCCCCATCTAGCTTCAGAGTTTGTTCTGTTAGGCGACCTAAACTGGGATATGCTTAACACCCCGGCAGTCCTACAATCTAAGCTAGATGCCCTCAATCTCACACAAATCATCAAGGAACCCACCAGGTACAACCCTAACTCAGTAAACAAGGGTACCCTCATAGACGTCATCCTGACCAACTGGCCCTCCAAATACACCTCCGCTGTCTTCAACCAGGATCTCAGCGATCACTGCCTCATTGCCTGTATCCGCCACGGAGCCGCAGTCAAACGACCACCCCTCATCACTGTCAAACACTCCCTAAAACACTTCTGTGAGCAGGCCTTTCTAATCGACCTGGCCCGGGTATCCTGGAAGGACATTGACCTCATCCCGTCAGTTGAGGATGCCTGGTCATTCTTTAAATGTAACTTCCTCACCATTTTAGATAAGCATGCTCTGTTCAAAAAATGCAGAACCAAGAACAGATACAGCCCTTGGTTCATTCCAAACCTGACTGCCCTCGACCAGCACAAAAACATCCTGTGGCGGACTGCAATAGCATCGAACAGTCCCCGCGATATGCAACTGTTCAGGGAAGTCAGGAACCAATACACGCAGTCAGTCAGGAAAGCTAAGGCCAGCTACTTCAGGCAGAAGTTTGCATCCTGTAGCTCCAACTCTAAAATGTTCTGGGACACTGTGAAGTCCATGGAGAACAAGAGCACCTCCTCCCAGCTGCCCACTGCACTGAGGCTTGGTAACACGGTCACCACCGATAAATCCATGATTATCGAAAACTTCAATAAGCATTTCTCAACGGCTGGCCATGCCTTCCGCCTGGCTACTCCAACCTCGGCCAACAGCTCCGCCCCCCCCGCAGCTCCTCGCCCAAGCCTCTCCAGGTTCTCCTTTACCCAAATCTAGATAGCAGATGTTCTGAAAGAGCTGAAAAACCTGGACCCGTACAAATCAGCTGGGCTTGACAATCTGGACCCTCTATTTCTGAAACTATCCGCCGCCATTGTCGCAACCCCTATTACCAGCCTGTTCAACCTCTCTTTCATATCGTCTGAGATCCCCAATGATTGGAAAGCTGCCGCAGTCATCCCCCTCTTCAAAGGGGGAGACACCCTGGACCCAAACTGTTACAGACCTATATCCATCCTGCCTTGCCTATCTAAGGTCTTCGAAAGCCAAGTCACTGACCATCTCGAATCCCACCGTACCTTCTCCGATGTGCAATCTGGTTTCCGAGCCGGTCACGGGTGCACCTCAGCCACACTCAAGGTATTAAACGATATCATAACCGCCATCGATAAAAGACAGTACTGTGCAGCCGTCTTCATCGACCTTGCCAAGGCCTTCGACTCTGTCAATCACCATATTCTTATCGGCAGACTCAGTAGCCTCGGTTTTTCGGATGACTGCCTTGCCTGGTTCACCAATTACTTTGCAGACAGAGTTCAGTGTGTCAAATCGGAGGGCATGCTGTCCGGTCCTCTGGCAGTCTCTATGGGGGTGCCACAGGGTTCAATTCTCGGGCCGACTCTTTTCTCTGTATATATCAATGATGTTGCTCTTGCTGCGGGCGATTCCCTGATCCACCTCTACGCAGACGACACCATTCTATATACTTTCGGCCCGTCATTGGACACTGTGCTATCTAACCTCCAAACGAGCTTCAATGCCATACAACACTCCTTCCGTGGCCTCCAACT
Source organism: Oncorhynchus keta (assembly GCF_023373465.1). Taxonomy (NCBI): domain Eukaryota; kingdom Metazoa; phylum Chordata; class Actinopteri; order Salmoniformes; family Salmonidae; genus Oncorhynchus; species Oncorhynchus keta. Next base: position 69,529,113 of record NC_068434.1, on the reverse strand, counting down.
GCTCTTAAACGCTAGTAAAACCAAATGCATGCTTTTCAACCGATCGCTGCCTGCACCCGCATGCCCGACTAGCATCACCACCCTGGATGGTTCCGACCTTGAATATGTGGACATCTATAAGTACCTAGGTGTCTGGCTCGACTGCAAACTCTCCTTCCAGACTCATATCAAACATCTCCAATCGAAAATCAAATCAAGAATCGTCTTTCTATTCCGCAACAAAGCCTCCTTCACTCACGCCGCCAAGCTTACCCTAGTAAAACTGACTATCCTACCGATCCTCGACATCGGCGATGTCATCTACAAAATGGCTTATACCACCCACCACTGCGACTTGTATACCACCCACCACTGCGACTTGTATGCTCTAGTCGGCTGGCCCTCGCAACATATTCGTCGCCAGACCCACTGGCTCCAGGTCATATACAAGTCCATGCTAGGTAAAGCTCCGCCTTATCTCAGTTCACTGGTCACGATGGCAACACCCATCCGTAGCACGCGCTCCAGCAGGTGTATCTCACTGATCATCCCTAAAGCCAACACCTCATTTGGCCGCCTTTCGTTCCAGTACTCTGCTGCCTGTGACTGGAACGAATTGCAAAAATCGCTGAAGTTGGAGACTTTTATCTCCCTCACCAACTTCAAACATCAGCTATCTGAGCACCTAACCGATCGCTGCTGCTGTACATAGTCTATTGGTAAATATCCCACCCATTTTCACCTACCTCATTCCCATACTGTTTTTATACTGTTTTTATTAATGTACTTTTCTGCTCTTTTGCACACCAATATCTCTACCTGTACATGACCATCTGATCATTTATCACTCCAGTGCTAATCTGCAAAATTGTAATTATTCGCCTACCTCATGCCTTTTGCACACATTGTATATAGACTCCCCTTTTTTTCTACTGTGTTATTGACTTGTTAATTGTTTACTCCATGTGTAACTCTGTGTTGTCTGTTCACACTGCTATGCTTTATCTTGGCCAGGTCGCAGTTGCAAATGAGAACTTGTTCTCAACTAGCCTACCTGGTTAAATAAAGGTGAAATAAAAAAAATAAAAAATAAAAAATACGGAGAAGAGAGTCGGCCCGAGAATTGAACCCTGTGGCACCCTCATAGAGCCTTCCAGAGGTCTGGACAACAGGCCCTCCGATTAGACATACTGAACTCTATCGGAGAAATAGTTGGTGAACCAGGCGAGGCAATCATTTGAGAAACCAAGACTGTTGAGTCTTCCAATAAGAATGTTGTGATTGACGGAATCGCAAGCCTTAGCCAGGTCAATGAATACGGCTGCACAGTAATGTCTCTTATCGATGGCGGTTATGATATCGTTTAGGACCTTGAGCGTGGCTGAGGTGCACCCATAACCAGCTCTGAAACCAGATTGCATAGCGGAGAATGTACGGTGAGATTCGAAATGGTCGGTAATCTGTTTGTTAACTTGGCTTTCAAAGACCTTAGAAAGGCAGGGTAGAATAGATATAGGTTTGTAGCAGTTTGGGTCTAGAATGTCTCCCCCTTTGAAGAGGGGGATGATCGCGGCAGCTTTCCAATCTATGGGAATCTCAGACGATTCGAAAGAGAGGTTGAACAGGTTAGTAAAAGGCGTTGCAACAATTTCGGCAGATCATTTTAGAAAGAGAGGCTCCAGATTGTCTAGCCCGGCTGATTTGTAGGGGTCCAGATTTTGCAGCTCTTTCAGATCATCAGCTATCTGGATTTGGATGAAGGAGAAGTGGGGGAGGTTTGGGCGAGTTGCCATGGGGAGCGCAGGGCTGTTGACCGGGGTAGTGGTAGTCAGGTGGAAAGCATGGCCAGCCGTAGAAAAATGCTTATTGAAATTCTCAATTATTGTGGATTTATCGGTGGTAACAGTGTTTCCTAGCCTCAGTGCGCAGTGGGCAGCTGTGAGGGGGTGCTTTTATTCTCCATGGACTTTACAGTGTCCCAGAACCTTTTTGAGTTTGTGCTACAGGATGCAAATTTATTTTTGAAAAAGCTAGCCTTAGCTTTCCTAACTGCCTGTGTATATTTGTTCCTAACTTCCCTGAAAAGTTGCATATCATGAGGGCTGTTCGATGCTAATGCAGAACGCCACAGTGTAACTTCTGACCCACTGGAATTGTGATGCAGTGAATTATAAGTGAAATAATCTGTCTGTAAACAATTGTTGGAAGAATTACTGGTGTCATTCACCAAGTAGATGTCCTAACCGACTTGCCAAAACTATAGTTTGTTAAAAAGAAATGTGTGGAGTGGTTGAAAAACTAGTTTTAATGACTCCAACCTATGTGTATGTAAAGTTCCGACTTCAACTGTAGATCACAGGGGAGAAAGTAAAGAGTACAGTCAAGAATCACTTACACTCTCCTGTGTGCTCCACCCTGACTTGTGTCCTGGGAAAAAGTCCACACACAGTAACAGAAATGGACTGTGGAGACCTAGGTCATCACTAGAGACTCAGCAACATGGCAAAATGATGCAGAGAACATCATCTTAGTATTCCATAGCAGTCTGGGCTCAACGTGGGTACCATTTAGCATTACCCGAACTGGGGGAGAGGCACAGAGGAAATGGAAGAAATATGTAATAGCTCGATTACCCATTCCTAATGCCTGGCTGCTTCTTGGTGTCAGAGGATGAAGTGTGCCGGCTAGATTTACAAGGCTGGAGTTGTGTGTCCTCATGTCCAGGGGGACTTTATTGGGTATATTCCATAGAGATTAAAGCGAGGAGAGACCTCTCCCTCTTGCTTCGGCAGCAACAATGACACAAAGGGATAACATTAGGGGGAATCACTTTTTAAATGTCACGCTGCCTTAGGTGAGCTTTCTGAGCAAGGTGGAGAGTGGTTTTTAATCATCAATCAAGGGTTTCATTATGTCTCAGCAAGGCTTTATGTAATGGGAGATGATGAGTTGTAATTTGACATTTCCGTGGTAATTTCCATCACAATTGGGACATAATAGAGCAACGAAGTGATTAAAGCTTTTAATGCCCACCCCCAGGATAATATGAACACTGTAGCATATGAGCTAATATGAGTGTTATATGAGCCATACTCAATGTGCTTTCATCTTAGAAAATCCAATGTTGGCAGAGTGTAAGCTTAGCCTTTGTGCTGTACCTCTAAAACTCAACCCAGGACTCAACCCACCCCTCATCCTCAATGCCTGGTTTACAGCTACAGCAGATCAGACCAGAGTGTTGGAAAGCCAACATTTATGCCATGTTTGGAGGAGCTTCCTTGAGCAAAAATTACATTTTTATTTATTTATTTCACCTTTATTTAACCAGGTAGGTCAGTTGAGAACACGTTCTCATGTACAACTGCGACCTGGCCAAGATAAAGCAAAGCAGCGCGACACAAACAACAACACAGAGTTACACATTGAATAAACAAACGTACAGTCAATAACACATCACAAAAGTCTATATACAGTGTGTGCAAATGAAGGAAGATTAGAGAGGTAAGGCAGTAAATAAGCCATAGTGCCAAAATAATTATAATGTAGCATTAACACTGGAGTGATAGATGTGCAGAAGATGAATGTGCAAGTAGAGATACTGGCGTGCAAAGGAGCAAAAAAAGAAAAAAACAATATGGGGATGAGGTAGTTGGGTGGGCTATTTACAGAGGGGCTGTATACAGGTGCAATGATCTGTAAGCTGCTCTGACAGCTGATGCTTAAACGATCGTTGTCCTCCTCGGATGAGGAATAGGAAGGATCAGACGAAAATGCAGCGTGGTAAGTGTCCATGTTAATTTTAATAAATAAACTGAACACTGCAATAACCAAAAAACAACAAAGAGAGAGAGTGAACGAAACTAAACAGTTCTGTAAGGTGAAGACACACAAAAACAGAAAACACCTACCCACAAACACAGGTGGGAACAGGCTACCTAAGTATTGTTCTCAATCAGAGACAACGATAGACAGCTGCCTCTGATTGGGAACCATACCAGGCCAAACACAGAAATACAAAACATTGAACAAAAACATAGAATGCCCAGCCCAACTCCTGCCCTGACCAAACCAAAATAGAGACATAAAAAGGAACTAAGGTCAGGACGTGACAGTACCCCCCCCCCCCCCAAAGGTGCAGAGGATCTGGGTGGGCATTTCACCGCGGTGGCGGCTCTGGTGCGGGACGTAGACCCCACTCCACCTTAAGTCTTGGCCCAATTATGTGGCGCCTCTGGAGTGGCGACCCTCGCCACTGACCTCGGACTGGGGACCCTTACCGCGGGCCCCGAATAGTCGAGAGACTCTGGCGGCGCCGGACAGGAGGGAGACTCTGGTGGCGCTGGAGTGAAGGGCGTCTCTGGCGGCTCCGGAGTGACGGGCGGCTCTAGCGCCTCTGGACTGACGGGCGGCTCTGGCAGCACCGGACAGACGGGCGGCTCTGGCAGCTCCGGACAGACGGGCTGCTCTGGCAGCTCCGGACAGACGGGCGGCTCTGGCAGCTCCGGACAGGCGGGAGACAGTGGCAGCGCCGGACAGGCGGGAGAACTTGGAAGGAGGAGACGGAGAGACAGCCTGGTGCGTGGGGCTGCCACAGGACCCACCAGGCTGGGGAGACCTACAGGAGGCCTGGTGCGTGGATGAGGCACCGGATGGACCGGGCTGTGGGGGAGCACTGGAGCTCTGGTGCCCAGCCTTGGCACCACTCCTCCAGGCTGGATGACCACTTTAGCCCGGACCCTCCAGAGTGCAGGCACAGGTTGAACCGGGCTGTGGGGGAGCACTGGAGATCTGGTGCATACCACTCACACCTCTCCCTTAGGCTCAATGCCCACATTTGCCTGGCACGGGCGGAGCACAGGCATAGGGTGCACTGCACCCTCCCAGCGTCCCGGAGACACAGCACGCAGAGCCGGCGCAGGAACCCTGGTCCGAAACGGCGTACCGGAGACCAAACACGCTGAGCCGGCACAATACGTCCTGGCTGGATGCCCACTCTCGCATGGCACTTGCGGGGGGCTGGCCTATAGCGCTCCGGGCTCTGAGCGCGTACTGGTGACACTGTGCGCTTGACCGCATAACACGGTGCCTGACCAGTACTACGCTTCTTCCGGTAAGCACGGGGAGTTGGCTCTGCCCCCCATTTTATTTTGGGGGGGGGGGGGCTGCCTCTCGTGCCTGTTGCGCTGCCTTACCTCATATCGCCTGTGCCCAGGGTCCCTTGCCGTCCAATATCTCCTCCCAAGTCCAGGAGTCCTGAACCCTCGGCTCCCTGTTACCCCGCTGCTTGGTCCGTTTGTGGTGGGTAGTTCTGTAACGATCGTTGTCCTCCTTAGATGAGGAATAGGAAGGATCAGACCAAAATGCAGCGTGGTAAGTGTCCATGTTAATTTTAATAAATAAACTGAACACTGCAATAACCAAAAAACAACAAAGCGAGAGAGAGTGAACGAAACTAAACAGTTCTGTAAGGTGAAGACACACAAAACAGAAAACACCTACCCACAAACACAGGTGGGAACAGGCTACCTAAGTATGGTTCTCAATCAGAGATAACGATAGACAGCTGCCTCTGATTGTGAACTAAGATCAAGACGTGACAACAGGTCGCAGTGGCAGGTAGTATATGGAGGAATAATGGAACTGAGGAAGAATGAAACTGTAGAACAAGTCTCTCGTCTCCAACCCTCTTTGCTTCATTACAGACTAGCTGATCACTCTGACACAGAGGATCCAGATCCTGGTTCAGTGGGTAATGATGGAGACAGTATATAGCTGCAGTAGAGTAGTACTACAGTATGTGTGCTATTATTGTTGGAGTGTGTGGTAGGCTACAGTATATAAACCTTTATTGCATGATTGGGCCATTCAACCCTGGGGCCCATGTGTGGATGAGAAGCCTTCACACTGTTAGGTGACATCTCTGATGATGATCACAGGTATTGGACTAATGAGCTTTACTGGGACATGGGTCTCTAGTGTGGTGGAGGGGGGCGGGGCACTCTGCTTTCCAGCCTTCCCCGCCAGCCTAGTCTCTCCAAGTGGAACACAACACACTTCTGCTCCTTTTCACTCCTATGTCGGCGATGCTAATTTACAGGCAGAGTAAACCAGCACCCTTGTTAGCAGAGGTGTGTCATTCCAACGATATGCGTATTTCCGCGAGTCTTAAGCAGATTCAGGCAGATTATGTCAGACCCAATTCCGATCGGATGTTTCAGCCGGCTGTTGTGGCCACAGTTAGTGAACAAGGCTGGGGATTAGTGTTTGGGGCGCTCTCAAACCCCCAGCAGTGTTGCCCCGCTGAGGTCACCCAGTGCCTCAGTCCCCACCTTGGGCCCCGCCTAGTGTTGTGCAGTAATTGTGTCTATGACTGAATCCACTAGATAAGGATAGTGGTTACAAATGAATGTGTCTCAGACTTTCTACATACACTTGAACCTTGTTTTTAATGCCAGTTTTAACTTTGTTCCAGGGGCCCATGTGAACCCAGCAGTCTCTCTGGCCATGGTGGTCCTGGGCAAGCTGCCTATAAAGAAGTTCCCTGTCTACGTGGCAGCACAGTTCCTGGGTGCCTTCGCTGGATCTTGTGCTGTCTATGGGTTGTATTACGGTAGGTGTTACTCTCATCATGTCCATCACCATCATCATAATCATCATCATCCTCATTAAATAAATGGAACCCATATTCATAGCATTTAGCCAGGGTGATATTTGAATGGAAAGGTGTTGATCATTATTGGAGTGGGAACATTATAGGTTATTACTAACACTAACATTATTGGGAAAACTCAATGGCTAATTCTACTATTCTCTTTTCCATAGATGCCTTAATGGAACACACAGGAGGAGTTATGCAAGTTACTGGCATCAATGCCACAGCTAATATATGGGCATCCTACCCTGCCAAGCACATCTCAGTCCTTGGAGGATTCGTAGACCAGGTGAGAGATGCACCATCAATGGTTACCTAACCATATCCTAATTACTCGAGCCGCACAGGCACACACCCTGATTTAGTCCCTGAGCTAGAACATGACAGTACATGTGTAATAGTATGAATATAAGTGAATGTGCACATTTTTTATTTTATTTAACCAGGCAAGTCAGTTAAAAACACATTTTTATTTACAATGGCGGCCTACCCTGGCCAAACTAACCCTAAACTGCACGACTCTGGGTTAATTGTGCACCGCCCTATGGGACTCCCGATCACGGCCGGTTGTGATTGAACCCAGGTCTGTAGTTGCGCCTCTAGCACTGCGCCCCTCGGTCCCCCGAATGCATTTAGATCAGTCATGTGCATGTAAGTAACTAAGCCTTCCCAATAATGCAGAGATAGAGAAATAATAGAAAAGTAATAACACATAATAAAAGTAATAATACATTCACAATGAGTAATGATAACTTGGCTATGTACACGGGGTACCAGTACCGAGTCGATGGATATGAGGTAATTGAGGTAGATATGTACATATAGCTAGGAATAAAGTGGGGGAGCAACAAGATATATAATAAACAGTAGCAGCAGCAGATGTCATGAGTCAAAAAGGTTAGTGCAAAAAGGGTCCATGCAGATTGTCTGGGTAGCTAATTGGTTAACTGTTGAACTAACTATTTAGACTTGGTGCATCGGTACCGCTTGCCATGCAGTAGCAGAGAGAACAGTCTATGACGTGGGTGTCTGGAGTTTTTGAAAATTTTCAGTGCCTTCTTCTGACACCATCTGCTATAGAGGTCCTGGATGGCAGTGAGCTCGGCCCTAGTGATGTACTGGGCTGCACGCACTACCCTCTGTAACGCCTTGTGGTTTGATGCAAAGCAGTTGCCATACCAAGCGGTGATGCAGCCATTCAAGATGCTCTCTATCTGAGGGCCCATGCCAAATCTTTTCAGCCTCCTGAAGGGGAAGAGGAGAGGAGTGTTGGTGTGTGTGGACCATGATAGATCCTTAGTGATATGGACACTGATTAACTTAAAGGTCTCGTCTCACTCCACTACAGCCCTGTCGATGTGAATGGGAGCATGCTCAGCCCTCTGTTTCCTGTAGTTCATGATTTGCTCCTTAGTCTTGCTGACGTTGAAGGAGAGTTTGTTGTCCTGGCACCTCACTGCCAGGTCTCTGACCCTTGTGTCGAGGGTCAGCGTGGCGAATGTGTTGTTGTCTACCCTTACCACCTGGGGTTGACCGTCTGGAAGTCTGGGATCCAGTTGCAGAGGGAGGTGTTCAGTCCCAGGGTCCTTAGCTTAGTAATGAGCTTGAGGGCACTATGGTGTTGAATGCTGAGCTGTAGTCATTGAACAGCATTCTCACATAGATACAGTGCCTTGCGAAAGTATTCGGCCCCCTTGAACTTTGCGACCTTTTGCCACATTTCAGGCTTCAAACATAAAGATATAAAACTGTATTTTTTTGTGAAGAATCAACAACAAGTGGGACAGAATCATGAAGTGGAACAACTTTTATTGGATATTTCAAACTTTTTTAACAAATCAAAAACTGAAAAACTGGGCGTGCACAATTATCGCAAAGTTCAAGGGGGCCGAATACTTTCGCAAGGCACTGTATTCCTCTTGTCCAGGTGGGAGAGGGCAGTGTAGAGAGCAATAGAGATTGCATCATCTGTGTATCTGTTGGAGCGGTATGCGAATTGGAGTGAGTCATGGGTGTCTGGGATGATGTTGTTGATGTGAGCCATGACCAGCCTTTCAAAGCATTTCATGGTTACAGATGCGACACGGGGTACAGTGTGATAGTCATTTAGACAGGTTACCTTGGCATTCTTGGACACAGGGACTATGGTGGTCTGCTTGAAACATGTAGGTATTACAGACTGTGTCAGGGAGAGGTTGAATATGTCAGTGAAGACACTTGCCAGCTGGTCAGCGCATGATCTGAGTATGCGTCCTGGTAATCCTTGTGAATGTTAACCTGTTTAAAGTTCTTACTCAAATCGGCAACGGAGAGCGTGATCACACAGTCGTCCGGAACAGCTGTTGCTCTCATGCATATATTGATATATTGTGAGCAATACTGGCTGAGCAAAAACAACCATCTGTGTTGAATACCCAAGAGCTGAGTGTGCACATGCAGGTTTGGTTTCGAATTGAAGGCAGTGAAATGTATAGTAAATTAAGGATTTTAAAAACGTGTGTGTGTGTGTGTGTGTGTGTGTGTGTGTGTGTGTGTGTGTGTGTGTGTGTGTGTGTGTGTGTGTGTGTGTGTGTGTGTGTGTGTGTGTGTGTGTGTGTGTGTGTGTGTGTGTGTGTGTGTGTGGTACGCGCGCGGTAGCCTAGTGGTTAGAGCATTGGGCCAGTAACCGAAAGGTTGCTAGATTGAATCACCGAGCTGACACTGTAAAAATCTGCTGTTCTGCCCCTGAACAAGGCAGTTAACCATTAACTGGTTTAATAGAAGCAAACATTCAAGCAATTGTTTTCCCCTCTATGAACAGTAATAAATGCAATTGTTGAGTATTTTTAACCCAAAATATGGTTTGCTCCTAATATATAACCATATGGATACTGTTCAAAAGACTTCAAAGCTGCCTCATCTATCCTTCACCCAGGGGAAAGGGGAAGCCCCATTATAGGCTTAGGCAAAGGAAGTGAAGGCCACAGGTCATCACAGCAAATTAGTCCTTCTGGCCACAGACAGTCATTATAAAACCCAGACCATAACAACAAGCCATTCTCCCCCTGTCACTATCTGGTATCCAACTCCTATTATAATCTACCATTACATAAAAAGCTACACTGTTATGCTATTATGAGAGGCTGTCTTTTCAATATTGGTGGAGGCATCACAGTGACAGCATGAGTAGCTACAAATGGTTCATTTAGTAGTGATGATGAATATACTGAAATATATAGTGATCACACTTTTGTTGCTGTGAATTGTTCTGCACTGCAGGATATGCAAATGTGCAGTGTATTCATTGTTTAAAAAGGCTGTTAGCATTTGGAAACAATGCCATCCACTGCCAGGGAATCTAAACCAATGCGTGGACTGCTGTCATACCTTGTCCATAGACTGCTTACAGGTTGAGTAAATCAATATGTCATTTTGTAATTTGGGCACACTAACCCTTTAATTATAATGTAGATCATAATTAAAGGGTTAGTTCTTGATGCTGCAGGATTATTTTCCTGCTGTAGCAAACTGGTTCAAATTAAGATCCTACATCTGTATGTCTGTCAATTATCTGTTTTGATCATTGCTATCTCAAACCCATGGTTGATACCTTGTCTCCAGGTGATAGGAACAGCTGCCTTGATCCTGTGCATTCTGGCCATTATTGATGGGAAGAACATTGGAGCTCCTAAAGGGATGGAGCCACTGTGCATTGGCCTGATCATCATGGCCATCGGCGTGTCCATGGGACTCAACTGTGGCTATCCCATCAACCCTGCTAGAGACCTGGGCCCAAGGCTCTTCACTGCTGTGGCTGGTTGGGGCATGGAGGTGTTCCGGTAATTTCCAACAATGCTTATACTAGAGAAAAGACAAGTCCCACAAATGTGAGCTGGATGGCCTCCATAAGTACAGTAGAATTTCACAAACATTGTTAGATGCCTTTTGCCCTGAAACCCTTTGAAATTGAAAATGTGCTTTCTTCTCCAAATAAAAATCAAACAGCCCATATTCACTTTACAGTAGAACATTGAAAGATTCATAAAGACGCAGAAACAGAGTATGTGTGTGTGTGACAGGAAAACCCCTCTCTGATCTGGGCATGCCAAGTGGAGATGCAGGCACATTATTCTGCTTTTCAGTCCTCCTCCCCAGCAGTGGCTGGGAGTTAGGCACGCAGTGTGAGAAACATGGGAGTGAATACCAGTGGCCTGGCCTCCTTCTCTCCTACAGGATGTAACTGACAGTTAGACTTACAGGTTATATCGTTGTCTTTTGTTTGAATTGTTTATGTGTCCGCTGTGCGGGGGAAATGATAATACAAGCGGAACTACGTAGCTAATACTGTTGTAATGGGGATATATTGTAGCAACACACTTTTGGAGGGAAGGCAATCCTGCGCTGCGTTAGCTAAGTTTTCATGTCATCGGGTGTAGTTCATAAAGGTTGAAGAGTGTATGTTAGGATGAAGTGTGAATTCATGCCAGGAATAATAAGTGTGAAGTTTGATTTCCTCCCTTCTGTAATAAGCAGCCAATGAGGTATTTTTTCCTTTATTCATGTGTTTAATCTGAACCCGTTATAACGCCGGTTAAACTGTTATGTATGTAAGCACTTCAGAGTTATACCAAGCTAATAAGTCACTCGTAAGATAAGGTTGTAAGAGTGTGCTTAACTGTATTCTTCATTTACTTTATAGTTCTCACAGAAGGTGATAATTCTGACTAAAACTACAGAATAAAGCCACCAGTTAAAATCAAGGAGCGGTTGTGCTCGTGGTTACTGAAGGGAGCTACAGTGAGAACTCAATGCTCTTCACGAGCAAGAGAGAAAGAAGAATCTCATCCAGCTGTAAAACGTCTACAAGATTCCCAAATCCTGGTAGACCCTGTCATCTGCCAGATAAGAGTTTTGCACCTACCTGCAAACTAAGAAGAAAATCTCCACATAAGGAAGCATCGTGAGGCAACATAAGGTCAAGACTAACAGGAAAGTCAGACACGCAAGTACAAGGTGTTTGAAGGTGGTCCTAGCCTTGTGAACAGCTAATAAGAGACTTTAAGATTACAATTCGTAAGGACTGGAGATAGTTGTCTATTTCATAAAGACTCTGGTATTATGCATTTGCTCTTTCTATCTTAATGTATCGCTGGTATGTGTATTACTGAAAAATATTTGATACTTACTAAAAATATATAGTCACAAACATTAAGGGTCAGCGTACACCTATTAATTATATTTTCACCTGTAAGTTAATAGTGTAATTGTTTGGTAAGGTGTTAGTTCAAGCCTTTGTTACAAGCATTATACATGTTTATACCACGTACTGAGGTTTAAATTACAGTGAATTAGAGTATAAATTACCTACTCACTTATCCAAACCTTAGCTAGAATTGATTTGACTTGATTTAGAATGTCAGAAAGAGGTAATTTCACTAAAGGTGATAGAGATGGGGTGGGTCAAGTTGAGCAGCTGCAGCAACACCTCGCAAACTTCGAGCCTTCATCAGAACAAACAGAACAGCAGGAAGAGGCCCAGACTGGTGTGGAGTCACTTCGGCCAGTGAATGATGATACAGAGGCTGCTAATGAGATAGCACAACAAGAGCCACGAAAAGGTGAGAGGGTCCGCAGGTTAACTGAAAAGGGCAGAGAACTGCGCGACGAAAGGTGGAGACAGCTCGAACATCGTTTCAGGGTCAGCTATGACAAGTGGAAGGCTCTGGTAAAGGAAGCAAAACTGTCACTGACAGGCTGTTGCTCTGAAGACCTACTAGAAGACCTCTTAAACAAGATTAGCCATACCTCTACAGAGCTAAACCTTGTCTATGTAAATTTGCGTCAAATCGACATTCCCGACAACGATATACGACGCAGAGTTGATACTTGTGAAGCAGTTACAATGTCTATTATCAAGACTGTAAGGTGTCATTTAAAAGGCAGGGAAGAAGGTCAAAGTAACCAGATAGAGTTGCACTGGAAGGATAGCAATTCCTTGTGCATGTCCGAACTCTCACATAAGTCAAGTCTCAACTATCAGCCCTCAAGTGCTTCCTCCCAGTCTCAAAGCAACTCAAAGGTCAACTCCAGACGCTCAAGCGTGTCATCTGTCAAGAGACAAGAGGCTGTGGTGGAAGTTGCTGCTAACCAAGCAGCTTTAGAAGTAATGGTTAAGCAAGAACGCCAACTAGAAGAGCTTCAGCGACTCGAAGATGAAGATAAGAAGAGGACAGCGGAACAAGAAGCTGAGGCTGTGAAACGCAGCTTAGAAGAAGCTAGGCTGCGAGTCAAGTTAGAGGTACAAAATGCTGCCAGACGAAGGACACTAGAAGACAAGCGTAGAGAGTTAGAGCGCCTAGAAGTGCTCAAGAAACTAAATGCTGCCAAGGCGCAAATGCAAGTGTATGAGCAAGATGAAAACTCAGAGGACGAGAAGAGAGAACTACTCTCTAAATGCAAATCTGTGAAAGAAGTCATGCACAGAAGTGGCTCATTTCACAGTCTCTCACCACAACATGTTGTGACAAGCACACAGCAAGAAGATGGCACCAAGACCATGTTCAGGTTACTAGCGGAATCAATCAGTGAAAGCCGCCTCCCCATACCAGAGCCAGTAACATTCAATGGAGAACCACTCTCGTTCACTGACTGGAAGGTCTCTTTTCAGACTCTGATAGACAGGAAGAACATACCAGCAACTGAGAAGATATATTACTTGAGAAAATATATTGGTGGGCCTGCCAAGAAAGCCATCGAAAGTTACTTTATGTTTGGAACAGAATCAGCCTACTATGCTGCATGGACCATTCTTGAAGAAAGGTACGGAAACAAATTCCTCATCGCCAAGTCCTTCAGAGATAAGCTCAATGCATGGCCTAAGATAAGATCCAAGGACAGTCTTGAACTTAGAGACATTGTAGACTTTCTTCGCAGCTGTGAGGCTGCTATGTCTCAGAATAAGGGCCTGGAGGTGCTTAATGACTGTAATGAAAACCAAAAGATCCTCGCTAAACTTCCAGATTGGCTAACTTCAAGATGGAATAGAAAGGTCATAGACATCTTAGAAGAAACTGAGATTTTTCCAAGCTTCAGTCAGTTTGTGAAGTTTCTCACGAGAGAAGCAAAGATCGCTTGCAATCCTGTGACATCCCTTCATGCTTTGAAACCAAGCGAAGATGGAAAACCTAAGACGCCAAGGATTCAAAGCCCCGGAGCAAGGGTATTAGCAACTAACTCTGATGAGAAAGATACTGTTACTTGTTGTGTCTTCTGTGAGAAGTCAGGTCACAGTCTCCACAAATGCTGGAAGTTCATGGATAAGCCCACCGCAGAGCGACAGAAGTTTGTTCAAGAGAATAAATTGTGCTTTGGCTGTTTAAGGCCTGGGCATCGCTCGAAAGATTGTGATAACAGGAACACCTGCGACACGTGTCAGAGGAGGCATCCATCCTGCCTGCACGAAGATTGTACTAAAGAAAGTTTAAGGGATAGGAAGACATCACAAGATAAGGGGACAAGAGCGTCAAGTGAGGCCATATCTAACAGAGTCGTAAGGGACATTAACAACACTCACACCTCCACAATCATTCCAGTATGGGTGTCAACTACAAGTGAGCCAGATCGTGAAGTTCTTGTGTATGCACTTCTTGACACCCAGAGCGACACCACTTTTATCCTTGAAGAGACAACAAAGGCTCTCAATACAAGGAAGGAGCCAGTCCAACTGAAACTCTCTACAATGGCTTCAAGGAATACCATTGTGCCCTGCCAGAAGCTGTCTGGTTTGCAGGTTAGAGGGCTTTACTTGGAGAAGAAAATCCCTCTGCCAATGACCTACTCGAGAGAGTTTATTCCTGCAAACAGAGATCATATTCCTACTCCAGAGACTGCAAGAGCATGGTCTCATCTTGAACACATTACAGAGGAGATTGCTCCTCAACAGAGCTGTGATGTCGGTTTGGGTTTGTGGCACCCTTTGTCCTGGCGGGGAAGCAGATCTTGCAGCGGATGTGTCGTGACAAAATCGACTGGGATGACCCCCTTCCAGATGACCTACGTTCCCAGTGGGAATTCTGGCTCCAAGGTCTACAAAACTTGTCTGAGGTAAGGATCCAACGAAGCTACTTGCCATCAAGTTTCAAGGAGGTGCAGAGTTATGAGCTCCATCACTTCTCTGACGCTAGTACCTCAGGTTATGGAGCGTGCTCATACCTCAGAACAATCAGCACCGCAGGAGAAGTTCATTGCTCCCTAGTTATGGGGAAGTCGAGAGTCGCCCCCTCCAAGGTTACGACCATACCACGACTGGAACTTTCAGCAGCGGTGGTAGCTGTTCGAACAAGTGACATGCTCAAAAAGGAGCTAGAGATACAAGGTCTACAGGAATACTTCTGGACAGACTCGAAGGTAGTTCTTGGCTACATCAACAATGAAGCCAGAAGATTCCACGTCTTTGTAGCTAACCGTATTTAACGCATTAAGCAAAGCACAGATCCCAAACAATGGAGATATGTGACCTCTGAAGAGAATCCTGCGGATCATGCTTCCAGAGGTCTCACATCAGAACAGCTCATGGCTTCCAACTGGTTCACAGGTCCAGACTTTCTTTGGTATGAAGAACTTCCCAAAGGACAAGTCAAGGGGGAAGAGTTCTCAGACAATGATCCAGAGCTGAAATCCCTGGTCCATGATACCCAAGAAAAGGAAGAAAGATCATTACTTGATCACCTTCATAAGTTCTCAGACTGGGCAAGAGTGGTAAAAGCTATTGCCAGGCTCAAACGACGTGTCAAGGAAGCCATAGGCTTAAAATTGAGGTCCAGTGAAGCTACAAGCATAGAAGAAAGCAGAGAGGCAGAGCTCACCATTATAAAGATGGTTCAAGAAGCAGCCTTCTCCCATGAGATACACAACCTTAGGCACCAGAAAGACATCAAGACCAAAGATAAAGCAAGCAAGTTGCATAAATTGAATCCATTTCTGGATGAGCAAGGTATCCTCAGGGTGGGAGGTCGCTTGGCTCATGCAACTCTTCATTCCCATGTGAAGCATCCCGCAATCCTGCCAAGAGATAGCCACTTGTCAGTGCTGCTCGTCAAGCACTATCATGAAAGAGTACGACACCAAGGACGTGGAATGACGATCAATGAGCTGCGATCCAACGGTATATGGATCCTAGGATGCAGCAATGCAGTTTCCTCTCACATCAACAAATGTGTGAAATGCAGGAAATTCAGAAGATGTACAGAAGGGCAAAGGATGGCAGATCTTCCGAAGGAACGCATGGAGACCACGCCTCCCTTCACATACTGCGGGATGGACTGCTTTGGACCTTTCTATGCCAAGGACGGAAGAAGAGAGTTAAAGCGTTATGGGCTCCTACTCACTTGCATGGGCTCCCGAGCAGTTCACATTGAAATGCTTGATGACTTAACCACTGACACTTTTATCAATTCCCTGCGTTCATTCATTGCCATACGTGGTAATGTTCGTCAAATCAGACGTGATCAAGGCAGCAACTTCATTGGCGCAAGACGCGAGTTTGTGGACGCCCTGAAATAAATGGATCAAAGACGACTGAAGGAACTTGGATGCGAGTTTATCATGAACACCCCATCTTCAAGTCACATGGGTGGTGTTTGGGAAAGGCAAATCCGCACGATACGAAGTGTCTTAACATCCACTCTTGATCAGTCAGACGGAAGACTCAACACCGCTTCTCTGCGTACCTTTCTTTATGAAGTCATGGCGATTTTAAATAGTAGGCCCCTAACTACGGAATATCTGAATGATCCATTAGGTCCAGAACCTCTCACGCCAAATCACATCTTAACAATGAAGTCCACAGTTATCTTACCGCCACCTGGACAGTTCATCAAGGAAGATCTTTATCTCCGCAAGAGATGGCGCAGAGTACAATTCTTAGCCAATGAATTCTGGACAAGGTGGAAGAAAGAGTACCTCCTAAACCTCCAACACAGACAGAAATGGAGTAAAGACAGAAGAAACGCAAGGATTAATGACATTGTCATTTTGCAAGATGATACTGCACCACGCAACCAGTGAAAATTGGCAAAGGTTACAGAAGTGTACCCGGGACAGGATGGCCGGGTGAGAAGATTCAAGTTACTGATCAGCGACTCAACCCTAGATGAGAGAGGTAAACGCATCACCAAACCCACCTATCTGGAGAGGCCCATCCATAAGACAGTCACCCTCCTGGACCCTCCGATCAAGAAACCTGCAGACCCCTTTCACAGAAATCACCGGTGATTGGTGGGAGTGTAACTGACAGTTAGACTTACAGGTTATGTCGTTGTCTTTTGTTTGAATTGTTTATGTGTCCGCTGTGCGGGGGAAATGATTTTGATTTCCTCCCTTCTGTAATAAGCAGCCAATGAGGTATTTTTTCCTTTATTCATGTGTTTAATCTGAACCCGTTATAACGCCGGTTAAACTTTTATGTATGTAAGCACTTCAGAGTTATACCAAGCTAATAAGTCACTCGTAAGATAATGTTGTAAGAGTGTGCTTAACTGTATTCTTCATTTACTTTATAGTTCTCACGGAAGGGGATAATTCTGACTAAAACTACAGAATAAAACCGCCAGTTAAAATCAAGGAACGGTTGTGCTCGTGGTTACTGAAGGGAGCTTCACAGGAAGAGCAGGAGTGTGCAGCTCTATCGCTCTATCTCTGCTCTTCTGACAATCTTAATCAATATTTTAGCAACCTCTTGCATCTCCTGCATTTTCAAAAAGGCTTGGAGATGTGAGTGGGCAGAGTAAGATTATTTCTCCGCACATAAATATTCCATGCCTCATATAACAGAAAAATGTCATTA
This sequence comes from Oncorhynchus keta, assembly GCF_023373465.1. Classification (NCBI taxonomy): domain Eukaryota; kingdom Metazoa; phylum Chordata; class Actinopteri; order Salmoniformes; family Salmonidae; genus Oncorhynchus; species Oncorhynchus keta. The sequence continues at coordinate 69,511,660 of NC_068434.1, read as the reverse complement.
GTTACAATGTCTGTACTTTGCCATGCAAACTTCCATAGTACCCAGAGAAATCTGGTGGAAGCAATTCACAAGCAGTTATTTAACAATGAGAGCTGGGCTAAAGAAGAGTCACGTAAGATAAATGTGAAGGCTTGGAGAAGTGAGCGGGCAGAGTAAGATTCTTTCTCCGCACATAAATATTCCATGCTTCATATAACAGAAAAATGGCACCATTGTGTGTCCTACTGCCAGAGGCAGACTCCCTCTCTCTGCCATCCCTCCTCAAAGCTGTCCCTGGTACGTTGGGTCCCTGGTACTTCCGAGGCCTCCAACAGCTTTTAAATGCAAGTAAAACTAAGTGCATGCTCTTCAACCGATTGCTGCCCGCACCCTTCTGCCCGACTAGCATCACTACTCTGGACGGTTCTGACTTAGAATATGTGGACAGCTACCAATACCTAAGTGTCTGGTTAGACTGTAAACTCTCCTTCCAGACTCACATTAAGCAGCTCCAATCCAAAATGAAATCTACAATCTCGCAACAAAGCCTCCTTCACTCATGCGGCCAAACATACCCTCGTAAAAATGACTATCCTACCGATCCTTGACTTCGGCGATGTCATTTACAAAATAGCCTCCAACACTCTACTCAGCAAACTGGATGTAGTCTATCACAGTGCCATCCGTTTTGTCACCAAAGCCCCATATACTACCCACCACTGCGACCTGTATGCTCTAGTTTGGCTGGCCCTCACTACATATTCGTTGCCAAACCCACTGACTCCAGGTCATCTGTAAGTCTATGCTAGGTAAAGCCCCGCCTTATTTCAGCTCACTGGTCACCATAGCAACACCCACCCTTAGCACAAGCTCCAGCAGGTATATTTCACTGGTCACCCCGAAAGCCAACACTTCCTTTGGCTGCCTTTCCTTCCAGTTCTATGCTACCAATGACTGGAACAAATAGTAAAAATCTTATATCTCCCTCTCTAACTTTAAGCATCAGCTGTCAGAGCAGCTTACCGATCACTGTACCTGTACACAGCCAATCTGTAAATAGCACACCCAACTACCTCATCCCCATATTGTTACTTATCCTCTTGCTCTTTTGCACATCTATCACTCCAGTGTTAATGCTAAATTGTAATTATTTCGCCTCCATTGCCTATTTATTGCCTCCCTACTCTTCTACAATTGCACACACTGTACATAGATTTTCTATTAGGTTATTGACTGTACGTTTGTTTATGTGTAACTCTGTGTTGTTGTTTTTGTCGCACTGCTTTGCTTTATCTTGGCCAGGTCGCAGTTGTAAATGAGAACTTGTTCTCAATTGGCCTACCTGTTTAAATAAAGGTTCCATTTTAATTTTAAAATAAATAAATATGAAGGACCTCGCTGTCAGTGCACTATAGACTTCTTTTCAGTAGATGGCACTGTCTGATCTAATGGCCACAGTCAACAGTTTCCCAATATGCACTTTGGGGAGCCCATGTTTGCACATATTTGTTCTATTCCAGCACTAGCACAGTACACCTGATTCAAGGGGCTGGTTGGTTAAATCACAAGCTGAATCAGGAGTGCTGGACCTGAAATAGAACAATTGCGTGCAATGGTTGGGGGTACCATACTGGGGTGGGAAACGTTGACATTGTCACACCCTGACCTTAGAGAGACGTTTTATTTCTCTATTTGGTTAGGTCAGGGTGTGATTTGGGTGGGCATTGTATGTTTTCTATTTCTTTGTTTTTGGCCGAGTGTGGTTCCCAATCAGAGGCAGCTGTCTATCGTTGTCTCTGATTGGGAATCATACTTAGGCAGCCTTTTTCCCACCTAATGTTGTGGGTAATTATTTATTTTCTGTGTGCTTGTGTGTGCCACGCTTACGTCACGTTCAGTTTCTGTTTACCTGTTTTTTTTGTGAAGGTTTCACTTTATTAAAAGATGTGGAATTACATGCACGCTGCGCCTTGGCTCATCTATGACAGGGAGTTTTAAGACAGTGAACGTGACAGGATTACCCACCTTAAAAAGACCAAGCAGCGTGCGCCAACTTGGGGGACGAGCTGGACCGGGGAGGAGATTATGGCAGGGGACAAGACCCGATCACGGAACCCCGAGAGGCAGCTCCAAAAATGTTTGGGGGGGGAGCCACACAGGGAGATTGGCGCTGTGTCTCCAGTGAGCATTCACAGGCCGTGTCTCTGTGTCAGCGCCCCGCATTTGCCGGGCGGAAGTGGGCATCGAGACAGGACGGGTTGTGCCAGCTCTACGCTCGAGACCTCCAGTGCGCCTCCACGGCCCAGTGTATCAGGTGCCTGCTCCACGCACCAGGCTTCCAGTGCATCTCTCCAGTCCAGTGAGACCTGTTCCGGTTCCACGTACCAGACTTCCAGTATGTCTCCCCAGCCTGGTAAGCCCTGTGGCAGCTCCACGCACCAGGCTTCCAGTACGTCTCCTCAGTCCGGTGAGACCTGTTCCGGCTCCACGTACGAAGCCTCTAGTGATGATCCATGGCACGAAGCCTCCAGTGATGATCCATGGCCCGGAGCCTCGAGTGATAATCCATGGCCGGAGCCTCCAGTGATGATCCATGGCCCGGAGCCTCGAGGGATAATCCATGGCACGAAGCCTCCAGTGATGATCCATGGCCCAGAGCCTGCAGTGAAAATCCAAGGCACGGAGCCTCCAGCGACGGTTCCCTGTCCGGAGCCTGCAGCGACGGTCCCCGGTCCAGAGCCAGCAGCGACGGTCCCCGGTCCAGAGCTAGCAGCGACGGTCCCCGGTCCGGAGCCCGCAGCAACGGTCCCCGGTCCGGAGCCTGCAGTGACGGTCCCCAGTCCGGCGCCTCCAGCGGGGGTTCCCAATCCAGAGCCTCCGGCGATGAACCACAGTCCGGTTCCACAGAAGCGGAGGGATCAACGTGCGGAGCGGGGGCTACGTCCCGAACCGGAGCCGCCACCGAGGATGGATGCCCACCTGGACCCTCCCTTTTAGAGTCAGGTTTTGCGGCCGGAGTCCGCACCTTTGGAAGGGGGTACTGTCACGCCCTGACCTTAGAGAGCCGTTTTATTTCTCTATTTGGATAGGTCAGGGTGTGATTTGGATGGGCATTCTATGTTTTCTATTTCTTTGTTTTTGGCCGAGTGTGTGGTTCCCAATCAGAGGCAGCTGTCTATTGTTGCCTCTGATTGGGAATCATACTTAGGCAGCCTTTTTCCCACCTAATGTTGTGGGTAATTATTTATTTTCTGTGTGTTTGTGTGCGCCACGGTTGCGTCACGTTCGGTTTCTGTTTACCTGTTTTTTTTGTGAAGGTTTCACTTTATTAAAAGATGTGGAATTACATGCACGATTTAAAGTGTATATTCCATCCACCATACATTACATCTACTGAATCTCTGTAAGGAAACTGAACGCAATAGGACCAGGTACAGTGGCACTTTCCTTTGACATCAGTAGGAAGAGCTGGCAGGGTGCCATGTCCATGAGACCTCCCCGTGTGACCCAGTGTGTCTGTCTGTCATCAGGCCTGATTATGGGATATGGTTAGTCAACCTGGCTCTGCCCATAGATTACACACCGTAATCCACCAGTCCTGTAGTCTGCATCCCCCCCCTGGTAATTTAGCAGCTAAACACAGCCTGTTCAGACGCTGTCTATTTTCCTACCTGGGCCTTGTCATGTCAGTGCTGGTAATTCAGACCCTTTCCTTTCGCCCACAGGGTCCAACCAGTCAGTACTAGCAGAGGGAGGCTAATCTCTATCAGGGAGTTGCCCTGAGGTGAGCAAGCGCTCAGTTCAGAACAGAATCAGGACATGTACTACGTAGGCTACAGTAGCAGAGAGTTGTTTAGGTTGGAGTTTGACTATTACCCGCTATTAAGATAACTAGAACATTTGTAAAGCACAATTAGAATTAGGCATTTATAGAAACGGATTGGTGGGGAGTAGGAACAGATCAACTTTATGTATAGTCGGATCAATAGACTAGTAGGCAGATTAATAGAGAGAGTAGAGTAGTGAGAGGTGGAGATTAGAGGGAGCCTATCCAGGGAGTCTTACTGTATAAATAAACAAAAGGTAGTAGTGGAATCTGCTCCCAATGTACCAGTGGAGTCTGCTGAGGGGAGGACGGCTCATAATAATGGCTGGAACAGAGCAAATGGAATGGTCCATGTGTTTGATGTATTTGATACCATTCCACTGATTATCGCTCCAGCCATTACCACCAGACAATTCTCCCCAATTAAGGTGCCACCAACCTCCTGTGTAATATACACTAGCATACCCCAGACCATGTCACGTTCCTGGGTTGCTTTAAAGCCCCATGCAGTCTTTGTCAATGTCACTGTATGTCTAATAAATCACTGTGTGTGTTTATTTCATGAAAATAACAGTAAATATATGTTTTATAATTTATTACCCTGAGCCTCCTTTCGCTATCAATTATGCTGTCTGATTGTGTGGGCATGTTGATACAAATGTAAATATATTTTCATACACATCCCTGATTGGCGGATAGGATGATCCCTGCTTACCCCTTCAAATTAGGAGGATACATATGCAAGTACAAGACAACTGGTCATTGTTCCGAATAATTAGATCAGATTATGATTTAATGCTGTCGGCCAAAAACTCCATCCCACCTGAACAGGCTGAAACTCCAAGCATTTTTTTCAATAAGCTCTTACTCTTAAAGGGCATTATAATAATTTTCACAATTTCAGTGTTATTTCAACCTCATAGTGTGGAGATATCATAAAAAAACTGGTAAATCATGTTTTTGACTGCACTGTCCCTTTAACGCGGGTGACCACTATTTACACTGTAGATAGTGTACAAAACATTATTGAGTTGCACACCCTCGTCGGGGCATGGACTGTACAAGGTGTCGAACGCATTCCACAGGGATGCTTGCCCATGTTGACTACAATGTTTCCCACAGTTGAGTTAACTTGGTTGGATGTCCTTGGGTGGTGGACCATTCTTGATACACACAGGAAACTGTTGAGCATGAAAACCCAGCAGTGTTGCAGTTCTTGACACACTCAAACTGGTGCACGTGGCACCTACTACCATACCCCATTCAAAGACACTTAAATATTTTGTCTTGCCCATTCACCTTCTGAATGGCACACATACACAAACCCTGTTTTCTCAAGGCTTAAAAAATCCTTCTTTAACCTGTTTCTTCTCCTTCATCTACACTGATTGAAGTGGATTTAACAATTGACATTATAAGGGATCATAGCTTTCACCTGGATTCACCTGGTCAGTCTATGTCATGGAAAGAGCAGGTGTTCCTAATGTTTTGTAGACCCCGTGTATTTGGTATTAAATGTTTATTTTATCTTACTCACTACAAAGTCAAATGTAAACTCCTGAACCCCTGTATATATATCTCCTCTTGTCTGTGCAGTGCTGGAGGCTGCTGGTGGTGGATCCCAGTAGTGGGGCCCATGGTGGGAGGAGTGGTGGGAGCCGCCATTTACTTCCTGTTCATCGAGCTGCACCATGCCGAGCCTGAGAAACAGGGGGAGAACAACGTCAAGGACAAATACGAGATGGTCACCCTGAGTTAGACAAAGAGGCCATGAGCACCAATGATACTGAGGCTTGGCAGCTTCCTACCCCTTTAACCCTCAACAGGCTAAACATTCACTTCAATGAGGCCACACTTGACACAACCTTCTCTGCTTGCACTAGAGTCATTTCTTCTGTCTAAGGGACCTGAGGTCAGGTCTCAGTCTCTGCACTCTCATGGACAGGTCTGCTGAAAGAATGCCAGTTGAGCCAACACATAAAAAATGAAAAGATGTATGTAATGTTAAATTCACAATCACGAGCTGAGATCTCAGGCATGTTTACTAGCCCATGACATCATCATCAGATGTTCAGACTATCCATTCTACTCTGAGGATAGTTCCTGAGTACAGTGATTTTTAATAATTTATATTGCATCTCTTGTATAGGGCTATTTTTCATTGCAGGAGGAATTTGCCAAGTTTGAAACCATCTCATTATTTTCTATCTTCCAGGCAGAGGTGATGGTAAATGTTATTAACCACATTAATGGCAAATGTTATTAACAACATAGAAAATAGCCAGTAACCGTTTCTGTGATGGAAGGAAGGAAGTGTGTATATATTTTTGTTATTGAGCTAGTTTAATGGTATGCTCTCTGGAGTGTCTTCCATCTTCTGCTTCACTTCATCCATCTATTTGTTACAGTTATGTGAATCGCTCTGCCTGCTGCGACACACAGCCTCATCACTGCATGTGTGCTATAGCTAACACACATCTATGTATTTGTGCTTTGAAATGCTCTTTTTTCCTAGCTTTTATTTTTAGAGTGCAGAAAAAACAGACAATGTGTGTGAAATGAGCCTCCCACCGTTCTGTGTGTACTCTCTCTCTCTCGTTGAGCACAGAACTGTGTATCGTGACACGGCATCACTTCTAAATGATTTTTATCTGACTTTTATTTCCTCTTATATAACGTTCCTGCTGTCATGTGCACACATTTTCATAGAAGCATGAGTAGAGAAGCCTAGTATCTACAGTACCTAGCATGAGTAGGGAAGCCTAGCATCTACAGTACCTAGCATGAGTAGGGAAGCCTAGTATCTAGAGTACCTAGCATGGACATGTTTTAATAAACAATATACTGTATGAAGAGTCCAATGAGAGATAGTTTACCCCACTGGCCAATGGCCATATGGGAATGTATAAAAATGATTTGTTTATCGTAATCATTACGTTATTCCTCCAATGATGTGTCTAGGATTTAACCACTGAGGAACTCCTACACTATGACTAATAGTGAACTGGACAATAACAGAATAACATCAGTACAACTTCCAAGAATAGAGCCCTCAGACAAAAACACTCAAATGAACCAAGTCCTTCCATCCTAGCGATGTTATTTAGCCATGGGTGGGCAGAGGAACAGGGCTGGGCAGAGGAACACAAGTTCCCTATTCCCAGAAGAGCCTTCAACAATGAAACACATAGCATTTTATAACCTGTATGTGGCTTACTACTGAACCAGATATAATTCATAGGGGAAAATGTAGCTCTTTAGTAATGATTTTCTCTATTATTTCACACCTTTGTTACTTAATGGTTTAGTTGCTGTAGTTTCTTGTTGTAGTTCGTTTTTTGTTTAAAGAAATTGCAACATGTACTTTGGATGACTACATGACGCTAGCTTGATTCTCCTGAGATTCAACCTTTGGATGACTACATGACGCTAGCTTGATTCTCCTGAGATTCAACCTTTGGATGACTACATGATGCTAACTTGATTCTCCTGAGATTCAACCTTTGGATGACTACATGATGCTAGCTTGATTCTCCTGAGATTCAACCTTTGGATGACTACATGATGCTAGCTTGATTCTCCTGGGATTCAACCTTTGGATGACTACATGATGCTAGCTTGATTCTCCTGGGATTCAACCTTTGGATGACTACATGATGCTAGCTTGATTCTCCTGGGATTCAATCTTTGGATGACTACATGATGCTAGCTTGATTCTCCTGAGATTCAACCTTTGGATGACTACATGATGCTAGCTTGATTCTCCTGAGATTCAACCTTTGGATGACTACATGATGCTAGCTTGATTCTCCTGAGATTGAACCTTTGGATGACTACATGATGCTAGCTTGATTCTCCTGAGATTCAACCTTTGGAGGACTACATGATGCTAGCTTGATTCTCCTGGGATTCAACCTTTCGATGACTACATGACGCTAGCTTGATTCTCCTGAGATTCAACCTTTGGATGACTACATGATGCTAGCTTAATTCTCCTGAGATTCAACCTTTGGATGACTACATGATGCTAGCTTAATTCTCCTGGGATTCAACCTTTGGAGGAGTACATGATGCTAGCTTGATTCTCCTTGGATTCAACCTTTGGATGACTACATGATGCTAGCTTGATTCTCCTTGGATTCAACCTTTGGATGACTACATGATGCTAGCTTGATTCTCCTGGGATTCAACCTTTGGAGGACTACATGATGCTAGCTTGATTCTCCTGGGATTCAACCTTTGGAGGACTACATGACGCTAGCTTGATTCTCCTGAGATTCAACCTTTGGAGGACTACATGATGCTAGCTTGAGTCTCCTGGGATTCAACCTTTGGATGACTACATGACGCTAGCTTGATTCTCCTGAGATTCAACCTTTGGATGACTACATGATGCTAGCTTGATTCTCCTGAGATTCAACCTTTGGATGACTACATGATGCTAGCTTAATTCTCCTGGGATTCAACCTTTCGATGACTACATGATGCTAGCTTAATTCTCCTGAGATTCAACCTTTGGATGACTACATGATGCTAGCTTAATTCTCCTGGGATTCAACCTTTGGAGGACTACATGATGCTAGCTTGATTCTCCTGGGATTCAACCTTTGGATGACTACATGATGCTAGCTTAATTCTCCTGGGATTCAACCTTTGGAGGACTACATGATGCTAGCTTGATTCTCCTGAGATTCAACCTTTGGATGACTACATGATGCTAGCTTAATTCTCCTGAGATTCAACCTTTGGATGACAACATGATGCTAGCTTGATTCTCCTGGCATTCAACCTTTGGAGGACTACATGATGCTAGCTTGATTCACCTGGGATTCAACCTTTGGAGGACTACATGACGCTAGCTTGATTCTCCTGAGATTCAACCTTTGGAGGACTACATGATGCTAGCTTGAGTCTCCTGGGATTCAACCTTTCGATGACTACATGATGCTAGCTTGATTCTCCTGAGATTCAACCTTTGGATGACTACATGACGCTAGCTTGATTCTCCTGAGATTCAGCCTTTGGATGACTACATGATGCTAGCTTGATTCTCCTGAGATTCAACCTTTGGATGACTACATGATGCTAGCTTGATTCTCCTGAGATTCAACCATTGGAGGAGTACAATGTTTTATGGCTGTTGTTTTTCTGTTGCTTCACTTGACTTTAAAAAAATGATAAAAGGCACTTTTACTCACACAATTTTTCTCAGATGCTATTTGATAAAAGTTACTTATTTGTGAAGGTAATTTTGTAATTTATACAACTGTAATGTAAATTTGACAAAAATAAATATTTGATGTGTATTTCTTTCATAGTCTGTCTTGATCAATCAATCCACATGATTAGTGGTCTACTGATTAAGGGAAGTAACGCACATTCAATGAGAAACTGTCACTAACCACTGTGGTCCACTAGAACTGGAATAAGTGTAACTAGAAGGTAGTAACTGGAAGGTATTCAATATTACCCGTATGCAATCCTAAAAATAATAGGCCAGAAAACCGGTCACGATCACTAAGTACAACCACTTAGTCACCCAGCGCAGTGTGGAGTGAATAAAACATTATAAAAATGCTTATGTAATGTCATGGAGATTAGATGAGGCATGATTTCTCTCTCTCTCTCTCTCTATAGCTATCTCTTTAAGCCCAGTTTGTTGCCTCCCCTCTGCAGAGTTCATCTCACTGTATGTATGAATAACAGACAGAGCACTAGGACCATAAACAGTGGCTCATGCCAGCTCACATACTGTACTCACAGAGAAAATAACAACTGGTAGCATCCTACCTATACATCTCCCTTTAAATCACAAATACAGGTGATGATTGAATTCCAGCCTGTGTCTATCCAGTTTACTTGCAGGGGTCTCAGGACACAGGTAACTGCCAAAATACAGTAAACATCAGCATAAAGTGGTCACTCTATGGAAAGGGGAGACTCGAGTGTCAGGGGATTCTTCTGAAGTCGGTACCATCGATGTGCCACTTCTGTTTGTAGAGTCCAAACTGTTTGGGCAAACTGTTTGTCACAAACACAAAGTTGGCACATTGTCTGAAGGTAACTAGTACCTGTTTAACAAAATTAATGGAAGTATGAAGGTAGTTTTGTGCCTTCCCACAAAAGGGGTAAATGTGTGTTTATGAATGTGTTATTGAATGCGTTTCTCTGGGCTATAGTAGTAAAAGCAAAATTCCATATTTTATCAAATATTTGTAAAATAATATATATATATATCTACGAACCGTTCAAAAGTTTGGGGTCACTTAGAAATGTCCTTGTTTTTGAAAGAAAAGCACTTTAAAATGACATCAAATTGATTTTAAAAATACTATTGTAGCTGGAAACGGCAGATTTGTTATGGAATATCTACATAGGCGTACAGAGGCCCATTATCAGCAACCATCACTCCTGTGTTCCAATGGCACATTGTGTTAGCTAATCCAAGTTTATAATTGATCATTAGAAAACCCTTTTCCAATTATGTTATCACAACTGTTGTGCTGATTAAAGAAGCAACTAAACTGTCCTTCTTTAGACTAGTTGAGTATCTGGAGCATCAGGAGTTGTGGATTTGATTACAGACTCAAAATGGGCAGAAACAGAAAATGTATTCTGAAACTCGTCAGTCTATTGTTGTTCTGAGAAATTAAGGCTATTCCATGCGAGAAATTGCCACTGCTGTGTACTACTCCCTTCACAGAACAGCGCAAACTGTCTCTAACCAGAATAGAAAGAGGAGTGGGAGGCCCCGGTGCACAACTGAGCAAGAGGACAAGTACATTAGAGTGTCTAGTTTAAGAAACAGACGGCTCATAAGTCCTCAACTAGCAGCTTCATTAACTGCAAAACACCAGTCTCAACGTCAACAGTGAAGAGGCGACTCCGGGATGCTGGCCTTCTAGGCAGAGTTCCTCTGTCCAGTGTCTGTGTTCTTTTTCCCATCTTAATCTTTTCTTTTTATTGGCCAGTCTGAGATATGGCTTTTTCTTTGCAACTCTGCCTAGAAGGCCATCATTCCTGAGTCCCCTCTTCACTGTTGATGTTGAGACTGGTGTTTTGCGAACCCACAAATACTGATGCTCCAGATACTCAACAGTCTAAAGAAGGACAGTTTAATTGCTTCTTTAATCCTAACAACAGTTTTCAGCTGTGCTAACATAATTGCGAATGTTTTTTTTAATGATCAATAGGTTAGGTTAACCTACCATAGGTTAACCTGCAGCTGACATCACAGATGACACAGGATGTTTCTTTAACTCTTTGGGCTCTGCCGCTAGTCATCTAATCTAAAGACGTGAGCTCAGACAGAAGTACAATACACTACTTTGTTTAAGTTAACAGCTGGGTATCATTGCTTGATAAAACATTGTCTCCATATAAACTGAAATTAATGAATCATGTTTATATACCATAGCTCTCCAAACAAACTTGGGAAATGTATATTTGAATTTGCAAACCTTGTCACCTCCAGAGTTAAATGACCCACACCAGTGGAACCCAATTTTTATTCGCAAGAATTTCTTGCAACCCCACCCTACCCCAAATATAATGACACAAACTTAAAATCACTACATTTTGATATTTACATCAACAAATAACCTTTAATTTACTCAACAACATTTTATTTTTCAAATTATCTTTCTCAAAAACATTTGTATATTGTCTCATTGTTGCGACTTCCGCCGAAGTCGGGTCCTCTCCTTGTTCGGGCGGCGCTCTGCGTCGCTGGTCTTCTAGCCATTGTCGATCCACTTTTCATTTTCCATTTGTTTTGTCTTGTTTTTCCACACACCTGATTTCAATTCCCTCATGTACTTGTTGTGTATTTAATCCTCTGTTTCCCCCATGTCTTTGTGTGGGATTGTTTATTGTAGTGCTTGTGCACGTTCCCCGTGAGTGCACGACGGGTTATTTTTGTGCCCATTTGTCTTGTTGTTCTGGATGCCGTTGGTTTTGCCTAATAAATCTCTGGTTATTACCCAGTTCTGCTCTCCTGCGCCTGACTTCTCTGCTGCCAATTACGAACCCCGCTACACTCATACTATAGATGGGTTGGTTGTTTAGCAACAAAACCGACGAGTGAGCAACTATGGGGCAAACATGTAAACTATATTCTGTCACAATGTTTATTGAAAACATAAATAAATTTGCACAATGAGCACTTGTTGTCTCTAAAATACATTGTTATAGTGGTTGGTTTGCTAGCTTGCCATATTAGCATAGATGTGGCATCAGTCAAAATACCTCAAAACAAGAAATGGTATCAAGAACAAGGTAAAAACTAACTGAAACAAACCACCTACGATTCCCCACATGGCAGCTTCTTGTCATTGTTGCTAGCTATCTGGCCATCCAGAATCACAACAACATACGTCCTTGTGCCCCATTGAAGCGTGCACATAGTTTTTTGGGATGTTGTCAGATAACCTGTCTGTGACAACGCAACCAAACATCAACATTTGAAGGAGATGTATCTTCTGCTTGGAAAAAGTTATATTGGTGCCACTGACTTAGTTAGGATTTACAGTTTGTCTATATATTAATAATTGATATGTTGGATTCACGTCTCCATCTCAACCAAAAATCTAAGTTAAAGAATAGGACTAAATGAAATCAGCCTTTTTTATTGCACATTAAATAAAGTTTGATTTAGTCCTTTTCTTTAAACTTTGATGTTTGGTTGAGATGAGACATGAATCCAATATTATTAACTTAAGTAATTCAGAAATAAACCAAAGCTTGAAACTCTAGGCCTACAGTGCATTCGAAAAGTATTCACACCCCTTGACTTTTTCCACATTTTGTTACGTTACAGCCTTATTCTGAAATGTATTCAATCGTTTTTTTTCACATCATCAGTCTACACACAATACCCCATAGTGATAAAGCAAAAACAGGTTTTTAGAAATGTTTACAAATTTGTAAAAAATAAAATACTTAAATATTACATTTACATGAGTGTATTCAGACCCTTTACTCAGTACTTTGTTGAAGCACCTTTGACAGCGATTAGCTTTGCGTCTTCTTAGGTATGACGCTACAAACTTGGCACACCTGTATTTGGAGAGTTTCATTCTTCTCTGCAGATCCTCTCAAGCTCTGTCAGGTTGGATGGGGAGCATTGTTGTACAGCTATTTTCAGGACTCTCCAGAGATGTTTGTTCGGGTTCAAGTCCGGGCTCTGGCTGGGTCACTGAAGTACATTCAGAGACCTGTCCCGAAGCCACTCCTGTGTTGTCTTGGCTGTGTGCTTAGGGTCGTTGTCCTGTTGCAGGGTGAACCTTCGCCCCAGTCTGAGGTCCAGAACACTCTGGAGCGCTCCTCATCAAGGATCTCTCTATACTTTACTCCGTTCATCTTTCCCATGACACTGACTAGTCTCCCAGTCCCTGCCGTTGAAAAACATCCCCACATGATGCTGCCACCACCATGCTTCACCGTAGGGATATTTTTTCTCATGATCTGAGAGTCCTTTAGGGCACCTAAAGGTAAAAACTCCAAGGGGGCTGTCATTTGCCTTTTGGTTAAGAGTGGCTTCCATCTGGCAACTCGATTATAAAGGCCTGATTGGTGGAGTGCTGCAGAGATAGTTGTCTCATGGCTTGGTTTTTGCTCTGACATGCACTGTCAACTGTGGGACCTTATATAGACAGGTGTGTGCCTTTCCAAACCATGTCCAATCAAGTGAATTTACCACAGGTGGACTCCAATCAAGTTGAAGACACATCTCAAGTACTAACATGATGACATTATCCTTTGGTTGAAATTTCACCCTCAAAACAAAACCTTTTGCAAATCCAATAAATTTGACACAGATTCCACTTCACAAATGACGTTGGAACAAAGTTGATTCGACCAGTTTGTGCCCAGTGGGATGTGTACTGGCATTGGACCAAGACAAACTGGACCAAGACAGAGCGGAATAAAGTACACCATGAGCCCAACTTCCAGGATTCTGCAAATACTGAGGTAAATACTCAGGTAAGTTGAGACGGAGTACATTGTAAATTGGAACAGACAAAATATATGATTGTTAGTATGATTTCTTTGAAACTGATACCATTTTGGCAATTTGGCAGATTTTAGACCCAGATCAGATACCTTAAGTATTTTTTTCGCTGTATGGTGTTCTAAATTACTTTTGAAGAACTCAGCCACTAGCATAACTGAAATAACCATAACCATAGAGATTTAGATAGACACAAAGCAAACAGAAGTTGAAATAGTAGAACTAAAATTGTTAGTGCTTTTATCCCTTTTGTTGAAGAGATATTGATTCAAACTAAGACAATGGAGGATGAGATAGAACTGACAAATTAAGCCATTTTTTTCCAGAAGGTTCCAGTAAACTGAGGAAACACTAACAGGCATGGTTAACAATAACAGGCATGGTTAACACTAACAAAAGCTTGGGTTCATCCTAGATCTTTGCTCTCTGCTACAAAACCGTCTGACAATCAGCCCATTCTTCCACCCACCCAACACCCACCTCTGCACTTTTGCAATCCGGGACGACAGCCAATCAGGACCTGACTTGTCTCCCTTTCCCAGGTGCCCCTGCTCCTACTTTTTCCTACTCTGAGTGCAAAGTGTTCTTTACTCTCTTCTCAAGCCCACCCTGACTTCATGAATCACCCCCTGCACATGTCTTCAGTGAGGGTCTCACCTCCAGTTCACACTCTGCTTAAATAATTCCAACTCCCCTCTTCTATTTGCCTTATTCAGCTGCTGTGCTCTCCACCTGAAGTGTGTGTGTATGTAGGATTACCTGGGAGTCTGTGTCGACACCATGGCTTTGGTCCAGGTGCTCAGAGTCCTGTGCTGCCTGCTGCTCACTTATCACCTGGGTGATGCCAGGAGAATCAAGGGAAGTGGAACAGGTGAGTGTCTGATTTGTCACTTATAAGGAACTTCAAACCTGGGTTGGGTGTTAATCAAAAATATTTTTAAGCCTTACTATAAAGACTACAGGCCATACTTTATAAAATACAAAGAGGTACTTAACTATATTTGCTGCCCCTGGGTGGAAACAATTGATGTATATAAACTCTGGATTGTTGATGCTGTGTATTGGCCATTGAGAGGCTTTGTAGCACCCGGGTTGGCCATGTTGACACTCCCCAGTAGGAGCAGTCCTCCATAGGAATGAATGGAATTCTACTTTATTTAAATTACATGTTTCAAGGACAAAATGACACATATTTAAGTATTTTTGTTGTAGTGGGGACAGTAACGTTAGTAATCTAAAGAAATTATACTTTAAGGAAAATGTTTTATTTTTTTATATATTTTTTCATTTTAGATTACAGTTTTTGGTGACTGTGAAATGACCAATTCTGAGAATGAAGATACTAACAGTGCTAGTTAGATGTAAAATATATTACTGTTGTGAAGGATCTACTACGATACTATCATTGTTGTGGCTGAAGTGACAACAATGTGGAGGGAGAGTTTGGCGAAAATAAAACAAACACTGTGCATATAAAATATAAACAAATGTTTAAAAAATAGGTATAAAAGATTAATATTAATATAAAATATTAATATAAAATATACAAAAAAATACAGTCAGTTGTATGAACAAAAAAAAATGACCATCTCTAAGGACTGTTTCCCAACTCATATTTCTTGCAATTACAAATAAAAGCTGGATTACAGCATCACCACACAAAGTTCTACTTTATATTGGAAGTGTCTCTAGTCTAGTGTCCACTCATGGTCAAACTAGACAAGGAATACACAGATTCTAGTCACTTAGTTGAAATGTATTTGGCTAAGGTGTAAACTTCCGACTTCAGCTGTATATAGAATACATTTTTTTATGTCTGTGTCCATATTATCCATGAGTTTCTAGTGGTTATGTTTCAAGATAAAAATGTTAAGAAATATAATTAAGAAAAGCAACTAATCAGCAATGCCATTAGTTTCAATTACCTCTGCAAATCTTCCAACTATTTACCTTTTCACAACTGCTACAAGTTTGGTGACAAAATACATATTGACATATTAAAATAAATACAAGTGTATAAAAAATAAATAAAAGGATATCTTATGCTGAAACCCTCATATTAAACACCAATGGTATTCACTAAATTGATGGTTTATATTTATGATAACGTTTTACAGCTTTGCCATTCTATTTTGTATTTTAAAACTATGGTATTTGATTTATTTGTTATATATTTGACATGTGATGTGGCCACGTAGAGGGCCAGAAATAATTAGGTACACATGTGATGATCTGGAGAACCCCAAAAGGCCACTAGATATCATATGATAAAATTCCCCCAAAAACCTTGAAAGTTATGAAAATGCTGTGTTTACTGGTAAACTTAGAAGGATTCCAGTAAGATACCCTCCCTTTGCAACCCTTCAAATGAGACTAAAACCCATTTCTCTTTTTCCAAGATAAATGCTCTGATGGAGAGCTGGGTGCCCGTTCTTGCTTCTGCTCTGAAGACCAGTCTTGGAGATGTCAATGTGATCGTCACTGACTGGCTTTTACAGGCCAATATGAACTACCCTAACGCAGCCCAGAACACTAGGGCAGTGGGGAAAGACGTTGCATTCCTGCTACAGTGGCTGCAGGTGAGAGGCAGGAAAGTGTTCAACGTGTTCAACAAGGACTGTCATTGCAAAGTACTGTTTGTGTGACAGAAATGATAAGACAACCTCTTTAGGAGATATAATATGTCTCCTACAAAAGATGTTAATGTCACATCATCCCCTCCTTTTCACATCAACACTAAAATAATAACAATCTTTGTGTGTCAGGAGTTTTACCAGTTTCCTGCAGAGAAAGTTCATCTGATTGGATACAGTCTTGGTGCTCACATCTCTGGATTTGCTGGAAGCTACCTGGGAGGGCGTGGGAAGATTGGACAAATCACTGGTGAGGTTTTCTACTCTCTGTAAATATTTTGTCACACCATTTCCTGGCTAAATAATGCATTTGAGTACAATTCTTATAGAAGTATCCAAGTCTAATGGCACTCTGGTGAAAAGCCTGAGATCCTTTGTGTTTCTTTGTACAGGTCTGGATCCAGCAGGTCCCATGTTTGAGGGCATGGCAGCATCAGACAGACTGTCCCCTGATGATGCCCTATTTGTGGATGCCATCCACACCTACACTCAAGAACGCATGGGGCTGAGTGTGGGCATCAAGCAGGCTGTGGCACATGTTGACTTCTACCCCAACGGTGGTGACTTTCAACCAGGATGCCACCCTTTCCAGAGCTTAATGGAACATATGGCCTTGCATGGAATCAATGGTGAGTCTGTCACAGTGGTGGGGAGGGGAGAGTCATTCGGCATTTAGAAAAGTATTGGTAGGGTATATTAAGGAGAAGAGCTATTTTTGATCAAAGTAAACCATTACCATTTACCTTGCAGAGAGGCACAAACTAAAATAATAAAGCAGTATTGTGTGAAAGCAGTGCCTCATCTTATATTCACGCTGCTCTGCTGAATATGAATAGAATTCCCAATAGTCAGAAATAAGTGGTGGTGGGATTTCAGGGGATTCAATCAAAAACTGTTTTTTTTCTTACATGAAAGACAGAAGCACATTATCTGTCATCCTCGTGAGTTAATTAGCCAAATACGTCTCCCTCAGCCCTGTCCGTCCACTCTGCATTCTGCCTCCAGGCTATGACAAGATCTTCCCAAGAGAAGCAGGCCTGAAGACAGGTCTCAGATCAGTCAGCTCACAGACATAAAGAGGTTGACAGGCCTTTTTACCCAGAGAAGTGACAGGACATTATGACAGATCTGCTTTGGGGGTAATGACCAATCCCCAAATAATGACCAACTCAAAAGTATAATCAGGATCTTGTTAAGGCGTAGTCTGTATTCTGAGGAGAGGAAAAGATTGAAGGCTGGCACAGATACAGTTCTGAATAGCCTCAGTCCCAGTTTAGTTTAACCAGGGCTAGAATGATGCAGTGACCTGATCACAAAGGGGAACATTTGAGTCCAAAGTTTGAATTCTCAATTCATATGTGTTACAGTCTTATTACCTGCCCCCTTTTAAAATTCCACTCACATTTCCACTCTTTCTCTCCTAGGTTTTGAGCAGACAGTGAAATGTGCCCATGAGCGTTCAGTCTACCTGTTCATCGACTCCTTTCTGAACAAAGACAAGTAGATCATGGCCTACAGATGCAGTGATGACAATGCCTTTGAGAAGGGTACCTGCCTGGACTGCCACAAGAACAAATGCAACACGCTGGGCTATAACGTCAGGAGGGTGCGCAGTGCCGCCGGCAAGAAGCTCTACCACAAGACCCGCTCTCACATGCCCTACAAACGGAAGTGCACACAATGGTGTCCCATGTCCCTTACAGACAAAACCCACTCTTCCATGTACTTAGGAAATACTGTAGAATGTCAGAACTTAACAAGCAGGAAAGCGTGTAGTTGGCACAGGCAGGAGGCTAGAGTAATACATGTTAACTTCATGCCATTGTACTGTACTGTACAAAACCAGGAATAACATTTTGCACAAGAGCTTTCTGGAACACGAGTCCTTGGTCAATAACACCATAAAGTCTCATGGGAAGAGACAAGCAGGGAATTTTAGGCATGTTACATTGTTTGATGCAAAGACGATATTAGTTTGACGCAAAGACCATATTAGTTGGGACACACTTTGATCAATATATGCCATGACAAGGTCTCACTAGGAAATAAGGGTCTAGGGTCTATTTCAGATCAAGGGGACAGTTGTTGGTTTCTGTAGAAGCACTTTGTGAAAGCTGCTGATGTCAAAAGGGATTTATAAAATACATTTGATTGATATGATGAGGTGAAGTCTCTGGAACCTTGGTAAGGTTGTAGTGACAGGAGCTTAGACATCTGAGACTGTGGCTTTATTGAAACATACTTCATCTGCTGTGGAGCACAGCCAATAACAGCCACTTTAAAGCGTCTCCTCTTCTGATGCCAATTAAAGTCCTATCCCAGTCTCCTTTTCACTTTTCTAACCTTTATTTAACGAGGCAAGTCAGTTAAGAACAAATTCTTATTTACAATGAAGGCCTACTGGGGAAACAGTGGGTTAACTGCCTTGTTCAGGAGCAGAACAACAGATGTTTACCTTGTCAGCTCAGGGATTTTATCCAGCAACCTTTCGGTTACTGGCCCAACGCTCTAACCACTAGGCTATCTGCTGCCGACATCAACACCATCCTGACACCAACAACATCAACCCTATCCTGACATCAACCCTATCCTGACACCAACCCTATCCTGACACCAACACCATCTGGACACCAACACCATCCTGACACCAACAACATCAACCCTATCCTGACATCAACCCTATCCTGACATCAACCCTATCCTGACACCAACCCTATCCTGACATCAACCCTATCCTGACATCAACCCTATCCTGACATCAACCCTATCCTGACACCAACAACATCAACCCTATCCTGACACCAACCCTATCCTGACACCAACCCAATCCTGACACCAACCCTATCCGGACACCAACACCATCTGGACACCAACACCATCCGGACACCAACACCATCCAGACAACAACACCATCCTGACACCAACCACTAGCTTCAGTGTTTGGAAAGTGTTGCTACAGCATATTACCACACTGCACTCATCTCTCACATACACAGACAGACACTACCTGACGGTGAGATGCATGCGTGTGGACAGCAGGCTTTGCAGGTATGTGTGGAGTTTGAGTGCATGTGTGTGTCAGAGGGCATGTGTGTGTGAGCAGTAGGTGAGTCTGTAACAATAGCTAGTGTGTATTATGTCAGGGTGTGTGTTGGTCTGTGTGTCAGTGTGTGTGTGTAGGTGTGTGTTATGTCAGGGGGTGTGTAAGTGTTTATGAGTGTAACATCCTCTACCGTCTCTCTACTGGCCTCTCTGACTAGAGCATGAAAGTCTGCCTCCTGCCTGTCTGGCCCCGCCCAGAAGCTGATGTCATAAACAAAGCTCTGTGGAAACAGGGAGAAGGGATGGAATGGTTGCTCTGGCAATGGGCGGAGCAGGAAGTGGTTGAGGAAGTTGGGGTCAGGTGACCAGAACAGGCGCAAATCAGTGAGGGAGTACTATTATACTGCTGAACATTGCACCCCTTGTACACTGCTGCTACTCGCTCTTTGTTTGGTACCTATGCATAGTCACGTCGCCCCCACCTACATGTACATATTACCTCAACTAGCCTGTACCCCTGCACGCTGACTCGGTACTGGTGCCCCCTGTAGATAGCCTCGTTATTGTTACTCTTATTGTGTTACTTTTTATTATTACTTTTTATTTTAGCATACTTAGTAAATATTTTCTTCTTCTTGAACTGCACTGTTGGTTAAGAGCTCGTATATCACGGTAAAGTCTACACTTGTATTTGGCGCGTGTGGCAAATAAAGTTTGATTTAATTTGAGTAGACCAGTGACGCCAGGAGGTCAAGGTTCAGACACACACTGACGTCAACAGTGAGGTCATCAGCCCACACCCGGCCTAGCCGTCCCATTGGCTCGGCCGCCAGCCACAGAGACCCCTGCTCCTCAGCCAGGGAAAGCCCTTAGGGGGTCAGCAGATGCTCCAGACTCCGTCCCAGGTCAGGGACTGACTGAAAGGCTTTGGGCCATGCTCCCCAGACGAGGAGCTGGTAGAACTCTGTGTTGTCTGTTCACACTGCTATGCTTTATCTTGGCCAGGTCGCAGTTGCAAATGAGAACTTGTTCTCAACTAGCCTACCTGGTTAAATAAAGGTGAAATACATTTTTTTTAAAGACAGGCGAGGACCAGGGACTGATGTGAACTCTCTGAAAGACTAGGCCACTCATACCATGCAGAACCTCCTCTTTCTCTCTGTATTCTCTCCCCTCTCTCAGTATCTACATCTGAAGCAGTAGAGAAGGACGCAGCACGTATTCCCCCAACACCTACGCACTCCTCTCCCTCACCTTCACACACACTGACCTCTCCCTCACCTACACACTCCTTACCATAGCTGCTACAGTCTCTCTCGTTTGAGTGATGGTTGCTGATAATGTGCCTCTGTACGCCTATGTAGATATTCCATTAAAAATCAGCCGTTTCCAGCTACAATAGTCATTTACAACATTAACCATGTCTACACTGTATTTCTGATCAATTGATGTTATTTTAATGGACAATTTTTTACATTTTCTTTCAAAAACAAGGACATTTCTAAGTGACCCCAAACTTTTGAACGGTAGTATATTTTGGAGCAGCTACATAAGTTCAGTTTGAAAACATTGTTTAGAGATGATGAAGATATTATGCACTTTTATATTTGGTATGTCTTGTCCATGTCGTCTTTCCTGACTTCTCCTCTCTTATTCTCCCTGCAGTCTACCACTACCAGTTCAGGATTCAATTTGTCAACCAGATAGAGAAGACTGAGCACACTCTCACCATCTCTCTCACTGGGACAAAGGAGGACAGCCCTGAAATTCCCATCACTTTGTGAGTATCACACCACACCAGGCCCCTTCGCACAACTCTTAGGGCAACATATGTCTATTGTTTTTTATTAAATTGCTCAAGCTCAGTAAATTTGGTTGGGAATCATTGATGGACACTAATATTTAAACTTTGACTCTGACTTTCAAGCAAATTTAAGTTAGAACGTAGATTGGACCAGGAACGCTCAACACCTCTAGAAAAGCCATTCTAGTGTGTCTTTGGCATTAACATTTGTATGTTATACATTCAGAAAACTGACACAGGGTTTCCACTAACTTTTTATCTTAGCTTTGCTCCTTTCATATATCTTTTGATCCTGACAAACTCCCCAGTCCCTGCAGGTGACAAACATACCTATAACATGATGCTGCCACAATACTTGAAAATACAGAGGATCAACAACATTGCATTCACTCCACATTACTGGCCTGTATGACAAAGTGAAAAGAAGGAAGCTTGTGTTAAAAATTCCACTAAAAACATCCATTCTGTTTGCAACAAGGCCGTTAAGTAATACTGCAACACAACACGGCAAATAAAATAACTAAATTAAAAACTACAGGCTTGGGTCAAATCAAATACAACATAAAACAGAGTGAAACCCTCTGTAATTGTAAGTATTGTGGTGGCAGCATCATGTTATGGGTATGCTTGTCACCAGCAGGAACTTGGAGTTTGTCAGGATCATAAGAAATATGAAAGGAGTGAACCCCAGATAAAAAGTTAGAGGAAAACCCACCGTAGTCTTCTGAAGACCTAACCCTGGGATAGAGTTGTATTTTTCAGCTAGATAATTACACAAATGTTAATGCCAAAAACTCACCAAAATACCAATATATATTGAGTGTTCCTGAATGGTCCAGTCTCAGCCCTGACTTAAATCTGCTTGAAAATCAGAGACAAGGTTTGAATATTTCTGTCCATCAATAATTCCCGTCCTAATTTACTGAGCTTGAGCAATTTTTACAAAATAACTATGGATATATATGATGCCATAGAAGCTGTGCAAGGTTGGTTGAATCTTATTAAAAATTATTCACAGCTGTAGCGGCTGTCAAAGGTGCTTCAACCAAGTAATAACTCTGGGATGTGAAGACAATCGATACATCTTAATTTTGTTTTACTAATTTAGAGGATTTTCTAGAATTAGATTGTGTAGATCTATCTAATTGAATCCCTTTTAAGATTGAATTTAAAGTCAGCCACGTGTGAAGACTGTGCAAGGGGTCTGTAGACTTTCACTAAAGACTGCATCCAGTCAGCTCTCACTCTGTCCCTGTACAACATAGGGTAGCCAGTAACGGAAGTACATGGAAACAGCTCATACCTCTGAATGAAATAGGACTCTAAATGGAGAGGGAGATATCAATAATTGATGTGTGTGTGTGCATCACAAAGGAACACTCTCCCTGCCAACCTACATTTTGATCCCATTCTGCTCTATATTGCCAAATGAATGATTCACGTGCATCTACACTAAGAGTAGAGAGTCACGTGGTTTTTCCTCCCTACTGTCACACTTCTGGAGGGGAATGAAAATACTGTATTTCCTCACCTCCACCCCTGAATGTCCTTATAAAAGAGGTTGCCCAAGACTATGGTTATTTCACATGCAGAGCTGTTTCAGCTAATAAATAACAATGTAATAGTCAAACCCTTCTTCTGCTTTTCAGGTTCATTACTTGCAGCCCATGTGTGAAAGAAACTTGGGAAAAAAACCTGAGGAAGTGCATCAAGGTGAATGTACTTCTCTCTAACCTCTCTTTCTTTCTCTCAGCATCGAGATCTCAGGCAATAAGACATACACCTTTCTGATCACCCTGGACTCAGATGTTGGGGACCTGATGATGCTGAAGTTCCGCTGGGAGGGGAGTGTTGTAAACAATATGTGGAGCAAGATGCAGACCTTTAACCCCTGGAGCAGTGGGGAAATGAGGCCCAAGCTCACCGTGGGAAAAATCCGTGTCAAAGCAGGCGAGACACAAAATAGGTGGGTATCCATCCCTCTGGGGGGCAAGGAGGGTGTGAGATTGAATTGCATTAATAAAGATCAATAAAGGCAGTTGAGGAATGCGTGTGGGAGTGGGGGTGGGGGTGAGGGTGGGTAGGTGAGAAGGGAGCGGGGACACACTGAGAGCTCTGTCTGCTAACGTGCCAGTTTGGCTCGTTAGTCACCCAGCTATGAACTACCAGAGGGGCTCAGCTTTCTCTGGATGGCAAGGTTATGTAACACTAATTGTGATACGGCACGCTGACGGCAGTCCTCGTTATATAACAAGATTAAAGATAAATAATGAAATAGATAGTTAGTGAAAGGCACGTAATCCTAATGGGTATACACCGGCAGAGACAGGCTTGTGGGGCATAGTGGAGTCTTGTCATAGTGTCCCCGTTATGGAAAATACACTGTATGCTACATGAGAGAGAGATCACATTTAGCCTATAGGCTGTTGGATGCTGTGTTTTAGTTGTCAGGATTTCCATGTCATATTACGTTGTAAATTATTTCATGCAAGAGCACATTATAAATCTTAAAGGTTAAGAAGGTTGTATAGGCTCCGCTGCATGTGTAGCATTCATTCCACCCTTGAGATGCTGTGCTATAAATATCAATCTTTCGAACAAGCACCACAAAATACCATAATAATCATGTATACTATGAGTTGATCAATATCAGCAGTATACCGAACCACACAGTACAGTGCATTTTTGTCTGTTTGAGGCCTATAGTACAGTATTTCCGAAAAGTACTATTTCAATGGCAATTTACGCCCTCTGGTGTATGAATTATGAAAGTTATCTATCGTGGATGTACTTTTCTCCACACTTTGAATTTCAACGCATGTTATAGTTATGAACTTTGATTCCGCCTAATCCGAACTGTTGGTGTTGCATATAGCACACGTTGACAAAGTGTCGCTGATTTTCAAATCTCAGTCAAAATTACCGAGTTTGCTAGAAGTCGAACCTATAATTTTCTGAGCCTTAGTCAGACGCGTTACCCATTGCCCCACAAACCCGCTAATGAATGACAAACACCATAACTACCCTCTGATTGGTCAATTCTGGATACTTGGTAGCAGACGGCAATATGATTGGTTATTATGGTCATTGGTCGCATCCAATTTGCGGACATTGAGGGGATTCGATTAATCTGGGCCAGGCGCCCGGTTATGGGTGTTTTAACCGGGTGAAAATTGGAATCGGACTCCCTCCCTGGCGTGACCCCAGTTCAAAACCAACGCCGAAGTCGGCTCAAAACAAAAGTGACGTAATTAAGTATGTCGAGTAATGAGTCGGATTCAGTGTTTTCACCTGCAAAAGTGATTGTTTTTTATTTTATGAAAACGATTTATCTGCCTTCCCAATTAAAACTACTTAGAAAATTCGAACATATATTTTATGGAAAAGTTATGTTGAATGTTTCTGGACGACGCACCATGCTGCCTTGTTGACAACATGATCGAGCAGCGTAGACTGAGAGGGCGCTCCTCCCTCACCGCGTTTGCCCGTTCACGTCACGTTTCACAGACCGGTAACCCCGCGACTCAGCATAATTGAATACGCCCATTGATTCCGCATCACCGTTACTGGTGTATAAATGAGATATACATTAATGGTGCATATAGGCAAAGACACTCAGTACAAATCCACAAGATATCGCTAATTACATAATACATACATACACAAAATGCACGAGCTTGCCAGGAGTCGAACCTAGAATCTTCTGATCCGTAGTCAGACGCGTTATCCATTGCGCCACAAGCCCACTGCTTGTAAAGTAGCGCCACTTTAGCTTTCCTCTCATTGGTCACATATAGTTTCCTGGCGACGGACGGTTATTAGATTGTTATGGTAATTATAACCAATCATTTTATTACAGAACAATACAATAGGCTTCATCATCAGAAATTACCCTGACGGAAACACACCTGATCATGTACAACTCTGTTTTTAGGACGACTTTTTGTGCCCAGACAAGTGATGGAATATACATTCGGCCATCGCAAGAGAATGTCTTCGTGCGCTGTAAAGAAAATGCTCAAAAACAGCACAGAAGAAAAACGCATTTGTCTTGAGTCGGATACTTCGATCAGCAGGGTCGGCTCTATAGCTTTTTGGGGGCTCTAAACTAGATTTGGTTGGGGTCTCCCCTCCTTACCGCAAAACATTTTAGTGCCAGCTGACAGCTGAGATTAAATTTTATTTTTACATGTAATTTCCTGCAGTTCTACACATTGTGCCATGGGCCAGAAAGAAAATGTTGACATTTTATAACAAATGTAATGCAATTCTATCCATTTGCTATAGGGAAGAGATACATTTTTGCTATTTAAAAAAAAAAAAAAATCCTACAATTCTACACATTTTGCCATGACTATATTAATATGTTAATATGAGTGTTAATATGAGTGAGAATGACTATCAAAATCAATGGGGGTCCCCTGAATGCCCGGTCGGTATTCAATTACTACAAGTTTAGATATCTGGCTAGACCAACTACCAATCTAAGAATTGACATTGTAATTGGTAATTGTCAGCCAATCAAGTGACTGACATAAGTTAAAAACTGCTGATGCAGAATACCTGGTGTATTCTACTATTCTTACTCTCAAAAGTAAGTTGAGAGCCTGACTAAATAAAACATTGGTTTGTAATATTTAAATTTTCTCCAACAACGTTATCTGTTTTCCAACCTAATTTATATAAAAATATTTATTTTAAAAAATCTTGACAATCATACACATTTACTAATATTCAAATGTTATACAGATATTTTCAAATGGTTGCGAAGAAGTAATTGTAAATATAACATTTTGTCCAAATTAGGATTCACAACCTGTGTACAAAAAGTCATATTCATACATTTTTATTTTTTATCACCAACTATACTAATGTCTGTTGGAAAAATATTCTGCCCAGGGGCCACTTTTCATTTGTCCTGTTATACCTAACATCTAATTAGAACCTTTTCCATCTCAAATTTTACTGACTCCCAATAGGCATGTAAATCGATGGGCACACTGCATCAGAGATAAATTAATCATTTGCAGCATCCCAAGAATTTGTTGGCCACACAGTATTTCCACACACTGAGTTTACACAACAGCCATAGCCTTGGTAAGCAGACTGGGTGCAAAGACTACAGTCGAGCCAACAGTGTTTGAGCATCATCCTCTGTCCCCAGGATTCATTCACAGGCCTCCCTCTCTCCCTTTCTAATGAGACCCCTGCTATTTGTCTGATACCAGACTGGATCAGACAGCCCAGCACACAGCAGGACTGCTCATCCTGTCCCAGTTGTGTCTGAGGGAAATGAAATCCTATCCTGGACAAACTGTCCCCCTTGTTTCCCCAGAGAGCTTTGGCCCAGAGATAACTCGGTGCTATGAAGCAACTGTGCATCTGCAGCAGGCCCCAATCAGACAGCCTGCCCCCTTATGGGCTGCAGTGTTCAGGCATAAGACCAATCTGCAGGACAGGACACTGATTAGACAGGGACCATGGTTATATTTCACACAGCCGATAGCCCCTCATAGCCTTGCATACTGATACCCTGATTACAACCACTTACTTATTTTACAGCTTTTTATAAGACTGTATTATCAACCCAAACTGCGTATACAAATACTTGACACACTTTCTGGGTACTTGATTATGATAATCAATTCTGCTACAGTCCCATGGGATATGATACATGTTCATCTCACTAAAGCTATATATTTGCACAAACTTTTCAGTGTAAGAGGAGACGATAAATCATCAAATAAATCAATGAATGGAATCAATTTAATGCTGAAGGAAGAGCCCTATTTAACATGTTCAAGTGACTGTGGGGCAAGATAAGCATGGGGAAAAGAATTGGGAGTTTCAGCACACAGCTGGTGTGGCAGAAATTGAGAGAAGTCATTGTGAAGATTGGAATGCAGAGAGCAATGTCAGGGAGGCTACAGGCAATTACCTCTGCTCTCAGTGCTGAGGAAATACAAAGGTAGACGAGTCTACGATTGTACTAGAGCTGTGGCTACCTTGGGGCTGTGTGATATAGAAAACAGTGTTCCAACATAATGAGAAATATGTCATTAGTTGTAAGGAAAAAACCTTGGGAGTTAGTATTATATTATCCCTTATATTGCATGCTGCTGAGAAATGTCCCCATCACTTCAAACAATCCAAACTAGAGAGACTAAATCATCCATAGAAATCACTGCCAATTTAAGACAATTAGCATGGTTCTTTTTTTTTTAACAATACAAAACATTAACATACAAAAGACAACATTTAGACGCACACGAACATCAATGACATCACACCTGCCAAGCCCGAACCAGCTCTTTAATATATTTAGATAATGAACCATATGATTTTTCTATTGTCTTAACGATGGAGGATTGGTATATTTCAAGATAATGGACGAGAAGATACCCATTGGGTATCCCACTGCACCCTCATATGACAGGTCTTGAAATATGAACCAAAAAGTAAATTCACATTAATACTTCTGACAGCCAACTTTCTAACTCCACCCATTACTTTTGGGCTGTTGCATTCCCAAAAGGTATGGATTATTGAGCCATTATTAGTTTTACACTTAAGACATATGACTCTCCTTCTGCTGTAGAATTTGATCTCTTTTTAATACATTAGTTTACAAATTGCATGTATTTGACCATTTCTACATCGGTCAGTACAAAATTGCTTTTTTAATTCTGTCATGGAAATACATGTATGTCCTATTACCAAACAATTTATGATTTCTATACCTTTTAGCTTTCCACGTTATTATCGGTGCATACTGAAAATCTGTTCAAGGATTGGTTTTAGGGAGTGAGATTGGTTCTTGTAGAATCCGTTTCATTTTCTTCCATATCATTATAGTGTTCTTAACAATGAAGTTGTTCATGTTCTTAGCTTTTTCCTTTGAAAAATAGACATGTGAAAAGATTCTGGGGGTGAGCATGCACATCTTCAATAATTACCCATTGTTCCTGTTTAGTGCATTTAACAATGTCTCAAGTAAAAGCCTTGGATGGGGAGTTGATGCAATTCCAAGTCTGGGAGGTTAAAACCACCCTCAGATTTAGCGAGATGTAAAACTTTTCTTTTATTCTGAGTTTGTGAGCTTGGTTTCCTTGGACGATAGCCCTGTCAAGCTGTGCGATATCTTGAAGTGGGCCTTCTGTTTTGCTTATCCACTGAAAGTGACAATGAACAAACCAACCATGGAATGACTTCTCAGCCATTCTTTTCCATTCTCTGAATATTTTTTGATCAAGTCTATTTTTATTAAAGCATTTCAAGTAGTTAAAAAAACAAAACAACATTTGCACAATACTTTTTGCAATTTTAGTAAAATGTTTAAATTTGAGTAGAACGGGAAACAGAACCAAGAAAATAAAATCGTAAAGAAAATTGAAGATACTGTTTAAAACACAGCAGACATTCAAATCAGACAGCAGTATTAGACTTTTCCCATTCTAGATTCTCTCGGTTTACATTTCAGAGCAAGCGTTTCTCAAAACAAATGTAGCAAGACAAATTAAAGACAGAAATGTAAATCCCAGGCACCGCCCCCTATATACCCACCTATTATCTTACCACAGGAATAAAAAGACAATGAGAAGAATGAATTTAAGACGACCACACTCCGATGAGCCTTACTAAATGCCAAAGGTAATGAGAAACAATATTTTATTATCCAGCACAAACCCATACTCACCAATACCAAACAGAAAGAACAGAGAAAGACATGTTAGAGTCAAGGGAGGATCAGTTTTTTTTTCCATTTCAGAGGCTCTCTTGTAGACATTGTATGTGGCTACATAGATAAGAGTCATTTTTCCTCATTCAATATTGACCAGGTTTGGGAGGAAACAATGAAGGCATTAATATGTGAAGAGTCCTGCTTGACTTTAATTAAGCTCCAGGACACACTGCCTAGTGTCTACATACCTGATAAGGCATAATGGGCCAGAATCAGTCATATAATATCAATATAGTCACATCATTTAAACGGGATAAACAAAGTCATCAAAAATAAAAGGACTTAGGGTTACCTCCTGACCTTGAGTGCTAGTCTATGTGCTCATTCTGATTTGAGAGACCTTGGTAACAGGCTTCGAAAGACTTTCCACACCTGCCACACAAAGACAGGACAACAAACAGGACGGTACATTTATCCCACATCTTCTCCCTACAGTCAGTCAAGTTGTCCTTCTAAAAGACACCTGAAGTCAAGCAGTGTCACTTTGGATACCCTGCCTGTGACCTGGTCTCCGTGCCTCTGAGCCAGCGGTACATTACAAACCCCACTGACCTCCAGACAGACTGTGGAGTTGCAATGGGCTCAGGAGAATCAGACTCAACTCCATTTAGACACATTTTTTTTTGTCTTTACACAAACCACAGACTATGACATATAGGTCTCTTTTGGTGGAGATCATCCCCAGAGCAGAGCTATGTACTTCCAATAGAGATGTGGGGTTAGGGAGAGAGACAGGACATGCAACACAGATACGCATCATAGGAGAGAAACAACATGGAGATGATAGCCAAAGGGAGAAAAGTTACAGGCAATTGGTATCCTTATCAATCTCAGTTCATATGTAACAGCTTGGCATAGCTGGACACTCAGACATTAAGCCATTGTAGGACTTTATCGATACAATTCCCCCATATACAAATATCTGAATTGCTCAAATAAGAAAAAAAAGAAAATACAACAACAATCACATTAAAGCCATCCAGGATCTTCATCTGGCAAACCATTCACATTCCTAATGCATGCCATAAGAGTAGAAGATTCCTCAAGCTGCCTTCAAACTGGTATGTAACAGGGCATTCGGTTGTTCCCTGGTCAGCTCTTAAAGACTGTGCGTTTATTAAGGTAACAACATTGGTGAGGGCAGCCGAGCTAGGCGAGTGACTGTCTGTGATGCCCTCTGTAATATTGCCCCCCATGGACCCTGGCCTGTGTTCGCAGGCTCTGGCCAAGGCCCTGTGACTTGAAGAATATGATGTAACCACATTCAGTGGCATAGTCATGAGGTGTAGCACCAGCCAGCCCTTGGACAGCCTTGTATGCTAATGCATTGAAGATTCTCTCCTTTCTCCAACCATCCCTCACATGGAATGATCAATAGACAAGGTACATCTGCTGTATTTAGTGGTTCAGTGATTCACATCAATGCATTGAGTCAGAAAAAAATAGCTGAAGAGAACAATATGACATAATTAAGTAAAAAATGTAAAAGCTACAGTTGCATCCCCAAACTGCACCTCTAGAAGCAAACCTGTCTGAAAATGACACCTTGCACCAGCCCAATGATATCCTCCGATATCACATCTGAATATCACAACAGTCTCTAAATCTCTGTCGCCTCTCTATACCCTGCTTTAATCACATTCAGCTTTATGTTTACATTCCCCCTCCATGTTCTGATAACCGAGGTCTGTTCTGATCCACCCCACAGCAGCTTCTAAATGTGACAGATAGGGCTGTTTTTTGTTTTATTAATCCTGAGAGAGTGAATTAAAACAGTAAATAATCTTTATCAGACAGCAGGAAAACAATCGATTTCATATGATACAAAGAAAAACAATCTATATCTCAATACCTGTACAATTGCACACTGAAAGAACATGTATGCTTTGGAAATACAAGCCTGTGCATTTTTTCTTATCATGTTTTGATTACAAAATAATAATTACATTGGCAAATTAGTCTCTTTTGCTGCAATGTCTCACATCCTGGCTTTGCATGGCAGCAAAAACCCATGTGACCTGCAGTCCTGTTTTCCTGCTCAGGAGGGCAGCACTTCAGAAAGGACAAACAGATGAAACACGCTAAAAAGGAGGAGAGGAGAGGCTGCATTACCACAATGCTGCTGCTCCCCTGCACTCCAGGAAAAAAGAAAGAAAAAAGAACAACAGAAATCAGTCATTTTCTCTTCCCGTCATTGCCAAGAGCTTCCCTATAATATTCTCTGCTTACAGCTGTGTGAAGGACAGCTCAGCTGGCTCCCAGAGCAGTGGTGTTGATATAGTCCGTTAGGTCCTGGAACTGTATGTCTTGTCTATTGAAATCAGTTCTGTTGACAGTTAGTTTTGCAGATGGGTGGTTGTAATGAATGGTACAGGTAACTCTTTGGAGTGAAGTGTTCCCACTGTAGGCACTAGGAAGAACCAAGGCAAAGAGGGGCCCAGTGTCTCAACGTCTCATCTGACCCAACTGATAGTTCTCTCTGGGCTGGCGTTGGTTGCGCTGCTGCTGGGGCTGCTGGCCATTCGATTGCTGCCGTCTCCTCCTCTTCAACGTGCCTGCATGGGAGACACGAAAACACTGCTCTCAAAATCATAACACTCACACACATACCTGCTTGCATAAAATGAACCAGTTACACTTCTTCCAAACACATATGCTATGCTATACTATGCTACACTATACTATGCTACACTATACTATGCTACACTATACTATGCTACAATATGCTATGCTACACTATACTATGCTACACTATACTATACTACACTATGCTACACTATACTATGCGACACTACACTATGATACACTATACTATGCTACACTATACTATGCTACACTATACTATGCTACACTATACTATGCTACACTATAGTATACTATGCTACACTATAGTATACTATGCTACACTATACTATGCTACACTATACTATGCTACACTATGCTACACTATACTATGCTACACTATACTATACTATGCTACACTATACTATGATACACTATACTATACTACACTATGAATATTTTGTTTCCCCCACTTCTTCAGTCTAGCTGGGGAAATATGTCCCCCCCCCCCAGTGTTGAGGCGTAACGTACCTGGCAGTGGCTTGGGTGGGGGCAGTTTGGGGTTGCTGCTGGGTGTGTGGACACTGCAGATCTTGATGAAACCAGCCATCAGCATGATGAGAGCAATGCCCATCAGCAACACTGCCCACCAGTGAGCCTGGAACACAGATTATGCCAAGTCATATTTATTCCGTGTCTGACAACTTTCATATTGAAACTGGTAAGAACATTTTATAAATTGAGATGTATTTAGCTCCTGAAATAGTTTTAATGCAAACGGGAGTGACAGTTTCAGCAGTAGGGCAAACTAATATTCTGAACAACACAGGTAACTACAGTAGAACTAGGACATTGGCTGGGCCTGGGACACTAACCACTATCCACTCTGCGATGTTCTCGTAGAGCTCTGCGTTGAAGATGGCTTTCTTTAGCCTGGCCAGGGGGCCGTCTGCGTCCACCAGCCGACACCTCATGAACACATCGCAGTAACCCTTGAAGTCGTTGCAGGGGGAGCCTGGCTGCAGCGTGGTGATCTTCTTGCTGAAGAAGCGGGCCCACTTCTCGGAGCCCGTGCTGCTGCAGGTGTCGGGTTTCACTGCAGGGTGGGGGAGGAGACGGGGAACACCACTGTGAGGTCACTGCTAACAGGACAGTCCCAGTCTTTGTAGGGTCTTGGTGGTTTAAGATGCATGTCATATTGGGACGGATGGCCAATAATGAGCCGGTGATAGTGGTAACAGGTAAATAACAGACACTTACTTCTCTCCTGACAGCAGACGTGGCACAGCTCAGTCTCGTCTGTTCCCTCAATACTGGCACAGGTACACACTTCCAGACCATACTTCTCACAGATGGAGCCAGAGCAGCCCTGGTCGACAGAGACGTAGAGAGGGAAAGGGAAAAACAGGGTGAGTGTCAGCTATGCTCCATTGTCATGATTTAAAGCACTTCAACACACGTTTGGTCAGAGAGCTAGACCATACCCCGTTGAGGCAGACTTGTGTCTCTCCATGGCAGGCGGTGAAGTTGGCTTTGGGTTCAGAGGTGGGGCACTGGGCAGTGCCTCCGTTACACATGCCCTGTTCAGCACACTCTGACTCCTCCCTACACTTATCATTGGAGCCCTTGAAGTTGCACGTCGGTGTACAGCACGGACCCTGGCTGGGACTGACAACACAGAACACACACCAAGTCAGCTTCAACTTCCTTTTTACTAAGACAGAAACAGAAACAAGTTGAATACTATATTTAATAAATACTACAACAGTACTAACCGTAAAATCAACAACATTTTGTCGTACATTATTGGCCACTTACCTACAGATTTTGCCGGGCTTAAGTTTGCACTTGTTGCCGTCTGCCTCGTTGGCGTTGTAGCAGCACTCGTCTTTACACTGGTCACTGTAACCACAGTCACACTGCTCCCCTGCCTCCACCAGACCATTACCACAGATGGGCTGGCCAGACTCTGCACAAACACACACAGGAAGGAGTGATGAGATGCAGTAGAGGACACATAACATTGGATGTCCATTCCAATGACAAGCGCACCCACACTTCCTTTGCATATGCAAAGATGGACGTCCACAGGTGCATGCGCACACACGCACGCACGCACGCACGCACGCACGCACGCACGCACACACACACACACAACCTCAGAAAGACGGCACTTACCCACAAAGCAGTTGCCCCTCTTCTTCTCCAGGACCTGGCTGATGTTCCTCACGCTGCAGATAGAGAACTTGTTGTTGTTGAGCTTGTCCCCTGACGTGGCCCGGGCGTACATGATGTAGTTCCCCTGCTCCTTCTTCTCCTGGGCCTTGGACTCTCCTGGGGTGCACTCTGTCCCAGAGTCATGCTGTCAAACCATAGGGAAGAGGTTCATAGGGAGCCAATGAGCATCCCTCTCCTCCCTCAGGAGGGCGTTAACATAGACTCCTCCACTACTGGGACTTTAAACCAAGACAGATCCTATGGTGAGTATCTCAACAAAGTGATATACAACTGATTAGCATGTGCAGTATGATCTGGTTTGTGCTGTGCACTGAGATAAAATACCAGACTAGAACCAGACAAGGCCCAGGACAGAATACTCACCGGAGAGCCAAAGTTGTGTCCAACCTCATGTGCGAAGGTGATGTGGGAGACCTTGGGGGGGACATGGGAGGCGTAGTTCTGCACCGTGATGATGCCGGTGTTCAGAGACTTCTTCTTCCCATCAGAGTACAACTTACTCTTCTCACAGATACCTCCGGAGCTCCCTAAGAACACAGTAAAATCACTCATCAAGATCACATACAGTACACACCATGGAGGATTCTGTCTTTCACACTGCATCCCACCCAACAAACTAACAGGACCATAGTGAGGATTTACATGGCATTGAGGATGTACTATTTCCAACTCTGACACAAGTGACAGTGAAATGATGTAACACTCTTATTGGAGTAAATTAAACCTGATACACTGCCTGGAGTGAATAAGCAGAGATCTTTGCTACTGTAGGGGAGCAGAGGGCATTTGGGCCCAGTTGACACCTGTGTAGGTGAGACACAGAGACACAGACAGCAAAGCAGCCAGGTGGTGCTGAATATGCCCGCAGGGGGAGAGTGGCAGCTCGGGCACAGCAGGGGACCTGAAGGGCGCTGCGCCACAGTCACTGAGAATGCCAATTTAAACTTGCTCACTTACCCATTCTCAAAGAGAGAAACGCACTGTCTGGAACACACACATCGACAGACATGGCCAGCTAGCTGTAAAGCGCAAGTGTGGAGCATACTGACACTTAGATTTTTCTCAATCTATTTGGGAAACCTGATTGAACTTTGATTGAATAGTTGATTGAATAGTTTCATATTGTGTTTAAAGGGAGTGTTTAAAGTCAGCTCAGATAGTAAGGGTGAGCAGTGGCAGACAGAGCTGAGTCAGAACAGCTTCTCTGTCCCACCCTACCATACTATCAGATTCAGCTGGCACATTTACCGGTCTGCCTCTAGGCTCCCCCTGCACTATACACTCAACACTGTCCTGTCTGAGATCACAGAGTGTGTGTATATGTGTGTGTGCGTGTGTGTGTGTGTGGGGGGGTGTACAGAGAGAGAGAGAGAGAGAGAGAGAGAGAGAGAGAGAGAGAGAGAGAGAGAGAGAGAGAGAGAGAGAGAGAGAGAGAGAGAGAGAGAGAGAGAGAGAGAGAGAGAGAGAGCGTAGGAGAGAGAAGTGGAAATCCCAGTTGCAGTAAGGTCCAATCTCTCCCACAACTGTGGACTAGAGGTATTCTATTTTCTAACCAGCCAGGCTAGGAGGACTGGGGCTCTGCTGGAATACCAGGCAGTGGCGACATCTTTATCTGAGAATTGCCTGTGTGCTTAGTCATAAGGAGGCCACACCTTTGACTACAACAGATTTTAGACACACAGAGACATGAAACCAAAGCACTTTACAGTATAGGGACATATTTGTGTGTGTGTTGCGTGTATGAGGAATGCCTCCATTGAAGCCACTTATGAGTGTGGTAATGGATCAAATCCATTAAGAAAACCATTACCCAGGCCTGACTGGTGTCTCTAGTAGCCGTCTGTTGTCAGTCCACTCCACTGGAGCGTTCAAGGCAGATCTCTTCTCTACAAGCCCGCAGCCTCCCTCTACAGCTCTACAGACCCAGATCTCTTCTCTACAAGCCCGCAGCCTATACAGCTCTACAGACCCAGATCGATTCAGCCTGCTTAGAACATTGCTTATTTGCCTGTATTGATTCCTAGTGTTTGTCGTTGTTTTTCATCTTGGGTTCTGTGAGTTAGAAGTTAATCAAGATATGTTGACGATACCTGGGCCAACTGACACTGACCCTTCATTTAAACCTCACTAAGGAAAGCACAGCCTGAACTCTGACCTCTGGGGCTGCTGCGCTTTGAAAGAAACTTATAGCAGTAACATGTGAACTTGGGATTCAACTACAGTACTGTCCACTCTCTCTACCTCTTGATTATTACTGTGAAGATATCATGAACCAGGCACAGCCTGCATCTGTATGGACTCCTGTTCTAAATGATTATGACCCGTCAACCAGAACTGTAGAGCTCTGGGTCACCCCTGTCACTGGAGAGCCCTGGGTCACCCCTGTCACTGGAGAGCTCTGGGTCACCCCTGTCACTGGAGAGCTCTGGGTCACCCCTGTCACTGGAGAGCTCTGGGTCACCCCTGTCACTGGAGAGCTCTGGGTCACCTCTGTCACTGGAGAGCTCTGGGTCACCCCTGTCACTGGACAGCGCACCGCTCCAGTCACACTCAACTTCATATTTTTCTAGTGTGAATCATTCATTCAGAGGTGTTGAGCCTGTACTTGTTTAGCCTACTTGTGTGTGTGTGTGTGTGTGTGTGTGTTTGTGTGTGTGTGTGTGTGTGTGAGAGAGACAGGGCCATTTCTGTCTGTGTGCTGTTGCTGTCTCATTGAGTTCTCCCTTCTCACAGTCCACACTACTGACTGACTGACACTATGGGGTTGGTGGAGACCAGAGGGAGACCCAGCTGCAGGCTATAGAAAGGGGTGTGTGATCATCTCCATTGACTGTTTCACATTCTACAAACGTCTATGAACTTCGTTCAGGAGAAGGACTCTGTATGTAGCTCCTTTGTCCTTGAGTGAACCTTGTTTGGAGAATGCTGCAGTTTTGATAAACACCCAGGGAGGGAGAAAGCGGAAATCACAAAACATGCTGAGTAGGCAACAACTCAACAACTTAAAAATGCATTTCAAGTGGAAACTGCGTGGAGACGATGCCTTAGCAAATCCAGTCCTCCTTGGCCTTGAAAATTAAATTACAGACATGCTGGTGGAACGAGAGAGAGGTGGGTGGGGGGGGGGGGGGGGAGAAAGTAGGGATATTGCACTGACAGATGGAGCAGCTTATCAGAGGGCGTGTGCTGGGGTTAATGGACATACTGAGGTTCATTGAGTGTTCTGATAAACATCAGCAGATTGCAGGTACTCAGAGGGCAGAGCAGGGAACCTCCAGCACAGCTTTTGCTTCCTCTCCTCTTTACAATGGAGCGATCCCATTAGAGATACTGGAGCCAGGGAGTCTCTCACAGACCACTGGTCACTTGGGTGACTTCTTGGATGCTATAACTTCCTACTCTTTAAGTAGGCATAAATGTCCACTATTCTCAGTTTTCTTGTTTTAATTCTCGACTGAATTCCTACCCTGAGAGTCTTTATGCAAATGAGTGCAGTACACAAGTTCAATTGGTGTGTGTGCACGCACGCACCTGCAGGAGCTCCGACCCAGGCCAGGCCCAGCACCCCGTCGTCAAAGTCCCTGTCACTGAAGACGTAGGCCAGGCAATAGTCATCATGGTTCTGTTCTGAGTTGAGCTCCAGGAACTTCTCCACCCCGATGTTAGCGAAGCGGAACGGATTGGTGATGTCCCGCTCATCACTGGTCGTGTTTATCTGAAGAGATGGAGAGGAATGGGCTCATTGAATAGGTCATGAGTAGGTAATCACACACACACGCTTATGCACACACACACACACACACACACACACACACACACACACACACACACACACACACACACACACACACACACACACACACACACACACACACACACACACACACACACACACACACACACACACACACACACACACACACACACACACACACACACACACACACACACAGGGGTTGCCATTTGGAAAATGTTACACCGGACATTTGACCAGCAGCATTTTAATTTACCGGACATGTGAGAACTTTACCGGACCCATATGCATTGGGTGCGTAACCTGATAAGTGCGTCCACCCACAGTGCTCAGAATCACAGAAATTACATTTAGATTATGCTAATTCATATCAACAGAACATGCAAGTCAAGAATGCAACAATGTGAGTTCCTTCTTACTGAATTCTGATGTTAGAATAACATGTACTGTTCCTCAGCCAACAAGACCAGTGACGAACAGCAGAATCCCTAGCTTTTGTCAACCTACTATCCCTCATAGTAGAAAAGGTTACCTATTCTGTCGGTCAGCTTGTGGAGAAAGAAATAGCCTATTCCAAACAGACTCTGGGACAGAGAATAAAAAGAAAAAGCAATGAGTCTGATGCAACAGATCATAACGTTTAGCTTAAAATGTTGAAATGTATTTATTTACATTATAAAACGCAGCAATGCGCACAAGGCAGTAGGCTGCGTGTGAATGTTCCTTCCATAATGCAATTAGCAGGAAAAAGCTCACCAGTTTCATGTGACAGAGATGTAATATGTAATATGATGTAATATGCAACAACTAGCATGGGTTGCTAATATGACTAGGATTGTGCCTTGGAATACTGGACAATTAAAGAAAGTTGATATAAAATAATTGCCTCCACGGATATGGTCTGATTTTGGCTCGGCTACTTTGAAGCAAGGTAAGAGATGCCTCATACGTATTAAAATGTTCAGGTTTCAAACAATTAAGTATGTAAGTATGTTTTCAAAGTGCATACTGCCTCCAGCTAATTGCAAAGTGGTGTGTGACACGCTGATGAAGTCAGCCTTCTGTTGCCTAAGCATTTACTGTTAGAGATGCTATAGCAGCAGCTCTTTTACACTCAAAGGCTCTGTATCTGTATGCTGTAGGCGTGTGATAAATAAGATATCCATAAAAAACGAATATACTGTACACAAGTGCCAATTTAATTCCACTAAATTGTGCAAATGAACCTGTATTTACATCTACTGGTATTAACATAAATGAATAGGCTAAACAAGCATTATTTCACAAATGGGATTTTTTTCTTCTTCTCCCGGACAATTGACCGGCGTCAATTTTATTTATCGGCTTTCAAAATAAATAAATAAAATAGGGCCAAAAGCAGGCTATTACCGACTAACAGAAACCTTGAGACACACAGACACACACACACACACACACGACAGCTTTGTTAGGAGGGCCTACAGTAACAGGTCTCTGGGGTATTGGAGAAGAGACTTCAAACAAAGGCCACTGTGTCTACATCACTATAATCATTGCTAAAGGTAACTATGTTAATTTGTGTTTGAAGAGAGAGTGGGAAAAGGCTTTAGACAGATAGAGAAATCATTCTACTTAAAAAGTTGCCAGCTCCTTGGCCCCAGAGAAACCTTTTGTGAGTTGTTTTGAATTGATTTTGGAATGGGGCCCAGAGCTCCCTACTTTAAATGGCAGCTGGTGTTCACCTGAGGATTTTAAGGATTTATTAGGTCTTGGAGTGTGGTGGAATACTGATGAGTGAGACAAATAGTGGTGCTCACCATCCACACACCCCCCAACCTAGAACACAAACTCACCCTGATCCTTTTGACCATGAAGCTGATGTTGCGGATGCCCAGGAAGTCAGTACCCTGGTAGATAGAGTCAATGGCCTTGACATGGCTGGAGATCTAGAGAATAAAACAGTCACCATTAGATTATGAGAAGTCTGGAACAACTGCACTGCAGAGAGAACAACAGATAAATCATAGCATGGCATTAAAGACATGACATGTCTGTTAGCCCACCAATGAACACATGAATAATATCTCTAACTACAGAATCACTGTGTTCAGCCAATTGGAATCAATCTGTTGATGACTTGCTCCACACTGTCCAGCCCATCTTATAAACAAGTCTCTAGTCTCAGAGCTAAACCACAATCCTAACGAACACATTTACTTCACCACACTGAACCTTTTTTCTTTATCTCACTTATGGGGAGAGTGAGTGTCCACAGAAATGACATTTGAATCAGCTAGTCTCTCCCTTAACTGTACCCCTGTGAAAGGCAGCATTTCCTCTGCAT
Organism: Oncorhynchus keta; assembly: GCF_023373465.1. Lineage (NCBI taxonomy): Eukaryota > Metazoa > Chordata > Actinopteri > Salmoniformes > Salmonidae > Oncorhynchus > Oncorhynchus keta. The sequence continues at coordinate 69,471,746 of NC_068434.1, read as the reverse complement.
CTGATTTGTTAGGCTATAGAACTCAGTCAGGAGGAACAGGTCTGCGATGCTGGGCAGGCTGGCTGAAGAAAGGAAGCCAACAACAACAACTGATCAGACCCACAGACAAACACTATTCTGTTTGTAATCCATTTCTCCTGGCGGAATTAAAGGGCAGGCCCTGGTTTCCCCCTGCTGAATGACTCACAGTGTGTGTGTATTAGGGCTGACCCCATTTAGTCGATTGTTTGGTCGATAGGCTGTTGGTCGACTGAGATTTTCATTAGTCGCGCAGTTGCAAATTGATCAAAATAATTAATGGTGCACAAGACACCGGTCTGATTCGCACTGGTCTCAGTGGACTAATCCATTGCGGAAGCCACTGGGATGGCACAGTCCATCCCTCTAAGACGTGCTACTGAAATTGTAAAAAGGCTATACTAAGTAAGAATAATGGCGCAACACTGATAATTAAATAATATTACATTAATGCGCTTTCTCCCGCGATGGATAGCAGGCGCTGTCCACGGTTCTGAAACGTAATCTTCAGTAAGACGTTGAATTGGTGCCTTTCCCTAAAGCCAATTCCTCCTTCGGCCGCCTCTCCTTCCAGTTCTCTGCTGCCAATGACTGGAACGAACTGCAAAAATCACTGAAGCTGGAGACTCATATCTCCCTCACTAGCTTTAAGCACTAGCTGTCAGAGCAGCTCACAGATCACTGCACCTGTACATAGCCAATCTGTAAATAGCCCATCCAACTACCTCATCCCCATACTGTTATTTATTTTGCTCATTTGCACCCCAGTATGTACTTGCACACTCCTCTTCTGCACATCTATCACTCCAGTGTTTAATTGCTAAATTGTAATTATTTCGCCACTATGGCCTATTTATTGCCTTAACTCCCATATCCTACCTCATTTGCACACACTGTATATAGACTTTTTTCTATTGTATTATTGACTGTATGTTTGTTTATTCCATGTGTAACTCTGTGTTGTTGTTTGTGTCACACTGCTTTGCTTCATCTTGGCCAGGTCGCAGTTGAAACTGAGAACTTGTTCTCAACTGGCCTACCTGGTTAACTTCTTATGGCTTGGGGGCAGTATTGAGTAGCTTGGATGAATAAGGTGCCCAGAGTAAACTGCCTGCTATTCAGGCCCAGAAGCTAAGATATGCATACTATTGGTGGAGTTGGATAGAAAACACTCTGACGTTTCTAAAACTGTTTGAATGATGTCTGTGAGTATAACAGAACTCATATGGCAGGCAAAAACCTGAGAAGAAATCCAACCAGAAAGTGGGAAATCTGAGGTTTGTAGTTTTTCAACTCTTTGCCTATCCAAGATAGTGTAAATTTGGTCCGATTGCACTTCCTAAGGCTTCCACTAGATGTCAACAGTCTTTAGAGCCTTGTTTGAGGCTTCTACTGTGAAGGAGGAGAGAATGAAAGCTGATTGAGTGAGAGATCTGCCAGAAGACCATCAGCTCATTCAGGCACGCTCCCGTGAGAGGTAGCTGCATTCATTTGCATTTCTAAAGTCAAAGGAATTCTCCGGTTGAAACATTATTGAAGATTTATGTTAAAAACAACAATCAAGGATTGATTCATACATCGTTTGACATGTTTCTTCGAACTGTAATGGATTTTTTAAATTTTTCGTCTGGCATGTGCGTTGTGAATTTGGTTTCGTGAACTAAAGGCGCAAACAAAAAGGAGGTATTTGGACATAAATTATGGACTTTATCTAACAAAACATTTTTTTTTGTGGAATTGGGATTGCTGGGAGTGCATTCTGATGAAGATCATCAAAGGTAAGTGAATATTTAAAATGCTATTTCTGAGTAATGTTGACTACCCAATATGGCGGGTATCTTTTTGGCTGCTTTGTTGTCTAAAGGCTGTACTCAGATTATTGCATGGTGTGCGTTCTCCGTAAAGTTTTTTTAAAATCTGACACCGCGGTTGAATTAAGGAGAAGTTTATCTAAAGTTCCATGTATAATAGTCAAAATCTTTATCAATGTTTATTATGAGTATTTCTGTAAATTGATGTGGCTCTCTGCAAAATCACTGGATGTTTTGGAAGCAAAATATTACTGAATGTAACGCGCCAATGTAAACTGAGATTTTTGGATATAAATATGAACTTTATCGAACAAAACATACATGTATTGTGTAACATGAACTCCTATGAGTGTCATCTGATGAAGATCATCAAAGGTAAGTGATTCATCTTATCAATATTTCTGCTTTTTGTGACTCCTCTCGTTGGCTGGAAAAATGTCTGTGTTTTTCTGTGACTAGGTACTGACTTAACACAATCAGATGGTGTGCTTTCATCGTAAAGCCTTTTTGAAATCGGACACTGTGGTGGGATTAACAACAAGTTTCTTTAAAATTGTGTAAAATACTTGTATGTTTGAGGAATTTTAATTATGAGATTTCTGTTGTTTGAATTTGGCGCCCTGCACTTTCACTGGCTGTTGTCATATCGATCCCGCAATATCACAAATTCGGCTGTTTTTCAATCTTTGCTATGCTGTAATAAAGGCTTTGCAATTTTTTCTGTTATAAGTAATACCAGAGTCTGTTCAATTTTATATAGTGTTGTTTACACTTCCAAACGGGCAGGAAAAAAGTATAATATTGTACTCCAACAGCACATGTTTGCCACACAATACTCATTCAGAGCTTGCTCCTATATCCTCCTTTATCTTTATCTTCAATAGTTTCCACGGTCTTCCACACATCTGACTTTCCTTTTCCCTCCTACGCAAACAGTAAACATCCCCCATTTCGAGTTTATTTTTCATGTCCTCCTCATCCATTTTGCTGTCACGTGTTATGGCGTTCAGAGTTTGTTATAACCAATATATTGATGTGATTATAATAGGTTATAGGTCGGACCCTATTGATCAAGTGCATACATGTTTTACGTAACGAGATGTTTTTCCTAAACAAATGAGGTATTTCGGTTACAGAACCTCAGTCAGAAACAAGTAAGACAGGAAATGGCTGTAATTGTGTTGCAGCTTCAGCACAGACAGCAGCGATAAACACTTGCTGTGCTGTGGTGCCTGTTCGCTGCAGCAGGGAGGAGAGCGAGACAACGCGCACCAGTCACACAGGCTCCCGCTGTCATTTCATTTTAACACAGCACGGCCATCGGGCTCCCGAGTCATTTGTGTGTATTATTTATTTAATCAAACAGTGAGCTTAAAGCATCAGACAAGCTCAGTGCATATAGTTGATTTTATTCAAACACTTTGGGTGTGTCTATATATGGAAAAATACACTTTTAAAATGTAGACCAATAGAATAGTTGAAAGAACAGATGACTCTCGATCAACCAATATATTTTTTTAGTCTGGGACAGCCCTAGTGTGTGTACAGCCTCAGTACCTGTGCGATGACAGCCTCTCTGGTGCCGTAGTACTTGAAGAAGAGGTGGTCAGTCTGGATGAAGAGCTGGCAGGTGTTCTTCTCTATCTGAGCTGCTCTCTTCTTCCTCAGGATCACCGGACCATGTCCATGGGACCTCTCCTCTTCCTCCACCACACTGCTGGGCTCCTGCAGAGACAACAACCAGAGGAACGACTACCATTAGTCAACTAGGAGGGAGAGATGGATGTGATGGAGAGTGAGGTGGAATGAGGGGAGCTGGAAAAAGAGAGATAGGGGAGATAGATTGAGAGTGGGAAGCGGGAGGTTGAAAAAAAAGAGCCCACGACTAAGAAATTACATGAGAAGGTGACTAACAGGAATGTGTAAGGAGTTCGGCCATTTTGGTCGGGAAAAAATCCCATGTCTTCAAATGTGGAGAAAGAGGGCCCTGGCTTCTGAAGGGAGGAGGTCTTCCAGAACATGGGGAAACATTTCCTGACACACCCCTGGTCTGGTCTGACTCATCCCTGGGAAGAGAGAACACCAACTCTTCACCCTGCCAAATGATCTGTGACATGACTCTACTCAGTCATCCAATGTTCCACAGAGCTGAAAAGGATAAGAACCCGGGAACAATAAGATACATCTGGCTCTCGTTACAGCTCCAATAACAAGTTTGACTTAATCACTTCCATGTTTCCTTATCATGCTAACTGTTATTTTACCATGGAGCAAGAAGATGTGAGGTGGTTTGTATGGTCCTCCAGTACTGTGTCCAGAACGTTGTTGTACAGTATTGGTGAGTGCTGTATAGCTATAGAGTTGGTTTCACAGTGGGGTCTTATCAGCTCACCTTGAGAGGCTCCTCCATAGCCGAGGCCTGGTACTTCTTCATCCTTTCAAACACTGAGTGGTCAGCACAGCCCCCCTCTGAGCCATACTTATGAGGGTAATCTGGGAGGAGAAGAGGAAACCATCAATATGAGCTCAACCATATTACCAGTAATATTGGTTCTCAGCTTCAGGCTAAACCTGTTTAGAATGGGAATGAAAAAGGTTGTACACAATAGCAGCCATAGTGTGGTCTCATCTACTCTATGCAAGGCCCTCTAAAACATACCAGTATAACCTCATCTACTCTATGCAAGGCCCTCTAAAACATACCAGTATAACATCATCTACTCTATGGAAGGTCCTCTAAAACATACCAGTATAATAACCTTACTATCTCTAGCAGCAACATTCATCTGAGTGTGGAGATATCAGAGCACTATATGTCAATGTTCATTAGGACAGAAAGAAGCTGTAGTTAATAACTCTCGCTCTCGGTGTGTGTGTGTGTGTCACAAGGCCTAACACACAGACGTCTACGCTAACTGAAAGAATAAGCCTCTGTTCACCGCTGGCTTCTCCTTCTCCAGGCTGGAGAATAACAAAGCAGTCTTCGCCCCAAATTACATGTCACTGACTCACTCACTGCTCGACTTTCCTCTACCTTCCTCTGCCAGAGGCTCTGAAAAACACCAGACTCAATAAGGAGAAACACTACTACATGCAACTACAGTATCCAGAAAAGTCCAGTATTCAGCAATACACCTTCACAATTACTAACACAGATCAATGTCAAAGAACGGTCTGAGATACCACAGATTTGGCCACAGAGTTCAGATTTAAACCTACATCTAAGCAGTGACCGTGTCCTTGCCCTCTGCAGAAAAACAATGCCATTGTCTAGAACAACATGTGGTGCTGTGTCCCTCTGTGGACTGGCTGGCTGCTGGAGCATTCCCCATGGGACCAAATCAGTAAAAACAGACACAGAGCAGGGTACTTTACAACCCAGCTAACATGGTGATCTTCAAGAACACAGTTTGTTCACAGGCATCTGCCTAAAACAGGTGCACAGATCAGATTTTATCATAAAACGGAACATCATTTTGATTAACGCATCCAATTCAAATCTATTGACTCTGGTCTGATGTCACCCATTGAAGAGCAGCCAGCAAGCAAGTTGGAGAGCACCCTCCCTGTCATCACCATCCTGTTCCTAAATGAGCCAATAAACAAGCAGTCTCACCATAGTACAGAGCTCCCCTGTAGAATGAGCTCAGCGATCACTATGCAGAACACATAACTGCACAGTGAAACACTAATGAAAATAAGTAAACCATAGTGACACAGAACTCTTAGCAAAGAGTCCTAATTGCCTGTGGAAATCTGAAAACTCTTATAATGGGTTTTTGTAATCTACACTCTTTACCTTCACAGCAGGCGTGAATGCTAATGAACTCCAATTACGGCTGTGTGTTTAGTCAACAGAATAACACAGGGCTTTCTACTTCTTCTCTAGTTGGCTTTATCTATTCACAGCAAACTACTTCTGCCATCTCTGTCTGATGTCAGTCTCTACAGAACAAAGCCATTTGTTCCAGCACGAAGACGCAGGGTTGGGAACAGATATGGAGGACACACTGGGAGGTAGGCAGCTACTTTGTCCTGGTTAGGCTACGTGGCCATGGAAAACTTCTGACTCTTATTATGCGGGAGACGGAGGTAGGCAGTTACTTTGTCCTGGTTAGGCTACGTGGCCATGGAAAACTTCTGACTCTTATTATGCGGGAGACGGAGGTAGGCAGTTACTTTGTCCTGGTTAGGCTACGTGGCCATGGAAAACTTCTGACTCTTATTATGCGGGAGACGGAGGTAGGCAGTTACTTTGTCCTGGTTAGGCTACGTGGCCATGGAAAATTTCTGACTCTTATTATGCGGGAGACGGAGGTAGGCAGTTACTTTGTCCTGGTTAGGCTACGTGGCCATGGAAAACTTCTGACCCTTATTATGCGGGAGACGGAGGTAGGCAGAGTAACATATGGATATGCTGTTTTGGGTTTGGGCAGAGTGAGGTGAACTCAGCGGCCTCAGCCGGGGCTCTCTGGGCCTGGGGAATGGTGCAGTGTCAACCAGGCCTGACAGCTCTGTTGCTGTCTAAGCGGGCAGCATAACAGAGCAAGCAGGGTGAGGAGGAAGATGCGGTGTGTGTGTGTCTGTCACTAATGAGGACTCTGGGATAACAGAGCCATCTCTCCCTCCCCTGGGCAACATGCCCTCCCTACTCTGCTTCAGATACCTGAGACAGGACTTCAAAACACAGGCCAGCAAACTCCGCACTTTGAATGTTTTAACCTATACACCGCAATACAACAACCCTGAATACACAGAATAACTGAATGCATATGCCATCAATCAATCAGGCCGTTACTGTACACTGTGCTGATAATAAAACAAGGTCAGGTCAGACTGCTCTGTGATCAGTTCCTAGCAGAGACATTATTCTCTCCCCAAGTTATCCCCAGATAGTAACATGCAGTGAGATGGAGTCAATAACGCTGACTGTACGCTTCAGTAGAGGTCTCCTCTTCTCCACTGCATCTTTTCCCTAATGTACACAACACACAGTCGATGCCACTGCTCTAGTCAATAGCGAAAGCCCCTCTAATCACAACAAAAACACACACCAGTAAACACAAGCAATCAATCCTACAACTAGGATAATGTAATTACAGTACATGTATGCATCTCATTAAGTCTACACCAATCAGCACTCTTACATCCATCACAACCAGAGCCACCACAACATACTGGCATAGAAATGGACTCCAAATGGCTTCCCGAGTGGTGTAGCAGTCTACGCCACTGCAACGCAGTATTGAGGCATCTCTACAGCCTGGGGTTCGATCCCAGGCTGTATCACAGCCAGCCGTGACCGGGAGTCCCATAGGAAGGCACACAATTGGCCCAGTGTAATCTGTGTTAGGGGAGGGTTTTGCTCATCGCGCTCCAGCAACTCCTTGTGGTGGGCTGTGCGCCTGCAAGCTGACTGTTGTTTCCTCCGACACATTTGTGTGGCTGGCTTCCAGATTAAGCGAGCGGGAGTTAAGAAGCAGTGCGGCATGGCGGGTCATGTTTGGATGACGTATGACTCGACCTTCGCCTTTCCCGAGCCCGTTGGGGAGTTGCAGCGATGAGATAAGATCATAACTACATATTGAATATCATGAAATTGTGGAGAAAAAAGGGTCGAAAAAAAATACAAATTTTATTACAAGAAGATAAGATTTAAAAAATATATATATATATTAAATGGACTCCAAAGACATAACACAATAGTACACAGTCCTATTCTTCAAAGTCCTTATAGGCATCATTTAGACGTATTGTGAGTGAGACTTAGTCCTCGTGAGTGGTTAGTCCTCAAAGCCCTCAGGCTGAGTCTGGCAGTGCTGGGAGGACATAGCGCAGCAGAGCTGCTGTTATAAGCCTCCCAAATTAACCTGTCGGTCACCAGCCTGCATGACGGGAGCAGAAATGCCACCGCCACAAGCCAACGGGCATGTCACTCTGTCTGCCAGCGACAGCAACGCTTTCACCTCCTTTTATCACACACCGGCACACAGGAACACACACTCTCCCCAAGGAAATTCAAGGAACATACACACTCAGCTCCCAGAAACAGTCCTAAAGAACACACATCGCTGTAATGAGAACACAGTGCCGACAAATACACCTCAAAACTTGAGGAAAACGCACTCAGTCCCAAAGAACACAAACTCAGGCCCAACAAAAGCACACACACACACACACACACACACACACACACACACACACACACACACACACACACACACACACACACACACACACACACACACACACACACACACACACACACACACACAGCTCTGCGACATACAAGTAAACAATACACTCAGCCAGCGTTTCACACTCCCTCAACCTTCATAACCTCCTCTCCTCAGACAAATTTGTACAAACAGACATTTTAATTCACACTCTTCAATGGCAGAAAAGTGGTAAAGGAATTATTTTGGCACATTATTTTATTTATCTTTCGCTTTTTTATTCAAAGTCAAGATAAGTGCTGCAGGATCAGAATGGTGTTCCTTAAAGCCTGGCCGTACTTACAGCACTATTGACTGACCGCAGTTAATTTGCATTCTGCTTTGCATATCATATGATGAGTCAACACAAAGCGCCACTAGTGGGCAGTCAGGTCAACCGGTTGGAGGGGGAGAGAGTGGGCTCAGGGTCAATCTGTCCCCCGTTGTCAATTGAGGAGAATGGCTCTGTACTGGACCGACTGGATTGACCGAACAACAAAACGTTCTGCCCTGACAATGTGTTCTCTATTTCCAGACAGAAAGCTGTCATTGTCCCTGCAGTGAATGCCCTCTCATTCAGATGCTAATCAAAAGGCCTTTGCGAACAAGAAGCGAAGAAAGGCAAAGTTGTGAAAGCCGGTGGAAATGGGAGTGACAGAGTCAGTCACGCCTTTTCATTCTTCATTCCATCCCTCCACCATTTGTCCTTCCTCTCGCTCACCAACCCTGGCTTCAACAGGAAAGAGAATTCTAAAATTAGGTGCCACAGTTTCTCCAAGGAAAAAAGCCTCCGCCACAAAATGAACCTGTTTGAAGAGTATTTGAAGTGTGTCTTTGATGTCTGAAAACATCCAAGTGTAGACAGGATATCTGTGAGGAGAGACTCATTAATGGGTTGATAAAGACACATTCCCAGGAACAGCAGTTTGACTAAAACAACTACTGAAACCTGAATGTTACACTGAATGGGATGCAGCGGCAGGTAACCTAGCGGTTAGAGCTTTGGGCCAGTTACCGAAAGGTCGCTGGTTCAAATCTCCGACCCAACAAGGATGAAAAATCTGACAATATGCCCATCAGCAAGGCACTTAACCCTAATTACTTCTGTAAGTCGCTCTGGGTAAGAGCATTTGCTAAATGACAAACACGTACATGGAATGAAGTTCTCAAACAGGTCTAATGGAAGATTGTCTTTATCCAGTCCCCTTGTATCAATATGGATTTGATACTTCATTGTGTCATAGGAATGTAGCCAAAGTCAGATTAATAAATGACTCAACTATGTGTTAATGTACTGCTGATAACATGACACGCTATGCAAATATACATATGATGCACCACAAGGAGGCAGTGTGGAGCATGTTAACCCATAATGGGGCCTGGTGGCACAAATGAGGTAAGAGTGTCTTTATAAGAGAGCTGCCATCAGTGCTATGACCGGACTTCACACGGCAGCATGACTTGACAGAAAATCTCTGTTTGGGGCATCGGCATTCACTTCATAGAGTAGTGAAGGAAAAAATATGAAATGGGGCCCTTCATGTAATGTCTCAGGCAATATGATCTGCTAAGGAAAGAAGAAGAAAAATGTGACGAGCACAAATAATAGGTAACTACCTCAAATCCGGTACTGTGGCAGTCACCAAGCCCTGCAGTACTATTGAGGGGTTCAGATGACAGCCTGTTATTGGATATGACACTGAGAGACAGAGAAAGGGAAGAGGAATAGAAAGGCTCTGTTCACACCCTCAGATAAACAGACAGAAAGAGAGTGATGGGAGGAGGAATAGGGTCAGAGCATTCCTGACACCTCATACATACATAGAAAATGAAAAGGGAAAGGAGAAAGAGAGAGTAGGCCTACATTGTGGAGACAAAGCGTGAGAGAAAGGTTCTCTGATTGCAGGCTCATGCTGGGCTGGGTGTGCCTGTGTGTCAACAGGCAGGCTGGCTGTGAATCAGACCCATCTGAGGAAAAGAGGGCCAAGTAACACAGGGTGGGCCTCCACGCTGATTCCTCCCTGCCTGCCTGAGGGGGCTGCTCTCTGGCCTGTACTGGGATGGGAGTGGGGTCAGTGGTCTCTGGAACTTAGCCCACACCTCAGATCAACCTGGAATTGGTGGGCTGGTTGCTAAGGAAGATCACTCACTCCCTGGCACTGGAATTGGTGTCTCATCCTGACTCCACATCAATCATCAGGGCTCAGCCTAACCCAAACCCCTGTATGTGTGTGTGTGTGTCTTGCCGCAGTGTTCCAGTGCAACCTTCCTCAGCTCCCCTTCCTCTGGCTCAGACTCATTCCACAGTTCATCTGACATGACCTTAACTTGACCTTATTCCTGGCTAAATGCCCAATGTAAACTCCCCTTGGATAGACCTCTCCTCTGACAGCTCTGCATTGTACTTGAACCGTAGACCTCCACTCTGCTCAGTATGCACTCCACAGCCTTGAAGACCTTACCTCCAAGCCTAGAGAAACCTGTACTGTCCCACCCCCCCATCCTTCAGCCCATTTAGGCACACATTCATCCATCCATCATCGTCCATATCGCTGCTCTCAAGAAATACCTACAGCAGAGAATCGCCTTTCAGTGTCACTACCTAAAGTCCCTGTCCTGTCACAGTGTGACGCCTACTGTTCTCTATGATAGGGTGGGATGTGTATGTAGCAGAGGTGGAAAGAGAAAAGCTGGGACAGACGAGCCAGCATGGATTAGTCATTGCTGTCAGTGGCTGAACACAACTGTAATTAAAAAGAGCACAGCCATGGTAAAGCTATTTAGAGCTGCTACAGCCAATTCAATCCATTTCATGCTCATGACGGAAAAAATTGCTTTTCAAAGCAAATAACACTGACAATACTGTGGTGTTAACAAGCCATCTACTGTGTATCCAATAATAACCATCTTTGCCTGCACAAAATGTGTGTTATTTGGAATAAAATTGTATTCCAACTGCTGAATAGGATAATGAACCTCTAATTTCTAAAGCTAGATCCCTAAAAAATTATCAACACTTATACGCACACCCAGAGTCATACTGTATATGGGCAATATTGTCTGAATCAATATAGCAAAAGCATTAAAGAACATGTCCTTTAAGTCTATAAAATATGGCTGTCATTAATGTAATAGGTAGAACTCATTTTAGTGCTGTGATGTTGGCACCATTACTTCAGCAGACCTGCAGGGTGACTGGTAGAGGAGAGCAGTGAATCAAGTATACTCACTGATGTCCCCCTCGTGGTAGATGACTGAGTGGTAGGGCACGTCCTTGTCTCTGAGGTACCTCTCCGAGGGCTCCACGTAGTACATGCCCTGGTGGGTCTGGATGAAGCCTTCAAACCTGCCATCCACCACCGAGCCGTGGGTCAAAGTGCCCTTCTCACCTGGAGGAGAAAGACAAGGTCAGGAAGGGTGGTCAACTCAACTCTAGTCAGTTAAGGTAGGAAGAAAGTCAATGCTCAACGTGTGAGAGAAACACTCAAAACATACAGACCAATGCAAGCTGACAAACAGAACATCATGCGGACACACACACACACACACACACACACACACACACACACACACACACACACACACACACACACACACACACACACACACACACACACACACACACACACACACACACACACACACACACACACACAGCTCTAGACATTGAGCAGATGGTAGACCGTGAGCTGTTCCTGGGGGGAATACTGTCTTGGACAGAGTCAGGGTGGAACGAAACATATCCCGGTCTGTCTGGATCATAAAGACTCATCCCTGCTCCCCTCATCTGACCTTGAAATCAGACAAATAGTGACTTTAGTAATAAGAGCTTGGACTCTGGTTAGTGTCAGGGAAAACCAAAGAATAGTTTCTTACGCAAAAGGTACAACTAAAGCTTGAAGAATCAAGGAACCAGTGAGAAAGAAGGATAAAGGGAGTAAGAGGGAATAAAACAAACCGCTGTCAGGGCATAGCAGAGTCTATTAAACATCATCCGCCTTTGAACCAGACAGAGAAAGTCTGGCCGACGAAAATGAATGGTTTTTAATTCAGTGTTTGTCAAGAGCAAGCGCCTTGAAAAACCTTTTCCATCAGCAGCTATGCAGGTTGGAAGAAAAACTCCCAATTAAACATGTGTTATAAAAAATGCAGACTCTGGAGGGCTATAATTGAAAAGGACAGATGACTGGCAACTCAATGGGAGAAGATAACTAAATCAGGGAGAGAATAAGACTTGTTTTCCTCAGGATAGGGAAGCCCAACTTCATTTTATCTGCTGCTCTCCTCAGTTCTGTATTGGTTGCGAATGTTGGAGCGTTTGTCTCATAGCTATCCTGAGGGACCATTGCAGTTTAGCGTAGACAGACAAACACAGCCAACCAGCCAGCCAGCCTCTCTCCCAAGTTAGGTTTCTGTTTCCAGAGGAAAGAGGCCCAGTAGACCCGCTGGGGGCCGTCTGCTCTGCTCTCCTGCTGGATATAACGAGAGCAGCAGAACACACAGCTGTCCCATGGAGCATCCAGCTCTTTCTCCCTAAATATCTGTCTGTGCTCCAAGGGCCCAGAGTCCTCTCTGGTTTTCCAGGCCCTAGCCATGCAGTTTGTCAGAAAACACTGGGACACTAACTGGTATTTGTAGCTGTTTTGATACTGAAAGTGAGAAAAACAGAAAGTGCTTTCCATTAATGCTACTGCTGTACATTAGGCACATATTAGATTAGAGTAATAGAAAACCACAGTCAATAACCGAGGTGCTTGCTCAAAATAATATGTACTGTAAACTAGATTACCTCCATCTAAACAAAATCAGCAGGATACTAGGGAAAGGAATGTTGAGCTATGCTGAGACCATTCATTGACAGTAATAACTGTCATTTTAGATGACTTCATGTGTCATTTCTGCTGTCCCATTTTCTTCATAATAATACATGAATAATACTTTCCCCACGGACAGTTTGGAGATCAGAGTGAGGACCAATTGAATCTGTTGTCTTATACTGGGCAGCACTTGGTAACATTAAAGAGGGCCCTATGGTTTTGATATCATTTCAGGGACAGATTCCCCCTTCTTGTCTACAGAAGGCACAGCGCATTTTCCCAGAGAGGAAGCCCTTTATCTGGGCATGAAAGGCCAGTGCAGAGGGGTTAGACCCATCCTCTGCGCAAATATGGATCAAGTCTGATTATTGTGCCAAGGAGTGCTCAGAACTCAGACACGGATACCCTCACAGCCTCAGCAAAGGGAGTACTAAAAATTCCTAGTTTAAGTCAGGAGAATACGGCGCTTCCCAAGGGCAACTGACAAGACTTTTGTATCAGAGAAGGAGAGAAAAGAACACGCAACACTAATGAGAGCTGGGTTAATGTGGCCGTATAGACAGTGGAAATGGAATATTCTTTACCCCTGAACCTAATCAGAAACCCTATTGCAGTCCAGAAACAAGCAGCTTCACTCCAATTATGGGAATTCCAGTAGACTGGGACCAAGGTAACCACCTAATTTAGTTCATGAAAATGCCTGGTCCCCAAAGTGCTAAGTGGGCTAATGTAAAGTAAGGAGAGTGGAGTCTGCTGGTCTTTATGAGGGGCAAATGAGAAAATTAATGTATAGGCCTATCTGATCACACATAATAGAGAGGTCTGGTCTCTGTCTCTCTATTAGCTTACAGTATTTCACTAGCAGATGGGTTCTTCTCCCATCCCAGTACAGACAGCTATTAGCTACAGGTGGAGGAGAAAGGGACTCAAGGGAGAATGGAACTTGGGATATGAGCTATTTACCTCCAGTTCATGGTTCTTCGATTATCAGGCAGAGGCCAACAGATGAGCAACTGCATTTAACACAACACACAACGCCGGAGATGTACAGTGCCTTCAGAAAGTATTCACCCCCTGGACCTTTTCCTCATTTGGTTGAGTTACAGCCCGAATTTAAATTGGATTACATTTATATTTTGGGGTCACTGGCCTACACACAATACCCCATAATGTAAAAGTGGAATAACGTTTTTTTAAAAGGTTTGTTTATTCATTAAAAATGAAACCCTGAAATGTCAATAAGTATTCAACCTCTGTCATGGCAAGCCTAAATAAGTTCAGGAGTAAACAGTTGCTTAACAAGTCACATAATAAGTTGCATGAACCAACTGTGTGCAATAACAGTGTTAAACATGATTTTTGAACAACTACTTTATCTCTGTACCACACACATACAACTATCTGCAAGGTCCCTCAATCAAGCAGTGAATTTCAAACCCAGATTTAACCACAAAGACCAGGGAGGTTTTCCAATGCCTCACAAAGGGCACCTAATAGTAGATTGGGGGAAAAAAGCAGACATTGAATATCGCTTTGAGCATGGTGAAAGTTATTAAATTGCACTTTGGATTGTGTATCAATTAGGGATGCACAATATATCGGTGAAGATATCGGAATCGGACGATATTAGCTAAAAATGGCAACATCGACACCGGCCCGATGTCTAGTTTAATGCTGATGTGCAAAACCGATGTCAAAGCTGACGTGCATACCTACATAACGTAGGCACATGATGTAATGACACCACAAAAAATGTAGGAGCTACACGTGCAACACAGCATTCCTAACCGAGCCCACAATGTCTGCTGTGTGGATAGAGCAGTGTCTTCTGCTGTTTCAGTTAGTTATTGTTCTATTTCACTGTAGAGCCACAAGTCCAGCTCAACATGCCTTAAATAGCTCTTTTATCACACACCCCACACATGGGCAGACCTCACATGGCTTAGCTGGTGTCTCCAGAGATGCAAGCTCTCATTGTCTCTCAATGCCTAGGTTTACCCCCACTGTACTCACATCCTACCATACTCTTGTCTGTACATTATGCCCTGAATCTATTCTACTACACCCAGAAATCTGCCCTTTTCATTCTCTGTTCCCAAAGTACTAGACGACCAGTTCTTATAGCCTTCAGCCGTACCCTTATTCTACTCCTCCTCTGTTCCTCTGGTGATGTAGAGGTTAACCCAGGCCCTGTAGCCCCCAGCATCACACATATTCCCCAGGCGCTCTCATTTGTTGACTTCTGTAACCGTAAAAGCCTTGCTTTCATGCATGTTAACATCAGAAGCCTCCTCCCTAAATTTGTTTTACTCACTCCTTTGCACACTCCGCCAAGATACAACTGCCAAACGGGGCAAAGTTACAACCTACTGCAGAGATAACCTGCAGAGTTCTGTCATACTATCCAGGTCTGTGCCCAAACAGTTTCAGCATCTACTTTTAAAAATCCACCTTTCCAGAAATAAGTCTCTCACTGTTGCCACTTGTTATAGTTATATTTTTATATTGTGTTATTGACTGTACGTTTGTTTATGTGTAACTCTGTTGTTGTTTGTGTCGCACTGCTTTGCTTTATCTTGGCCAGGTCGCAGTTGTAAATGAGAATTTGTTCTCAACTGGCCTAAAAATAAAAAACAAGTCAAGCAGTCATTTGAAAGAGTAAGAACATTTCAGCAAGACAACTCAAAACGAAATCCATTAAAGCCAAGATAATATATCGGTGAACATATCGGAATTGGATGATATTAGCTAATAATGCAAACATTGGTATAGGCCGATGTCTAGTTTAACGGCGATGTTAAAAACCGATGTTAAAGCAACCGTGCATACCTATATAAACGTTGGTACATGACGTAATAACGGCACGTAAAACACAGCATTCCTAACCTAGCCCACACAATGTCTGCTGTGTGGATCGAGCACTCAACTGAAAGAGTAGGACAATTTCAGCGAGACAACTCAAAGCTGAAATCCATTAAAGCCAAGATAATGGCATTCACTGCCCTTAATAACAAGCAACTGTTCTCTGTCGCGGGTGATGTTGGCTTTCGTCGACTGGTCAAGCACCGGGACACACTACCAAGTGCACTGTTTTTCATTTTTGGCAGTAATAGCGTCACTGCTATTAGCTCCATGACTGACATTTGGACAAGCGATATCAGCCCCATGAGCATGCTGAGTCTGACAGCACAGTGGGTCGTCGAGGATTTCGTACTGAGGAAAGTCGTATTTCATGCTCGTGAACATGCTGGTTGTCATACCGCTGCTGTCATTTCAATGCATTTGAGAACGTGTTTGAAACACGAACCCACTAGCTAGCTCCAGTCGAACAACTGACTCGAGAAATGAGCTCATCAACTGTGCCTGCAGCAGACGTGATACCCTCCGTCATGGCATTGAAACGCCTGCTCAACAGTCATTCTCTCTTTACTGTGTCGCCACCATGCTCGATGCAATGTACAAGGACCGCTACTTCAATGCAGACAAGAAACAGGGTTTACGTGAAATGTTACAGACAGAGCTGGACAAGATGGAAAAGGACACAGTGACAGTGTGCACCGAGGGAGAGAGGTCACGGACAGACAGAGATGAAACTTCACTGCTTGACATTTATGATGAAATCCTGGAAGAGAATGAAACGACTAAACAAATGAACAACGAAACAGCACAGCAAGTAAGTGAAATAAATAGGTTTTGATTATGTTTTACTGGTAATGGGGACATACGTAAATGCCAACAAAATAACTTTTTGGTCAGTGTGTGTGTGTGTGCAACCTTTACTTAACTAGGTCCGTTAAAGAACAAATTCTTATTTACAATGACGGCCTACCCCAGCCAAACCCGGAAGACGCTGGGCCAATTGTGTGCCGCCCTATGGAACTCCCAATCATGGCCGGATGTGATACAGCCTGGATTCGAACCAGGGACTGTAGTGATATTTCTTGCACTGAGATGCAGTGCCTTAAACCGCTGTGTCTATGTGCATGTTAAGCATTCTAGTACAGTTAAAAAGTTAAAAGTCCGCAAAAAATGTTAATATCGGTTTAATTTATTTTTAAGGAAAATATAGGATATCGGTAATAGGCAAAAAATGTCATGTATGTGCATCGCTAGTAGCAATACACAGAGCCACTACAAAAGATACAGGCATCCTTCCTAACTCAGTTTCTGGAGAGTAAGGAAACCACTCAGGCATTTCACTATGAGGCCAATGGTGACATTAAAACAGTTCAAGTTCAATGGCTGTGATTGGTGAAAACTGAGGATGGATCAACAACATTTTAGTTACTCTACAATACTAACCTAAATGAGAGTGAAAAGAAAGAAGCCTGTACAGAATACAAATATTCCAAAAAGTGTTTACAATGAGGCAATAAAGTAAAACTGCAAACAACGTGGCAAAGAAATTGACTTCATGTCCTGAATACAAAGCGTTTGGGGAAAATCCAACACGACACATCACTGAGTAGCACTCTATATAGTTTCAAGCATGGTGGTGGCTGCATCATGTTATTGGCACGCTGGTCATCGGCAATGACTAGGGAGTTATTTAGGATAAAAAGAAAAGGAATAGAGCTAAGCACAGGCAAAATCCTAGAGGAAATCCTGGTTCAGTCTGCTTCCCAATAGACACTGGGAGACAAATTCACACAAGACCAAATTTACACTGGAGTTTTCTTACCAACACTACCTTGAATGTTCTTGAGTGGCCTAGTCACAGACTTGAGAATCTATGGCAAGACTTGAAAATGGCTGTCTAGCAAAGATCAACGACCAATTTGACAGAGTTCGAAGAATTTTAAACAAAATAATGTGCAAATATTGTACAATCCAAAAGCTATTTAAGACTGCCAGCTGTAAGCGCTGCCAAAGGTGATTATTACATGTATTGACTCAGTGTCACACCCTGACCTTAGAGATCCTTTTAATTCTCTATTTTGGTTAGGTCAGGGTGTGACTAGGGTGGGTAGTCTATTTTTTTTCATTTCTATGTTGGCCTGGTATGGTTCCCAATCAGAGGCAGCTGTCTCTCGTTGTCTCTGATTGGTGATCATATTTAGGCAGCCTTTTCCCACTGTTTTTTTGTGGGATCTTGTTTTTGTGTAGCTGCCTGTGAGCAGCCCAGAACGTCACGTTTCGTTTTCGAATGTATTGTTTATGGTGAGTTTCATATTTATTATACATGAGGAACTCTAAGTACGCTGCGCCTTGGTCCATTCATTCAGACGATCGTGACACTCAGGGATGTGAAATGTTTGTATTTAATTTAATACATTTGCAAAAAAATTTGAAAAACATTTTCACTTTGTTATTGTGTGTATTTAATAGGTTTTTGATTCAGGCTGGAACACAACAAAACGTGGAATAAGTCAAAGGATATGAATACTTTCGGAAGGCACTGTATTAGACAGAAAAGGGTTGAGAAGAGAAAGATGTTGCCACTTACTGCAATTCAACTCTGAGTGCAATCTTTATCCCTAATTGCAGTATTCTAGAGTATTACATTTTTGTAGCCCTTTGTTATTGCAGCAATTATGCCTTTGGCAAGCGGCCTTGCTTACTGAAGCGTGATTGCATGATGATTACACGACCACTATTTCTCTGAAGATTAGCAACTGCCAAAAAGCTCATCAAGCTTGGGGAACATGGTCTTTGAGGACAATATTACGTGTTCCTTGCAGCGTATCATCTCTTGTATGGAAACTGTCCATAATACAAAAACAATGTGGGGGAGCAAGGTTTTAGATTTGATTTAGTTAAGCCTAAGCCTCTCTGTCATACATCAAGGCCTCGGTAAACATGAACATCATCTTCTGACTATTCTAATTATTCCCTAAGTAAGTCAGAGTGTGTCTGGCAATTAAACTTATCAGTAACCACGTTTCCATCCACAGTTCTTATGCGAGTAAAGGCATACGTGTATATTTTAAAAAATCACAACAGCTGTGATGGAAACTGGATGTCTCGTTACAAGTTTATAAATGACTACAGATCATGCGTTTGTTCGACAGGTGGGATCTTTGTGCCTAAAATTAATTATGCACGAAATGGCGGTAGAAATGCCATTATGTGCAAATATTGATATAATAACCATAATATTGAAGTAAACTTGGTGTCACGAGATGATATGGTGTGTGGTCCTCCCACCACGACTTGGGAAACCATGCAGTTTGTTAGGCTGCTAATGAACTTCACAGCGTGGTGAAAGGGCACAGTGATGAGTTTGATGCTCCTTTCCAATAAATATCGAGGGTCTTATTCTGGTAACATGATGATCGATGCTTGAGAAAAAAATATTCTAGCTCTTATTCTTAATCATCTCATCATGCGGACTTGCCTACTCGCATTGTAGACCATCTGCGAGACCAGAGTAGGCACATTTACTATTTATCGCACCAGTTTGTGACAAAACGATCACAAGAGTTGAAAATGCACTGGAAACACATTGAACTGGGGATGCGCGATATAGTCAGTGAACATATCGGAATCGGACGATATTAGCTAACAATGCCAACATCGGTATAGGCGAATGTCTTGTTTAACGGCGATGTTAAAAACCGATGTCAAAGCTGCCGTGCATACCTATATAACGTAGGTACATGACGTAATGACGCCACGTAGAAATGTTGCGTTACTCGTGCAACACAGCATCCCTAACCTAGCCCAAAATGTCTGCTGTGTGGATCGAGCAGTGAACAAGTTGAGCAGTCAATTGAAAGAGTAATAAAACTTCAGCAAGACAACTCAAAGCCAAAATCCATTAAAGCCAAGATAATGGAATTCACTGCCCTTGACAATCAACCGTTCTCCGTCGTGGGTGAAGTTGGCTTTCGCCGACTGGTCGAACACCGGTACACACTACCAAGTACGCTATTTTTCAGATGTTGCCCTACCGGAATAAGACAGTAATAGCGTCACTGCTATTAGCTTCACAACATACAAACTATGGAATGCTGTTTGGGTCTTTGCGTGTCAAAAAAGATACAGTAGCACTGTCAAAGATGTACAAATAAAGTCTGCAAACAAGCAAACACTGGCCACGAACAGAGTTGGTAATAAAGCATCATTTGTTTGACCGCAACTTCTGGGGTAGCTAGCGTTAGCTTGGTACCTAGCTAGCACTAATTACAACCAGCCTGAAAACAATGACCATTTTAATTATTCTTAGCAAGGATTTAGGAATCCTTGTGAGTAAGTATTAGCTAGGTTGCCACTTGTTGTTCGCCTATTGATATTGAACTTCAGTTCATGAAAACAAATAGCTAGCCAGCTACTTAACCCTGTTGCCCAAAGCTAACGTTATAAGCAGCCAGCTTGCTTTATCTGTCTAGTGAGGCTCGACTGGACCGGGTAATGTGTTGTGAAGCTAGCCACAATAAGGATTAGGCACAAGTGGAATTTGCGGTTTGCCTTAAAAATAAAAGTATGTCATTGACAGTGATGCAAATGAATGCAAACAGAATTATGCCATACTTTTATTTTGAAGGCCAACCCCAAAGTCCACTATTTTGGCTAATCCCTAGCCTCACATAGATGGGTCTGACCACCAATAATCAAATAAGAACGGTCTTATAAATTAGGGTTATTTTAGATTAGCTAGCTAACTATAGCGATTGAAACGGATTATGTTGTTATTTGACACGTCACGTAGTGTTATCTTTTGACGTGTATCTTTTTTAACACACAAAGACCCAAACGGCGTTCCATATAAATCCTGGTTGAAAATGAAACGCTTGAACAAATGATCATCATAACAGCACAGCAAGTAAGTGAAAGAAATAGGTTTTCATTATGTGTGACTGGTAATGGGAACATACGTAAATCCCAATAAAATAACTTTTTGGTCAGTGTGTGTGTAACCTTTATTTAACAAGGCAAGTCAGACATTCTTATTTACAATGACGGCCTACTCCAGCCAAACCTGAGCGACGCTGGGCCAATTATGCGCCGCACTATGGGACTCCCCAATCACAGCCGGATGTGATAGAGCCTGGATTCGAACGAGAGGATGTAGTGACGCCTCTTGCACTGAGATGCAGTGCCTTAGACCACTGCGTCCATGTGTGTGTTTGAACTATTTAACTGTATTAGAATGCTTAAAAAGGCTGCTAAAATTTGAAATATCGGTTATAGGTATCTGTTGTTTTAGCAAGGAAAATATTGGATATCGGTATAGGGCAAAAATGTCATATCGGTGCATCACTACATTGAACTTTAGATTTTTATTTGGTACATGAAAACTTAAATTCACAGATTTTTATCTGCAACAAGTATGTTTGGTGGAAACACACCACTGGCGGGAAAATGTGCACATTTTCTTCATCCAGATTTTTGAACATTTGCATGAAATATTCCAATTGGATGGAAATCTAGCTAGTGCACAGCAAATGAGTGGGGCTCACTGTAATAGGATCTTAGCAGATATGTTAAACTGTCTGAAAAACAGTGCCTCCCAGGTGGCGCAGTGGTCTAGGGCACTGCATCGCAGTGCGAGCTGTGCCACCAGAGACTCTGGGTTCGTGCCCAGGCTCTGCCACAGCCAGCCGCGACTGGGAGGTCAGTGGCGCGACGCACAATTGGCCTAGCGTCGTCCGGGTTAGGCCGGTAGGGATATCCTTGTCTCATCACGCACTAGCGACTCCTGGGGCGGGCCGGGCGCAATGCGCGCTAACCAGGTCGCCAGGTGCGTGGTGTTTCCTCCGACACATTGGTGCGGCTGGCGTCCGGGTTGGATGCGCGCTTTGTTAAGAAGCAGTGCGGCTTGGTTTTTATCTGCAACAAGTATGTTTGGTGGAAACACACCACTGGGGGGAAAATGTGCACATTTTCTTCATCCAGATTTTTGAACATTTGCATGAAATATTCCAATTGGATGGAAATCTAGCAAATTACTTTCGATCTTCGTCTCTCCCAAAGACCGTAAGGGAGTTGTAGCGATGAGACAAGATAGTAACTACTAACAATTGGATACCACGAAATTGGGGAGAAAAGGAACATTTTTAAAAGTCTGAAAAACAGGAGAAAAGGAGGTTCTAAAAAGAAGCAGTGTGGCTTGGCAGGGTCGTGTTTTCGGAGGACGCATGGCTCTCGACCTTCGCTTCTCCCGAGTCCGTAGGGGCGTTGCAGCGATGGGACAAGACTGTAACGACCAATTGGATATCATGAAAATTGGAAGAAACAGGGTAAAAAAAAAAAAAAAAAATTATAATATATATTTTTAAACACAGAGATATATTAAAGGTGAGACAAAGAGTATGGCCTTTACAGCAGAGTACAACTACAGAAGTTCAACATTTAGATTTCTGATTCTGAAATTGTGCAAATAAATGAATATATTAGTGCGGTAAATGCAGTTACTCTGACTTAATCTAAATTCCACCTTTGAATGTCCACCTTTATTATTGACAAGAAAAATGTAGAGGGATTTTTGGTCTGGACAAACCTTTCCATTGCATTACAAATCATATCTGAGAAATGGCTACAACATCGTCGTCCTTGGAACGACACAGTGCTGCTTCTCTAAAAGGAAACAGATCTCAAGATTTCCATTTGATAGAGATAAGAAGTGTTGCTCCAGTGAAGTCTGATTTGAATTACAGTCTGTTCAGCAGAGGATAAGAGAGATGACAGCATCTGAGAATGATGAGGTGGGAGTGGAGATGAGCCCGCTGGGATCTGAGAGCTTCACACAAACACACCACGTCACATGACCGGACAGACACACCTTGGCCTTGTTTTCCCTTGTGTTACATGTGAGCTCTGCTGCAGGCATGGGGAGGAACCTGAGGATGTGAGGCTGGAACGTGACTAACACATTCTCCAAACCTATACGCACACACACCACACACATAGACAAAGAGTGGAGTGGAGAATGATATCCATTAACAACGTTCAAAAGCACAACTCCAGCCCGCCAACGCTATCAAACCCTCAACAACACACTGGCGCACACCCACAGATCAACGCAAAAGCAAATAATCAAAATGGATGCGGGAAGCGTTTCCCTGGTAACTATCGTAATTGTGTCTGTGTGCAAAAGGACTTTGTCGTTCCAGAAATAATTGCTGGACTTACCGAAGATTTCTCCAGTGTAAATGTGGGAGGGGTCGTAGGGCGCCTCCACTCCTGATATCTCTACCTTGAGGTCTGGAGAGAACAGGCTGGTGTCCCTCTTCATCCGCAGATTGAAATGCCTGCAAGAGAGGAACATGAAAATACATTACTACACTACCCAGACCCCGTTTAGTACCTCCAACATTCCTGCTCATGGTTCAGTAAAGATCTATGCAGCCAGAATGACAGGAGAAAGATTAGGGCAAGTAACAACGCCAAACCCAGTGTCTCCCAACACTGACAGACTACTTGGCTGTAAGACATTTCATTTCACATAGGCACAGGAAATGAAAATAAAAGGTAGACATATAGGGCCTTCATCAACTTCTCTCGCTGGAGACAATAGAAAGTGGTTGTTAACTGAGAAACATCTTAAATGGATGGGCAAATGCTTTAGATAGTTCAGCAGCACAAGTCTATTTCAACTGTTCTGCCTTATTATTATTCAACCATGCTGGTCATTTATGAACATTTGAACATCTTGGCCATGTTCTGTTATAATCTCCACCCGGCACAGCCAGTAGAGGACTGGCCACCCCACATAGCCTGGTTCCTCTCTAGGTTTCTTCCTAGGTTTTGGCCTTTCTAGGGAGTTTTTCCTAGCCACCGTGCTTCTACACCTGCATTGCTTGCTGTTTGGGGATTTAGGCTGGGTTTCTGTACAGCACTTTGAGATATCAGCTGATGTACGAAGGGCTATATAAATACATTTGATTTGATACTGTTCAGGAAGAATATTTCCCATAAAGTCCTGATGACTCAGATGCCTGGGCTGGGACCTTCAGAGAATCACACCAGTCTCTTATCAAAACTCAGGTCAAGCAAATCATTACTCCATATTTTTAAACGAGGCAAGCCAGTTAAGAACAAATTCTTATTTACAATGACGGCCTACACCGGCCGAACCCGGATGACTCTGGGCCAATTGTGTGCAGCCCTATGGGCCTACCAATCACGGCCGGTTGTGATATAGACATAGGGTTTGATTAGAGTAGAAAGGTAGCCAAAGTCCTGCACAGACTGTAGGATTTTAGCCGTTTTATGCCACCATTTTGATTTCCCAGACTAAATCTCCATGTCGTGGGCAAATTCTTAGGTTGTAAAATTAATGTCGGACGCCTTGGCTTGTTCAGTGTGACAGGGTCTAGGTCTGCCGATTAAGTACCACTGCGTGCGGTCATAGCAGGCCCCCCCCCAGTGCCCGGTCTGGAGACTGAAGTCACTGAGCTACGAGGAGGCTAGCACTATCATGCCATAGACATTAAGGTTGACTCGAGCAGGATGAAAATGGACTACCGACCATGATTCTTTGCCAGTTACGGCCACTTTCAACATTATCCTAAGCAATGTTTTGGTGCCATTCAGCCCCCTGGTGCATTTCAAATACTTTCCGCTTCATGCGCCATCAGGGGTTTTCCATATGAATATGTGGATGATGTCATCAGCACGATCTACTGGTTTTCATGTGCATGGGTCGTAGGCTCCAACAAAGTTCTCACAGTGGCAGAAATGTAGCCTTTATTGTATATTGTGGCTGGTGTTACGGTCAGCCACACAATAATATGAGTATTTTGAATAGTCAGATTAATATACGTTTGACTTAAACGTTTACAATTTTCCTAATATCTTGTTTACATGAAATAGGAATAAAATATAAATAAAAATAAAATATATATATAAGGCTACTTGATGGGATTTTGATAAATGCACAAAATCCCCAATCAAAATAAACATTCTCTCACAGCGACCACGTTATTTTGGGGAAGTTTAGGACATATGAAGTTTGTATGTGAAAACTATTTATATGACGCATACTTACATTTTTACCAAACTCACTTTGAGGCTTGTGCTGCTGGTGCTGGCACATGTGCAGATCAAATACACAGCTGCAGGCTGACAACCTCACAAGCCAATCGCAGAATGTGACGACAGAACTGAAGCAAATCATAAAATCTGTCCAGGTTGATTTTAACATTTTTTACATCGCACATACAGTGTGGGAAGGCCTTAAGTGATAGACATTATTACTCTTTTTCAACAACCATTATTCAGGACGAGTCATGAATCATAATATTAATATCCTGGCTCTTAATCCATGTGAATAGGATATGAAATGGAACAGACTCGTAGGTTACATCTGTGTGAGTCCATAAAGATGAGGCTATTGACTGTGTTAGCAAATTAATTGAATGAATACAGGACTGAATACAGGACTGCTCTTAATCCATGTGAATAGGATATGAAATGGAACAGACTCGTAGGTTACATCTGTGTGAGTCCATAAAGATGAGGCTATTGACTGTGTTAGCAAATGAATTGAATGAATACAGGACTGTATTTGAGCTCCCCAGTGTCGCAGCGGTCTAAGGCACTGCATCTCAGTGCTAGAGGCGTCACTACAGACACCCTGGTTCGAATCCAGGCTGTATCACAACTAGGATTGCACTTTTGGGGAATATTCAGAGGTGGAAACATTTCATGGGAATTAACAGGAATTAACATAAATATATGCAAATTAATACGAAAACCATTTAAAATGTCCAGTTGTAGCCAAAAGTTTTGAGAATGACACAAATATTAATTTTCAAAGTCTGCTGCCTCAGTTTGTATGATGGCAATTTGCATATACTCCAGAATGCTATGAAGAGTGATCAGATGAATTACAATTAATTGCAAAGTCCCTCATTGCCATGCAAATGATCTGAATCCCCCCAAAAACATTTCCACTGCATTTCAGCCCTGCCACAAAAGGACCAGCTGACATCATGTCAGTGATTCTCTCGTTAACACAGGTGTGAGTGTTGATGAGGACAAGGCTGGAGATCACTCTGTCATGCTGATTGAGTTTGAATAACAGACTGGAAGCTTCAAAAGGAGGGTGGTGCTTGGAATCATTATTCTTCCTCTGTCAACCATGGTTACCTGCAAGGAAACACGTGCCGTCATCATTGCTTTGCACAAAAATGGCTTCACATGCAAGAATATTGCTGCCAGTAAGATTGCACCTAAATCAACCATTTATCGGATCATCAAGAACTTCAAGGAGAGCGGTTCAATTGTTGTGAAGAAGGCTTCAGGGTGCCCAAGAAAGTCCAGCAAGCGCCAGGACCGTCTCCTGAAGTTCATTCAGCTGCGGGATCGGGGCACCACCAGTACAGTTTTGCTTCCAAAACATCCAGTGATTTTGCAGAGAGCCACATAAATTTACAGAAATACACATCATAAATGTTGATGAAAATACATGGACGGCACTTTAGATAAACTTCTCCTTAATGCAACTGCTCTGTCAGATTTAAAAAAAGCTTTACCGAAAAAGTACATCATGCAATAATCTGAGGACGGCGCTCAGACACAAAAAAATCTGCCATGTTGTGGAGTCAACAGAAGTCAAAAATAGCATTATAAATATTCACTTACCTTTGATGATCTTCATCAGAATGCACTCCCAGGAATCCCAGTTCCACAAAAAATGTTTGTTTTGTTTGATAAAGTCCTTCATTTATGTCCAAATACCTCCTTTTTGTTTGCACCTTTATTTCACAAATCCAAATTCACGACGCAGGCCAGACGAAAAGTCAAAAAATTCAATTACAGTTTGTAGAAAAATGTCAAACGATGTATAGAATCAATCTTTAGAATGATTTTAACATAAATCTTCAATAATGTTTCAACCGGAGAATTCCTTTGTCTTTAGAAATGCAATGGAACGCAACTACCTCTCACGGGAGCGTGCCTGAATGAGCTCATGGCACTCTGGCAGACCTCTTACTCAATCAGCTCTCATTCTCTCGTCCTTCACCGAAGAAGCCTCAAAAAAGGTTCTAAAGACTGTTGACATCTTATGGAAGCCTTAGGAATTGCACTCGGACCAAATTTACACTATCTTGGATAGGCAAAGAGTTGAAAAACTACAAACCTCAGATTTCCCACTTCCTGGTTGGATTTTCTTCTCAGGTTTTTGCCTGCCATATGAGTTCTGTTATACTCACAGATATCATTCAAACAGTTTTAGAAACTTCAGAGTGTTTTCTATCCAAATCCACCAATAATAGGCATATCTTAGCTTCTGGGCCTGAGTAGCAGGCAGTTTACCGTGGGCACCTTATTCACCCAAGCTACTCAATACTGCCCCCCAGCCATAAGAAATTAAAGTCCCATGGAAAATGTCTGGAAATTTATCGGAAATTTTCCGACCCCCAAAAAGTCGGCGCACAATTGACCCAGCGTCGTCCGGGTTTGGCCAGTGTAGGCCGTCATTGTAAATAAGATTTTTTTTCTTAATGGACTTGCCTAGCTAAAGGTTACACATTGTATTTCACAAGAATGACATGGGGAACAACATTTGAGAAAATCTCACATATTCGACAACATGCATCTTTAGTGAATAAAAGTAACCCATTGAGACTGCAACGATTGGACAGTGAAAATGTATCTTGTCATATTTCTCTTTTTGGATTTGTAAACACTGAGAACAAGACAAATAAAAATAAACAACTACTGATCATTTCCCCTCAGTATATCCTGAACTAAGAAGGAACAGCGGGCCATCTCAGGTTAATCACAGCTACAGCACTTCACAACAACGGCCCTCCTAATTTGCTTTGTTGATAATAGAGGGAGGCCCAGGCCCTCTCACTGGGTAACAAATGGCAGCTGTAATTGACGTGGGCATCCCTGCCCAGAGCAGCTCTCTGATTAAGACTCCCCTCCGGGCTGATGGGGTGTTAGTGGACACATGGTTGGTTACACAACTAACCCAGTCAGGAGAGGATGATGTGATTCACAGACAACGCTGGCAACAATAGGAGTGAAAGGGAAGAAAGATTGCATATGTATATAAAACTGAAATAGCATATCTTGTGACTACTGTCTAGACCTGTCAAAGAAAATGTATTGACAAATCTGTTGACATTCACACAGTCAGTGAGTCACAAAATATTGCCAACAATCAAATTCAGGAATGTTTGTTTTTGTCATTCAAACACACTCTTGACTCATAACCACTTCCCCTAAACCACACCCTAAGACAGTCTTAGTTACTGCTTAGTAGGGCTGTACCCACCACAAAAAAAACTTTGTCGATCGAGAGTCTGTTTTTAACCAAATTTTTCAAAAGTTAAAGTGTGTATTTTTACATTTAGACACATCCCATGTATTTTAAATCAAATAAACTATATGCAGTGAGTTTGTCTCGCTCTTTAAGCCTATTGTTTGATGAAATAATATAAAAGACACAAATAGAGGGAGTCCGACCGCAATTGATTTGATTGTGCCAGGCTCAGACTTGCTGCGCTGTGTTAATCTCTTTTTTTTTATTTTTTTTTACAGCAAGTGACTGTTGTCGTTCTCTCCTAGCTGCTGCAGCGACCACAACAGAACATTATTGTTTATCGTGCTGCTGAAGCTGCAACGTAATTACATCCATTTCTGACTGTAAAGTTATGGAAATCCCTAATTTGTTCAGGAAAAACATTCCCCATTCTCTCAACCCTTGCTCTCTTTACGTGACACATGTATTCATCACATGCACATGACCAAAAGGGCCTGACCTGTAGCATGTCATAAACACATCAATAAATTGGTTATAACATACTCCGAACACACGTAACAGCAAAATGGATGCAGAAGACATGACAAACTTGAAATGGGGGAACGTTTACGGGTTGCTCAGGAGGTAAATGGGAAGTCCGACGTGTGGAATAAATTTGACTAGTTGTGGAAAATACTGGAAATAAAGAAACAGAAGGTAAGGGGCAAGCACTGGGTGCATATTATATGTGCCAAACAGGTGCTGTTAGATGACTATAGCTTTCTGACCATTTGGAAAACAGTAAACACTAAATAAATAAGCATACCCGAGTACGTTAATGTTATTTTTCGTTTTTGTAAAGCCTTTATTACAGCAAAGACTAAAAACAGTCGCATGCAATTGTGAATGCAATTGCTGAAATGGAACAGTTTATTTATTGTTTACGCTAATTATTCAAGGTTTGCTTTGTTTTAAAATGAAAATGCTTGATTGTATTTCAAATCATGAATGACTCGCATACTGTGTGATGACATGAATGATTGATTGATACAGTCACCTATATAAAAAGTATTGAAATATAGGCCTAAGTAAGTTGCAGTATTAAGATTAAAAAAGGGTGCGTTTTTAGGCCTACAGCTCGATGGTGGTTATATAAGTCTGCTATACTAAGCCTACTAATGATAATGACATTACTTATTATAATAATTAAGAAGAAGGAGATCAAGAAAAGGAGGGTTATTATTATCAATAGAATTTCTGACTATTTGGAACAGTGTTAACACTGAATTAACTATAAGTAATACCAGAGGATGTTCTAACAAGAAAAAAAAAGTGTAAAGCCTTTATTACAGCACAGCAAAGATCCAAAAGTCTAATTCGTGAGAATTATTTTTAACCTAAATATTGTGGTTGGTGCTCACGGAGGCTAGGTGCTCACGGAATCAGTAGGCTATTAAACAAACACTCAAACAGGCATAGAAGCAGGATCTATCATATTTATGTAGCTATACAGTACCAGTCAAAATTTTGGACACACCTACTCATTCAAAGGTTCTTTATTTTTGCTATTTTCGTCATTGTAGAATAGTGAAGACATCAAAACTACATAACAAATATGGAACTCTGTAGTAACCAAACCAGTTTTAGATTCTTCAAAGTAGCCACCCTTTGCCTGGATGACCGCTTTGCACACTCTTGACATTCTCTCAACCAGCTTCACCTGGAATGCTTTCCCAACAGTCTTGAAGTAGTTCCCACTTATGCTGAGCACTTGTTGGCTGCTTTTCCTTCACTATGCGGTCCAACTCATCCCAAAAACATCTCAATTGGATTGAGGTCAGGTGATTATGGAGGCCAGGTCATCTGAAGCAGCACTCAATCGATCTCCTTCTTGGTCAAATAGCCCTTACACAGCCCGGAGGTGTGTTGGGTCATGTCCCTGTTGAAAAACAAATGATAGTTCCAATAAGCGCAAATCAGATGGGATGGAGTATCGCTGCAGAATGCTGTGGTAGACATGCTGGGTAAGTGTGCCTTGAACTCTAAATAAATCACAGACAGTGTCACCAGCAAAGCACCCCCAAACCTCCATGCTTCACGGTTGGAACCACACCTGCGGAGATCATCCGTTCAACTACTCTGCATCTCACAAAAGACACGACGATTGGAACCAAAAATCTCACATTTGGACTCAGACAAAAAGGACAGATTTCCACCGGTCTAATGGCCATTGCTCGTGTTTCTTGGCCCAAACAAGTCTCCTCTTCTTATTGGTGTGCTTTAGTAGTGGTTTCTTTGCAGCAATTTGATCATGAAGGCCTGATTCACACAGTCTCCTCTGAACAGTTGATGTTGAGATGCGTCTGTTACTTGACCTCTGAAGTATTTATTTGGGCTGCAATTTCTGAGGCTGGTAACTCTAATGAACGTATCCTCTGCAACAGAGGTAACTCTGGGTCTTCCTTTCCTGTGGCGTTCCTCATGAGAGCCAATTTCATCATAGTGCTTGATGGTTTTTGTGACTGCATGAAGAAACGTTCAAATCTCTTGATCTCTTGAAATCTCACTTTTTCGTAATGACTGACCTTCATGTCTTCAAGTAATGATGGACTGTTATTTCTCTTGGATTATTTGAGCTGTTCTTGCATTAATATGGACTTGGTCTTTTACCAATTAGGTCTCTCTTCTGTATACCACCCCTACCTTGTCACAACACAACTGGCTCAAACGCTTTAAGAAGGAAAGAAATTCCACAAATTAACTTTTGAAATGCATTCCAGGTGACTACCTCATGAAGCTGGTTGAGAGAATACCAAGAGTCTGCAAAGTGGTGATCAAGGCAAAGGGTGGCTAATTTGAAGAATCTCAAATATATTTTGATTTGTTTACCACTTTTTTGGTTACTACATAATTCCATATGTGTTATTTCATAGTTTGTCTTCACTATTATTCTACAATGTAGAAAATGGTAAAAAATAAAGAAAAACCCTTGAATGAATAGGTGTGTCCAAACCTTTGACTGGTAGTGCATATGGGTGATTTATAAACCAGGCACATAACAGTTATGCTATTGATTATAGACCTAATTAAATTGGGGTTTTCCAATCCTCACTCTTCTTCGATAATCAAGGGCTGTTTTCTCATCTCCTAAATCCGCTGCTGCCTCTGCCGCATTGTTCTCAACACCAATATAAGGTTAACTTTGGTATTATGCACATAGCAACATGGTCTAGGAAAAGGCATCAATTCCACAGCATGCTGAAGTTTCAGAACAGCGGTCAGCAACCGGTGTCAAACATGGGAGAACGTGCATGTGTTATAAAATAATCTTCTTTTTATTAGTATTGCACCATTGTCCTTAACCATATACAATTTGTCTTAGAGTGAAGGACTGTTCCATCCCCACAGGCCTCCACAATGGATTAGTCCACTCAGACAGGCGCAAATCAGACAGGCGTCTTGTACACCATGAAAAAATAAATACGTTTTTGCAACTGTTGGACTAAAGAAATCTTGGCCGGCCAACAGCCTATCGATCAAACAATCGAGAAGTCGACTAAATGGAGTCAGCCTTACTGCAAGAAGATGCAGCCTGCCTTATGATAGTGGTACTTGAGACCACCATAACAACAGAATGTATGGGGGAAGAGAGTTAAACACATGTACGTCCATAAAGTGCTGTCAGATGGAGCAGCCTGAGGTTGCTTTCATTTCCTTTCAGTCCAGCACTTAGAACACTACTTAACTAGACCAATAACTACCATCCACACAGAGTTCAGCCTAACTGACGTTGTGCCAAAAACGCTCTCTCAAACACACACAGACAGACAATATACAGTCCAAAATGAGACGGCGATGTTCGACAGGTTACACGGTGGGCCCTCTCTGTTTGAGACCCTTCAGAGAGCAAAGCATTATGCTAATGTCTGTTACGGAGTGACTCAGCCAGCCATTAGACAGACAGCCACCTCCACCACCAGGGAGAACACACAACACTTAACTTTGGCACACCAACCAGAGACACACTCCACAGTGCAATCAAACAAGCAGTGGCACAAGGACAGGTGTATTTAATTTCCACCCCTTCTCTAATCTATTCAGAAGAGAAAGCACTGGCGGGTTGACCGCAGAGCATCGACTATATGTGACACTTCTGCAATCTGTACCACTGTAGGTACTATATTCTATAGGATGATTTTCTTCAGCACTGTGCACCACTGGTAGAACATGCTCTACAGTACAGCCAAGTATTGGTCTCCAGATTCCCTACTCAGCACACACACAAACAGACAGCAGACGGATGTCCACCAGAGCATGGCTGCACCAAATTGGCCAGATTTTTGGACATTTGTTTTCTAAAATGTGAAGCAGTATTTTTAGAGTGGTAATGACGGCAAAGAGGACAGCTGTGTGTGTAGTGAGCCTTTACTGCCAGCCTCAGCAACCAGACAGAGCACACAGGCATACTGAATACTGGGAGAGAAGGGGTGGGGGCTGCAGAGCGGAGGGGCGAGAGGAGGAGGGGGTGAGAGATGAGTCAACCCTCTACTTCCAGGAAAGATTTAACATACTCCCATGGGTTAGGGCTGTTCCCCTCAAAATCGTGCATAGGCCATGGATCTGCATCTATGGCCACAGAATGCTGTAGCAGGTCTGTGCATGAACTGACAATGCCTGTTAGAACATCTCAAATAAAGGGCCAGGGAAAACAGCTAGGCTATATCTACAGCTATACTGAAGCATTCTGCTGGTAAAAGACAGACTATCAGTGTTACATTGTGGAGCAGGAAAATGAATCTGTTTCTATCTGACAGGCAGGCAGGGGAGATACTGGTAGAGATGTGATGAAGTGCAGTGAATGACTGAAATTACCCCATTTCTATATTTAAAGTTGTTTGGTTTCCGGAGGACTACATTATCGACACAGTAATACACCTTCTTGAGCTCAGTCTGACTATCAGACTGGGCAGCATCCCCATTGTGTCAGTCAGTCAGTGCCAGTGCTCAGTAGAACCACAGGGTATAGACTACCCTCCCTCCATCCATCCTCACACACACTGTACAGCAGGCTCCCAGTCAGTTACTGGAACCAAAACAATATAATTATGATGTACTCAGGACATTCAACTATAACAATCCCACTAAATGAATGCATCCTCATGCCTTCTGTCTCTAAGAAACAGAAATTCTTATACAATGTAATTATGCCCGTAGGAGTATTATCATGCACCTTGCCCCCAGAATAAAAAAAAATCTCAAATCAACCCTTTTTAAATAAAAACTGAAAAGCCACAAATTTATTACAAAACTATTTCCAGCAACATGACTTCATAGTCATATGACTGGAGTTAATGCAGCAAATCTCTGCACTAGGAGGGGGAGCCGTGGTGATGGTGAGGTGGAGGGGGGAAGGGAGTGTGTGTTAGGGAATGAAAGGAGGAGAGAACAAGATGATCCCAGTAACGTCCCTATAATGTCAGGCGAAGTAAATCACCACACTGGAGGAACACTTTTAGGGACTGAACAGATCCACATATTACACAACTCCTTCCTCACCTGAGCAGTATCGCTGGCTGGCGTATGTGCGTGCCAGGCTGGGGGATGGTCTACCGTGAGGCAACCAGGGACAGGTGGTCACTCCGCCTCTACTGACACCCAGCAGGTTTGGCACCCAGCAGGTCACACTGCATGTAACTTTCCAGCACAACAGCTTGTGATGAGAGAGTGTATGGTGAGCAAGTGTTTGTGTTACTATCTCTCCTGGCTTAACTTCTGGGCTGGCAGGATACACTCTGGTTAAATTCTGCTCTGATCCTCCCCGCTGTCGATAGAGAATGGCTTCAATGGATCCTGTTGCCGTGGAAAAACAGTGTCCCCTCCCCTTCCTGTGCTTTGTGAAGATCTTGGACATCAAGGTCCTCTGAGTTCACCAACCAGCCTCCCTGTTTCTCCCACCTAAACGGTCTGTGGGCGGGTAGATCAGCCTGTCTCTCTGACCTCTAGCAGCCACTTTCTCATTAAACCCTCTTAAGGAGGTTAGCCAAACATAAGGCCTTTCTCTCCACAAGTGTATCACAAGCAACCTGACCAACTGCAATATTAATAACATCTCCTTTCATGTTCGCTCTACCTACACCTCCTCTCTGCGTGTCAGTGAGTTACAGTACATCCCCTCCTTTCTCCAGTCTCAGACAGACTTGCTAGAAGTGTAGAGTAGAGATGGGTGCAGGTAAATACTATAGTCCTGGTACACCAACAAAAACAACAGCTCTATCTAGGCTGCTTCCTTTCTGAAACTCAGGTCCTGGGGGATGTTGGTGTGAAATGATCTGTCAGTGGTTGCGCTCCATTTCTCTCTGCTTCAATGAGCCACAGCAATCAGATGCTGCCTGAAACAGGGCTGGAGAGTGTAATGAAATAACTGTTATGAAAGTTACAGATGAGTAGGGCTGGCACAAACGTATAACCGACGGTTATGGATGACTATCGTCATGAAAATAACAGTCGTATCCACAGAAAAAAAATAGATGTTTATTTTTTGGGGAAGAACAGCTGACTAAAAAACGGGATTGGCGGGCATACGTGCGGTTTAGTCTGTTTCTGCGGTAACATGGACTCACTGTGGAACGCTTTCGACACCTTATAGTCCATGCCCCGAAGAATTGAGGCTGTTCTAAGGGCAAAGGGGGGTGCAACTCAATATTAGGTAGGTGTTCCTAATGTTTTGTACACTCAGACTATTCATGGATTCCACAGCAGATCAGACGTTGTAAAGCTGAGGTGAGAGAGAATCCTACAGAGAATTTGAGTTAAAAGCAGTGTTGTGTATTCACACGTCTGTGTGGCTAAATGAAACACTACTCAACTCCAGAATCATTTGAACCACTCCAATCCTGCTACAGGTCCCAGTAGAGATTTGTTTCTCCAATCTCTATGTGGATGTGGGGGGACAGAATATGGTCTTTAATCGCACAGCAGGCTCTGAGCTAGGGTTCACCGGAACAAACAGAACACAGAATAGAGCAAAATATCAACAGGACATGTGTAGACCAAAGCCAAGACTCTGGCAACAACAGTGTAGGCTGTGACTGTTACTTCAAACATGCTTCCAGAGAGGTTTCAGCAGTTAGAATAATTCCCGAAGCTCACCATATCGAGCTGAGACGCTTAGTCAGTACCAGTCCCTTTCAGATGACAGACACATAGGACAAACATGGAGTCTCTGTGTTTAACCATCGCCTTTGAGAGAAACGCTAACCAAAGACGTTATCGTGAAATACTACACATCAGTGGGCAAAAACATGAATCGGGCACAGAGAGGGAATGTGAGTGAGGGAGTGGTAGATATGGAGAGTGAAATTGAGAGAGACCTTGCTGCAGGGACACCCTTAACCAGTAGAAATGTCATTTTGAACTTGTGAAAGTTGTTTAAAAAGGCAGAGGTGAGTGAAGGAGGGGATGATACAATGCAGAACAGATGAAAACGGGGCGGGGGGGGGATCGTATGGCGGAGTACACAAGCACAACAGAAGAGAAGGAAAGAGGAATCAGGCCACAATCTGTCTGGAACAGCGATGGGAACATAAAAACAAATTACTGATGCATTTGTTTCAAGCCTGATGTTCATGATGTTATGAGTTCAAGCGCGGCAAGATGATAAACCTCTATAAAAACTCATTAACAGGAGTCTGCAGGGCAGCTGTGAAGAATCTGACTTCTGACAGGAAATTATCTTCTCTCAATTCAAGATAGCATTAATTCCTCTAATATACTCCCAACGTCCCAAACGCACCTCAATGAAACATCAAACACCCAAATGTCTGTGGGTTGATCATATTATTTAGAGCTCAGTGCTCCATAGCCACTCAGCTCACGCTTTAAACATCCCGATTAATTGCAACCCGAACACTGGAGACGGCTTACTGCTCCCCAGCCCATCAGAGTGCAGTGTGCTCCCATATCAAATATAGCCATTCTTCCCTCTACTTGTCACTGAATGGAATACATCTCTGTATTATTCATAGACAGAGTTTGTGTAATGTGGAGCTCTGGAGAACAATCTGTATATCTCAGTCAGAAGGGAACAGAAAGTGCTTAAAGTTTCATTATGAAGAACCTGAGCAGATACGACATTTGAATATAGAATAAAAACAAGCGACCCGTCATCTCCTCCATAAAAATGTCTGGCGCTAGCACCACATCTCAAAGTATATTCTAACACCTCAGCTTTTGTCAGCACTCCAGGAGTAGAGGTGATGTGACCGGCAAGTCTTTATAGAATGGAAATAGTGTTCAAAGTAATGCTAAAATAATGCTGACACCATCTGCCTCTTACAGAAAGTGAAAACTTGGTGTATTAGAGACTTCCAAATAGTCCCTAATGAGTTTATACATTATTAAAATACATTCCTACTACTCCAGGGGAAACAACTAGACCTAAAAACTGACGGTTCATTCACTGCTCAGGTAAACAGAAAACTACATTTATGACAATTTCTAGTACCCAGACTCCAGAGATTGAGAGGGTTGATCATATAGTTGCATCATGTAAACACCTGTGCTTCTCTCAACACGACAGGCTAACAGCCCCATTCTCTCAAAACCCCAACAAAAACCTTCTCGCTCCAACCATGGCACATGTCTCTACTTGCCCAGTGGAGCCTTATCAGCACATTAACTAAAATGGGACGAAGTAGGAAACAGGGACTTGACAGTCAAGTCTGATTATACAGCCCTACTCCATGGGACAGATCTGGGTCACTGCAGTTCATCAACATTGCATCTCTCACATGGTGTCTGATGGCTAGCCAAGGCTGTGTTCAGGCTATAGGCTACTGGTGATAGATCAAGCTGATAAATCAGATTAGGATCTGCTTGGTCTAAAATTTCAGGCTGACCGTTATTATAACGTGGCACACATCCGGCCAATAGCAAAATACTAGGCCATTGCCAAGAATTAGCCTATTTATTTACTTGCATAATCCTCAAAATCAGATTGATCAGGGAAGCGAGAATCATTTTGAAAAATGTATACAGTAAACTGAGCCTAAAGGCATGCTTGTATAAACACTGTAGGAGAACAGCAGATCAACTCTACAGATCAAACCACTGCGGACTACTGTTCACCTTCAAAATGTCAGAGTGGGTGTGCTGTGTCTAATAAAGACTAGTTACACTGTATAGCCTACTACAATAGATAAGAACATTAAACACTATGAACAATGAAAAGCGGGATTCATCTAAAAATATATATTTCCCTCAAATATCTCACTCCTTGCTTTGATCCCCAGCCAGCCAACTACCGCAGGTTGAGCATGGCTGATTTAAAACCTAATCAAATATGCAGCAGTACAGGCAGTGTGTCATTTCAAACCACACATTATTCAGAGCAGAGGAAGGTAAAGTACTGCGGGAGAGGGCTGAGGTTCCCGACAGGGATCATTGTGGCACGGGTCTGCATTTTTCATGATGCAAGCGGGAGCGGGCTTTGGGATGAACATTTTTTTTTTGTCCCCAGAATATTTGAAAACGGTCGACTCTCTGCTTTGTATCCGTTAGCCTACCTATTGTATTAAAAGCACCTCTGTCGCATTATTCAAACACAATCTCAGAATTCTCTGCTTCCAAGTTCAATAGCCTATCTCTCCTCTCCTAGATGGGCGTACAAGTTCAATAGCCTATCTCTCCTCTCCTAGATGGGCATCCAAGCACCTACAATATTTGGTCTCAATGAAATAGAGTAGACTGCCTATGAATGGGAAGAGAATCAAGGGTCAGTTATCTTTCAAAGAAAGATATATATGATTAGGCTATAGTTTCACTACAGTGTCTGTATATAAATATTGATAATGGAAATAAGTGGAGGAAGCTCAACCAATGTGAGTTGAAGAGCAAATCCTCACGCTCCTATAAAATCCTCACGCTCCTATAAAAAAGGTAGGCTACATCTTCTATGCAAAACGTAGCTCAAGAGAAAGTGCACGTGTCAGCTATCATCACTCTTGCTGCTTTAGGTTCAGTAGCCATATGTGTGCGATCAGGTGCGCGTGTGGTCTCAATTAAATAGAGTGGGCTGTAGCATATCCATGGGAGGAGAGGCACGAAGCACTTCTCTTTCCAAGGAAATTAACTTCTGAAATCGAATTATGCTATAGTTTACTACACTGCCCCAAAATAAATATTGATCACCCGTATTGGTCTCGGTCTGAAAATTGTCCGCTCCTAAAGCTTAGGCTATTACACCTATTATGTTGCGGGTCAATTTGACCCATGTCCACTATTTATCCATGGAATTAAATGAATGAATTGGAAATGAATTAAATGACTTTTCCTCATTTAGGGTCATGAACCTAACTACAAAATGTGGACACACTGATGTGTTGTGGAATGTCATTGTAGATTTTGTATACAGAGCGCTAAGAACCTTGGCGTGATCCTGGACAACACCCTGTCGTTCTCAACTAACATCAAGGCGGTGGCCCGTTCCTGTAGGTTCATGCTCTACAACATCCGCAGAGTACGACCCTGCCTCACACAGGAAGTGGCGCAGGTCCTAATCCAGGCACTTGTCATCTCCCGTCTGGATTACTGCAACTCGCTGTTGGCTGGGCTCCCTGCCTGTGCCATTAAACCCCTACAACTCATCCAGAACGCCGCAGCCCGTCTGGTGTTCAACCTTCCCAAGTTCTCTCACGTCACCCCGCTCCTCCGCTCTCTCCACTGGCTTCCAGTTGAAGCTCGCATCCGCTACAAGACCATGGTGCTTGCCTACGGAGCTGTGAGGGGAACCGCACCTCAGTACCTCCAGGCTCTGATCAGGCCCTACACCCAAACAAGGGCACTGCGTTCATCCACCTCTGGCCTGCTCGCCTCCCTACCACTGAGGAAGTACAGTTCCCGAATACCTAGGATAGGATAAGTAATCCTTCTCACCCCCCTAAAAGATTTAGATGCACTATTGTAAAGTGGCTGTTCCACTGGATGTCATAAGGTGAATGCACCAATTTGTAAGTCGCTCTGGATAAGAGCGTCTGCTAAATGACTTAAATGTAAATGTATGTAATGTAATGGGTCATTTTGACCCAGAGGCTTTCATCTATAGAGATATTTGCACAGGTCCAAAATAAACAAGTGTCTTTGAATGGCGCAGCAGTCTAAGGCACTGCATCTCAGTGCTAGATGTGTCACTACAGACCCTGGTTCGATTCCAGGCTGTATCACAACCGCTCGGTATTGGGAGTCCCATAGGGCGGTGTACAATTGGCCCATCGTCGTCTGGGTCCTCATTGTAAATTAGAATTTGTTCCTAACTGACTTGCCTAGTTAAATTTTAAAAAGTACAATATTTTGTTTTGACTGGTTCTGGTTGCACTTTTATAGTTATGTTTGGGTGAAAAGGAGATTTCCCAAGCTTCTCCTTCTCAGTGCGAGAGCAGCAGACCTCTGCTTGTTTGTGAGAAAGGAAATATGTTTAACAACTGGTTCTTAAATATAGAGTTTTGAAATGAAATGTTATTGTATTTCTTCTTTCTGAAAGGTCTGACAAGACAAAATAAAGTTGGGCTATTTTTACTTGATTCTTTGTCTTGAGTGTGTTTAAACGGTGCGGGTCAATCTGACCCATACCACACTGGATGTCATTTCCCCCCTAACAAAGCACAAGGGTAAACGTAGCTCAAGAGAAAGTGCAAGTGTCCGCTCTCCCTCCAACTCCGCTCTCTTCAAATTAAGTCTAGCCTATTGGCTGATCTAGCCCAGTAACATAGATAGCCTAATATAATGGAGAATGTGAGACTCTGGAAATGTTACTTATTTCGTAGGTTATTTTTGGGCATTATGATATTGCCTATAGGGCGCAAAATTGCTGGGATCATGGCGGGCAAACGATCTGCGCCAAATAGCCTACACCTAAAATAACATTGCAGGACTGTGGTTGGGTGGGAGTCGGACAGAAAACCAGTGGGAGGGGGTGGGTACAGGTATGAAAAGCTGCGGGTGCGGGCGAGATGAAGAAATCAGTCCCACCCAGACCTCTATACTGAGGGTCCCACCCTGTGATAAGACTATACTACACTGAAGGATTCCCATAGGGATAACAATAACACCTGCCTCTCAAGCGCGGTATCAGTAAAGGCTGTATGAGCGTACAGTGTGTTTGTTGCATTCCCTCCTCATGCTCCTGCTCTCCAAGCACGCTGTCAAATTCTGAAAAGGGCGACCTAGCACCACATGAGCTGCATATGACCCAGTCACCACCCAGAATAATGAGATGTTCTGTTCACTATAGTTCACTCATTCCCAACAATCCTAGAGACATTCTGTTCGTCAGACATGACTCTCACATGGGCCACTGCACTCCAGCCCACACAAAATGAGCCACTTACTGATTGCGTCACTGAAGTGGCTGTCTATATATCTACAGAGAGGAACATACATTTCTGTGTATCTTTGATTCACTACAACCAATTTGTAATCCACACTGTACTCAAAACAGTTGACAAAGCAAGGTACCGGATCATTTCCTTCCATAATAATAATATAATAATAAATAATATATGCCATTTAGCAGACGCTTTTATCCAAAGCGACTTACAGTCATGTGTGCATACATTCTACGTATGGGTGGTCCCGGGAATTGAACCCACTAACCCTGGCGTTACAAGCGCCGTGCTCTACCAACTGTGCTACAGAAGGACCACAAATGCAGAATGGTTTGATTTCATTGGCCATGATGTGTTTACAGACCCCTGTCAC
The DNA here is from genome assembly GCF_023373465.1 of Oncorhynchus keta. Taxonomy (NCBI): domain Eukaryota; kingdom Metazoa; phylum Chordata; class Actinopteri; order Salmoniformes; family Salmonidae; genus Oncorhynchus; species Oncorhynchus keta. Next base: position 69,430,990 of record NC_068434.1, on the reverse strand, counting down.
CTTCCTATAATCCCCCTGCAATGCAGTCTCACTAATCCTCCATTATCTGTTCATCACCCCCCCTCCTCCTTGAGTCTGACATGAGCACTGACATTTGGGGACACAGCCACTGACGCAACACACACCTTGTTATTCCTGTTACAGACACTGACCAAACTGTCACCCAACTTCCCGCTGTGTGTGCCCGTCTGTCCTACACAATCTCCCTGGCTGGCAGTTCTCTTTTAAAGCTGAAGTGGCGGGCCGTCCACCCTGTCACAATGATTGGAGATCAGGCAGGAACACTTTACAGCCTGGTGGGGTCAGCCTCAACATCTAGCCTGAGCCTCTCATCTAATTGTGTGATGATTAGCCTTCATGTGGACTGAAATGCCTCAAAACTAGCTTCTCATTGTCTGCCTAGTTTCTGCTATGAATGACTCAGTTGAAGCCAACGGAATCCTTTAGCATCCACCATATACATCTTCTCCCACCTGCCCCCGGTTTTCAGTCAGTCAGTCAGCCCTGTGGTGGGCCTCTCCAACCTGCCCTGTCTGTCACAGAAGACCAGCTGAAATATGTGAGGGGAGCCTGGATAGGAGAGGTAATTCTTCCTGAGCTTCTCAGAGACTTAGCACACTATTAATATCACCCACAGCCCAGGATTTTATGTGAACGTTTGTGTAGAGAGAGTCAGGGTGGGAAGGGCTGAGAGAGGGAGAGAGAGAGAGAAATGAGAGAGAGAGGGAGAGAAAGAGAGATCCACATAGCGTGTGTGTGTGAGAGAGAGAGAGAGAGAGAGAGAGAGAGAGAGAGAGAGAGAGAGAAGGAGAGCACCTGTGTATCCACCCAGCAGCACTCCAGAGATAAGTGGAGGTTAGGTTTGCTGTTATTCCCCCTGGCACGCCCAGACGCTTTCATCCAGAACGATTTACAGGAGAAATTAGAGTTATGCGCCTTGCTCAATGGCACATTAGCAGATGTTTTCACCTATTCGGCCTGGGGATTTGAAACAGCGACCTTTCGGTTACTGGCCCAATGCTCTAAGACACAAGGTCTTGATATGGGGCTGAAACATTAGGCCTAGATCCTGTCCTACATAAAGCTTTCTGGCATATCAACGTCATCAATGCTACTAGGAATGTGCTTACTGAAATCAGTTAGGAGTGTCCATGCAGTGGCATTGCATCTAGAAATGTTTTTGTGCACGAATATGAGATGAATTGATCTGGTGGGACAGTGTGTGTGTGTGTGTGTGTGTGTGTGTGTGTGTGTGTGTGTGTGTGTAAGTACGCTTCCAATGGCACTGGAGAGAGCGGGAAGCTGTGCTAGTCAAGTGGGTAATGTTGATTAGGGCACACTGTAGCAAAAACATTTTGCAATGAACAACAAAACCCTGGGCCTCCCGAGTGGTCCAGTGGTCTATGGCACTGTATTGCAGTGCTAGCTGTGCCACTAGAGATCCTGGTTCGAGTCCAGGCTCTGTCAACTGCGAAGGGAGACCCATGGGGCAGCGCACAATTGGCCCAGCATCGTCCGGGTTAGGGGAGGGTTTGGCCGGCAGGGATGTTCTAGTCCCATTGCACACTCGCGACTCCTGTGGCTGGCCAGGCGCAATGCACACTGTCACGGACGCCAGGTGTACAGTGTTTCCTCTGAGACATTGGTGCGGCTGGCTTCCGGGTTAAGCAGGCGTTGTGGCAAGAAGCAGTGCGGCTCGGCCGGGTTGTGTTTCGGAGGACGCACGGCTCTCGACCTTTGCCTGTCCCGAATCCGTACGGGAGTTGCAGCGATGAGACAAGACTACCTACCAATTGGACACCACGAAATTGGAGAAAAAGGGGTAAATAAAACAAATAATAATATATATAAATAAATAACCCTGGTACTGGTAGACCCAAAAAAGGGATTTAATAGCGGGTCAGTCTATATTGTGCTCATAAACCAACTGTTGTATTTTTACTACCTGTACTACAGACTACAGTTGAGCCAACTTGAGGGAGTGGATATCTATCTAGCAGATTAAATTAAACTATTTTCTAATTGCAAGTCATGAATGGTTTCAGTGCACACAGCTCAAAGTGTATGAGCTCAAACACAAGGGAAATAAACACACTTTTGGGAGAAAAATATATCTCTGGGGTCAAATACAAGGGGTGAAATGTATCTAGTTTAGGGTGATTTGAGAAGATTTGTCATTCAGTAACATTCAAAGCAGTCAGTAATTAAACACCCACATCCCAAATCCACATGGACGATAAACACACTAAAAACTAACCCAAATCAAACCATTGTCCGTTTGTCATAGCAATGTAACCGTCTGTCACACTACATTTAACATTACATTTAAGTCATTTAGCAGACGCTCTTATCCAGAGCGACTTACAAATTGGTGCATTCACCTTATGACATCCAGTAGAACAGTCACTTTACAATAGTGCATCTAAATCTTAAAGGGGGGTGAGAAGGATTACTTATCCTATCCTAGGTATTCCTTAAAGAGGTGGGGTTTCAGGTGTCTCCGGAAGGTGGTGATTGACACTACTCTCGCCTTGGCTGTGTCTCATTACTTCAAAGTAGCTTCCTCCCCTTGTCTCCTTTCCTTCATCTACAATGAGAAAAACTTTAATGGTGGGACTGAAACGCACCCCTCACCATCACCTCTCCCTAATCAAATCCAAAAGCCTAGAACAACAAATACTGTATAATATTCTCTTTGCCTTTCATTTGCTCCCACTGAGCTGTAGTAAAGGGGTCCAGGCAGCAGAGGGGGCTGGTCTGTGGTGTGCATGTTATTGTGTGGTTCTAAAGGCCTTTGTTGAAGAAGACAGTAGACGTGTACGGACTGCTCTGTCGTATCCTCTCCTGAAGATCTGGCTCCAGGCTGCTCACTGCCATAGAACTCATATGTGGGAACAGGGCACAGCACAGAGGAGTGGTAAACACCAAACACAGACCCACCAGTACTGAGGTGTTTAGGATTGGGAACCACTTCATGAAGGGCTTTCTTCCCCAGGTGTTTTCATTACCAAAGGGGGCACAGCCATAGCTGGCACAGCCATGCCAATCGTGGACTCCACCACCTGGATGATGCCTGACTTGGCAGCGGTGACGGACTCTCCTAACCAGTTCCCATTGGTCACTGGGATGCTGTATTTCAGCTCCCTCTGCCTCATGAAGGGGATGTTGATACAGTTGACAGCCGATACAGCAAAGAAGGGGCCGAACCGTCTCATGACGACTGGAAGGTGTTTGGCTAGAGTCCCAGGGCTGTGACGACAGCTCCTGTGCTTGCGCTGACGTATGCGGCAGACAGCTGATTATTAATGGGAACAAAAACAAATCAATATGGCCTCATCATTTGAGCCATTTCCTCATAACTAGACAGACATTTTTGCCAGGCATCGACTACGGTTCTTTCACAAGGATGAACACGGCAAGCTGGATAAAATATCTTTAGTATTACTGTAGAGGGTTTTACAGGGAAGCCTTACCTGAACAGCAGTAAGAATTTAAACTACTATGATGATCGTTGTCAGTGCAATGTTGATGACTCAGTTCACACAGTGATAAAACCTGGTGTGAAATGTTATTAAAAAAACTAAAAGTGAACATCTCTACATAGTGCAGGATAGTAGCATGAGCTCCAACACCACCACGGTCTCCCTCCACACCATCATTCCCATGACTCCCAGGTCTCATGGATCACTGGCCTTTAGACAAACTACACTGATAAAGAGCAGATGCAATTACACTGTTCAGATTTATCCATTTGAACTTGGTGTCATTGATGGAGCAGAGGCAGCTGGGATCAGACACCCATAAACCCTAGGAGTGTGTGATCAAACCAGGGATAAGTGCTGGGCTGCTGGGTACCAGAGACCCAATCCAACACACGGCCAGCCAGCCTGCCCTCAGCTGCTGCCAACTGGGATAACCTCAGACTGCAACTCCATAAGAGAGAGGCTCTCAGACTGCTGCAACTCTAATCCAATGTAGCAGTGACAATCCTCCAGGATTTCAGGAGGCTGTCAGAGGTCTCACAGGGCCCATGGCTGTCTGCACCCTGCAGCCTCGCAGGGATGCGTGAGAGAGAGGGTGGGAGGGAGGGAAGGAGAGACCATGATAGTGTGTGTAGAGGGCATAGTGTAGATATGTAGAAGACAGGGGGGACAAAGCGAGAGAAAGACACATTCAATTGACCCATGATAATAATCTCTCCACCTCAGTGAAAGTGAGGATCTGAGTTGTGAAAGCTGGTCTCAACCTTCTTGGTGAAACATACGGTGGAGTTTTCTGCACCCCTCTCAATGTTCAGCAGAGCTAGTTTTACAGGTAGTCAAGATGCACTACAAAGCCCGTCTTGTAGAAACATCAGTAACAACTGTCAACAACAGATGGAGTTTGAAGTCCAGGAACTTTTTGCATGTAGAGCAACACCGGATAATGAAAGCGCTTATTTACAAAGGCTTGCCAAATTTGTGCTTTTTCAAACTCTCAAAAGTATAGGCTTACAATTTTGTTGATTAAAGAATAAAAACATTAGCTCGTGATTTATCCTCTTAAAAATAATATTGCTTACATTTACAAACAGCAGGGCTTGAAATTCACTTTTTAAGCCACGTGTCCTTCTGACAAGTCGGACACATTTTTTTTACTTGTCCGAAAGTTTAAGAGAAAAATAAAATATGGTCGGTAACACAATTTTTACATCATTGTATGATGCAAGGAACCAATTTACAAAAAATACATTATCATTACCATATAGAATCAATCAATCAAATATATTTTAGGCTAGGATACAGTCTGCCTATTGTCTTCTTTCTGAAAATGTCTCAAAATACAACACTGCCCCTTTAAGGCTCTCCTGGAGGACAGTTGACAACCCTTGAGGCTTCTGCTTGCTTCAGTTTGGCTGGCAGCTAGGCGAACCAAACACGTGTGCTGCAAACAACCTTAAAAAAGACCTTCACTTGAAAAAGCGTCAATAATACTGTTTGTCCAGCGTGAGACGCCGTAGGCAGTATGCACTTCCACAAAATATTCAGACTTAATTAATTTTTGCCAAGGAGATCTTAGTCTTGCAATTTTACATCTAAGATGTTTGGTGCAGTATTTCTCAAGTGAAAAATGTGCATGAAAGCGAGTTGTCTATCGTTGAGTGACAACAAACACTTAAATTGAAGAATCAACACTGTTGACCAATCACAGACGAAGGGGCGTAGACTTCGGTTTGCCTCGATTTGTTTGTGTGTGCATGAACAGCCAGAAAAAACCTTGCCGAAGACCAAAACTAACAAACGTCATAATATATGCATGAACTGTTCCAAACGGGAAGCATGCGGACGCCTTCAGTAGCGTATAAAATATTGCAACATTACAATTAAATACTTTGTCTTTATAAAATAATTCCCAGAGATCAAATGGCTAAGGTAGGCTACTCCAAAGCAAGGTAGCTAATTAAGGCATGTTTATCCATAACCTTAAAAGGCTAAACTACTCAGGTTTCTACTGACAGTATGTGAGTTTGTTAGAATAGTCTAACTATGTTTTTATGTTGTCAGAATTACATCGCCAATGATGGCAATCCCAGCTCTCCCACGGTATCAGATTGTATGCAGCAATGGTTTATTAACGCACCCCGTTCATCAATTGCGTGTCCGCCATTTGTGGAAGTGCCAACGCAATACAATTCCACTCCGATGAGCTCTGCAGAAATTGAGAGAACAGTGCGCAAAACATCGCATCCGGAGGACACTGATCCAATTCTGCTGAGTAATTGTTTGATATTGTGATGTGTGTTGACATTAAACCCTAAACAGACTCATTTTAAGTGTTTGACTTTGTGTTAATGTTTAAGAGCCACTTTGAGTCTTCCCATCAAGTTATCATACCAACACAGAACTTCACTGACTAAATGGTCTCAGGGGGTTTCGACCTAGAAACTAAACATCTAAAACATAAATAAACAAAACGACTGAATACAGCATAACAAATCATCCTTCCTGCTGCTGGTTCTCAGGAAAGGTTCTGAACAACTTCTTGAGACGGTGTGGGCTGAGAGGAGCAGTACTGAGTACCACTAGCTGTGCACTAGAGGTCCACCTGAGAGAGACAAATGCTTGTTCTTGATCAAGCACCAAGCTCTCCTCACAACAGTCTGACCTCGCAGAGGGCTCATGGGAGCCATAAAGCATTGTGGGTAGCTGTGGCTGGGGCCGGCGTAGCGCTGCGTTCCATCTCTGCCACGCTCCGTCTAGGTTGGTATGATATCGTTAGTGCTCCATGAAACATTCATCCAAGGGCAGAGAAACTGGGTTTTCAACAGCCAAGGCTATGAAAAACACAACCAGTACACATACACACACCAGTGTCCATGGCTAAACAAACAGGGCTGTGTTTCACAGTGGTAGAGGAGGTTTTTATAACCAATAGAGGTGCAGTTAGACTAAGGGTAGCAGCTGACTGATAAATGATTCAGTGCCTGACTGAGCGTCTGACAGTCATACAGCTGTCCTCTCTGTATTCAGCACAACCTCAAGCCCACAATCAGACCGCCAGTCAGTGGGACTGACTTTCACACTCCCTTATCTCCTGTCCAAACCCCCGGAAACAGACCAGGTAACTGGATAAAGGAGACTCCAAACTAACCAGGCATGAGATAATGCATTATCACACAGACAGGTATAGGCCCGAAGACAAGCACACAAATGAGAACCCACACCTACAAAACACTACAGGCTATACAGTGGGGCAAAAAAAGTATTTAGTCAGCCACCAATTGTGCAAGTTCTCCCACTTAAAAAGATGAGGCCTGTAATTGTCATCATAGGTACACTTCAATTATGACAGACAAAATGAAGGAAAAAAAATCCAGAAAATCACATTGTAGGATTTTTTTGCAAATTATGGTGGAAAATAAATATTTGGTCAATAACAAAAGTTTATCTCAATACTTTGTTATATACCCTTTGTTGGCAATGACAGAGGTCAAACATTTTCTGTAAGTCTTCACAAGGTTTTCACACACTGTTGTTGGTATTTTGGCCCATTCCTCCATGCAGATCTCCTCTAGAGCAGTGATGTTTTGGGGCTGTTGCTGGGCAACACAGACTTTCAACTCCCTCCAAAGATTTTCTATGGGGTTGAGATCTGGAGACTGGCTAGGCCACTCCAGGACCTTGAAATGCTTCTTACGAAGCCACTCCTTCGTTGCCCGGGCGGTGTGTTTGGGATCATTGTCATGCTGAAAGACCCAGCCACGTTTCATCTTCAATGCCCTTGCTGATGGAAGGAGGTTTTCACTCAAAATCTCACGATACATGGCACCATTCATTATTTCCTTTACACGGATCAGTCGTCCTGGTACCTTTGCAGAAAAACAGCCCCAAAGCATGATGTTTCCACCCCCATGCTTCACAGTAGGTATGGTGTTCTTTGGATGCAACTCAGCATTCTTTGTCCTCCAAACAGGACAAGTTCTATTTTGGTTTCATCTGACCATATGACCATTCTCCCAATCTTCTTCTGGATCATCCGAATGCTCTCTAGCAAACTTCAGACAGGCCTGGACACGTCTGGCACTGCAGGATTTGAGTCCCTGGCGGCGTAGTGTGTTACTGATGGTAGGCTTTGTTACTTTGGTCCCAGCTCTCTGCAGGTCATTCAGTAGGTCCCCCCGTGTGGTTCTGGGATTTTTGCTCACCGTTCTTGTAATCATTTTGACCCCACGGCGTGAGATCTTGCTTGGAGCCCCAGATCGAGGGAGATTATCAGTGGTCTTGTGTGTCTTCCATTTCCCAATAATTGCTCCCACAGGTGATTTCTTCAAACCAAGCTGCTTACCTATTGCAGATTCAGTCTTCCCAGCCTGGTGCAGGTCTACACTTTTGTTTCTGTTGTCCTTTGACAGCTCTTTGGTCTTGGCCATAGTGGAGTTTGGAGTGTGACTGTTTGAGGTTGTGGACAGGTGTCTTTTATTCTGATAACAAGTTCAAACAGGTGCCATTAATACAGGTAACGAGTGGAGGACAGAGGAGCCTCTTAAAGAACAAGTTACAGGTCTGTGAGAGCCAGAAATCTTGCTTATTTTCCACCATAATTTACAAATAAATTCATTAAAAATCCTACAATGTGATTTTCTGGATTTTTTTTCTTCTCATTTTGTCTGTCATAGTTGAAGTGTACCTATGATGAAAATTACAGGCCTCTCTCATATTGTTAAGTGTGAGAACTTGCACAATTGGTGGCTGACTAAATACTTTTTTGCCCCACTGTATACGCAGCAGAAGAATCGTCCATCCTTCTGGCCAATCCAGTCATGGCAGGCAGTTCACTGCAAGGCCAAACTCACCTTAGAGAGATTACAGTGGCAGGGTTCATGTTAGTTGACCTGTGGCATGCAGCTTAACATGTTAACCCCAGTCTGGGGTAGATAGATGAGCTGGACAATCACGCTGAACACACGCTCACTCACACAAACAAACGGGCAACCTGGCTGAATGGTGGCCTGGAATAATTAATGTAGGGGGTTCCCCTCTGAGTCAGACCACTGGTGTGTTGACTGTTTGCGAGGTGACATAAAGGTGTAAGGCCTCTCTCTGAACCATGCTGTCCTGTCCCCTTACTAAAAGGAATGCTCTACTGTAGCAGTTGTTTGTTTCAGTTAGCTAGGAACCTTTATTTGATCCCATGTCCTAGTGAGGTGAAATCTCGTCTAAGAGAGAAGCCGGTGCCCACTAATTCCCTTAGTCTCTCCCCTGGCACTGAACCCTTTTAGTATTCTGTACTGTACCCTGGCACTGAACCCTTGGTGTATTCTGTACTGTACCCTGGCACTGAACCCTTGGTGTATTCTGTACTGTACCCTGGCACTGAACCCTTGGTGTATTCTGTACTGTACCCTGGCACTGAACCCTTGGTGTATTCTGCACTGAACCCTGGCACTGAACCCTTTCAGTATTCTGTACTGTACCCTGGCACTGAACCCTTGGTGTATTCTGTACTGTACCATGGCACTGAACCCTTGGTGTATTCTGTACTGTACCCTGGCACTGAACCCTTGGTGTATTCTGTACTGTACCCTGGCACTGAACCCTTGGTGTATTCTGTACTGTACCCTGGCACTGAACCCTTGGTGTATTCTGCACTGTACCCTGGCACTGAACCCTTGGTGTATTCTGCACTGTACCCTGGCACTGAACCCTTGGTGTATTCTGCACTGAACCCTGGCACTGAACCCTTGGTGTATTCTGTACTGTACCCTGGCACTGAACCCTTGGTGTATTCTGTACTGTACCCTGGCACTGAACCCTTGGTGTATTCTGTACTGTACCCTGGCACTGAACCCTTGGTGTATTCTGTACTGTACCCTGGCACTGAACCCTTGGTGTATTCTGTACTGTACCCTGGCACTGAACCCTTGGTGTATTCTGTACTGTACCCTGGCACTGAACCCTTGGTGTATTCTGTACTGTACCCTGGCACTGAACCCTTGGTGTATTCTGTACTGTACCCTGGCACTGAACCCTTGGTGTATTCTGTACTGTACCCTGGCACTGAACCCTTGGTGTATTCTGTACTGTACCCTGGCACTGAACCCTTGGTGTATTCTGCACTGTACCCTGTACCCTGTATTCTGCACCCTGAACCCTTGGTGTATTCTGTATTCTGTACTGTACCCTGGCACTGAACCCTTGGTGTATTCTGTACTGTACCCTGGCACTGAACCCTTGGTGTATGCTGTACTGTACCCTGGCACTGAACCCTTGGTGTATGCTGTACTGTACCCTGGCACTGAACCCTTGGTGTATTCTGTACTGTACCCTTGGCTCTGAACCCTTGGTGTATTCTGTTCTGTACCCTGGCACTGAACCCTTGGTGTATTCTGTTCTGTACCCTGGCACTGAACCCTTGGTGTATTCTGTACTGTACCCTGGCACTGAACCCTTGGTGTATTCTGTACTGTACCCTGGCACTGAACCCTTGGTGTATTCTGTACTGTACCCTGGCACTGAACCCTTGGTGTATTCTGTACTGTACCCTGGCACTGAACCCTTGGTGTATTCTGTACTGTACCCTGGCACTGAACCCTTGGTGTATTCTGTACTGTACATGTACACTGTACAAAGCCTCAGGAATGCCCTATCGGGTACCTTGATCTATCTGCTCATAGTGTTGGAGTGGAAGGAGGGGAGTGGTAGTGATGTGTGTGGGCATACACCGGCTTTTCTGTGAAGAGCCTCATAATCAGACACCCCTGCCTTGGCTGTGACGGAGGCGGAGTAAGACTGCATGCTCAACACAATACAAAGGTCACACAGGGAGGAGGAAACAGTCAACAGTTCAATCTTCACTTTTTATTTTTTTATTATACCTTTATTTAACCAGGTAGGCAAGTTGAGAACAAGTTCTCATTTAAAATTGCGAACTGGCCAAGATAAAGCAAAGCAGTTCGACACATACAACACAGAGTTACACATGGAGTAAAACAAACATATTCAATAATACAGTAGAAAAATAAGTATATATACACAATGTGAGCAAGTGAGATGAGATAAGGGTGGTAAAGGCAAAAAAAGGCCACGGTGGCAAAGTAAATACAATATAGCAAGTAAAACACTGGAAAGGTTGATTTGCAGTGGAAGAATGTGCAAAGTAGAGATAGAAATAATGGGGTGCAATGGAGCAAAATAAATAAATAAATAAAGTAGGAAAAGAGGTAGTTGTTTGGGCTAAATTATAGATGGGCTATGTACAGGTGCAGTAAACTGTGAGCTGCTCTGACAGCTGGTTGCTTAAAGCTAGTGAGGGAGATAAGTGTTTCCAGTTTCAGAGATTTTTGTAGTTCGTTCCAGTCACTGGCAGCAGAGAACTGGAAGGAGAGGCGGCCAAAGTAAGAATTGGTTTTGGGGGTGACTAGAGAGATATACCTGCTGGAGCGCGTGCTACGGGTGGGTGCTGCTATGGTGACCAGCGAGCTGAGATAAGGGGGTACTTTACCTAGCAGGGTCTTGTAGATGACCTGAAGCCAGTGGGTTTGGCGACGAGTATGATGCGAGGGCCAGCCAACGAGAGCGTACAGGTCACAGTGGTGGGTAGTATATGGGGCTTTGGTGACAAAACGGATGGCACTGTGAATTTATTGAGTAGGGTATTGGAGGCTATTTTGTAAATTACATCGCCGAAGTCGAGGATTGGTAGGATGGTCAGTTTTACAAGGGTATGTTTGGTAGCATGAGTGAAGGAAGCTTTGTTGCGAAATAGGAAGCCAATTCTAGATTTAACTTTGGATTGGATATGTTTGATGTGAGTCTGGAAGGAGAGTTTACAGTCGAACCAGACACCTAGGTTTTTGTAGTTGTCCACATATTCTAAGTCAGAGCTGTCCAGAGTAGTGATGTTGGACAGGTGCAGGCAGCGATCGGTTGAAGAGCATGCATTTAGTTTTACTTGTATTTAAGAGCAATTGGATGCCACGGAAGGAGAGTTATGGCATTGAAGCTCATCTGGAAAGTTGTTAACACAGTGTCCAAAGAAGGGCCAGAAGTATACAGAATGGTGTCGTCTGCGTAGAGGTGGATCAGAGACGCACCAGCAGCAAGACCGACATCATTGATGTATACAGAGAAGAGAGTTGGTCCAAGAATTGAACCCTGTGGCACCCCCATAGAGACTGCCAGAGGCCCGTACAACAGACCCTCCGATTTGACACACTGAACTCTATCAGAGAAGTAGTTGGTGAACCAGGCGAGGCAATCATTTGAGAAACCAAGGCTGTCGAGTCTGCCGATGAGGATGTGGTGATTGACAGAGTCGAAAGCCGTGGCCAGGTCAATGAATACGGCTGCACAGTATAGTTTCTTATCGATGGCGGTTAAGATATCGTTTAGGACCTTGAGCGTGGCTGAGGTGCACCCATGACCAGCTCTGAAACCAGATTGCATAGCGGAGAAGGTATGGTGGGATTGAAAATGGTCGGTAATCTGTTTGTTGACTTGGCTTTCAAAGACCTTAGAATGGCAGGGTAGGATAGATATAGGTCTGTAGCTGTTTGGATCAAGAGTGTCCCCCCCTTTGAAGAGGGGAAGGACCGCAGGTGCTTTCCAATCTTTGGGAATCTCAGACGACATGAAAGAGAGGTTGAACAGGCTAGTAATAGGGGTGGCAACAATTTTGTCAGATCATTTTAGAAAGAAAGGGTCCAGATTGTCTAGCCCGGCTGATTTGTAGGGGTCCAGATTTTGCAGCTCTTTCAGAACATCAACTGACTGGATTTGGGAGAAGGAGAAATGGGGAAGGCTTGGGCGAGTTGCTGTGGGGGGTGCAGTGCTGTTGACCGGGGTAGGGGTAGCCAGGTGGAAAGCATGGCCAGCCGTAGAAAAATGCTTATTGAAATTCTCAATTATAGTGGATTTATCAGAGGTGACAGTGTTTCCTATCTTCAGTGCAGTGGGCAGCTGGGAGGTGGTGTTCTTATTCTCCATTGACTTTACAGTGTCCCTGAACTTCTTTGAGTTTGTGTTGCAGGAAGGAAAGTTCTGCTTGAAAAAGCTAGCCTTGGCTTTTCAAACTGCCTTTGTATATTGGTTTCTAGCTTCCCTGAAAAGTTGCATATCACGGGGGCTGTTCGATGCTAATGCAGAGCGCCATAGGATGTTTTTGTGTTGGTTAAGGGCAGTCAGGTCTGGAGAGAACCAAGGGCTATATCTGTTCCTGGTTCTAAATGTCTTGAATGGGGCATGCTTATTTAAGATGGTGAGGAAGGCATTTTAAACAAATAACCAGGCATCTTCTACTGACGGGATGAGATCAATATCCTTCCAGGATATCCCGGCCAGGTCGATTAGAAAGGCCTGCTCGATGAAGTGTTTCAGGGAGCGTTTGACAGTGATGAGTGGAGGTTGTTTACCCGCTGACCCATTACGGATGCAGGCAATGAGGCAGTGATCGCTGAGATCTTGGTTGAAAACAGCAGAGGTGTATTTAGAGGGCAAGTTGGTTAGGATGATATCCATGAGGGTGCCCGTGTTTATGGCTTTGGGGTGGTACCTGGTAGGTTCATTGATCATTTGTGTGAGATTGAGAGCATCAAGCTTAGATTGTAGGATGGCTGGGGTGTTAAGCATGTTCCAGTTTAGGTCGACTAGTAGCACGAGCTCTGAAGATAGATGGGGGGCAATCAGTTCACATATGGTGTCCAGAGCACAGCTGGGGGCAGATGGTGGTGTATAGCAGGAGGCAACGGTGAGAGACGTTTTTAGAGAGGTGTATTTTTAAAAGTAGAAGTTCAAATTGTTTGGGTACAGACCTGGATAGTAGGACAGTAGATTGCAACACCGCCCCCTTTGGCCGTTCTATCTTGTCTGAAAATGTAGTTAGGGATGAAAATTTCAGAATTTTTGGTGGTCTTCCTATGCCAGGATTCAGACACGGCTAGAACATCCGGGTTGGCAGAGTGTGCTAAAGCAGTGAATAAAACAAACTTAGGGAGGAGGAGGCTTCTAATGTTAACATGCATGAAACCAAGGCTTTTACGGTTACAGAAGTCATCAAAAGAGAGCACCCAGAGAATAGGAGTGGAGCTAGGCACTGCAGGGCCTGGATTAACCTCTACATCACCAGAGGAACACAGGAGGAGTAGGATGAGGGTACGGCTAAAAGCTATGAGAATTGGTCGTCTAGAACAGAGAGTAAAAGGAGGTTTCTGGGGACGATAAAATAGCTTTCAAGGTATAATGTACAGACAAAGGTATGGTAGGATGTGAATACAGTGGAGGTAAACCTAGGCATAGAGTGACGATGAGAGAGATATTGTCTCTAGAATCATCATTGAAACCAGGTGATGTCATCGCATGTGTGGGTGGTGGAACTGAAAGGTTGGATAAGGTATAATGAGCAGGGCTATAGGCTCTACAGTGAAATAAGCCAATAAACACTAACCAGAACAGCAATGGACAAGGAATATTGGCATTAAGGAGAGGCATGCTTAGTCGAGTGATCATAAGGGTCCAGTGAGTAGTGAGGTTGGTTGGGGTCACGGCGATTCAGACAGCTAGCCGGGCCACCGGTAGCAAGCTAGCATAGGATGGAGGTCTGTTATTAGCCACCTCGTGCGTTTCCGTCAGTAGATTAGTGGGGTTCCGTGTGGTTAGGGGGGGATCAATCCGATTGGCAAAATAGATATAGTTATAGTGACCCAAGAAAAATTGTCCGATAGATCTAATCAGATAGCAGGAGATAAGACCGCTAACGATTAGCTGGCCGCTGATGGGCGTTCAGGTAACGTCGTAACGGAGGGGCCAGTTGGATAACTCCCTCGGGCAGATAACGTCGGTAGTCCAGTTGTGAAGGCCCGGTGGGACTCTGCATTGGCAGTAAAACGGGTCCGAATAGGTGATTGTAGCCCAGGAGTGACTCATGGAACTCTTCAGCTGGCAAGCTCCAGAATAATTGACCGTTCTACCACAAGTCTGCATTCGTTCACACTGGGTGTGAAAAGAAACAGACTGGTATAAGTCAATTTAAGTACATTTGGTAGAAGCTCCCTCCAGCTCATGCTAGATAGAGAAAAATTGGGGGTGGGGTATGGAGGCTGAATGCCGCCCATGGTGTGCTTGCTCATACGTCACATGTTCTCAGTCATAAGGGCGGTGCTCAACGGCTGGAACGGAGATCTGAAAATATCTCAGAACTATCCAATCCAATCATTCAATCATTCCAATACTATTATTGGAATGCCGGTAATTCAGGGAAATGTTAGATGAATAAAGCCGTGTACTGTTGTGCACCATCCTCTCAATCATTTTTCTTCACAACAGACACTCACCTGTCCTGTTAACTTCTTATGGCTGGGGGCAGTATTGAGTAGCTTGGATGAATAAGATGCCCAGAGGTGCCCAGAGTAAACTGCCTGCTACTCAGTCCCATTTGCTAATATATGCATATTATTAGTATATTTGGATAGAAAACTCTGAAGTTTCTAAAACTGAATGATGTCTGTGAGTATAACAGAACTCATATGGCAGGCAAAAACCTGATAAAAAAATCCAACCAGGAAGTGGGAAATCAACTCATTCCCTATTGAAGATAGTAGGATATTGGTCATGTTGCACTTCCTAATGCTTCCACTAGATGTCAACAGTCTTTAGAACCTTGTTTGATGCTTCCACTGTGAAGTGGGGCAGAATGAGAGAGGAATGAGTCAGGGCTCACCCAGAATGCCTTGAGCTCGTGATGCTCGTTCAAGTGAGAGTTAGCTCGCGTTCCGTTGCATTTCTGAAGACAAAGGAATTGTCCGGTTGGAACATTATTTAAGATATGTTAAAAACATCCTAAAGATTGATTCTATACATCGATTCTATACATCGTTTGACATCTTTCTACAGACTGTAACGGAACTTTTTGACATTGTCTGCTCCGAGTGAACGCGCTTCATGAGTTTGGATTCGTTTCCAAAACACGCTAACAAAAGTAGCTATTTGGACATAAGACATTATCAAACAAAACAAACATTTATTGTGGAACTGGGATTCCTGGGAGTGCATTCTGATGAAGATCATCAAAGGTAAGTGAATATTTAATGTTATTTCTGACTTCTGTTGACTGCACAATATGGCGGATATCTTTTTGGCTTTTTTAAAAATCTGACACAGCGGTTGCATTAAGGAGCAGTGTATCTATAATTCCATGCATAACACTTGTATCTTTTAACAAATGTTTATTATGAGTATTTCTGTAAATTGATGTGGCTCGCTGCAAAATCACCAGATGTTTTTGGAACTACTGAACATAACGCACCAATGTATACTGAGATTTTTTGATATAAATATGAACTTTATCAAACAAAACATACATGTATTGTGTAACATGAAGTCCTATGAGTGTCATCTGATGAAGATCAAAGGTTAGTGATTAATTCTCTCTCTATTTCTGATTTTTCTGACTCCTCTCTTTGGCTGGAAAAATGGCTGTGTTTCTGTTTCTTGGCTCTAACCTAACAATTGTTTGTGGTGCTTTCGCCGTAAAGCCTATTTGAAATCGGACACTGTGGTGGGATTAACAAGAATTGTATCTTTAAAATGTTGTGAAATACTTGTATGTCTGATGAATTTGAATTATGAGAGGTCTGTTTTGAATTTGGCGCCCTACACTTTCACTGGCTGTTGTCATATCGATCCCATTAGCAGGATCTCAGCCCTAAGAAGTTTTAAACCACTTGATGTATCACACTACACTCCAGGATGAGACAGAAAACTGGTGAAGACATCCCAGCAGAAAGCAAAGGGCTTGCAGAAAAGACATGGCTGAGGAAAACGTTCACATGAAGTTAACGTTAGCTGTGACTGCCTCCCACACAAGCAGCTCCTGCTGTTTCCATAGGGCTAATAATGTCATGACGCAGAGTGTAAGCAGTACAGTAGGGGGTATTCTGATCAGTCCCCCACAAAAAACCTTCAGAAGACAGTGGTGAAGAAAGAAGAAAGGAATGTGTTGAAAAATGACAGGGCTCCTGGGATAGATTATTTTTAGGTCTCACAGCACCCTTTCACACACACAGCAGGCCACGGAGAAGGAGAGAGAGAGAATGAGAGAGGGTGAAACACCTTTTCTAATAGCTGGGACAGTGACGCAACCACACACAATGAGAAAGATTGTGTGTGTTTCATTGTGTTTCATTGTGTGTGTGTGTATGCACGCATATGGATGTACATTTGCATGTATGTATGCAAGTAGAGTGTGCATGTGTCCCAGTTTAAAAGTGTTGGTTGGTAATAAGCTCATCCGAGGCACATCGAAGGGTGGGAGGTGTACAAGACGAGCCGGCTCCAGAAAAGCTGCATGTTCCCCTTCATGTCCATAGGCACTGAGTAATTATGAGCTCTGCTCTACACAGAGGCAGTGACTGCTAACTGACATACTAGCCCATTCCACCCATCTGGTGTAGCTACTGGGAAACAATGTGAACACCTGCAGGGCTATCTCCAGAACAAGCAGTGAATGAAACGGTCCTCTGAAACAGACTGAACCAGGAAGTGACCGCTGCAGCCTGTTATCTCACCATTCCTGGGAGACCACAAACCTGCTAGCTGGAAATACAGATAGCAGAAACTAAGCTGTGTTATCACTAGAGGTCGACCGATTAAATATATTTGTAATAATGACAATTACAACAATACTGAACAACAACACTTATTTTAACTTAATATAATACATAAATAAAATCTAAAAAATAATGAGACATGCTCAATTAGGTTTAAATATTGCAAAAACAGTGTTGGAGAAGAAAGCAAAAGTGCCATGTAAAAAAGCTAACGTTTAAGTTCCTTGCTCAGAACATATGAAAGCTGGTGGTTCAATATTCCCAGTTGAGAAGTTTTAGGTTGTAGTTATAGGAATTATGATGCGTCGACCATTTCTCTCTATACCATTTGTATTTCATATACCTTTTGACTATTGGATGTTCTAATAGGCACTTTAGTATTGCCAGCCTAATCTCAGGAGTTGAAAAACAGCGCTAGGCTACAAGCATTACTAACAGCTGCTAGCAAACGCAGTAAAGTTTGAATGAATGCTTACGAGCCTGCTGCTGCCTACCACCACTCAGTCAGACTATTATAATTATGTCTCTGATTTGATATAGCAAACACAGAAATATGAGCCTTTGGTCATTAATATGGTCAAATCCAGAAACTCATTTCGAAAACAAAAGGTTTATTCTTTCAGTGAAATATGGAACCGTTCCGTATTTGATGGAACGGGTGGCAACCCTAAGTCCAAATATTGCTGTTACACTGCACAACCTTCAATGTTATGTCATAATTATGTAAAATTCTGGCAAATGAATTACGGTCTTCACACAGTTCGCAACGAGCCAGGCGGCCCAAACTGTTGCATATACACTGACTCTGCGTGCAATGAACGCAAGAAAAGTGACACAATTTACCTAGTTAATATTGCCTGCTAACATCCATTTATTTTATCCAAATATGCAGGTTAAAAAAGAATATACTTTTGTGCATTGATTTTAAGAAAGGCATTGATGTTTATGGTTAGGTACATTCGTAAAACGATTGTGCTTTTGTTAAATCATCACCCGTTTGGTGATGCAGGCTGTGATTCGATGATACATTAACAGGCACCGCGTTGATTACATGCAACGCAGGGCAAGCTAGTTCACCTAGTAATATCAACCATGTGTAGTTAACAAGTGATTGTGAAGATTGATTGTTTTTTTAAAGATAAGTTTAATGCTAGCTAGCAACTTAGCATGGCTCCTTGCTGCACTCGCGTAACAGGTGGTCAAGCCTGCCACACAGTTTCCTTGTGGAATGCAATGTAATCGGCGTCCAAAATCGCCAATTACCGACTGTTATGAAAACTTGAGAATCGGCCCTAATTATCGGCCATGTCGGTTAAATCGATCGACCTCTAGTTATCACCCAAAGTAATTGTTTCCAAAACATAAAATGGTGCCATTATGAAAGAGAAACTAGGGTCTACTTGAACAGAATAGGACTGACGTGATTTAAGCCGGGGGGGTGGGTTAAAACTGACATGAATATCAGCATTTGACAGGAGTGACATGCACATGTTGTTGTACATACACAAAAAACATATCTTCTAAAGAAACATGGTAGCCTATGTGACAAGAGTCCTCTGCCCAGTAGCTTTGGGATTAGAAGGTAGGTAACACTATAGCAGAGATTGTTAAAGAGTTGTTTACAGAAACTGATAGGTCTAGCTGTATTGCAGCTCCCAAAAGAACCTCTACTCTACAGTTTGCTCTGCCTGCCTCCGCCTGAGGTGCTGCTGGTGTCCGTTACACAAGAGGACGATACCCCCTTCACTGGGAGTGAATCCACACAAAGGTCAGGACTCGGTACCGCTCCCGTGACAAGGGAGAGAAGGAGGACAGAGCTGGCAGAATAAATACACAGTCCTGTACTGTCAGTTTGTGAACTGAAGAGGACAGAGGATTTTGCCCCGTTGGGAGGGTGAAGGTCATCTTAGTTAAGAGACAGGTGGTAGCATGGACTGCCAGTCCCAAAATCAGTAAGACTATCTACATCTGGCCAAGCTCCTCATCATTCCCCAAATAAAGCATTTTGGATCAACCAAAAACCAGACAGCAGCCCTTCTCTTAGATGTATGCACATCTTTTCTATCTCTTCATATTAACCTCTAGGTTTGTGTTTTGCCGAGATGTGATTTGGAAAAACTCCTTGGTGATCATATCAGTCAAAGTCAGAGATAGCTGGAGACTACAATCGGCTGGATTTAATAACCCAATAACCATCAACTCATCCCACATACAGACAGGCACAGAGTCAGCCTAGGACAGAATACTAAACATTTGATAGGAATAGGTGGGGGCCTGTGAGAAGTAGTAGCTTGCTGCAGGCTGATATAACACTTTAGGCCTGGTTACCAGAGAACACCCTGTCTTCCAGTAGGCTATCCCTGCATCACGCTGGTGTACAATGCCAAGCCAGACTACCACACTGCTCTCAATGTCCCAGCCAGTGTGGGAAATACAATGTTCTCACAAGATTCCAGCGGTCAGGATGTTAAGATATTCCTGTAATCCAAAACCCCACACAGAGACTTCATTGGGCGAATCCTCCCTTAAAAATAACTTTTGATCATGCAGGAAAACACGTCACAGGTCAGTTCTTTACTACAAGCATCAACAGGTTTGTTGAGTTGGGCGTGACGCTCGATTTACCTGGAAAGCAGAAGCCAGATCTGTTCATATTCTATCCAACTCCTCTGACTGACATTGTCATGTCATTCAATAATTGGTCAATTAATGGCATGACAACAAAAAAAAAAATCAGATGAGTTGGCTAAAGCACTACAGATTTGGCAACCAGGCTAATGCTAGATCTCTAATGAACTTTTAATGTACAGTAGACTAAAGAGTGTGACGTACCTTCCATGTGCGTGGAAGTCAAGCTGCAGGACCTTGTCTTCGTGGGAGACGGCCCTCTTGGCTCTCTGGTGGTTGCTGTGCAGGGCCTCGGTGTCGTAGGACAGGCCCTCATAGTGGCGGATGTACTTGTTCAGAGGGTTTCCATGCTGACCTGCAGGAACAGAGGTGAAAACAGGCTTTTAATGGCCATAAAATGTCAAACAACTCATTCCTGATCGGCATGGAGTGCAGTGTCAAAACTTCAGAACAGCACTACCTCAAAACGTCTATAAGGACTTATTTTAAAACCGAGAGAGACCATGACACATAATTCCTCATTATGAAAGCTTTAGCCTTCCCTAGATTCACAAGTATGTTATGAATAATACAACAGCAGGCTGTGTGAATTTCTCTCATTCTCACCATTGATTTAGACTTACTGTGTGTGTGTTTTCCATTTCACCCTTAAAGATGTTACTTCCTCAATCACTATTTTTGGAACTAAAAACAGTTGCACTTTAAGGACACCTGCGCCAACAAGATAGTACAAAACTATAGAGGCCCAATGGTTATTTTCAGCTTAATATTTGGTTCATTGACTTTTCCCATTCCATCTAAAACTGCTGCAGCAATGGTAAAAACAATCAATTAAAACAATTGGCTACCGCAAACACATTTTGAATGCATTCTTTGAGGGTGTGTTAGATATTTAGTGTTGAAATGCTGGGGGGGAAAAACACCTTCCACATGTTGAGTAGATGATAAGCACAAGACTGCAGTGTGCTGCCAATGATATCCCCACTCCCCTTCCCATCATAGGGACCTAGAGTGATTCCCATCAAGAACAACTAGCTAGACATCCTTTACTCTACTGACTCAGACCACTTTATTATCATCTGACACAAACACCATTCTCATCATTTCCGGCTCCTAGCAGGGGTTCCAGGCATCTCTACACTGATGTGATCCAATCCCCAGCCTCATCTTCCCTCCACCTGCTCTCAGAAACACATTACAGCAGAGAAACTCCACCAACACAGAAAAATTGCCATTTGTCAAACTTCAGAGAGATTTTTTGTTTCCCTCTAAATTTCATGGGATATTTTTTTGAAATACATTTTAAATCACCAGAGCATTTTAACTTCTTATGGCTGGGGTGCGGTATTGAGTAGTTTGGGTGAATAAGGTGCCCAGAGTAAACTGCCCGGTACTCAGGCCCAGAAGCTAAGATATGCATAATATTAGTAGATTTGGATAGAAAACACTGAAGTTTCTAAAACTGTTTGAACGATGTCTGTGAGTGAGTATAACAGAACTCATATGGCAGGCAAAAACCAGAGAGAAAAAATCCAACCAGGAAGTGGGAAATCTGAGATTTGTAGTTTTTCAACTCTTTGCCTATCCAAGATAGTGTAAATTTGGTCCGACTGCACTTCCTAAGGCTTCCACTAGATGTCAACAGTCTTTAGAACCTTGTTTGAGGCTTCTACTGTGAAGGAGGAGAGAATGAGAGCTGTTTCAACCAGGTGTCTGGCAGAAGGCCATGAGCTGGACACGCACGTGGCCGTGAGAGCGACCTGCGTTCCATTGCATTTCTAAAGACAAAGGAATTGTCCGGTTGGAACATTATTGAAGATTTATGTTAAAATAATCCTAAAGATTGATTCTATACATCGTTTGACATGTTTCTACGAACTGTAACGGAACTTTTTGACTTTGTCTGGACCTAGCCTCTTGAATGTGGATTTGTGAACTAAAACGCACAAACAAAAAAGAGGTATTTGGACATAAATGGACTTTATCGAACAAAACAAACATTTTTTGTGGAACTGGGATTTCTGGGAGTGCATTCTTATGAAGATCATCAAAGGTAACTTAATATTTATAATGCTATTTCTGACTTCTGTTGACTCCACAACATGGCGGGTAACTGTATGGCTCGTTTTGTGTCTGAGCGCCGTACTCAGATTATTGCATGGTGTGCTTTTTCCGTAAAGATTTTTTTAAATCTGACCGGTTGCATTAAGGAGAAGTATATCTATAATCCATGCATGACACTTGTATCTTTTATCAATGTTTATTATGAGTATTTCTGTAAATTGATGTGGCTCTCTGCAAAATCTCTGGATGTTTTGAAAGCAAAACATTACTGAACATAATGCGCCAATGTAAACTGATATAAATATGAACTTTACCGAACAAAGCATACATGTATTGTGTAACATGAAGTCCTATGAGTGTCATCTGATGAAGATCAAAGGTTAGTGATTAATTCTCTCTCCATTTCTGCTTTTTGTGACTCCTCTCTTTGGCTGGAAAAATGGCTGTGTTTTTCTTGGTACTGACCTAACATAATCGTTTGGTGTGCTTTCGTCGTAAAGCCTTTTTGAAATTGGACACTGGCGGGATTAACAACAAGTTTATCTTTAAAATGGTGTAAAATAGTTGTATGTTTGAGGAATTTTAATTATGAGATTTGTTTGAATTTGGCGCCCTGCACTTTCACTGGCTGTTATATCAATCCCTTTAATGGAAATGTCAGCCGTAAGAAGTTAATTTGATGTACTGTGGGGGTGGGGGGGGAAGAGAAAAAAATATATAGCCTAATTCATATGTTCGCTTCACACGACACCAACTCCATCATCAAGTTTGCTGACAATCAGGCTGTTGATGCCCCCTTGTGTGGCCGTCATGCCCTAACCCTAACCGTTGCTGCAAAAGTGACCGTTGTGCCTTTGGGCTGAATATAATGATTATAATTTCCCTTCTTCCAGCCGCTAATCACTGCGCTCCGAAGCACCTCTCACATGGCTCGCTCAAATATCTCAATTCTTATTAACCAATGAACGTCACGTGATCGGGTCCTTCTCACAGGTATTGCAGCGCCGAAGTAGGCTACTAGGGAAGACACAATAGGCATGCTGCAGCGCGCGTCCCTCTTATCAAATTCCGAGGCGCATATTGAAGATGTTAGAAGAACTGTTCACATTAACCGTTCGTCAGCCAACAAGAATGAATTAAGAACGGCAAAATCACTAGCCTATGTCAATCTACTATCCCCCATGGGTAGAAAAGTTCACCTATTCTATTGGTCAGTTTGTCCTGTGCAATAAATAAATATTCCAAAACGTACTCTGGGAGCGTTTTGAGACGCGATAGAGCCCAATTTAATACAACCACTATACATTAAAAAAAACTTTTAAAAGAAATTAGGTTGATGCAACAGGTCAGAAGGTATAGATTAAAAATGTTGATAGCCTAATAGTTTATTTCTTCACATTCATTATAAGCGCAGCAATTCGCACATGGTAGTAGGCTATTGGCGCAAATGTTCCAAAATGCAATTAGAGGGAAAACACCGTTCTCAAAGTGCAAATGCTAGTGGTTTCACATGACAGAAATGAAAATATGAATTTATAAAGAGGTAAGATCTAAAGACACAACAAGCATGGTTTGGTAATATTAATAGGATTGTGACTTTGGCTGCTGGACAAGGAAAGAAAGTTGAGAACATGAGAAACAGGTTTCGATGGCATGAGGACGTGTTAAATGAAACCCTGTAACATTCCTATGGTCAGAACACAGTAAGAGAGGCTTCATAAAATGAAAAAAATAACTTCCAGATTTGAAACAATAAATTTATGGTAAAATAGTTACAAAATGTTGACTGGGTCCATAGAAAATTGCAAGGTGGGTGATGTTGCAGTGTGCAACAACCACTGTCACTTCTCTCCTATCTGAAGGAACAGTGCCTGAAGTATGTCAACAGAATCAAGCCAATAGATATTATTAACGATCCTATATTATATTTGCCAAACATGACTGGCGTTTAGCACACACACACAATTAAGTCATTAAAATTTGGCTACATTTTTCAATGTCAGTATTGGTCTGGACATGACAGCCTATGTGCATTGGCTACAGCCTATCACCAACACTAACTAACATGTTGGCATGAACATGTTTTCAATTTCATCCTTCCTTGGATAAAGAGGTTACTTCCTCAAGCACTGTTTTTGGGACTAAGAATAGCTTCACTTGTGAAGGACACCCACAAGATACTACAGAGACCCAATGGTTATTTTCAGCTAAATATTTGCTATATTCACTTTTCCCATCCCATCTAAAACTGCTGCAGCAATAGTAAAAACAATCAATTGAAACAATTGGCTACCGCAAACACATTTTGAATGCATTCTTTGAGGGTGTATTAGATATTTACAGTGTTAATGCTGGGGGTAAAAACACCTTCCACAAGCACAAGACTGCAGTGTGCTGCCAATGATATCCCCACTCCCCTTCCCATCATAGGGACAAGAGGTCGACCGATTATGATTTTTCAACGCCGATACAGATTATTGGAGGACCAAAAAAGGAGATACTGATTAATCGGCCGATTTATTTTATTTGTAAAAATGACAATTACAACAATACTGAATGAACACTTATTTTAACTTAATATAATACATCAATAAAAATCTATTTAGCCTCAAATAAATAATGAAACATGTTCAATTTGGTTTAAATAATGCAAAAACAAAGTGTTGGAGAAGTAAAAGTGCAATATGTGCCATGTAAAAAAGCTAACGTTTAAGTTTCTTGCTCAGAACATGAGAACATATGAAAGTTGGTGTTTCCTTTTAACATGAGACTTCAATATTCCAAGGTAAGAGGTTTTAGGTTGTAGTTAATTTAGTATTTATAGGACTATTTCTCTCTATACCATTTGTATTTCATATAACTTTGACTATTGGATGTTCTTATTAGAGGTTGACCGATTAATTAGGGCAGATTTCAAGTTTTCATAACAATCGGAAATCTGTATTTTTGGGCGCCGATTTGCCAATTAAAACTTTTATTTTTTATACCTTTATTTAACTAGGCAAGTCAGTTAAGAATACATTCTTATTTTCAATAACGGCCTAGGAACGGTGGGTTAACTGCCTTGTTCAGGGGCAGAACGACAGATTTTCCCCTTGTCAGCTCGGGGGATTCAATATTGCAACCTTACAGTTAACTAGTCCAACGCAATAATGACCTGCCTCTCTCTCGTTGCACTCCACAAGGAGACAGCCTGTTACGCGAATGCAGTAAGCCAATGTAAGTTGCTAGCTAGCATTAAATGTCATATATATAAATAAAAACAATCATAATCACTAGTTGACTACACATGGTTGATGATATTTCTAGATAGCGTGTCCTGCGTTGCATATAATCTGACTGAGCATACAAGCATCTGACTGAGCGGTGGCAGAAGCAGGCGCATAAACATTCATTCAAACAGCACTTTCATGCGTTTTGCCAGCAGCTCTTCGTTGTTGCGTCAAGCATTGCGCTGTTTATGACTTCAAGTCTTTCAACTCCCGAGATGAGGCTGGTGTAACCGAAGTAAAATGGGTAGCTAGTTAGCGCGCGCTTACTAGAGGGACGGAAGCTATACTGTTACACTGGCAATACTAAAGTGCCTATAAGAACATCCAATAGTCAAAGGTTAATGAAATACAGATGGTATAGAGGGAAATAGTCATATAATTCCTATAATAAACTACAACCTAAAACTTCTTACCTGGGAATATTGAAGACTCATGTTAAAAGGAACCACCAGCTTTCATATGTTCTCATGTTCTGAGCAAGGAACTAAAATGTTAGCTTTCTTACATAGCACATATTGCACTTTTACTTTCTTCTCCAACACTTAGTTTTTTCATTATTTAAACCAAATTGAACATGTTTCATTATTTACTTGAGGCTAAATTGATTTCATTGATGTATTACATTAAGTTAAAATAAGTGTTCATTCAGTATTGTTGTAATAAAAAAAAAATGTCCGATTAATCGGTATATGCTTTTTTGGTCCGCCAATAAATCGGTATCGGCGTTGAAAAAAATCATAATCGGTCGACCTCTAGTTCTTATAGGCACTTTAGTATTGCCAGTGTAACAGTATAGCTTCCGTCCCTCTCCTCGCCCCTACCTGGGCTCGAACCAGGAACACATCGACAACAGCCACACTCGAAGCAGCGTTACAAATCGCTCCACAAAAGCTGCGGCCCTTGCAGAGGAAGGGGAATAACTACTCCAAGTCTCAGAGCGAGTGATGTTTGAAACACTATTAGCTCACACCCAGCTACCTAGCTAGCCATTTCACATCGGTTACACCAGCCATTAGGTTGATAGGCTTGAAGTCATAAACAGCGCTGTGCTTGCGAAGAGCTGCTGGCAAAACGCACAAAAGTGCTGTTTGAATGAATGCTTACGAGCCTGCTGCTGCCTACCACCGCTCAGTCAGACTGCTACATCAAATCATAGACTTAATTATAACATAATAACACACAGAAATACGAGCCATAGGTCATTAATATGGTTGAATCCGAAAACTATCGTTTTGAAAACAAAACGTTTATTATTTCAGGGGCGGCAGGGTAGCCTAGTGGTTAGATCGTTGGACTAGTAACTGGAAGGTTGCAAATTCAAACCCCACAAGCTGACAAGGTACAAAACTGTCGTTCTGCCCCTGAACAGGCAGTTAACCCACTGTTCCTAGGCAGTCATTGAAAATAAGAATTTGTTCTTGACTGACTTGCCTGGTTAAATAAAGGTATAAATAAATACGGAACCGTTCGGTATTTTATCTAATGTGGCATCCTTAAGTCTAAATATTCTTGTTACATTGCACAACCTTCAATGTTATGTCATAATTACGTAAAATTCTGGCAAATTAGTTCACAATGAGCCAGCCACTGGTTCTGCGTGCAATGAACGCAAGAGAAATGACACAATTTCACCTGGTTAATATTGCCTGCTAACCTGGATTTATTTTATTTTATGTCGGTTTAAAAATATATAGTTCTGTGTATTGATTTTAAGAAAGGCATTGGTGTTTATGGTTAGGTACAGTCGTCCAACGATTGTGCTTTTTTCGCAAATGCGCTTTTGTTAAATCATCCCCCAGCGTTGCATCGATTATATGCAACGCAGGACACGCTAGATAAACTAGTAATATCAACCATGTGTAGTTATAACTAGTGATTATGATTGTTTTTAATAAGGTAAGTTTAATGCTAGCTAGCAATGTACCTTGGCTTCTACTGCATTCGCGTAACAGGCAGGCTCCTCGTGGAGTGCAATGAGAGGCAGGTGGTTAGAGCGTTGGACTAGTTAACTGTAAGGTTGCAAGATTGCATCCCCGAGCTGACAAGGTGAAAATCTGTCGTTCTGCCCCTGAACAAGGCAGTTAACCCACCGTTCCCAGGCCGTCATTGAAAATAAGAATGTGTTCTTAACTGACTTGCCTAGTTAAAAAGGTATATAAAAACAAATAAAACAAATAATTTTAAAAATATCGGCAAAAATCGGCACCCAAAAATGTCGATTTCCGATTGTTATGAAAACGGCCCTAATTAATCGGCCATTACGATTAATCATCCCCGACCTCTAGTATGTGACCAATAAAATTTGATTTGACAATCTTATCAATTTATTTCCACCAATCATTTGTGTCAGTGCAGTACATGTTGAGTGGTCTTCTCTATAAGCATGCTGAAAGTCTGTCACGACTAAGACATGAAAAAGGCTTACATACTTTTCAATAAAGCTGAGGAGTACCAACATTACTAACCGACTGCTATCAAAACCTGGTCATCAGTACGCCACACTCCAGAGTACGGCTGACCCAATTTAGTTGACTGCTGTAATAAAGGCTTTAAAAAAAAATTATAATAATGACTCAAACACATTTATTTTGTTTACATTGTTCCAAACATTCACAGAAATTATAGTCATCTATACAGCACCTGTTTGGCACATATTAACATGCACTTGCTCCTTCTTTTTCTTGATCTCCAGTATTTTCAACAACTAGTCACATTTATTCCACCCATCCGACTTCTCTTTTACCTCCTGAGCAACCAGTAAACATGGCCCATTTCAAGTTAATTTCTCACAGGTTTTTTTTAAGTCGAGGACAGCCCTACTCCAGAGTGAACCATACCATTAGACCAAAAGCCATCAACCACTGAGCTAAGGGAGTTTACTTTCTAGATTGTCAAGGTTGCTCATAAGGCATGGCAAAGACCTGGTGCACTCCAACAGTTGTACTACCTATGTGTATGTTTAGCCTATAGGCATATAGCCTAGATCAGAAGCTAGATGTTTCTAATTCTTTAGAATTCTCCTTACAGTGATTGTGGTTGAAATGAATGAGGAAAACTCCTTAACAGTTTGCGCAAAGCAATCCTGCACAGAGTAAAGAAAGGAGAAATCACTAAAAACTTTGAAGTCATCAGCAGCGTTAGATGGAGTGCTCTCCCGGAGGCAGCAGCGGCGCGGCCCCTGCTTCCACCTGCTCGGCTGTGATAAAACTCTCCACTTATCTAGTTCTGACTAGGGGATAAACGCTGCTCATTAAGAGTGGGACACTGACATGCATCGCAATTCCACACGAGACTACGCTCTCTCTCCTGGGCGTCTGTCACTGTGTGGTACCCTGTTACATTACAAGAGAGTGACGGGACATTAATGTAGAAACAGGAGGCTTTTAAAGAGCTTTTAGATGCAACGGTCACATTTTTAGCAATCAGCACAAGATGGAAGCAGCCATCACTTATTCATTCAGTTCTTTTTCAGGTTCAAATTAAAGCTAGTCCCATAGTGACAGCACACTGGCTCCTGCGCATATGTAGCTCAGCTGTTGGCTGACTGATACCATGCTGGCTGGTTGCAGTGTTAGAGCCTTATTGAGACCGTCTACTATACTGGCTGATGCTAGCTGAGAATAGTCCTCTACCCAGACAGCTTGGCAACACTGGGCAAATGGTCAAACTGCTCCTCTCACTAGTCAGTCCGGACAGTAGGGATAGACTGTGTGTATCCAGTCTGGCGTTTCCAGAGCTGCCCATTAGTGGGGAAATGATCCCACTTCATTCACACTGAGGGTCTTCTTAGGATCCTGCCGAAGTGGAAAATACAGCCTCTTCCCTGACAGCTGTGTACTATCAGAGTTGAGAGCGTTTAAACATTTGAATTTGAAAAGGGCTCAAGAAATGAGGGGAAAAAAATATTAATAAATCACATCTGCTAGATGAACACAAAAACACTTTAAGTGCACAACAGTGTGGCAAAGGAACAATGCTTTCCTATGAAGGGAGAGCATTGACAACAGACCATTTCATCTGGGGAGAATAATCCTTCATCCACATTCGATTTTCCTCCTACCTCCAGAATGCATCTGTAGACTAGAAGTAGATCTGAGGAGATTAGATCAATAAACCGCTGAAAAAAAGATGATCCTTAAAAAGGAGGGATATGTAAAAAAAAATATTTAAAAAAAAAATACAGTAAAAGTAAGCTGTTGCCACTTTTGTGAAAAAACAAATGCTTAATGTTAAAACAAGAGGTTGGCGAGAGCCGAGGTAGGTATGAATGTCTCCCAGACAGTCCCAAGCCTGGTAAATGAGCAAATCAACCCAGTCTCCAAGCTCTCTGCTGATGAAGCCCTCAGTTTGCAAGTCAAGAGTACGGCTAAGTGTGACAGTGGAGAGAACTGTGGAGGCAAAGCATAATCCTGAGAGGAGAGAACTCGGCTGCATAAAGACAGGCTCAGATTTAGACATAGGCCATCAATTTCATTAAAGCGCTGTGACACGGAGATGCTAAAGAGCACGCTCTGGCAGTGTGCCTCCACACAACTCTGGGTAATGAAGACAGAGCATGGCCAGGGAGGAACTGGCTCTCACAGTGACACCAGGGCAGCGGCTCAACTCTACCACGAAGTGCGGTAGCCACGCTAAACAGGCTTACACACACACACACACACACACAGCTGGAGCGCGAGAATCACCGCCACACAGAACAGCATATCCACCAAGCCTTATCATTGGTCCACTCCTCGTCAACAAAGGCTTTAAAGAATGGTCAGATACAAACAGTCAAAACACACCTGAGGATAGGAGCCAAATGAGTTGCTGTTTAACCAGTCCACCTGCTAGCTGGCTGTATACTGGTTAGCTGACAGTCATGAAAACAATACGCATGCTTCAATGGGGCAGAAGGCCATGTTGTTGTGATTCTGGATGGCCAGATAGCTAGCAACAATGACAAGAAGCTGCCATGTGGGAATCATAGGTGGTCTTTTCAGCAAGTTTTATCTTAATACCATGTCTTGTTTTGAGGTGTTTTTACTGATGTCACATCTATGCTAATATGGCTAAAATTCACTAGCTAGCTAACAAACAAACTGTAACGTTGTATTTGAGAGACAACAAGCTCATTGTGCAAATGTGTTTTCAATGAACTTTGGAGACTAAATATAGTTTACATGCTGTTAATAATCTAAGCCAACGCTGGTCTGTCTTTCCCCATAGTTGACCCAGCACTGGTTTTGTTACTGAACAACCAACCTGTCTATAACGTCATAAGCAAGTAGACTACGAAGTCGCCATACAAAAGACAAATTCAAAAGAAATTGGCTGAGATGACTGGTTCCTTTCAGAGATTCTCACAGCTGTTGGTGTGTTAGCCTACTACCTGAGAAGCTATTTTAAAACACCGTTAACCTTCCGCTAGTGGAACCCCCCCCGCAACAGCCAGTGAAAGTACAGGGCGCCAATTTCAAAACAAAAATCTCATAATTAAAATTCCTCAAGCATACAAGTATTTTACACCATTTTAAAGATCAAATTCGCATTAATCCAGCCACAGTGTCTGATTTCAAAAACGATTTACAGCGAAAGCACCACAAACGATTATGTTAGGTCACCACCAAGCCACAGAAAAACACAGCCATTTTTTCCAGCCAAAGAGAGGAGTCACAAAAAGCAGAAAGAGATAAAATGAATCACTAACATTTGATGATCTTCATCAGATGACACTCATAGGACTTCATATTATACAATACATGTGTTTTGTTTGGCGACCTAACAAACGTTTGTGGTGCTTTTGCTGTAAAGCATATTTGAAATCGGACACTGTGGTGGGATTAACAACAGGAATAGCCTTAAAATGGTATGAGATACATGTATGTTTGAGGATTTAATTATTAGATTTGATGTTTTGAAAATGGCGCCCTACACTTTGATTGGCTGTTGTCATATCGCTCCCGTTAATGGGATTGCAGCCATAAGAAGTTAATGCAACCGCCTTGTCAGATTTCAAAGAAACTTTACGGAGAAAGCAAACCATGCAATATTCTGAGTTCAGCCTTTAGACAACAAAGCAGCCAAATAGATACCCACCATATTGGGTAGTCAACATTACTCAGAAATAGCATTTTTAAATATTCACTTACCTTTGATGATCATCAGAATGCACTCCCAGGAATCCCAGTTCCACCATAAATGTTAAACATCTTCTTTTGTTAGGGCGTTTGGTAAACAAATCCAAAAGCGCGTTCAGGTTGCGCCGAACGTCGGATGAAAAGTTCAAAATGTTCCGCTACAGCCCGTAGAAACATGCCAAACTAATTATGGAATCAATCTTTAGGATGTTTAACATAAAACTTCATTAATGTTCCAACCGGAACGTACCTTTCACGTGAGCGAGCCAGTCAGAGTCTGTGGCACTCTGCCAGACCACTCACTCAAAGAGCTCTTATGAGCCCCTCCTTTACAGTAGAATCCTCAAAACAGGTTCTAAATACTGTTGACATCTAGTGGAAGCCTTGGGAAGTGAAACATAACTAATATCACCCTGTATCTTCAATGGGGGCTGAGTTGAAAAACTACAAACCTCAGAATTCCCACATCCTGGTTGGATTTTTTTCTCAGGTTTTTGCCTGCCATATGAGTTCTGTTATACTCAGACATCATTCAAACAGTTCTAGAAACTTCAGAGTGTTTTCTATCCAAATCTACTAATTATATACATAGTCTAGCTTTTACGGCTGAGTAGCAGGCAGCTTAATTTGGGCACGTTTTTCATCCAAGCTACCCAATACCCCAAAGAAGTTAAGAAATGTATGGTCATCAGCTAATGCCGTGTTTGATATGAAGGGGACACTCCGTGCTTCACAGCTCTGGAAATAAATACCTAAAGAAAGGAACTCATACAGTGCTGCTGGGGTAATGGTCCCACAGACAGACACATACTATTGTCATGGTGGCCCCAGTGTGTAGGAGTAAACTATTCAACAAGCAGGGTCACACCCAGCCTGCCATGACATGTTTATGAACAAGACCGGGAGAAAATATTTCCAGATTTACACTAACTTTTCTTCACCCTCCCCCAACAAATAGACTAATGACAGTGGGCAATCTAGACCGTGGCACACGGTGATGGACAGAAACACATGAGCTGGTGGGCTTATTAATGTGAGTTCTCACAAGGTTAGAAGATTAATCAAAATCAGGAGACAGAGGAGCTTGTATGAAAACAAAAGAGCATGCTCAGATTGCCTCCATCACCCCCCATACATTGGCATGACATCTCCTATGCATTGTCCCACACAGCCTATTAACATGCAACACCAGTGGAATAAAGCAGAATAGACAAGAGAGAAATGCAATTATTTGACTAAAAAGACAGCTCATTGTACAGGACTCAATTTGGCAAGGGCTGGTATTTCTAAGAAGTGATACACATTAAATATTGGACAACACTCATGCAAAACAGCCTTTAGTTAATTAAAATGTTTGGTTAAAGAACAAGGTTAGTCCTCGTTTTAATATTTGCTCAGGCCGAGATGATACCAGTATGGAGATACGTTAGTACCGTGGCAAGTAAACAAAACATGAAGCGGATTTAACTTATTTAGGAAAACGGCCCCAATGTTGGAAACAAAACATCATTATGTTGTCATCCAAAGTGATATTTATTTAATTTCTAAGCTATAGCACACAACTTAAATACAGCTGATTGTTAAAAGACCAGAGAAGCTGTCTGCGTCGTGTTTTCATTTTTGCCAACCCTAACCCGAAAATATTGTGATACTGGTATCATCACAGCCCTAGTAATTGCAACACTGACAGTTTACAAGAACCGATGTTGCAACAAAGTAGATTTATTCACATTTACAAAAAAAATTAAGATATCTTAACCTCATGACAATGGCACATCTTTTGCCCTCTATTAGTACATGTACAGTTTCAGGGGATATGCCTTCAAGCGATACTCATTTTATTATCAGTTGTTAAACCTCTGTCCTAAAAGGGAAATATTTAGCCTGTTATGCACAAACCCACTCTAGTCTAGCCTACAGCAGCAGGATGAACTGAATCAACAGGGTAAAGGTCAACTCGGAGGCTGTTGGTTAGAGATAGAGTATGGCAGACACACCACGGTCCCTTCAGCTGTCAGACCACATACGACTCCAGTGGATTCATGGATTTTTTCTATTGAAAACAAAAAACAAAAAAACAACTTACCATGGCATAGCCATGCCTCTTACTTTCCTTTCCGTATCACACCACATGTGTGTAGGGTCACTGCGCGGAGGAAGGGAGAGGCATGTGAGGACTGTGACCCCAGTGCTGAATATGCCTGCATAA
Organism: Oncorhynchus keta; assembly: GCF_023373465.1. NCBI lineage: Eukaryota > Metazoa > Chordata > Actinopteri > Salmoniformes > Salmonidae > Oncorhynchus > Oncorhynchus keta. Next base: position 69,397,618 of record NC_068434.1, on the reverse strand, counting down.
GGAAGTGTTTTCATGACATAAAAAAATAATCAGGGATAATTAGCAAGTAATTTGTTAACATAATTTCCTCCCTTATCTAGCAGCCACAAAAAGTTCATGTAATATTGGAATATTCAAATCGAGAAACAATATAGGCCTATGCCTGGCCAATACAATATTTTTGTTTGCCTAGTCAATCCATTTGAATAGTGTTGCAAGTAGTCACTGACTTTGAATTAGTTGGCAGGGTAAAGGACTAGGAGGACTAACACTATTTGCAAGAGAAAATGTTGGCTAATCCTTATTTGTATATTGCTGGAATGCACCTGCTAGCCCAAAATTGCCAGAGCAGTTAATGACAAGTAGTGCATGTGGGCTTCATACTGTAGGCTTAGTCAATAGTATTTCAGTGAAGTCTTCATCCTCACTCACGGAGGTGCCAAGTTTGACAAGCCAGATAGAACCCATTGACAGGAACAGAGGAAGTGGAAACAGCTTGGGTCATGATGACTCACCCTCCACATACATTAACATGCTGGGAAAAGGCAGGTTGTTTGACAGGCAAGAGGGCTCAGGGCTCCACCACTTGTTCTCCTGGTTGCTATTGCACCATACAACAACACTGTGAGTGATGGGTAAACCACGAGCCTACATCCCTGACAAGACATCCAGCCATTGACGACTGAGGGGTGGAAACATGGCATTGTGGTGTGGACCAATGCCATGTCCACTGGTCCATGTGGCTAGCTGCAGCCTTTGACCACTGAGGAGCTACTAATCCGATGGGCAAATCAAATCAAATGTTATTTGTCACATACACATGGTTAGCAGATGTTAATGCGAGTGTAGCGAAATGCTTGTGCTTCTAGTTCCGACAATGCAGTGATAACCAACAAGTAATCTAACTAACAATTCCAAAACTACTGTCTTATACACAGTGTAAGGGGATAAAGAATATGTACATAAGGATATATGAATGAGTGATGGTACAGAGCAGCATACAGTAGATGGTATCGAGTACAGTATATACATATGAGATGAGTATGTAGACAAAGTAAACAAGGTGGCATAGTTAAAGTGGCTAGTGATACATGTATTACATAAGGATGCAGTCGATGATATAGAGTACAGTATATACGTATGCATATGAGATGAATAATGTAGGGTAAGTAACATTATATAAGGTAGCATTGTTTAAAGTGGCTAGTGATATATTTACATCATTTCCCATCAATTCCCATTATTAAAGTGGCTGGAGTTGGGTCAGTCAATGAGTGTGTTGGCAGCAGCCACTCAATGTTAGTGGTGGCTGTTTAACAGTCTGATGGCCTTGAGATAGAAGCTGTTTTTCAGTCTCTCGGTCCCAGCTTTGATGCACCTGTACTGACCTCGCCTTCTGGATGATAGCGGGGTGAACAGGCAGTGGTTCGGGTGGTTGATGTCCTTGATGATCTTTATGGCCAACCTGTAACATCGGGTGGTGTAGGTGTCCTGGAGGGCAGGTAGTTTGCCCCCGGTGATGCGTTGTGCAGACCTCACTACCCTCTGGAGAGCCTTACGGTTGAGATCGGAGCAGTTGCCGTACCAGGCGGTGATACTGCCCGCCAGGATGCTCTCGATTGTGCATCTGTAGAAGTTTGTGAGTGCTTTTGGTGACAAGCCAAATTTCTTCAGCCTCCTGAGGTTGAAGAGGCGCTGCTGCGCCTTCTTCACGACGCTGTCTGTGTGAGTGGACCAATTCAGTTTGTCTGTGATGTGTATGCCGAGGAACTTAAAATTGCTACCCTCTCCACTACTGTTCCATCGATGTGGATAGGGGGTGTTCCCTCTGCTCTTTCCTGAAGTCCACAATCATCTCCTTAGTTTTGTTGACGTTGAGTGTGAGGTTATTTTCCTGACACCACACTCCGAGGGCCCTCACCTCCTCCCTGTAGGCCGTCTCGTCGTTGTTGGTAATCAAGCCTACCACTGTTGTGTCGTCCGCAAACTTGATGATTGAGTTGGAGGCGTGCGTGGCCATGCAGTCGTGGGTGAACAGGGAGTACAGGAGAGGGCTCAGAACGCACCCTTGTGGGGCCCCGTGTTGAGGATCAGCGGGGAGGAGATGTTGTTGCCTACCCTCACCACCTGGGGGCGGCCCGTCAGGAAGTCCAGTACCCAGTTGCACAGGGCGGGGTCGAGACCCAGGGTCTCGAGCTTGATGACGAGCTTGGAGGGTACTATGGTGTTGAATGCCGAGCTGTAGTCGATGAACAGCATTCTCACATAGGTATTCCTCTTGTCCAGGTGGGTTAGGGCAGTGTGCAGTGTGGTTGAGATTGCATCGTCTGTGGACCTATTTGGGCGGTAAGCAAATTGGAGTGGGTCTAGGGTGTCAGGTAGGGTGGAGGTGATATGGTCCTTGACTAATCTCTCAAAGCACTTCATGATGACGGAAGTGAGTGCTACGGGCGGTAGTCGTTTAGCTCAGTTACCTTAGCTTTCTTGGGAACAGGAACAATGGTGGCCCTCTTGAAGCATGTGGGAACAGCAGACTGGTATAGGGATTGATTGAATATGTCCGTAAACACACCGGCCAGCTGGTCTGCGCATGCTCTGAGGGCGCGGCTGGGGATGCCGTCTGGGCCTGCAGCCTTGCGAGGGTTAACACGTTTAAATGTCTTACTCACCTCGGCTGCAGTGAAGGAGAGACCGCATGTTTTCATTGCAGGCCATGTCAGTTATTTAGTCTGCCTGGGAGCAAGACATCCTGGTCCGTGACTAGGCTGGGTTTCTTCTTGTAGTCCGTGATTGACTGTAGACCCTGCCACATGCCTCTTGTGTCTGAGCCATTGAATTGAGATTCCACTTTGTCTCTGTACTGACGCTTAGCTTGTTTAATAGCCTTGCGGAGGGAATAGCTGCACTGTTTGTATTCGGTCATGTTGCCAGACACCTTGCCCTGATTAAAAGCAGTGGTTCGCGCTTTCAGTTTCACGCGAATGCTGCCATCAATCCACGGTTTTTATCGTTGCTATGGGAACGACATCTTCGACACACGTTCTAATGAACTCGCACACCGAATCAGCGTATTCGTCAATATTTTTATCTGACGCAATACGAAACATGTCCCAGTCCACGTGATGGAAGCAGTCTTGGAGTGTGGAGTCAGCTTGGTCTGACCAGCGTTGGACAGACCTCAGCGTGGGAGCCTCGTTTGAGTTTCTGCCACCCCTGGTTGCGCAATCGATATGCTGATAAATACTTATTTTCCACCATAATTTGCAAATGAATTAAAAATCCTACAATGTGATTTTCTGGATTTCTTTTCTTCTCCATTTTGTCTGTCATAGTTGAAGTGTACCTATGCTGAAAATTACAGGCCTCATCTTTTTAAGTGGGAGAACTTGCACAATTGGTGGCTGACTAAATACTTTTTTGCCCCACTGTCCATTTAAAAAAGTATCCCAAACAATAAGGGGATTTGCTGAACCTATATTATACTGGAAAAATTCAGTTAAATTATTTTGTCTTAGTTAAAAACAAGTTGTCCTCCAGTATACTTTGATTACATTTCCAATATCCCCGCCCACGTAGAACATCTATAGGAGTTATGTGAATGCCAATTAGATGATGATCCGATCGCATTCTGTCTCTTATTAAAACGTTTCTAACCTTTGAAGCAAGAGAGAAAGAGACAAGAACGTAGTCAAGACGACTAGCTTGATTAAATCTCCATGTATCTCTCACGAGGTCGGGTTTTTTAGTCTCCAAATATCCTCTATTTCTAATGTGTCCAAAATATTTGTGACTTCTTTAAGGGCACGGTGATGATAGTTTGTAGAGTGATTACCTTTCCAGTCCATTGAGGTACTTAACACTGTTATAGTCTCCTAACATAATGATATACATATCTATTTTATATATTCTCATCCCATTCCTTTACTAGATTGTGTGTATTAGGTTGTGGAATTTGTTAGATATCTGTTGCGCTGTCAGATCTAGAAGCATATGCATGTCGATACACATGGTTAGCAGATGTTATTGCGAGTGTATGTGACCAATACAATTGGATTTCTCTGTGTTTTTCAACCTTTCAAACACACACACAGCAACGCACCCATTTCCTGTCACGACCCATTAATCTTACAGTGCATGTTGGTGATACACACCCTACTCTGTCTGCTCACCCTGGGATGGAACAAAACGGAAACAGCTCAGCCCATCATGTCACGGTGTTTACACTACTGTAGCACCACACACACACACACACGCACTACAACCAGCTGAGGGCGGGAGTGTCTTAATTAAAAGTTCCAACCCTACACGCACTACAGTAAGAGTATGATTAAATGCAGCTGTGGGTTAATCATGGCGTATTCAGAGACTTCAATTAGAGAAGCAAAAAAACGATTGTCACATTTCCTCCTAAGGTGAAGAAATGTATTGCCTTAGCGTCGATAGCGATACAGATTATTGGAGGACCAAAAAAGCCGATACCGATTAAATCTGCCTATTTTTTTTATTTGTAATAATGACAATTACAACAATACTGAATTAACACTTAATATAAAACATCAATAAAATCAATTTAGCCTCAAATGAATAATGAAACATGTTCAATTTGGTTTAAATAATGCAAAAACTAAGTGTTGGAGAAGAAAGTCATATGTGCCATGTAAGAAATGTGCCATGTAAAAAAGCTAACGTTTAAGTTCCTTGCTCAGAACATGAGAACATATGAAAGTTGGTGGTTCCTTTTAACATAAGACTTCAATATTCCAAGGTAAGAGGTTTTAGGTTGTAGTTAATTTAGTATTTATAGGACTATTTCTCTCTCTATACCATTTGTATTTCATACACCTTGGACTATTGGATGTTCTTATAGGCACTATAGTATTGCCAGTGTAACAGTATAGCTTCCATCCCCCTCCTCGCCCCTACCTGGGCTCGAACCAGGAACACATCGACAACAGCCACACTCAAAGCATCGTTACCCATCGCTCCACAAAAGCCGGCAGTCCTTGCAGCGCAAGGGGAATAACTACTCCAAATCTAAAAGCGAGTGACGTTTGAAACCGTATTAGTGCACACCCAGCTAACTAGCTAGTAATTTCACATTGGTTACACCAGCCATTAGGCTGATTGGCTTGAAGTCATAAACAGCGCTGTGCTTGCGAAGAGCTGCTGGCAAAACGCACAAAAGTGCTGTGTGAATGAATGACTACGGGCCTGGTGCTGCTCAGTCAGACTGCTCTATCAAATCAGACTTAATTCTAACATAATAACACACAGAAATACGAGCCTCTGGTAATTAATATGATCGAATCTGGAAACTATCATTTAAAAAACAAAAAGTTTATTATTTCAGTGAAATACGGAACCATTCGGTATTTTATCTAACAGGTGGCATCCCTAAGTCTAAATATCCTTGTTACATTGCACAACCTTCAATGTATGTCATAATTACGTAAAATTCTGGCAAATTCGTTCGCAATGAGCCAGGCAGCCCAAACTGTTGCATATACCCTGACTCTGCATGCAATGAACTGAACGCAAGAGAAATGACACAATTTCACCTGGTTAATATTGCCTGCTAAATTGGATTAGTAGTTATAACTAGTGATTATGGTTGTTTTTTTATAACATAAGTTTAATGTTAGCTAGCAATTTACCTTGGCTTCTACTGCATTCGTGTAACAGGCAGGCTACTCGTGGAGTGCGATGGTTAGAGCGTTGGACTAGTTAACTGTGCGGTTGCAAGATGTCAGCTCAGGGGTTTCAAAGGTGAAAATCTGTCGTTCCGCCCCTGAACAAGGCAGTTAACCCACAGTTCCTAGGCAGTCATTGAAAATAAGAATGTGTTCTTAACTGACTTGCCTAGTTAAAAAGGTATAAAAAAAATATATATATATATATATTTTTAAATAATCGTAAATCGGTGCCCAAAATTTCCAATTTCCTATTGTTATGAAAACTTGAAATCGTCCCTAATTAAAAATCGGCCATTCCGATCGGTCGACCTCTAGTATCAATACTACGTCACCACTAGACAAACTTCCCTGAATTTCGTACATGGGGCCTGTTTGTTTATAGCCTGAACATTAGGCTACACCGGAAACATGGAAAGGATGCCCTTGAACAGGGGGAATCCAATTAAGTAATCTCTGACCTTGGTTGACAATACACCAGACAAGAACACTAGCATTTTCACAAACTTGGAAAATGCACCGAAAATAAGAATGTTGACAACAAAGAGGGTGAGATGGGGGAGTGCTGGGGGGGAAAGAGATAGTTGCCAGCAGAGTGCACTTTATCTGATTGGATGAGTCAAGGACAATCCTTTGTGGACACATACTGTATGAAGTGTGATACCAATGGAGGAGAAAACAAGATCCAAAATTAGGCATATTTTGCCCCTGTTGACTTGTTTTGGAAATGATTGGGGCAGCCTTCTCTGTCAAGAGCATTCAAGGGCAAATATGGAAAAACTTGGGGCACAAAGCCCCTCTGACCCCATGTATTTCTGACACTGACATTGCACATCTTGAATATGGTCAATATTTGCCTTTGTGAGTGTGAATATACTAGAATGCTGCTCTGCATGCTTCAAACTAACAAAATACAATATTAAGTGTTTATACACTGCTCAAAAAAATAAAAGGAACACTTAAACAACACAATGTAACTCCAAGTCAATCACTTCTGTGAAATCAAACTGTCCACTTAGGAAGCAACACTGATTGACAATAAATGTCACATGCTGTTGTGCAAATGGAATAGACAACAGGTGGAAATTATAGGCAATTAGCAAGACACCCCCAATAAAGGAGTGGTTCTGCAGGTGGTGACCAGACCACTTCTCAGTTCCTATGCTTCCAAGGCTGATGTTTTGGTCACTTTTGAATGCTGGCGGTGCTTTCACTCGAGTGGTAGCATGAGACGGAGTCTACAAACCACACAAGTGGCTCAGGAAGTGTAGCTCATCCAGGATGGAACATCAATGCGAGCTGTGGCAAGAAGGTTTGCTGTGTCTGTCAGCATAGTGTGCAGAGCATGGAGGCGCTACCAGGAGACAGGCCAGTACATCAGGAGACGTGGAGGAGGCCGTAGGAGGGCAACAACCCAGCAGCAGAACCGCTACCTCCGCCTTTGTGCAAGGAGGAGCAGGAGGAGCACTGCCAGAGCCCTGCAAAATGACTTCCAGCAGGCCACAAATGTGCATGTGTCTGCTCAAACGGTCAGAAATAGACTCCATGAGGGTGGTAAATGAGGGCCTGACGTCCACAGGTGGGGGTTGTGCTTACAGCCCAACACCGTGCAGGACGTTTGGCATTTGCCAGAGAACACCAAGATTGGCAAATTTGCCACTGGCGCCCTGTGCTCTTCACAGATGAAAGCAGGTTCACACTGAGCACGCGACAGAGTCTGGAGACACCGTGGAGAACGTTCTGCTACCTGAAACATCCTAAAGCATGACCGGTTTGGCGGTGGGTCAGTCATGGTGTGGAATTTATTTGGGGGGCTGCACAGCCGTCCATGTGCTCGCCAGAGGTAGCCTGACTGCCATTAGGTACCGAGATGAGATCCTCAGACCCCTTGTGAGACCATATGCTGGTGCGGTTGGCCCTGGGTTCCTCCTAATGCAAGACAATGCTAGACCTCATGTGGCTGGAGTGTGTCAGCAGTTCCTGCAAGAGGAAGGCATTGATGCTATGGACTGTCCCGCCCGTTCCCCAGACCTGAATCCAATTGAGCACATCTGGGACATCATGTCTCATTCCCTTGCACCACAGACTGTCCAAGAGTTGGCGGATGCTTTAGTCCAGGTCTGGGAGGAGATCCCTCAGGAGACCATCCGTCACCTCATCAGGAGCATGCCCAGGCATTGTAGGGAGGTCATACAGGCACGTGGAGGCCACACAGACTGCTGAGCCTCATTTGGACATGTTTTAAGGACATTACATCAAAGTTGGATCGGCCTGTAGTGTGGTTTTCCACTTTAATTTTGAGTGACTCCAAATCCAGACCTCAATGAGTTGATACATTTGATTTCCATTGATAATTTGTGTGTGATTTTTTTGTCAGCACATTCAACTATGTAAAGAAAAAAGTATTTTAATAAGTATATTTCATTCATTCAGATCTAGGATGTGTTATTTTAGCGTTCCCTTTATTTTTTTTGAGCAGTGTATAACAATGTCAATTGTGGAAACTCATTGAAGTTCTTTGGACATGTGAGGGGAAATATAATCCAGGATGACATATTTTTCCCACAACCCCACATTCTGAAAGGCTTTGCTATGACTCCCTAACAAGCCACTGTGCATTACCAAAGCACAGGACTCAGTGCAACGCCTGATGGCTCCAAAACACTGTTATTCTCCACATACAAGCAAGGCCTTTCGGCAGTCTCTCTCGGAGTCTTGCTGACATCTTATCTCCTCTTGGCAAATGCTGTCCAATACATTCAAATGTCAGGGGAAGTCACACGCCCCATATAATGTCTGTGTGAAACAGCAGAATGGGAGATAATGAAGCCGGTGTGTGTAGTGCCACAGCGCTAGTGAAAAGACTGCATCTCAACAAGTGAAGAAAATATGATCCGTTGGAACATAGGGATGTTCCTAGTCAATTAACATGGTTGCCTACTCTACTTCCTCCTTAGAAATTATGGCTTTTGGATCAGTACCAGCTAAAAATGTTTCTCTCAACAAGAACAGATTAGCCAGATCTCCTTCTTTCCCTCTATGAATAATTAACTTCCAACCCTGGAAACATATTTGAGTCAAAAGGAAAGAATCTGTTACCACAAACCCTAACAAATCATTAATATCCACCCATGATTTAAATGTGTACATGACACTGCAACAAAATTCCCCCATGGGGACAATAAAGTCAGTAAGTAAGTAATGAATCAAGCCTATAGTTTTAGGACAACATGTCACATTCATTATTAATTTGCATGTGGCATTGAATTATAGATAACAATTTGCCTTTCCAGTAAAATGTATAAGATTATACACAGTGTACAAAACATTAGGAACACATGCTCTTTACATGACATAGAATGACCAGGTGAATCTTGGTGAACGCTATAATCCCTTATTGATGTCACTTGTTAAATCCACTTCAATCAGTGTAGATGAAGGGGAGGAGGATTGTGTACCATTCAGAGGGATTTAAGTGCCTTTGAGCGGGGTATGGCAGTAGGTGCAGGCACACCGGTTTGAATGTGTCAAGGGTTTTTCATCCTCAACCGTTTCCCGTGTGTATCAAGAATGGTCCACCACCCAAAGGCCTTCCAGTCAACTTGACAACTGTGGGAAGCATCCCTGTGGAATGCCTTCGACACCTTATAGAGTCCATGCAACTCAATATTAGGAGGGTGTTCCTAATGTTCTGTACACACAGTGTACAATGATCGGAGGCTCTGAGCATATAGCCTAAGCCTAGAGGACATTAATTGCTATAGTGGTGACCAATTTAATCCCAAACTCTCCCTTTGAACACAAATCTGTGCTTTTAAAATTGCGTTTGGAGTGGACATTGGTGGGCTTATCTTCTTAGTTTATGAAAGAACATTGTCATGGTCCTCTTAGGAGAACCGTTTCCTCAGTAAACATTTGATTTCCAGTCACAGAAGGCAGTGCTGGGTCTGGGTCATATCCTCTTTTCCACAGAAAGCAAACATCATGGTGAACCATCACAGACTCTAGGCGGCATCCTCTCCATTCACACACTCTTAAGGACACACCAGGGAACATGTGCCTCACACACAGCTCTGCTGCTGCTCTGTTTAGTTCTGCCATTAGTCTGACAGCCCTGACATCAAAATGACTATCTGATCCAACATAACATTGGGTGAACCAATTCGATGCTGAAGGGATTGTTTAAAGCATTATTCTTTACACCCTTCAAATGAACCGTGATCAGACACGGTAGGGTAGGTAAAACCAATATGGCGTAACATTGAGTTGATTCAACGAATCAAAACACATGAGAAGAGTCATCACCATAAGGACAGTTGAAGACAGGGGGAAAGGATGTACTTTTACAGTATTCGAATGAGCGCATGTCCCAGTCCGTTGTATGGATTGGAGTCATTACTGTACTAAAAGACAAATAGGAAAATGAAAGGCTCAAACTTGGCCATCATGAATAACATAAGTCAACAAACACCCATGATTAATGCAAATGAGTGGGAATATTAGCTCACCAAGGAGAGCCATGAAACATGGTTCATTCTACTTTATCAGCGAATGAGAGTTCAAGTGGAATCAAACAAAATAATTAATTAGGATGATAAATTATGCACCAGTAATTTCAATATGGGGATTTAACAACACAATAACAATTTATGAGGAGCAAATGAAATCCAAGTCCTGATAATTTAAGCAGCCCTTGCCATCTCTGAAACACTTCATCTGCAGTGGAATGTTTCTGTTTCCATCGTTGAACAAACAAACAGGACACCAGTTAGGAATTGCAGGGGAGCTCAATGCTCAGGGCAACACAAGGCCCACAGCAGCTTCAGGCAGATCAATTACTCACTTTGTGTTCACACACACGAAAAAAACAGACCATCAGAGCAGGTAAAAAAACAAAACAGATGGAGTGGGACCTTAAAAGGGCAAAGAATAATGAGGTCAAACATTTGATGCCATGTTTATGAAATAGCCTACATGGGTCAGTAAAAGTCTATTCTAATGCACGCTACTACATCACAGGGGACATCCTGTCTATATGTGTCATGTTTTCAGGAGGTCTGAGTGCTGAATGAATTCAAATCAGATTAGAATGATGTAAATACAGATCACTAACTACATGTAGCCTACCATATAAATCAAGTAATGTTTGCATCAGAGCCATAGATATCTAGCTAGGCTGTGTAAAATACAAAAAGAAAAGAAGTCAGCGAGTGGGCATATCATGAGAATGACAATTGTAATTTACAGTGTCACATTGTGTGATTAGCCTTTTCATTTCTGTCAAAATGAATAGAAAATTCTGCCGGATGTCCAGAACTATGAAAGTGCATTCTAATAGCGTAAGAGGTCTTAGTCGACACAAACAAGTTGTATTCTAAACCCAGTTGAAGACAAAAAAAGTTCTTAATTTGTTTGATAAGATCACTGTCTCAGGGTAACCCATTTCACGTTTGGGAACCACTGTAACATTACTAGACTCTCAGAACTAACAGTGCGTGACTGAAACTGCAGTGATGAGGACTAGTATGTTGATACTATATACAACTTTTAGTAAACATTACATTCTATATAGTTGAAAATGTCTTAAGAAAATTATCCATCACAGTTACATTCTTATTTCACTTCGGTGGACCTTTCGTAGGCTCTCGATAGAGTCCTAGCGGAACCATAAATTTAAATAAAAAAAACTGGAGCTGGACCCCTCCCAGCTAGGTAACGTTAACGCTGCTAGCCTAGCTCGCTCGCTACCATTTCCTCAATCCGATTAGCGAGCTAGCTAGCGATGAAACACTTTTCTTTCTGTATGAATCAGAATGCCCAAACTTACCTTTAATGGTCCACATGCCATTAAACAGCAAGAATTGAATCAAGACCACATCGATTAAATTCATTGTTAGTACATTGACACCGCGAATGCTTTACTGTTTCGATTTGCACTTCTTAAAGGCGCAGTCTGCGCTCTGTTTATGGCAGTACCTTCACAACCGCCTGACGTCAAGCGCAGGCAAGCACTAGTCCCTCCTACCTCACTAGCGCAACAAAACCTGTTTACTTTTATTTGATAGGGCCGCTTATATTTGTTGAAAACAATTAAAGTATAATAAATTCAACAGCGACAAGCCAAACCACTTTTCAATATCAAGTTAGCCTACAAATTAATTGTATTTATTTATTAGGATCCCATTAGACAACGCCAGTGGCGACAGCTAGTCTTTCGACATATAACGAAAGAGAAATTACAGACAAAATACTTGACAATTTGCATACATTTAAAAACATTAACATGTTTTGTGTGTGTGCAGCTATCAGTTGCACATACATGTTAGTACATTCAAGCAACAAGTAGGTCACGTGGGGGAGAGGCGTAGTCCTGTGAGGTGTAGCTTTGTTTTTTGAAACCAGGTTTGCTGTTCACTTGCGCTATATAAGATGGAACGGATTTCCATGCACTCATGGCTTTGTATAATACAATATCATGTATTGACAATAATGCATTTGTCTTGGACGGAGTTTTAAAAATATCCCTGTACCCTGATTTAATGGAATATGATTTCAGTATTGAATACAGTACATCCCTACAGTAGATTCCACCGTGAAATGTCAATGTATATATGAATTGGGGGGAAACATTTTCAAAAATTCAAGGAAAAATCGTTAGAGGTGTGTGGCCTCACATGCATTTGCACTGCTCAGAGACAGCTGTGTGTTGAATTCAATGTGACTTTGTTGAATGTGCCTGCATAACATGTCCTGGCTACCTACACCTGCCCTTGCTTGTTCTCTGCATTTGCCTCTGTGCTGATCGTCTTTGTTGAGATTCCCTAAAAACAACCACTTCCATACATCTACAACCAGAGGTGACTGTTTTGTAACAGGTTAGGAGAACTTACACAGCAGGTTAGGAGAATTAACGTAGCAGGTTAGAATAATTAGGTTAAGGATACGGTTGGGAAAGGGTTAGCGAAAACACACTCCTTGTAACACCAACTATTGACTGCAAAAAATGCGTCTCTTATTTCCCATCGACATACTGTACATCAGACATACAGCGTTGATCTTTTCACTGTGTAGCTTCTGCCACTGTGTGGCTAAAAAAAAGCCACTACACTGACTGAACTGGAAACCTCAACTTGTCAGTCTGCTGCTGCTACCAGATACAAGGTGATGAAGACCCACGCACCTCTTCCTTCCCTGTGCACGCACGCACACACATTTTGTGAAGGTATTACTTCAGCCATTAGAATTCTATTCATATAAAAATGAAAATAAATTAACAAGGAAACAGTAAATGTCATTCGCATGAATGATGCGCCCCCCATGGGCCAATTGAGATAGTGTGTGACTAACACAATTCAGTTAATTACTATAAACTCCTGCATTGGGCCAATCGGTATAATTTTGTAAATGCCAGATGTCTAAGGCAAGACGCATCGTTAATCCAAGTTTCGTCAAAATAGGGCAAGTGGTGTCTGAGATATCATGTGGGTTAGCTAGACTCACATCCCTGAGCATGTGTACCACATTTCAACGCTCTGAGTCAAACAGATCAAGAATTAAACATGTGCCGTTAGCACCACTGTTTAGTCATATTAATGTTCTTGTAGTGACGGCATTCCCGGCTCTTTCAGTGAGCCGGCTCGTTCGGCTCAGCTCACCAAAACGGCTCTTTAAAAAAATATGTTTTGTATTTTTTAAAGTCAAACAGTTTGCGATAGTTTGACTATGGTTGGTGTTAAAACAATTCTAATTAAATCATACTCTACCTTAACCATGTTATGAAAAATTATGCGATTAAAAATTTGCATTTAAAGTATAACTTCTCAATGTATATAAACAAAGTGCATATAAATCTAACCATTCAAAACGAATACAATCTGAACAGCATAATATAATATTGCACCATAAAGAAAATAAATTTGCAAAACTGCAGCATCCCAAATTGAAATTAATGTAAAAAAGGATGCTATTACACATGTGCATTTAAAGTGTAACATTTCAATATATATATAAACAAAGTGCATATAAATGTAACAATTCAAAACAAATATAATCTGAACATAGACTATTGCACCATATCAAAGAAAAATAAATAACAATGTGCAAAACTGAAGCATCCCACTTAAAACATTAAACTGGTCCCTCTTTTCTCTCTTCTTTATTTCCATGTTATAACCAGCAGCAGACAGCAACGCTGACCATATTTTGCTTTTGAGAGATTTGCATTTAGAAAGGAGGGAACGGATGTGGCCGCTATGCAGAGTCTCCCTGTCATGACTTCAGTAAGCCGTGGGTAAGACAGAGGCCTTGTTCTTCCACCAGCTCAGAGGATCTGCAGATCTTTGTAGGGGCTCCTCCAAATAGGATCGGACCTCCATTATGGCATTCCTTTGACCGCCTTTCCTTCCAGTTCTCTGCTGTCAATGACTGGAATGAATTGCAAAAATCACTGAAGCCTTATCTCCTTCTCCAACTTTAAGCATCAGCTGTCAGAGCAGCTTAACGATCACTGTACCTGTACACAGCCAATCTGTAAATAGCACACTGAACTACCTCATCCCCATATTGTTACTTATCCTCTTGCTCTTTTGCACCCCAGTATCTCTACTTGCATGTCATCATCTGCAATTATTTCACCTCTATGGCCTATTTATTCCCTTACCTCCTGTCATGGCTGTTGAAAGGAGAGGACCAAGGTGCAGAGTGGTGAGTGTACATTTTCGTTTATTAATCAAAACGACGCAGAACAAAACAAATAACACTACAAACACAAACCATGCTCCTCAAAGGCTATCTGCCCTAAACAAAGTCTACTTCCCAAAAAGACAGATGGAAAAAGAGCTACCTAAGTATGGTTCTCAATCAGACAACAATAGACAGCTGCCTCTGATTGTGAACCACACCCGGCCAAACACAAAGAAATAGAGAACATAGAAATAAAGAAACTAGAATGCCCACCCTTAGTCACACCCTGGCCTAACCAGAATAGAGAATAAAAGCCTCTCTATGGCCAGGGCGTGACACCTCCCTACTCTTCTACATTTGCACACTCTGTACATAGATTTTTCTATTGTGTTATTGACTGTACGTTTGTTTATGTGTAACTCTGTGTTGTTGTTTTTGTCGCACTGCTTTGCTTTATCTTGGCCAGGTCGCAGTTGTAAATGAGAACTTGTTCTCAACTGGACTACCTGATTAAATAAAGGTGAAATCAAAATTAATAAAATGGCATCTGCTGAGGGATTCCTTCGTGCTGCATCCCCAGTTGCTCTTTCGTTAAACAACATCCAAACAGCAGACGTTTGTGGTACTACTGCTGGTGCTTCTGCTCCATCTGATCCCTCTTATTCCTGTTGCCCTGATGCCTGAGCCAGCTGACTGCTGGGGCTGTCCCTCCCTGCTGCTGAGGTTATTCTTCGAAGAACCTCATCAATCGCTCTGGCATCACTGAAAGCTAACTTCTTAAACCTGGGGTGAAGTGCAGTGGTTTCTGATAGCACGTGATTATATTCCATTCTGTGGAACTTTCTGTCCAGTGATGAACATAGGGTGTCCATCAACACTGTCACATGTCCTGTGGTTACATTTGCTTCTCTCTAGCGGCTGGCTGTGATTCGCTGCAGACCCTGACACAGGAGTATCATTTTTCAGGCTGTCATATAGCTGAAAAGAGAGAACAGTAACTTATTAGTTCAGGTTCATGTTTTGTCTACTGATACTACATTCTCATCTACTGCTCATATACATATATAATACTGGATTAAATAATGATGTAGTAATAACTGCTTACTGTACCTCTCTCCACTGATCTCCACAGTGACCTGCCAAAGGGTTCCAGGACTCTGCACACTGCCTCCACCACATCCCTTTCCTCTTGGGTCAGAGCATCAACAGGTGCACATCTCTACCCTGACAATGGCCAGGGTAGAGATGATGGCATCCTTTGACTCAAGAAACCGCTTCAACATATAAAATGTTGAATTGCACCTTGTTGTGCAGTCTGGTTTAGGCCTCCGCTCAGGCATCCCCATCTGGCTTTGTGTAAACGTGAGTTTTTCAGTACCTACTGTGCTCCAGTGGAAGTATTCCACAGATGCTTTCACTTTGTCCACACTTTGTCCGTCACCTTCAGAGCATCTCTTACAATCAGGTTGATTGTGTGGGCAAGACATGGATGATGGGTACATTTAAACATTTTCATGGCTTTGGTTATGTTAGCTGCATTGTCGCTAATACAATATACCACTTTTCCATATACTTGCCATTCCCTGGCCACTCTAAACAGTTCCTCTCAACAGTTCTCTGAGGTGTGTCTGTCGCTGAACTCAAAGCAGTCCAGAAGACAGCTAGATATCGAAAAATCTTCAATTAAGTGACATGTAACCGACATGTAAGAAGTGTTTACCCTTGATGTCCAGCAGTCAGTGGTAAGGCAAACTGCAGTAGCTTTTTGGACTCTTTCCCGCACTGACGCCTGTGTGCTCTCGTAAAGTTGTGGACCAAGTGATTTTGAAAGGGTTTTCCGGCTTGGAATTGTATTCATTCGATTTAGACTATTGTTATAATTTCTAAAACCTCTGTCCTCCACATTCGAAAATGTCTGGAAATCGGTGGCAATCATTTTAGACAATGCAATATAAATGTGGCCTTGTTTTGCTACAGACATTGGCATAAACTGGTCCATAGAAGACTGCGTTGCTGTGTGTCGTGGAGTAGGCCTACTTGACTGAGTGGATACATCTCCCCGTGTGGAGTAGTTGGCTCCACCACTATCACTAGCAGGCCCGCTAGTTTCTTGAAGCTCCTCTACAGCTAGCTTCACAGTTGGGTGCCGGTGTAGGTTGTGCGTAGAACCAGCTTTATATGAGATTTTGTTTTGGCAAATTCTACACTGCTCTAACATTGTCTACATTATTAAAATGCTACTGAGCTTCCGACTCATTTTCCAGGTGTTGTTTTTCCAGCTGTCCTTCCTTACTCTCTCTCCTCGGCTTCTAAGTGTGTGACTGTGAGTGAGTTGCCTCGGCCTTCGCTCGCGCATCTTTGGTTCATTGGTTGACACTGCGTGTCTGATTGACAGGAACAACAGGTTGTTAGTCTGAGCAGACATAACGAATGTGTGTGCTCTTGAGAATTTAGGCCTATATTATTTTATTTATATTTTCGTTCTTTGAATTAGTTCATTCTATTCATTTAAATATTTTGATTATTCATAAATTATTTTTTTTGTATATTTTTATAAATATATTCGGCTCTTCTGATGTGCGAGCGTGCTCCCAACGCTCACCTTCAACAGCCGACTCGTTCGCGAACGACCCATCACTATGTTCTTGCATATGTTGAGTCTTGACAGTGTTTGCAGCATGTGCAACAAATTGTGTTTCAATATGAATATCCTTCACTGATGTATATGCATTTAAGTGCCAGGCCATGCATAGGTGAACGTTTATTGGTCAATAGTGGCCATGTTGTTTTCGGTACTAGTCTGGAAAATATTGCATTAAGAGGGATTTGTCCATAAATGCCATATGTAAAGTTTTGTACAGATCGGCCATTCGTTGCCAGAAGAGTAGCATTTTAAGTGTTTTTCACAAAAGTCTAAATTGCGGAAAATCCAACGTGGCGGACCTTATGTGTCCCTGATGCAAATGTGTTCCTTGTGAGGAGAGGGGCCTATGTACCGAATTTCATGACTTTAGGTCAAACAGGGTGAGGAGCGTGACCTTCGAAATGTTCATTTTCAATCTCTTATTATAGCCACCATCTGGCCAATCAGAGTGATTTTGTAAATGCCTGCTCTCTATGGCAAGACTCATTATCCACCCAAGTTTCGTTCAAATCGGCCCAGTGCTTTCTGAAAAATCGCATGTGATTAAAATGAACATATAAACGAAAGGATGGAGACAGATCCACAGTCCCCTCCCCGATTTAATCGTGGGGGCCAATTAATATTAATGTAAAAATGTCAGGAAACCATGCCGAGAAAGCATTGCAATTTGTTGCAAACGGATTAAAAATGTACAGAACACACCCAAATTATGAAAATCAGCACTCACGTCTCCAGTTATTCTCTACTGCCTCTCCTTGGCCTGAAGAGGCATTTCTTCCAGAACTCTGTGGGCTCTTCTACAGTGACGTCACTGGCAGAGATGTCATGGCGTCTGTGGGGCTGAAGCTGGAATTAAGCTAGCTTAAGGCTGTCGACAGTGTGTACATCGAAATGGAGAAAAATGCAAACCTGCATCGAGATGTTGGAGGAAGTACTCTATGTGCTACTATTGCAGGAGAGATGGGCGATATTAAAACAGTTGGCGGAATGAAGGGAGCGACCGATACGTGCAAGAATAGTGAGCGTTCTCTCAGTACTTTGGTTAGTTGTACTACTAGCTCCAGTAGTGCCCCTAGCACTGCTAATAATGAAATCTCCAGTGTTGAGAAATTAGATATGGCAGAAATGATCGAGTCTCTCTCGGTGCAAGAGAAGAACATTCAATCGAGTGGTTGGTCGGAGACATTGTCCTCTGGATCTGGAGATAATTTGAGTAACGGGATGGGATATGGCACGCAACTGGCTACAGGAAATAACGAGGGTGCCACCTCAAAGTTAGTAAACAATAAAACGGATGGCGAGCCTTCCTCAATGGGGGTAAGGATTACAGATGGTGAAGCTGAGTTGTTGGGTCGTGAGTCAGTTGAACCAGCGAAGCTGGCAAAACCGACACACCTATGTTCGGACAAAACAAATACGGGAAACGTCAAATGTGGAGTTGCGATTGACAAAACCATATGCGAGGGTTTGCAGAGTGGGAGTGACCCGTGCATCGCGGCAGAATCTAGGAGCGCTGACTCACTTGAGTCCTTCTCGAACCTCAACTCCTGTCCCAGTTTCGATCTCAACAGTGAAGGGTTGGAGGACAGGGGGCTGGCAATAACACTACAGAGCGAGTATGGGGCTGATGGAACTAAGATCCCGTGCACCAAGGACCGGGGCGCTGGCCAGTCCATATACCACATCAAGTGGATCAAGTGGAAGGAGGAAAACACACCTATCATTACCCAGAATGAGAACGGTCCATGCCCATTGCTGGCAATTATGAATGTACTATTGCTGGCATGGAAGGTAAATGACTGACATCATAACCAGACCTCTGAGACAAGTTTACATGTGGTGTGCGTGATGCCATTTGGAACATTTTCACATCTACTATTTGTCAATACTAAATTCCTAAGAGAGAAGTAATTCTGAAGCTGGTCGTCATAACTACGCTATCTGTTGTATTATCAGTTTTAAATAAAAATGGAATGATCAGTAGTAAAATAATCTATTGTCACCTGCCAGAATATAGAATACCATGAAAAGTTGAAGATTCATAAATAATCTTCCTTCATTTGGGCAGAATTTAAGTCAAAGTTCAAATTATACCACTCGTATTCATTCATCTTTATTTTCTCTTAATACTCAATTATTGTAATTTTATGATGGAGTTTGTTGACAGGTCACATTGACCAATTATACAATAGACCCAGTTGTATATATTTTCCCCATGCTGTGGCCTTGGCAGCTTAGTCTCTCTTATAAGTAGTCTCAGAGCTTCCAATTTAGTCATTTTTAAGCCTCTGGTTTTATTTACATCATAAAGATAATGTTTATTTATTGTCAGTGACAGTTGGTTGGCAGGCGGTGGAGATTCTGATTCAGTATGTGGCTTCACAACTTAAACTGCAGCTCTGTGTCTGAAACCTTCCCTAAAACTTCACTACCTACTGTGAAAATGGGTGACATGAAAGTGACTGTAAACAGGATTCTTTGCTTCAAACGCCTGGGTGTGTGCTGACAGTTGTGCAACTGCTAACAATGCACTTCTGGTGACTTTAAACACAGTTTTCCACTTCCCAGGTGTGGGTGTATTTACTGTGAACCATAATCATGGGGGAGGGAGATTCCTGTCAGCCAGGTTCTATTGGCCTGACTAACTTTAGTCATATTGTTTGGTTTGTTAAGTAATGTATGTGGTTCCATTACAGGTGAAGATGCCACCAATGATGGAGATCATAACTGCTGAACAGTTGATGGAATATCTTGGTAAGTACAAGTGGGAATCTGTTTACGAAACCGAAGACCCAAGTGTCATTTAAATCAGTGACCTGTTCTTTCGGTGCTCTCCTGGAGGGTGAAATGTACAGTTTATTCCTGGTCTCTAGTATTTCTCTAAGTTTATGGACAGTTGTGACCTGTTTTTTTTTTTTTTTTAAGCCTGATACAAATTCAAGCCACCTTGACGGTGCTCAAATGCAATGGGAAATACTGTCTTTTTCTTTGGTTTTGAACCTGCCTGGAAGGTCCATGTCACAAATTGCTAGTCTGGCTGTAACCGTAGTACACCAGTGCAGTGGAGCATTGAGCTGTAGTAGAAACTAGCCTGGGAAGTGCAATGTGACCTTAATGACAGAGTACTGGAGGGCTGTAATTATGTCCCACTGCCTGGGAAGGCATTACTGTATGAATAATCACAGGACCTGCCTCACTGCCTGCCTGGCCCTTCAGTTTTATTATACTAATTTCCTCACCTCCCTTCAGTAGACTGTGGATTTGCTGCCTCTCCTAGCTTTAGGATAAATTGCTATATAATATGGATTTCATATGATTTAAGCAATGGCACACAGTAATTGCATAGCTGCTGTGAAATCACCAATATGCCAATATTACCTGAGTTTTCCTTATAAATTAACAAAACCTCCACTTGATTCTTAGCCAGTGAATACAATGGAATATTCTGTAATAAATTCAATACTGTATCTGGATCATTATACGCATTCTGGTCGTCACATTGCTGCTAGACCTACCCTCAGGAGAGTGCATATGTACTTGTACACCCATTAGTTATATGCCTGGAGTCCCCACAGATGTGGTGGGTAGGTTTAGGGTCATAAAATATTGTATGGATGAAGGGCGGGCAGGCGAGTTGAATAAAGAGAAAACAATGCATAAAAAATCCATAAATGTGCAATTCATATCTATAGACTACATTGAGGTTTTCATTTAATTATTTCTGTCTGGCGTTAGGCCCTAAAGCTTAGGCTACACACTAACTGTAGTGCCCTAAATACACGGCAATTGCCAAATGCATTTGGGGACTTGGGCAGAAAAGTTCAAATCGATCCACTGAGGCAAAAAGGACAATGTCGGAGTTTAATTCAATAATAGAAAATCTGCGAAATGGAGCGTTGATGTTTGGGGAATATGTAGTAAAGTAGTAAAGGGAGGATGGCAGTTCTGGCTATGTCATGTGTGATGATTCAACAGTCTCAAGACGGGGAATTCAAAATGGCACATCAAGGGAACTACTGTTCAGATGTGTTAACTGAAATAGTAGCCTAACTGAAATGTGGATTGACTGTAGGTCTATAACCTCTCACATCGCCTAATATAATATTAACTCCTGCAGAATTAGTAATAATTATTGTTTCTTTCAGCATCTTGAGAGAATGAATGTGCGGTTAGGGACCGTCTATAAAGGTGGCGGTGCTATCTTTATCAGCATCATAAAAGTGTAAGCCATCACTTTACCTTTATTATTATTATCTTATTATTTAAACCACATAAAATATTTATCCAAGCCGGATTGAGATCTTATCAAAAACATGTTGAGCTGTTTTAATTTTCTAAACTGGTGAAACTGATGTAATTTAGACATTTTTGCATGTAAAATCTTTCATGTTTTTTTAAGTCATTCAATTTTCTCCTTGGTCCCAGAACGTATTTGCTGTGTGAGAGAAGCAGAGATGAAAGACAACAATTTTAACAAAGTCAACTATACTGAACAAAAATATAAACGCAACATGCAGCAATTTCAACCATTTTACTGAGGTACAGTTCATATAAGGGAATCAGTCAATTGAAATAAGTTCATTCGGCCCCGATCTATGGATTTCACATGACTAGGCAGTGGCGCAGCCATGGGTGGGCCTGGGAGGGTAGGCCCACATGGGAGCCAGGCCCAGGCCCAGCCAATCAGAATGAGTTTTTCCCCACAAAAGGGCTTTATTACAGACAGAAATACTCCTCAGTTTCATCAACTGTCCAGGTGGCTAGTCTAAGACGATCCCGCAGGTGAGAAGCCGGATGTGGAGGTCCTGGGCAGGCGTGGTTACACGTGGTCTGCAGTTGTGAGGCCGGTTGGACGTACTGCCAAATTCTGTAAAACAGTGTTGAAAGTGGCTTATGGTAGAGACAATTAACATTAAATTCTCTGGCAACAGCTCTGGTGGACATTGCTGCAGTCAGCATGCCAATTGCACGCTGTGGCATTGTGTTGCGTGACAAAACTGTCCATTTTAGAGTGGCCTTTTATTGATGAAAAACAGCTCACCCGTGCATCGCTAATACCCATGTGAGGTCAGGTGGTATGGTCCAGTATAGACTGACCAGGAGGACTGAAGAATCCCTGTGGACCAAGCCCTGCTAACGTCAGGGAAACAGGAGCTGTGTTCTTTCTCCTTGCGGAGCACGCTGACCCCACTGCCTCCCTCCGTAGCTGGGTGCTGTTATGATGAAGAACCAGGGGTGTCCTGTTACTAAAGGCATTCTCATCTAAGCTATAGAGAGAGAAAAATCTGTCACTATAGCCAAGCCCTCTTTTCATGGCAGTGGTCAGTTTGGCTTCAATTTTACCAGCTCTATAATTCTTTGACTGGTGCTATGACTAGTGTCCCGTTTTGAGTGTGTTCTAGCTAAATGCATCATATAAAGACTGTTAGGCGTCAATAACAACTCTAACTATAAGAGAAATGGAGTCACCAGCTGCTGAGTTCTGAGAGACGCCAGAAGTCCTGAAATGTATCCACATTAGTCATGCCATGGGAGTTGTTTACTTTCATATGATCATTTGGGAGTTCGGTATAGAGGTCAGTTTGTACCAAAGACTCCTGACTGTTTGTGCTACATTGTCCTACATTCTGCATGTGATTAGCAGATTCAACTGGTTTTTATTTAATCTGTATTAGTCATTATGAGCCAAGACACAGACTGTCGTTAATTTATGGCTATGGATATTTCTCACCATGGTTTAATTACAGTGTACACTGTCGTGCTTCATTGGGGGACAGATTAGTTAGATAGCTACCAATAATATAAACAGCTAAATGTGATTGGGGAAACAGAGGGATGATTCTTCATTGTCAAGAAATATATTTTTGATGTCAGTCATGGGAATGTTCATTACATTTCTCAGTTTGCTGCTTCTCTTCAAGTATTTTTCATTAGGTCTAACTCAAATGTTGTATTGACTTCTCATTAATGTGTTTTGTACCAGGGGTAATAATGATTGTATGCAATAATTTAGTTACCTTTTGGTTAGATGTTACATTTTTAGGATGCATTGGCTAGGAAAATGTCATTGAGAATTAGTAATTTTGTCTGTTGTTGAACTCTGTTAATGGGAGAGCCTTGTGTTTCCTCCCCACAGAATCTGCCTCTGAGTGCATAGCGCTTGGTGTCCATGACTGATAAATTATAATTGAATTGCATGCATTAGAGTTCGGTTCATTTTGCTGGAAGAAAAAGTATAATCTACAGTGTGTGCATTTAATTGTCAGACAACACTATGACCAGGCAAATCTAATTTGACCTTCTTCAAATACTTTTTTATAAGAGAGGAGGCAAACAATAAACTGTAAACTGTACCCTGCTGGCCAACTGACATGAAACCCTGAGAGAGGAGACCATTCAGACTGACCCAAAGCATTAGCACATTGAGAGACAGAGGTAGCCTAGTGTGTGGGTCTGATGGAACACAGAACTCACTCCAACCCCATAGCTCTATGTTCAATACCAGTAAGAAGCCACAGAGAGGCCTTTACCCCCTCTCCCACCCACTCAGGGCCCTCTCCCCCATTGTGCCCCAGATGGAATCCCCTGATTGCTCCCTCTGTCTGCAGCTCTGCACCTTGCTCATCTGCTCCTACAGATACCCATGGTTGATTCCAAGTTCAGTGTAAAAACACTCCCTGTCTCGTTTGAGCACCCTGACTCAGTGAGCACTTCAACCCTTCTGCAAATCACAGGTGACAAGCAGTAATGAAGCACAGCGTTTTCATTTCATGCGACTCCTGTTTTTCCGACTGTCGTGTTAGATTTCCTCGGAGGAATGCTCATGGTTGTAGCCATCCCTCTTCAGTACATTGCCGACCTTTAACTGCGTTATGCAGGCTGTGTATGCGTATCATCCCAGATATGCCTCTGAGTCGTCTCTGCTCTTCTTTCACAAGTGCCCATAAATTGCAGCTCCGTGTTTGTGGAGACTGCTTTGTCTTTACTCCAGCTATTGGCTGAGAGCTCATAATGAATGGATTGGTCCCTGGTCAAACATTCATGTTGTGTAATGTCCAGGAGCAGGCAGATAGGTCTGTCTCCTAGCCTCACCACTGCACTTCATTACGCACAGTTATTGTTTTATGCCCAGACAAAAAACAATGGCTTGTGAAAAAGAGCTGCTCACAAAGAGCCCCATTTAACGTGGGCTGATTCAGGCGCTGTATTAATAACTACTGTGAGGCCCATAGGGGCAGAAGTGGAGGAGATGTATGTTGTATTAAAGAGGCTGCTGGTCGGTGTTGGGATTTAGTACTCTGTGGAGCATGCCAGTGAATCATCATCAGCAGCAGTAGAGGCCCAGGCAGGGAGGGCACAGTCTAGAGTCAGCTGGCAGGGAACGGGGCAGGCGGGGGGGGGTAGGGGGGGTATGGCTGGGGGTTCCCTGGGCATAGAAATGTCAGAGTCAGTTGACTGGCCTCAGCTGGGTGCATTCATGGCCAGGGCTGAGGAAGCCTGTGTCTGAGCAGAGGATATGGAGATCGAATCAGAGTAGCTCCCCGGTTCACAAACACACTGACTACTGGCTCACTTTGTTAAAGTAAGAGCAATCGTTGGATCATGAGAAAAAGTAGGCCTATTTTTGTTTTTCAGATATAAAAGTCTCAGAATCATTATCTTGTAACATAAAATATCTCGCGAGTGGGTATGTTTTTGACAGCTAGACACTGCCGCTATGTGTTGCTCAGAGAGGGGAGGGTGGAGTTGGGTGCGACGTTAATGGTTGGATGACAGGTGCACTGTGATTAGCACCACAGGGCTCTTCACAAGGCTCTCCCTGCCCGCCCCAGTGGCTGCTCTTCCTAGGTCCTACACTAAGCCCTTAAGAACTCTCTAGCGGCTCCCCACTGGCCAGAGCTTGACTGACCCCGCATGCCTGGCCGAGCCCTTCCTGGAAAAACAGCTGGCCAGCGCTTAGCACTCAACATCCCGCTTCTCACTGAGGATTAGACACCTCTTATGAAATCAGAACATAGTCGATAATATCACCTCTTCACTTGGGATTGACGTAAGCAGGCTGTGATGTCACTGGTGAGCGGGCAGGGCTCTACCCTGATGATATTTTCCCTCTCAGCTCCCCTGTGTGTCTGTGGCTGCTTTACTTAGCCTGTATCCCCAGGTCCTCTGATGTTGCTTCCTCCTCTCTCTCTCCCTCGCTCTGTCTCCCCTGCAGGAGACTACATCCTCGATGCCAAGCCGAAAGAGATTTCTGAAGCCCAGCGGCTAAACTATGAACAGGTAAGGACTGTTGCCTTAACACAATCAAAAAGGGCAGTTATTCACTGATCATACGCATGTCTACCGGTTCATCTCTGTGGCTCATGTTGGAGAATCACACAGGCATGCAGGATGAGGCAGGCAGGCTCTAGGTTGTTGTTGGGCACCCCCCCCTCCCTCCCTCTTAGATCTCTGATGGCAGAGCATCAGCCAAAAAGTAAAGCAGCAGCATCACACGATTAACTCGCACCACGCCAAGGGGGCTCACTTGTTCTCACTTCCCAGCCTAAAATATCCCTGCCTTTAGTGACTGCAGTTCCTGTCTTCTTCTATCCAGAAATATATCATATTCTAAATGGCAACGATGCAATGTTAAGATGAGTGTTTATACGGTCATGTGCATTTGCGCAACATTTGCATTGGGAATGAATCTTCAGAAAAACCTCTGAATGTATATTTATGTAAGATGAAAATAGGCAGCATGATGATTATGGTTGTATGGAAAAACAGCCCACTGCCCTGGAGCTGCGTTTAGCCCCTATATAGGTTCCATAAAAAACAGCCCACTGCCCTGGAGCTGCGTTTAGCCCCTATATAGGTTACATAAAAAACAGCCCACTGCCCTGGAGCTACGTTTAGCCCCTATATAGGTTACATAAAAAACAGCCCACTGCCCTGGATCTGCGTTTAGCCCCTATATAGGTTCCATAAAAAACAGCCCACTGCCCTGGAGCTACGTTTAGCCCCTATATAGGTTACATAAAAAACAGCCCACTGCCCTGGAGCTGCGTTTAGCCTCTATAGGTTACATAAAAAACAGGCCACTGCCCTGGAGCTGTGTTTAGCCCCTATATAGGTTCCATAAAAAACAGCCCACTGCCCTGGAGCTGCGTTTAGCCCCTATATAGGTTACATTAAAAAAAAGCTCACTGCCCTGGAGCTGCATTTAGCCCCTATATAGGTTACATAAAAAAACAGCTCACTGCCCTGGAGCTGCATTTAGCCCCTATATAGGTTACATAAGCTGCGTCTTATCAGGCCAACCGCACAACATGGTCATGAGGGGCAGGTCATGTCTCTTCACATCGCTGTGGGAGGGTGCTCAGGGATGCATGGCTGAGTTCAGATCGAGGCCAGTGCTGGGGCTCTGGGTGGTTCACATGGCCTGGCAGGGATGGCTTTATAATTCCCATCCACAATCCCATCCCTATCCCTGCTGCCTGGAATGTGGGAGGGCCATGGCCTTTCTTCCTCTCCTCCTTCTCTCCACTCTGCTGTGGCAAAGAACCAGCACATCTGTGAATGTTATTCTCTTCACGGACGTCATCGCTCGGGGAGGAGAACAGTCATGTGTGCGTGTGTACATACCAGTCTCTCGATTATTGTCCAAGGAGAATGTTCTGACTGCCGTACAGTCGTAGCTCTCCAAGTTCCTGCCAAGAATGCCAGCATCCTGGGGTCGCCTCTTCACTGTTGATGTTGAGACTGGTGTTTTGCGAGTACTATTTAATGAAGCTGCCAGTTGAGGACTTGTGAGGCGTCTGTTTTTCAAATTAGACACTATAATGTACTTGTCCTCTTACTCAGTTGTGCACCGGGGCCTCCCACTCATCTTCCTATTCTGGTTAGAGCAAGTTTGCGCTGTTCTGTGACGGGAGTAGTACACAGCGTTGTACGGGATCTTCAGTTTCTTGGCAATTTCTCACATGGAATAGCCTTCATCACAAGAATAGACTGACGAGTTTCAGAAGGAAGTCCTTCGTTTCTAGCCATTTTGAGCCTGTAATCAAACCCACAAAAATGCTGACGCTACAGATTCTCAACTAGTCTAAAGGTGGCCAGATTTATTGCGTCTTTAATAAGCACAACAGTTTTCAGCTGCACTAACATAATTGCAAACGGGTTTTCTAATGATCAATTAGCCTTTTAAAATTATAAACTTGGATTAGCTAACACAACGTGCCATTGGAACACAGGAGTGATGGTTGCTGATAATGGGCCTCTGTACGCCTATGTGGATATTCCATAAATAATCAGCCTTTTCCAGCTACAATAGTTATTTACAACATTAACAATGTCTACACTGTATTTCTGAACAATTTGATGATATTTTAATGGACCAAAAATGTGCTTTTCTTTCTTTCCAAAAACAAGGACATTTCTAAGTGACCCCAAACTTTTACTGCTCAAAAACATAAAGGGAACACTAAAATAACACATCCTAGATCTGAATGAATTAAATATTTTTATTAAATACTTTTTTCTTTACATAATTGAATGTGCTGACAACAAAATCACACACATTATCAATGGAAATCAAATTTATCAACCCATGTAGGTCTGGATTTGGAGTCACACTCATTGGAGTCACACTCAAAATTAAAGTGGAAAACCACACTACAGGCTGATCCAACTTTGATGTAATGTCGTTAAAACAAGTCAAAATGAGGCTCCGTAGTGTGTGTGTGTCCTCCACGTGCCTGTATGACCTCCCTACAACGCCTGGGCATGCTCCTGATGAGGTGGCGGATGGTCTCCTGATGGATCTCCTCCCAGATCTGGACTAAAGCATCCGCCAACTCCTGGACAGTCTGTGGTGCAACGTGGCGTTGGTGGATGGAGTGAGACATGATGTCCCAGATGTGGTCAATTGGATTCAGGTCTGGGGAACGGGTGGGCCAGTCCATAGCATCAATGCCTTCCTCTTGCAGGAACTGCTGACACACTCCAGCCACATGAGGTCTAGCATTATCTTGCATTAGGAGGAACCCAGGGCCAACCGCACCAGCATATGGTCTCACAAGGGGTCTGAGGATCTCATCTCGGTACCTAATGGCAGTCAGGCTACCTCTGGCGAGCACATGGAGGGCTGTGCAGCCCCCCAAATAAATTCCACACCATGACTGACCCACCGCCAAACCGGTCATGCTTTAGGATGTTTCAGGTAGCAGAACGTTCTCCACGGCGTCTCCAGACTCTGTCGCGTGCTCAGTGTGAACCTGCTTTCATCTGTGAAGAGCACAGGGCGCCAGTGGCGAATTTGCCAATCTTGGTGTTCTCTGGCAAATGCCATATGTCCTGCATGGTGTTGGGCTGTAAGCACAACCCCCACCTGTGGACGTCAGGCCCTCATACCACCCTCATGGAGTCTGTTTCTGACCGTTTGAGCAGACACATGCACATTTGTGGCCTGCTGGAGGTCATTTTGCAGGGCTCTGGCAGTGCTCCTCCTGCTCCTCCTTGCACAAAGGCGGAGGTAGCGGTCCTGCTGCTGGGTCGTTGCCCTCCTACGGCCTCCTCCACGTCTCCTGATGTACTGGCCTGTCTCCTGGTAGCGCCTCCATGCTCTGGACACTACGCTGACAGACACAGCAAACCTTCTTGCCACAGCTCGCATTGATGTGCCATCATGGATGAGCTGCACTACCTGAGCCACTTGTGTGGGTTGTAGACTCCGTCTCATGCTACCACTAGAGTGAAAGCACCGCCAGCATTCAAAAGTGACCAAAACATCAGCTAAGAAGCGTAGGAACTAAGAAGTGGTCTGTGGTCACCACCTGCAGAACCACTCCTTTATTGGGGGTGTCTTGCTAATTGCCTATAATTTCCACCTGTTGTCTATTCCATTTGCACAACAGCATGTGAAATGTATTGTCAATCAGTGTTGCTTCCTAAGTGGACAGTTTGATTTCACAGAAGTGTGATTGACTTGGAGTTACATTGTGTTGTTTAAGTGTTCCCTTAATTGTTTTGAGCAGTGTGTGTGTATATATATATATATATAATCTTGTTCTTTCCTTTTTGTTTGATATTGTCTGCTGCATATTTGAATAGTCAAGCTCCTTTTATTATGATTTTGAAGAGTGTTGAAGGAGTTCATCATAACAGAGTTCTATTTATAAATTCTGGCTTCAAAACATCAAATATCATCTGTCGGAGGATATGAGGATTAAAATAGCGATTGCTTGGCTGCTGTTAAATAGTAACTCAGAAACTGGAGCGATTAGTAAAGGTTTATTCTGCAAAGACTGGTCATGTTCCCATAAATGGCACTCCTGAGAGATTGCACACTAGCACTATTCACTTGACAGCGCTTTTATGGTTATACGATATAGAATATTCTATTTTATTGAGATAGAGATGCTCCTAAAAAAATAATGTAGCAGGATGGGAGTGTGTCGCTGTATGCAACATGATTGTGGATTTTAAGAGTGCACAGTTGTAGACTCAAATGCAGACTTAAACTGACGTAGGCTACTGATGGATTCAATTCAAATGTAACATGTTAAACTGTAGTTTTTATCCTGTTTAGTGAATGATTACTGTGAGAATTAATGGAGTTTAGGCCCTGAAACTGTGTGTATGCTAATTTAGAAACCATAACCCAATCAGAGAAGAGGAAATTGCCTAGGATCAGAGAGCAGGGTCAAGTCCAGAACAGAAGATGGACAAGGTGGGATTCTGACATCTGGCTGAACAAAGAGAGGAGCATGGACATTCCACAGCAGGCAGAGGGAAACTCATTGGGGTCATAAATGTATCGCTGGGAGGTGACAACTTCAAGACGGTGGTGACCAAAAGGAGGGAAGAGTATAAGATGTTTTGTGAACTTTCTAAATATGTGCACTCAGCTGAATGTATCCTTGGTATTAAACACTTGGAACTTCTCTTGAGCTTTTGGTCTCAATTTCTTATTGCAAAGAG
Source organism: Oncorhynchus keta (assembly GCF_023373465.1). NCBI lineage: Eukaryota > Metazoa > Chordata > Actinopteri > Salmoniformes > Salmonidae > Oncorhynchus > Oncorhynchus keta. The sequence goes on along the minus strand of NC_068434.1, from coordinate 69,367,660 downwards.
GTTGCAATAACGTTTTTCTTTTTAACACGACCTAATAAAGTTTTGTGACAGATCTCCATAATACTCAGGGAGCTGTCCAGAATGCCATTTTGACATGAAAACTGAAGCAAAGCTTTTGCCTGTGTCTGTCAATTAGTCTGTCAGTCAGCTTCGTGGTCAGCCTGATCAGCCTGATTTGCCAGTGGATAGAGGTCTGGAGTAACTCACCAGTCCCAAGTGGAAGCAGAGCGTGTGTGAGAGAGAGCGAGACGTGCTGGCGAATGAGCGTGGTCGTGTGTGTGTGTGTGTGTGACTGCTGGGGGGAATAAAATTTTGATCTGGCTCCCAGCCTGTTAGTGGAACACTACAGGAAGGCCGGCCTGTTTATCCAATCTTCTTCCAATCCCTCTTTCGTAAAAGCTGGAGTGGAACCATTGAATACTGGCCTTCATTGTCCAGGGAATAGCCAACTGTACATCATCACATGCAAATATCAAAGGCTCTGTGTGGATCCCATTTTCAGCACAGAATTTATGATTAGTGTGGTTAGGGTGGCACTTAATGTACTCTGGTCATAATCTGTAGTCTGTGAGCGGCTGGAGCTGAGTGGAGCAGGGCTTGGCCACACAGCAGGAGGGTGTGGGTGTGCAGAGCAGGCAGCATGTTGGGCACTGGGCAGAGCAGGAGCAGTGGGCGGGCACGTTCCTGATCTCTTACTGTTCTGCCAGCTTCGCCACCCGCCAGACAGAGACGCAGTGCCCACACATTTGTGTGTGCACTTGTCAGTGTGTGTGTTTTTGCTACACTGCGCTGACTCACGTTTGACTTTTGCTTTAGCACCTGTTCTCAAAAATGCAATTAGGAAAACAAGGAGGATAAAGCAGAGAGAATCCTTGCTGTGTGTCTCAATGATGGACAACATGACCCCCCCAAAAAAAATTCAGACCATTATTCCTCCTCCACCGAACTTTACAGTTGGCACTATGCATTGGGGCAGGTAGAGTTCTCCTGGCATACACCAAACCCAGATTTGTCTGTCGGACTGCCAGATGGTGAAGCATTATTCAACACTCCAGAGAATGTTTCCACTGCCCCAGAATCCAATTGCAGTGAGCTTTACACCACTCCAGCCGATGCTTGGCATTGCACATGGTGATCTTAGGCTTGTGTGCAGCTGCTCGGCCATGAAAACCCATTTCATGAATCTCCTGGCAAACCGTTCTTGTGCTTATGTTGTTTCCAGAGGCAGTTTGGAACTCTGTACCGAGTCTTGCAACAGAGGACAGACAATTCTGTGAGCTTGTTTGGCCTACCACTTCACAGCTAAGCCGTTGTTGCTCCTAGACGTTTTCAGGGCAGATATTTGACCAACTGACTTGTTGGAAAGGTGGCATCCTATGACGTTGAAATCACTGAGCTCTTCAGTAAGGCCATTCTACTGCCAATGTTTGTCTCTGGAGATTGCATGGCGGTGTGCTCAATTTTATACACCTGTCAGCAATAGGTGTGGCTGAAATAGCCAAATCCACTCATTTGAAGGGGTGTCCACATACTTTTGTGAATATATAGTGTAAACAGCAATGCAAAGCACTGTGGAAATGGAGGAAGCCCCCCGCTTAGTGAGGCGCTAATCACTAGCTCTCAGGGGGTTCATCTGATGTCATGTGACTGAAGCTCTCTTCCTTTGGAGTGGAGCAGCTGCATGGTCTGTTACATGAACCATACTAATCCTCCCCACAACTGTCCACAGGCGTCCTAATCCCCCCCCAACACAGATCGTCCAGCGAAATGATTTTCAACGACCCACACCGCTAAGTGCGAAAGCGGGAGAATCTCCCTGCTTTTGGGAATTTATTTTCCCTCCTATTGACAGGTTATCCTCTTAGAAAATTGAGAAAACACACACAAAGTCACCCACTATCACCTCTTGTGTGTATGGGGACAGCTGCAGAGGCTCCCTGTGACAGAGACCAAAGCAACGGTCATCAAAATTGTTAAAAGGTTTTGAAAACAATTCTAATAAATGCAGCAGTTGGACAATAGATGAATACACTCCAAACTTTTAGATTTTTTTTTTTATCCATCAGGATTGACTGAGTTATAGCACATAAAACATTTTACTGGCACTGAAAAATAATGAATGGCGTTCAGGGATTTTGTTGGGAATTCAGGTGTTTCTTTTTTGGGGGGGGGGGCACTCACCATTTTATTTATAGATATATAAGTCAGGTATTTCTTTTATATTTGATATTTTATGTTAAAATAAAGAAAATGTGTACTTGAAACAGTTGCATAAATACAATGGATGTATTTGCATAAATGAAACATTAACATAAAGGGGTGGAACAGGGCTGCAACCACAAACACCTCCTCTGTCTAGGACTCTTGGTCTACCTGCACTCACCTGTGCTGTCTAGACTGCCTAATTCATGACTGTTGTCACGTTCTGTTGCATAATTCAACAATTGTGCCAATAGCAGGATCCCCTCGGATTAAAATTCAACACGCTTGGCTGTAGATTACACCTACCTATACATACTTTGAATTGTTTGCAAGTTCAGACATAATATCACTATAATCCGAGTGTTCATTTTCAGAAGTTGCATCCATTTCAGTGCATTTAATTTGTTAACATTTCAATTGTAGCAAATTATTACTTTTTTCAGTTCCACAGTTCCACATCAAAATAACATCCCCGAAATAAGCTTTAGTGTTCTTATAGATGCAACAGAAAGACAATGTATTCTATTTAGCCCATTTCAGGCGTTACCGGAGTGTGTTTGACAGGTCATTACAAATATTTCCGCGGTCGTAACGTTAATGACTAAAAAAGACAGGCACAAGCAAAAGTATGAAAGAGTCGTAGAAGTAATGTGAAAGCAATCAATTCAGAAAGATTTAAGTTACAAGTGGATTTTGCGTTCCTCAAACACAGGAAACAGATGGCTGAAAAAGACGTGCGTTGCTACAGATGGGTCTTGTTAGTCTTTTCTGTGTCTGAGGGGCGAAAGACGGGAGGGAGTGATGAGTACGGTAGACAGGAAGTTCCTTGGTCAGGACACTTTCTGATTTGTACAGTTTGTATACTTAACTGATAATACAAACTAGCAGGTTTCTGTGGGTGAGTCTGCGGTTTTTCTAGCTGTAACTGCTGTAGTATGTGACAGTAGTTGGTTCACTGTCCTCAACATTTATTCCAATGTCAAATCTTATTTCAATGCCATAGTTAACAACAATTCTACAAAGACCAACATCCCTGGCTAAAGACCTTGAAAAGGAACATGACTTTCTATATGTTGTCCCCCAGAATATGAGTGATGCCATGGCGGTGCTGCACAAGCTGCAGACAGGGCTGGATGTCAACGTGAAGTTCACAGGGGTGCGGGTCTTTGAGTACACCCCAGAGTGCATTGTCTTTGACCTGCTGGACATCCCTCTCTACCACGGCTGGCTGGTGGACCTGCAGGTGAGAACCCTTCCCTCTCTCAGCCCCCTTTAAAAGTAGACTCGGTGAGTTGACATAAATGCACAAAGAAAACAGCAGTAGTGGGTCAATATCCGCAATAACTCAGAACATTGAAGCCTGAGGCTGACCTTCTCTGCTGTTTTGGTCCTGTAGCTACCACATAGTAGCAGCGTGAAGCAAACCCTGTGCACATTCCCAGATCCTCTGTGTGACTGTGAGAGCAAAGTATTGCATCGCATCTCATTGCAGTAACTGCGGTGCTGCTCACGGCAACATCATAACGCTAAGTCTACCTTTTTAACCCATGTAGCTATTGCTATGATATACAGGCAAATATATTGTTTAAAGTCACCTTGTCCTAGAGAGGTTTACACTGTTATCAACATGTCACGCCAGGGTAAGCCTCCACGAAAAACACAGCCCTTATTTTAAGTGTTTCTAAAATCCCCTGTGGGAAAAATGAATGGTGGAAAAAAGATTGGAACTATTTCCCTGTTTGACCACTAGGTTTTATGGGTATTATAACTCATACTGTGGTACTCTATAGCCGTTTGTCATATAGACAATAAACCAACTCCACACATTATTTATGAAAGAAATTACTTCAGAATGACTGGTTAGTGTACAACTCATATTGGGTATTTTTCTTTTGAAAACATGACAATATGGTCTTATCGCTTGTTCTTCACTGCATAATAGAACACAACGGTTTATGAATGCCCTCCTCTTATGTTCCCTCCAGATGGGCGACACAGTGAATAGTAGAACACAACAACGGTTGATGAATGCTCTCCTCTTTTATGTTCCTCCAGATGGGCGACACAGTGAATAGTAGAACACAACAACGGTTGATGAATGCCCTCCTCTTATGTTCCTCCAGATGGGTAACACAGTGAATAGTAGAACACAACAACGGTTGATGAATGCCCTCCTCTTTTATGTTCCTCCAGATGGGCGACACAGTGAATAGTAGAACACAACAACGGTTGATGAATGCTCTCCTCTTTTATGTTCCTCCAGATGGGCGACACAGTGAATAGTAGAACACAACAACGGTTGATGAATGCTCTCCTCTTTTATGTTCCCTCCAGATGGGTGACACAGTGAATAGTAGAACACAACAACGGTTGATGAATGCTCTCCTCTTTTATCCTCCCTCCAGATGGGCGACACAGTGAATAGTAGAACACAACAACGGTTGATGAATGCCCTCCTCTTTTATGTTCCTCCAGATGGGCGACACAGTGAATAGTAGAACACAACAACGGTTGATGAATGCCCTCCTCTTTTATGTTCCTCCAGATGGGCGACACAGTGAATAGTAGAACACAACAACGGTTGATGAATGCCCTCCTCTTTTATGTTCCTCCAGATGGGCCACACAGTGAATAGTAGAACACAACAACGGTTGATGAATGCCCTCCTCTTTTATGTTCCTCCAGATGGGCGACACAGTGAATAGTAGAACACAGCAACGGTTGATGAATGCTCTCCTCTTTTATGTTCCTCCAGATGGGCGACACAGTGAATAGTAGAACACAACAACGGTTGATGAATGCCCTCCTCTTTTATGTTCCTCCAGATGGGCGACACAGTGAATAGTAGAACACAACAACGGTTGATGAATGCCCTCCTCTTTTTTGTTCCTCCAGATGGGCGACACAGTGAATAGTAGAACACAACAACGGTTGATGAATGCTCTCCTCTTTTATGTTCCCTCCAGATGGGCGACACAGTGAATAGTAGAACACAACAACGGTTGATGAATGCCCTCCTCTTTTATGTTCCTCCAGATGGGCGACACAGTGAATAGTAGAACACAACAACGGTTGATGAATGCCCTCCTCTTTTATGTTCCTCCAGATGGGCGACACAGTGAATAGTAGAACACAACAACGGTTGATGAATGCTCTCCTCTTTTATGTTCCTCCAGATGGGCGACACAGTGAATAGTAGAACACAACAACGGTTGATGAATGCCCTCCTCTTTTATGTTCCTCCAGATGGGCGACACAGTGAATAGTAGAACACAACAACGGTTGATGAATGCTCTCCTCTTTTATGTTCCTCCAGATGGGCCACACAGTGAATAGTAGAACACAACAACGGTTGATGAATGCCCTCCTCTTTTATGTTCCTCCAGATGGGCGACACAGTGAATAGTAGAACACAGCAACGGTTGATGAATGCTCTCCTCTTTTATGTTCCTCCAGATGGGCGACACAGTGAATAGTAGAACACAACAACGGTTGATGAATGCCCTCCTCTTTTATGTTCCTCCAGATGGGCGACACAGTGAATAGTAGAACACAACAACGGTTGATGAATGCCCTCCTCTTTTTTGTTCCTCCAGATGGGCGACACAGTGAATAGTAGAACACAACAACGGTTGATGAATGCCCTCCTCTTTTATGTTCCCTCCAGATGGGTGACACAGTGAATAGTAGAACACAACAACGGTTGATGAATGCTCTCCTCTTTTATGTTCCCTCCAGATGGGCGACACAGTGAATAGTAGAACACAACAACGGTTGATGAATGCCCTCCTCTTTTATGTTCCTCCAGATGGGCGACACAGTGAATAGTAGAACACAACAACGGTTGATGAATGCCCTCCTCTTTTATGTTCCTCCAGATGGGCGACACAGTGAATAGTAGAACACAACAACGGTTGATGAATGCTCTCCTCTTTTATGTTCCCTCCAGATGGGCGACACAGTGAATAGTAGAACACAACAACGGTTGATGAATGCTCTCCTCTTTTATGTTCCCTCCAGATGGGCGACACAGTGAATAGTAGAACACAACAACGGTTGATGAATGCCCTCCTCTTTTATGTTCCTCCAGATGGGCGACACAGTGAATAGTAGAACACAACAACGGTTGATGAATGCCCTCCTCTTTTATGTTCCTCCAGATGGGCGACACAGTGAATAGTAGAACACAACAACGGTTGATGAATGCTCTCCTCTTTTATGTTCCTCCAGATGGGCGACACAGTGAATAGTAGAACACAACAACGGTTGATGAATGCTCTCCTCTTTTATGTTCCTCCAGATGGGCGACACAGTGAATAGTAGAACACAACAACGGTTGATGAATGCTCTCCTCTTTTATGTTCCTCCAGATGGGCGACACAGTGAATAGTAGAACACAACAACGGTTGATGAATGCTCTCCTCTTTTATGTTCCTCCAGATGGGCGACACTGTGAAGGCAGTGGGTAACTGCAGCTACAACCAGCTGGTGGAGAAGATCATCTCCTGCAAACAGTCGGACAGCAGCGAGCTGGCTGGGGAAGGTAGGTGGACCGATGGACTGGAGGGATGTGTTGCTTTCTTTCTCGCTGCCTCTCCGCTACACATCCCAGGCTGCTTGATAAGGCTGACATTTCCTCCTATTGCGCTGAGCAGATAAACGGAGGCCTGGGCTACACATTCCTGTGGACGACTGACTTTAGTTGAGCTCTGTTCCTTTCCCTCTCTCACGCTGCTCGTATTGCTCACCCAGGGCAGTTCAGATGTATTCCCGTCATAGGCACGTTTGCTTCTGGGCTGAATGTTTTATGCTTTTAGCATCAAGTTTAAGTTTTATTAGTCATATATACGGGATACGCATGGTAGACATCGTCCAATGAAATGCTTACTTGCAGGTTCCTTCTTGACAATGCAACAACAATAAGAAAGAATAAAATACAAGAATATGAACATAAGGTAAAGACTCCGTAGAATAGAATAAACATTTTAGCATCATCACATAAATAAACAAATAACGAAAGAGTGAGTCAGTTAGCGGGGCGAAGAGCTGTGTCTCAGTTTCCTCTCCAGTGCTTCTCCGCGGTCTGTCTAGTTGTCTCCTTGTCTTAGTTAGAATATCACCCCGTCTCTTCGTGTCACTCAATACAACTCTGTCTATCTCTTTCGCTCGCGTTATCTCGCTCTCTTTCTCTGCGTCTCATTCTATAGGTCAGTGTGTCTATCCTTGTCCGTCTGTACATCACTTTATATCTCTATATCAGTCCCTAAGTCTTTGTCTGTTTTTCAGGTTGTCGTGTCTCTCACTGACTCACTCTCTATCTCTTGCCTTCTCTCTCTCTCTGTCTCTCTCTCTCTCTGTCTCTCTCTCTCTCTCTGTCTCTCTCTCTCTCTTTCTCCCTATCTCTCTACCTGCCTCTCTTTCTCCCTCTCTCTTTCTCCCTCTCTCTTTTTCTCCCTCTACCTGCAGGCTTTGTAGCCGAGCAGTTTCTGCACAGCACGGCCACCCAGCTGACGTACCCCGGCCTATGTGAGCTCACGTCCACCGTGCAGGAAGGAGAGCTCTGTGTGTTCTTCAGGAATAACCACTTCAGCACCATGATCAAGTTCAAGGTGAATGACCACTCAAGTCATTGACAAGCCTTTATCCACTGCTTTATGCCGCGTGGTTATGACAAATGGGGCCTTGCAGTACTGTTTACTGTGAATGGGTCTTCTTTACTTTCCTCTGCTACAGCGTCCCCAAACCACCGTCCATTATGAACAAAAACAAGTTAAGTCTGCCTTGTCCTGTTAGTAGTGGGAAAGGGTGTTATATAAATGAATTGCATAATGTTACCGAATTCATATCACTCAGTCCCAGATAAGCCTTTATTTAAAATGTTTTGCTTGCTTCCGGATCAGATCACCCCATTCTATGTATTGTAGGTTGTTGACACATGGGGACTTTCTTTCATCCAAGTCTTTTCAACCATCTGTTAACAGCTGAGCACTGTTAGTGTGTTCCCCTTCTCCCTGTCCTCCCCCTCCCAATAGATCTCTCCACACCCCAGTCCCAGGTGATGTAATGTTCAGTACATAGGGTTCTGAGGCTGGTGTGAGGGCATAAATACAAATGTCCCAAAGAGCATGGTAGACACGTGATTGGGACCTATTCAGCACCTAGAGTCTTAATGCTATCTACGATGGTTTCAACCGCCGTGTGCTCCCTCCACTTATCACTGCAGCTGGGACAGGCTCTTCCTGTTATCTGTAGCAGGGGAAGTTGAGCAGGCCTGTCTGTGTGAGAGTGTGTGTGTGTGAGCATGCTTGCCAAGTGAAGCAAGCTGTGTGTAGCACCCATGACCCCAAGATAGATACTTACCAATACCAAAGCCCCCCTCATTTAAACAAACACACACAGACCTGTTATCCAGGGTTAACCTACTACAGGAATAAGAGGGTGTGAAAGTGTGTAGATGTATTTTCTGGCAGTGATAAGACGTGTATAACGTGTGTCTCCGTGTGATCAGGGCCAGCTGTACCTCCTGGTGACAGACCAGGGCTTCCTGACGGAGGAGAAGGTGGTGTGGGAGAGCCTGCACAATGTGGACGGGGATGGCAACTTCTGTGACTCTGAGTTCCGCCTGCGACCCCCGTCAGACCCAGAAACGGTGTACCGCGGACAGCAGGACCAGATAGACCAGGTCAGACCACTACTCCAATTGGGCCCTCTGATCCAGTTCCACTTCATTCATGGGAGCAATGACAAACAATGCTGAACACCCATCTAGCTGAATCATGGCAGCCATTTCGCCACTGTTGAGTGCACCACTGCCAGAGCCCTCTTGCAGAGGATATATACCATGGAGAACAAGGTGCACAGTCACAGTGCAGCATTACAAAAATACTAAGTCAGGGTGAGTCACTATCAGAGTGTACCTGATTGTGGTAGCAGGTAGCCTAGTGGTTAGAGCGTTGGACTAGTTACCGAAAGGTTGCAAGATTGAATCCCTGAGCTGACAAGGTAAAAATCTATCGCTCTGCCTCTGAACAAGGCAGTTAAACCCACTGTTCCTAGGCCGTCATTGAAAATATGAATTTGTTCTTAACTGACTTGCCTTGTAAAATAAAATAAAAACAGAGTGGATTGTATAAAGGGTACAGTAAATGTTACACATCTCCTCTATCTGGGCTCTGCTTTCCCGTGGCTTCCTAGCCTGCTCCATCTGCATTCAGCTCTACTCTGGAGAAGTAGTGGGGAAAAGTTCCTCAATAATAGATGTTCAAAGCTCCTCTGCTCTACTGTTAACCCCCCCACACACACACCCACACTCAGGGTTATGATGTCTGAATGCCTGATCAGGCGATGACCGTGACATGTGGCGCCTCCCTCTGTACTGCGCTGCATCACGCTGCACTTCGATTGGCTGTTTAATAATGCATGATGTGGTTTGTGTCCCCTGTGCAGACGACAGCTGATTGGCTGGCCCGTTAGGCCTGGTGGCAGGGCTGCCCAGCAGCTTGTCCATCTGCCAGGGTCCATATTCACCACCCTCACCCAGTACAGAGAGGGGGGGAATAGTCATCTCTACTCACACTCTCATCCACCCAGACACCCTTATGCTTGAGAGGGCATATCATAGCCGACAATTAAGACGGTCTGATGCTGCACTCAGGAAAATATTTGGTTTCACTCTACATGAGGGTTATGAATGAATAAAGAGGTGTGTAGCCCTGACTTTAAAATGGGTGGTGTTTTGTAGCTTACAACTAGGCTTACTTAAACTAGGCTTACTTGGCAGTGGCACATCACTCTGGTAACAGTGTAAACACCATGACGTGAGACTCATTGACCTGGTCCTATTCTCTTTTTCTCTCTCTTTACCCCCCCCCCGCCCTCTCCTCATCGTATGCAGGACTACCTGATGGCGTTGTCGCTGCAGCAGGAGCAGCAGAGTCAGGACCTGCAGTGGGAGCAGCTCCCCGAGGGCATCAGTGACCTGGAGCTGGCCAAGAAGCTGCAGGAGGAGGAGGACCGACGAGCCTCCCAGTACTACCAGGAGCAGGAGCAGGCTGCCGCAGCACAAGCCCAGGTCGGGGAAGGAGCCTGGGAGGGAGGGAAAAGGGGATACCTAGTCAGTTGTACAACTGAATGCCTTCAACTGAAATGTGTCTTCCGCTTTTAACCCAAACCCTCTGAGCAGGAGGGGAGCTTGTGAGAAGGGGGAGGGAAGATGTGAGGAGTGGAATTGTTTGAGGAATATGATGAGAGCAAGATGTGTAGGGAAAAAGGAGGAATAAGGATGAGAAAAAGGGTAAGGGTTGTCAGTTTATATACACTGCTCAAAAAAATAAAGGGAACACTAAAATAACACATCCTAGATCTGAATGAATGAAATATTCTTATTAAATACTTTTTTCTTTACATACCATAGTTGAATGTGCTGACAACAAAATCACACAAAAATCAAATTTATCAACCCATGGAGGTCTGGATTTGGAGTCACACTCAAAATTCAAGTGGAAAACCACACTACAGGTTGATCTAACTTTGATGTAATGTCCTTAAAACAAGTCAAAATGAGGCTCAGTAGTGTGTGTGTGGCCTCCACGTGCCTGTATGACCTCCCTGCAATGCCTGGGCATGCTCCTGATGAGGTGGCGGATGGTCTCCTGAGGGATCTCCTCCCAGACCTGGACTAAAGCATCCGCCAACTCCTGGACAGTCTGTGGTGCAATGGAACGAGACATGATGTCCCAGATGTGCTCAATTGGATTCAGGTCTGGGGAACGGGCGGGCCAGTCCATAGCATCAATGCCTTCCTCTTGCAGGAACTGCTGACACACTCCAGCCACATGAGGTCTAGCATTGTCTTGCATTAGGAGGAACCCAGGGCCAACCGCACCAGCATATGGTCTCACAAGGGGTCTGAGGATCTCATCTCGGTACCTAATGGCAGTCAGGCTACCTCTTGCGAGCACATGGAGGGCTGTGCACCCCCCCAAAGAAATGCCACCCCACACCATGACTGAACCATCGCCAAACCGGTCATGCTGGAGGATGTTGCAGGCAGCAGAACGTTCTTCACGGCGTCTCCAGACTCTGTCACATGCTCAGTGTGAACCTGCTTTCATCTGTGAAGAGCACAGGGCGCCAGTGGCGAATTTGCCAATCTTGGTGTTCTCTGGAAAATGGCAAACGGCCTGCACGGTGTTGGGCTGTAAGCACAACCCCCACCTGTGGACGTCGGGCCCTCATACCACCCTCATGGAGTCTGTTTCTGACCGTTTGAGCAGACACATGCACATTTGTGGCCTGCTGGAGGTCATTTTGCAGGGCTCTGGCAGTGCTCCTCCTGCTCCTCCTTGCACAAAGGCGGAGGTAGCGGTCCTGCTGCTGGATCGTTGCCCTCCTACGGCCTCCTCCACATCTCCTGATGTACTGGCCTGTCTCCTGGTAGCGCCTCCATGCTCTGGACACTACGCTGACAGACACAGCAAACCTTCTTGCCACAGCTCGCATTGATGTGCCATTCTGGATGAGCTCCACTTCCTGAGCCACTTGTGGGGGTTGTAGACTCCGTCTCATGCTACCACTCGAGTGAAAGCACCGCCAGCATTCAAAAGTGACCAAAACATCAGCCAGGAAGCATAGGAACTGAGAAGTGGTCTGTGGTCACCACCTGCAGAACCACTCCTTTATTGGGGGTGTCTTGCTAATTGCCTATAATTTCCACTTGTTGTCTATTCCATTTGCACAACAGCATGTGAAATTTATTGTCAATCAGTGTTGCTTCCTAAGTGGACAGTTTTATTTCACAGAAGTGTGATTGACTTGGAGTTACATTGTGTTGTTTAAGTGTTCCCTTTATTTTTTTGAGCAGTGTAGATATAGCAGTCAGGGGCTTAGTCAGATAGAAATTAAATATATAGCTGACATGAATCTGTTGTACACAATACATGTTCTATCTGAATGTATCTCTATGTTCAGATACAGCTCAGGGCTGTTCTTATGCACGACTCAACGCAGAGTGCCTGGATACAGCCCTTAGCCGTAGTATATTAGCCATATACCACAAATCCCCGAGGTGCCTTTTTGCTATTATAAACTGGTTACCAACGTAATTAGAGCAGTAAAAATAAATGTTTCGTCATAGCCGTGGTATACGTTCTGATATACCACGGCTGTCAGCCAATCAGCATTGAGGGCTCAAACCACCCAGTTTATAATGTTGCTTATTCACCCGTTTGAATGAGCCACAGGTAGGTATTATGGTTGACGCTCCTGTTCCATTCTGTCTGTGTTGTGCAGCAGCCAGCAGAGGGAAGTGACGAAGCAGACAGAGCAGAAGCAGCATCATCATCATCAGCAACAGCAGCAGCTGGAGCCATTCCCAGTCCAGGGAAGCAGCCCTCTGCTGGGGAGCGCAAACCCAAAAAAGAGCCCAAGGATAAAGACAAATGTGTTCTATTGTAACAGGATGGTTGTGTGTTTGTGTGAGAGAGAAAGAGGGGGGCAGCATTTTTTTTCACATTGACCTGACAGCCTACGAACAGCCCCTTTTGATAGCGATGAGACAAACTGAGGAGTTGCCGTTCCCAAGCCACTGGTGCCTGCCATCCTCTACCCTCAGTGGGCCCGGACAACAGAGGAAGGGACGCTATGACAACTACCACTAATCTTTTGTACAGTTGGCCAAACTTTGTTACAAGTCGCACAGTGCACTATATTTGTGATCTGGGGTCAAAGTTAATGGGGGTGGTTTTATAGTAAAATGAGAAAAATTCCAGAAACAGGATGCTGGGAGGGAAAGAATTCAAAATCTGAAGTATCTCCTCTCATGACACCAATGTTTTTAAAGGAAATCGTTTTCATTCATTTTCATCATTGCAGTTGATAAGCTATTTTTTTTACAGCACATATGTGTAGATATGCCTGCTTTGATTCAGTTCAGTTTTTGAGCAATAGACTCTACTGAAAACACAACCTTCGTTTGCTAGCTATTGGTTGGTGGGGGTAATTTAGCTCCTTCCAATTGGAGATAATCAAGAGTTTGTTCAGAGTCTTATTGGGATAGAGATGAGGTGATAGTGACATCAGTGAGTGTAATATCTAAGCACTCCTGTCTCTTCGCCACGTTAATGGATGCCAAATTACTACTTTAAGTGTGTTTTTGAGTGTGTTTGCATGTGTGCTTGTATGCGTGTGTCTAAGAGTATTATAGAGAATAATTTATTTTGGTATATACTTAAATGGAAAGGGATTCATTTGTTTTTGCCGGTTACAAATTAATGTAAGACCCTGTTGTGACGAGCCTTTTGTATATCTCTCCATCACTACCCACATCCCTGTTCTTCCTGGGAGGCCTGGAAGTCAGTGCCATACTCTGATAAGGGCTGCCTCTACCAACCCTCATCTTCCATTTAAGACTCGCTTTACCAGAGTATGGCAGTGTTGAATTCTGGTGTGTGTGTATGGCATTGGTGTCTACAGTGTGTATGTATGGCTGATATACTTAGCTGCATTGATTTATGCTCGTAATTTCAACTTGGAAATAACCTTAACGTCAACAACAAAAATGTTTTCCGATGTATATGAGCAGTTGGATTGAAAGATATGCCATGTATTTAATATCTCATATTTGCTGTATATGCTTCACATCCAGTAGAGTCTGAACAATCACACAGACAGAACCATGGAAACACAGGCCGGTGCACCTAATTTGACTTCTGTCGCTCACTCCCTGAGAAACTTGTCTGGTTATTGGCTGCAGAGGAAGAGTGATAGTAGTATCCCACACTAATAGCCTTTAGTGCCCAATGTCACACAGATCTGCCGGCAGTTATGTTGTCAATATGGGATGTTGTCAATATGGGAAGCCTCATGACCTAGTTGAGTTATGGAAGTAGGATTTTCTAATGTAGCCATGTTTGAATCCATGTGCTTCTCCTACATCATCTGACTTTCAAACAAATGTATATACATTGTGTACATACCTAATGCACATTTATGACAGAGCTAACTAGTAGTTTGCACCATTGTCCTATGGTACTGCCTCCTGAGAGATTTAATGTTTTCTATCTACACATTCCAGCTGGATGCCTTGACTCAAGCCTTGTGTTGTACGTCAGACCTGGAAACACAGTTATAGGGGAGACGCCTCGCAGTGCTGCTAGTTAAGGGGTCTCCCATTTTTGGCTGTTACATTTTGTTCTCATTGTCCAGAAATGGACAACCCCAGCCTTCAAGGACAAGTCCAGTACTTAGTATTTATTTTTGCCTGGCGACTGGCTGCATCTTGTAGGAGTAGGCTACCTGACTAACCGGTAGTAAGGCTTATCTGCAGGCTGAACTTGAGTACTGGGGTTAGCTCAGCCTGTCTATACAGTCCTCACGAGGCCACACTTACTCTGTATATAAAATGCCTTACAACATTTACAATATCTTTTATAAGGATAAACGGAAACAGGTGTATTACTAGAATGAGACAATCTGTAGATTTTAAACTATTCATCAGAAAAACTCTCAGGCCTTCTCTGAAGGGACATATCCTTGAGTGTCTTTTGTAAATTGTTTGTGTATTAGCTGCCTTGGCAACAGCAATGATTGATATATACCATTGTAAAGTATTGAATATAGCCTGTAGTAACTCCCTCAATGTGTTGTAATGTAAATGTGTAACCACGTATAGGTATCAGTAACAAATTATTTCAACACATGGTATCTAACTAGGTCAACTTCATATTATCAGGATGTGCATAATTATCGCTAGTTATGTTCATGGATGGCGTAACAATGGGTTTCTGAGCTTCTCTCAGGCCTACCTAGTCAAAGGAATTCACAATGACTTTACACAAGAATAAGTTTGCCCCTTGTAATGGAATTCAAGGCTGTTTTTCAAAAGTGAATTAAACTGCGGCTGCTTTTATGTTCACAATGACTACCCAAAAAGTAATATATGGCTGAATAGACAGGTCTTAAAGAGAAACACCTATGTTGAAGCGAGCGTGTACATCCTGTTTATGGTATGTCCCTTACATTATTGACTAGTGATTTTGTGAAAGGTTGGGGGGGAAGCACCACGTCGTTTCGAGAGTCAGGGACACGATCCATATTCTTGTTTCTTTCGTAAAATTAACATCCATTTTAAAGTTACCATCACACTGCAGCTTGAATTATACTTGTTAATGTGGTCAACCTTCCCAATGGCCTCAACCCATTTGTAACGACGTTCAAAAGGCAACTAGTACTGAGTATTATGATGGGAACCTCAAGAGGGCCATTTTATCTGATTACTTTTGAGGTTTTGGGGGGAGCAACAAGATGTTAACACATGCCTCACACTTTTTTGAATTAAAAAAAAAGTGCATAAGCTTGCTTTGTCATTTACATTGCATTATTTACCAGTATCTAGATATTGTTTTGTGTTTCAGCTTGAATGTTGTTCCTCAAAATAATTGCTAAGGATTTTGTTTGTGGAATGTCTCGAGTGAATATGTGCAAGCCTTGTTATAGTGCTGGGGTGGTAAATACTGTACAGTCTGTTGACAAGGTAGTCCTTGAACATATAGTCATTGTAATTGGTTTTGCACTGTTACATTGATATGCAGTACGAAGGCTGTGTGTGGACAGGCATGTTCTCTCCAAGCACATCAGATCTGATTGAAGACCAATTAGTGAGAAAAAAGATCAGAATTGGTCTGCCTGTGTAAACGCAGAAGAGAAAATACCTCATTTTATACAGAATTAGAAATTGTGCGAGAGTGCTATTGTTCTTTGGGTACCTTGTAAAAATGGAATACTGTCTAGAATTGCTACAACAGTAGCTCTTCAACAGTTGAATATGAAATGCTCTATTGTTTCTGTATGAAAGGGCTGGTTAAATATTTTGGCTAAAAGTACATTAAGTACTGTGTAGCCCTTTTCAATAAAAATTGATGCAACTTGAACTTCAGGTAGCCGTTCACCCGCTAAGGCCAGAATTGTTTTATAACATTTGCGTAGCTTTTCACACAAAAAAAGTCACTGCCACTGGCTGGTCATTTAGAGGGAAGGGATTTTAAAAGTTGGCTATTTTGACATTGATACTGTATAGATTGGAGAAATTGGTTTTATATGGGAAATGTGTCAAATCAGATATACTGGAGCACAGAACATGAATGCAATCCACCATATTGATTTAACTTGTTTTGTATAGGTTTCCTTTTGTTCTGTTGAGATTAAATGCAATTATATTAACCCCAATGTTATTTTGATGCACAATGCTGAATGCAACAAATGCATACTAATGACATTTAGCAGAGTATAATTTCAATATTTTCGCTTATGTTTAACCACACACAAAAAGGTCAATCCTCGTGTTGGAAGGTTCAAATATTTATCTATATACATATGACCAAATAATGTATGTAGCCTATCACAGTACCGTTGCAAAATGTAGATGGTGTTTCTTCTGTAACAAAATGCCTTAGACGAGGGACATTCAGCCTGATTAAAGTAAATGGACAATAAAAAATAACTTGTTCTCTTTTCACAACCACTCACTGTGTGATGTCTTGTATGTGCACTTCATGAGTCAAATGTAGGAGCGAAGACCAAATGAGCAAGACGTATCATTTAATAACCTTCAGAAGCACCAGGGGCATAACTAAAAATGGTGAAAGAATACATTGATCTGCTTACATTTGACATACGGGACGAGCAGTTAACATCAAATTTGTTACAAATAACTAAAGCTGTACAATTCTATTCTAAAGGTAAGTTGAACATTATGTGCACAGGGTTTAAGTCACAGCACAACTGTTAGGAAACCATTCATTGAGGTAACCTATACAGAACAAAACATTTCTATATCAACCTTACGGCTAGAAACCAGCCTCTTAAAACAGAATACTCAAAAGATATACTTAATACTTAAAAAAAAAAATGTATTTTTGAAAAATAAGCTGATCTGGGGAGGCAGTTAGAACCGTCGGGGTGCTCCTTTGAAGGGCTTGAATCCACCAACACTGGACATGGAACTGTTGGTGATCTGCACGATTCTGTTCATTGCAGATGAAGAGTGGCTGGAGAAACAAAAATACATTTCTGCCTAAAGGAGCATACAGTAAAGACAGAAGCTCAAATATGGCTTCTACCAGAATACATTTTTCCATATAAAAAAAGTACAGTGTATATATTTTTTATACATATCACATTTGGATTCATTGGATTTTTTTTTTTTACACTTGGATTGATAGTTTGCTTGGGCGGTATACCGTATACCGGAGTATTTGGAAATAGCCAAATATATCGCCAATACTGTTGAATTTGAATATTTGTAGCTACTTTAGGTAAATACCTGCAGTCAACTTGTGCTATCAGTAAGGATTGTCACAATTTTTCATTATGAAGCTTACTGGTAGTCCTCAGTCACATGATGTTTGTTTATAAGCACAACAACCAGAGCCTTGTTTTTTTAACTAGACAAGTCAGTTAAGAACAAATTCTTATTTTCAATGGAGGCCTAGGAACAGTGGGTTAACTGCCTCATTCAGAGCAGAACGACAGATTTGTACCTTGTCAGCTCAGGGATTTGATTTCGCAACCTTCCAGTTACTAGTCCAACACTAACCACTAGGCTACCTGTGAGTCACTCACTTGTTTAGCACACGGCAGGTGATCGAGTTAGTTATCTTATACCTATTAACTGTCTAAAATGTGCTAAATGCGCTACAGTTGTGATTTGGTTTGCTAATTTAGTAGCTATTTAGCCATTTAGCTAAGTGCTTAGCTTCATTCAAAATCAAGCTTAGCTTGGTAACAGCAGAGAATCCTCTCCTGGATCAAGAGCCTTGCTGATATTTGCTTTGTTGATGCAGCAAACTGTGGATCATTTTTTAGTTACTTGTATAACTTTGAGCTGGTTTGTCTGTCCTGCAAATTCTTTAGGTCAGAGACCGTACACAATGTCCTCTTTAGTATTTAGTTAGCATTATATATGGGCTTTTACATCTACTTGTTAGCATTGCTAACCTTCGGATTACAGAAGATCCAGTGGGGTTTGAAAATAGTGCTCATTTTGTTCGTATTGTAGGTAGGTATTATGGTGTATTACAGAATATCCCGGCATGGCACAATGACGGTATGGAAATACGGATACCACCCAAGCCTAAACCATAGTGCTCAGACAAGTCCGATACACATGATATATATTCATTTCAGTCACAACTATTACAGATTAAATCCACCCCTCGGTTTCTCTCAGCCCATCCCACCTATCTTTATAGACCACCTACTCTTGATTTCCTTGTGCCATTTCCTTTTCAACTGTTGTGTGATGTTTTACACAGATTCTCAAACCTTTCTAAATGGGATATTATCAACAGATGTGAATTAAATATATATATTTGGTTGTTGATTGATTACAGCTTTCCTGATCACCCAACAGTGCTATTTGTAGGGCTCATTTTGGAACAATGTCATGACTGTTTAACCACTCCTGAACCTGTGGCCAGAAACAGGCTACACAGGACAATACCAGAATAAGTGGTCAAATTATTGTCTCTCCGCAGCTAAATCTGCATAGCTGACATGGTTGTATGCCCCATATACATAACATTCTTCTTTTGGTGGCAAGAATATTGTAATAATAATTTAAATAGAAAAACTACGGTTTGAGTCAAGCGTTGTTTTGTGTATCAATTTATAAACCATGTGCCATGGAATCAGCACACTGGAAATCTCTTCAAGTATTTTACAACCTGTATGGTGCCATGGTGAACATTTTAGCCCTCAAATAAAAACAGGTATATTTTTCTATTCATGACAATTCTCTTTCTCCAATTTTGCTCTTTAATAAAGGCCAGATAAACAAGCTCCCCTTTTCCCCCTTCTACTTGCCTCCTCCATTTGCAGTAATGCACCAATCAGTTGGTTGTAATTTTAGATAGAGCTAACAATTCCACATATGTGTCAACTCCACCTCTCCTATTCATAATATCATTAACAAATATATTTTTTCCCATAAATAATGTTTTTATAATATTTTTAGCAATTAGTATATTTGAGTTTAACCATAACAGGGAAAAGTACACAGTCTTAATGCAACGGCAGTGAATACCTTGAGTGTGGGGCCATCATGCTGCCACGGCTGTCTCCCATCCTGCGGCTGTCTGGGAAGCCCCCTCCCTGGGATCCAGCCCCACCATGCCACTCCTTCCTCTGGGCCGGCTGGTCCCGGCCATGCCGCTCCACCACCACCTGGCGGCCAGAGCTGAAATGCTGAGTGGAGAACAGGGGAGATTGTAGTTATGAATTCCCTACGTGAAATGGAACTAAAATAGAGGAAATGGAGGGTATTGAATGTGTAGATTTAGCTATGGGGGATTTGTGAGGTGCTGACCTGGTCTGCCATGACCATGGGTCTTCCTCCATCCCGGCCACTGAAGTTAGATCTTCCTCGGCTGGCTGAGGAGCCTCCTCTGAGAGCAGGCCCCTGGCCATCTCTGCCTGAACGCTCTGGCCGCATACCTCCGGTACGCACAGCTCCACTACACAACCACAGAGACATGATTATTACCACATGGATAACAACAAAAGGCCTTTGTCTACAACTTTAATCAAACAAGCACACTAGGCATCCATCCATTCTCACCGTATGTCCCCCTTAGGTGCACTCATGCTGCCGTCATTCTTCCATCCTGCATGCCCAGTATGAGTAGCATGACCAGCGTGCCCGGAGCCTCTGGGGGAGCGGCCGGTATGAGACATGCCAGGCATGGGTGCTCTGCCCCCTGCTGGGCGCTCAGGCATGGGCGCGGCCCGGCGCTCAGGCATGGGCGCGGCCCGGCGCTCAGGCATGGGCGCGGCCCGGCGCTCAGGCATGGGCGCGGCCCGGCGCTCAGGCATGGGCGCAGCCCGGCGCTCATCCCTGTCTCGGATCTCTCTGCGGTCTGTGTCACGGATGTCTGCTCGTGGAGTTGGAGGAGGCTCAGCCCTGCGGACAGTCTCAAAGTTCTTGGGGTAGCGCTCAAACCCAGAGCTGTCCCTGCGAGCAGCTGGGCGGGACTTCTTGGCCTCAGGCTCACTATTGAAGCGGTTACGTCTGAAAACCCCCGACACCCAAAATGGATTGTCAGATTCTGTCAAGAGCTGACTGTTACTGGAGGGAGATAGACATGCTAAACTGCTATGTGGGCTGTGTGTAGCTTGTGCTTTGCCATTTTAGGTCCAGGTTGCTTTATTTACAAAAAGCACTTATAAATAATAGGGCCTACCTCTCAATGGTGTTGGGCTCAACGGCTGCAGCCTCAGGGAAGCCTCTGCCTCTCTCCCGGGGGCTGAACTCAGTAAAGCGGTTCTGCTGGCGGTTGTAGTCTGAGCCCTGGTTGACACGGCCCTCAGACTCTGGCTGGATCTTCTTGTTTCCATTCCAGTAGGGATCATCCCTCCGGCTGAAACATTCAATGGAGAATATGCTTTACCTGGGCGACAAGTAAACTGGTGTGGAATACCCCTCTTGGTCAGATGTGGAATACCACATACCACCAAATTGTATCTTTCACTTTTCAGTTGATGGTCAAATTGACATCTGCTGGTCATGTCTGAGACCAAGCATCCCTGTCTGCTGTGGGATGCAGACATACCAGGATGGGAGACAAGTCTGTGTGCAGGGACAACGACAAAGCAGTACTGTAACCTATCTTGCAACTTCATGGACATAATGGTGGAAGCTGGTGTCATGATGTTGCCCTCTTTGAGTACAGTGAGCACCATCCCCCGCTCTCTGCTTATACAACCAGACTGCTGTGGGCAGAGTGAGGTCGTAAATTCCTAAGGAAGACCCTGCCTCATGGACACTCAGAGAGTAGAGAGTAGTTTTCATGGAGACAAAGGAAATCCTTCCACCTCACAGAACGTGAGGTACGAACAAAATTCATGTTCCAGAGAAAGTGTAAAAGATTGGTGACGAATCCAGTTACGAACTGGTGCGTTTGTCACAACTTGGCAAGCTCAAGAGAGACGGTGTGGCCACATTACCATACCGCTGTTTATATAATAGCCTCAGATATAAGATGAATGAGTGAGGATGATACTGTTTGAATAAGCTATGGGGGGCGCTATTTCATTATTGGATAAAAAAAACTTTCCCGTTTTAAGCGCAATATTTTGTCACGAAAAGATGCTCGACTATGCATATAATTGGCAGCTTTGGAAAGAAAACAACTGACGTTTTCAAAACTGCAAAGATATTATCTGTGAGTGCCACAGAACTCATGCTACAGGCGAAACCAAGATGAAACCTCAAACAGGAAATGAGCAGAATTTGAGGCTCTCTTTTTCCATCGTCTCCTTATATGGCTGTGAATGTGCCATGAAGGAGCCTATGCTCTCTGCCGTTCGTCCAAGGTGTCTGCAGCATTGTGACGTATTTGTAGGCATATCATTGGAAGATTGGCCATAAGAGACTACATTTGCCAGGGGTCCGCCCGGTGTCCTTTGTCTAAATTGGTGCGTAATTTTCAGAACGACAACCGCCGAAACATCCATTCTATAACCAATGTCACTCTGAACAATCCCCTCTAACCACAACCGAGAGAGAGAGAGAGACGGACAATTCTGGAAAAGAAATTAACTTTTCACCAGCGATCAAGACGACACACTGAGCGTAAATATATATATTGATTGCAATTGTTCCCGACTGAGTGAGCGTTCATGTATAAGGATTAGCATTTCAATTGTTATAATTATTAACTCTGTAGTGACTTCTTAGTCGACTACCCCATTGCCCCTTTGTCTAACAAGCTGCCATGCCGGTTTAGCCCACTCGGGCACATTCTATCATTTCATGTAACCATATTTACTGTTTGTACATGCATTTCTGTGAATTACTTAGTTAGTAATAAATAAACAATTTAAGACAATTGATGTATGGATGACTCATAGTCAAGACTGGATTGGTGCAGATAACCAACCATTTACGACGTTTGGAATGAGACTAACATGAGGTCAAATAAATAAATAAAATCAGAAGACTATTGATCAGATATGAAAATATCTGAAAGGTTATATTGGGAAATTATAACTTTGTAATCTGAATACTTTCCTTGGTGCCCCTATTATCTAGTTAATTACAGTTACACGATTAATTACTTTGATCACGTTATACTAATTAATGGAATCTTTGATAAAAAACTAAGTCTTCAATTTAATGATAGTAAAGACACGACACTGGTTGTCCACGAACAGAGCCTCAACTACACAGAGCAAATCCCAGACAAACATCCCATCCCCAACTACAGTGTGGCCTTGTGTACCTGTGGTCCACATCGCGGCCTCTCTTCAGGTTGTTTCTCTTCTCCTGCTCGTAGCGGAGCTGCTCCTGCTGCCTCCTCAGCTCCTCCCGCTCACGAGCCATACGCTCCGCCTCTTTACGCCGCTCCTGCATCACAGCGAGATAACGTCAGCATTACATTAACAATCCACTAAATGGTTTGCTCCTGGGAGCTGTTGACAGATCACCAGGATGAACAATGAGTAAACAACTCACCTTACTCCTGTCGTTTTACAACAATCAACTAAGGTACAGCCTTGAAGACTAAACATCCTTAATGATTGAGTCCAAGCACCTGCTCTATGCGGATCCTTTCCCTCTCCAGCCTTTCCCTCTCCATGCGCTCCCTCTCCAGTTTCTGCCTCTCCACCTCAAGCCTCTGCCGTTCCCGGAGCAGGTTCTCCCTCTCCTCCCGCTCCCTAATCAGACTGATACGCTCACGCTCCCGGCGTTCCCGCTCCGCTATCTCACGCCGCCTGACGGGACAGGAAGTCACAGAAACATTAGTACCCAGCATCCTTACAGTACTACAGGGTAGAACAATTACAGTAGGAGTTTGTTTCAGGCTGACCTGCGAAGCTCCACAGCCCTGCGGACGCGCTCCAGCCGGACCATACGCTCACGCAACCTCTGCTCTTTCATCTTCTCAAAGGGGAGGATGTCTTTGCTGCCTCCCTTGTTGGGGAAAACTCTAACTCTATTCATCTCCATCTAGGAAAGACAAGCATGTAGAGGTGAACATTGAAAAAGAATGTTCCATGATCAAACTTCGTTGGATAGAAAAAAAAAACTGCGACAAACCTCTTCGGGGGGCATGAAATATCTGGGTCTCCGCTGCATCATGTTGTTGTTGGTGGTGAAACCCAGCTTGTCAAATCTCCCCCTCCTGAATGGTGGTCTCACTTTGTTCAGGTCTCCTTTGGCATGATCAATCACCACCATCTTGCCAGGGCTCTTGGTCCCTACACAAAACAGGACAGAGGTTTTAATTTTTACTACCCTACAACACAATACATAAAAAGGAACCTAAGAAGGAACATACATACTTCCACCATGCTTTTTATCATCTTTCTTGGAGGCATCTGGGCCTGAGCTGGATGTTGTGCTTTTAGACTCCTGCTTCTTGGATGAATCCTTGCCGTCTTTGTCTGATGGCTTGTCGGACTTCTTCTCTTCTTTTTTGGAGGATGGCTGGGTTCTTCAGGGGGGAAAAAGAACAGACACAGAAATGTAAATTTCTTTCAAATTTCCCCATTCTGAAAAAGACAGATTGTGTTTCTGCCTCACATACTTGCTAGTGCTAGTCTTGTTTGTCAACGCACTACGTTTGTCACTTGATTTGCTGGAGCTGGTTTTGTCATCTGATTCCTTCTTTGAAGGTTCTTTCTTGAAGGGATCACTTTTAACCTAAAAAGACAACAAATACTCCGTCACAGTAATTAAAGGCTCCGCCGTCACAATTCTGAAGCAATGTAATTTCAATTACTTAAAGAACAAAAGGACCTTGAACCTTGTTTCTCCCTACAATGAAAATTACAGAGTGCATGTTGGCTCAATGGCTCAGAAGAGAATGTCAGCCAATGTTGTTTTGCAAAAAACTCTCAATATGGAATCTTAGAATCATCAAGAGTTCTGGAGGCTTTATGACATCACAAAAGATAGAAGTGAGAGAAAAGACTCTGTACTGTAAAATTGTAATCGTGCTCTCAACATACTAGCTGAACAATGTGCAAAACAACTGTTTGTCAGCTTACCCTTTCAACAGATATCTGCTGGCCGTGGAGTTCTGTGCGGTCCAGGTGGGAGATGCACCTTCCCACCTCTGTACTGGAAGACATTGTCACCAAGCCATAACATTTGGCTCCAGGACTGCGAGCATTAGTAACCACTTTGGCACTAAAAACCTGTGGCGACAGGAATTTGTTTAGGGGCGGAGCAACTGCTTGTAGAGGGGTTGGGTTAAATGCGGAAGACATTTCAGTTGAATGCATTCAGTTCTACAACTGACTATGTATCCCCCTTTCCCCTAGTAAAACAGTAAATAGTTTCCAATAAGTCAAATAAAACCATGACACCCATACAGTAAGAAACATCCAACCCCAGTAACCCACCACAAGAAACCATTTACGGACATTTTAAGCTCTAGACTTACCTTCCCATATTTGCCAAAAAGGTTTTTCAAATCAGCTGCTTTGGTGTTGGAGGACAGGCCGCTCACCCATATGTTTCGAGTGGAGCTGCTTGCACTACTACTGCTGATACTTCCTGAAATAGGGTTGTTTCAAAACATACATACACTGTAGAGGCTTTTACATGTCTACACATTTAACAAACTAATCTACAACAGCCTAATGTTACATATCAGTAAGCATTACATGTTAAAATGAAGGTGCTTTTGACTAAATTAAATCATTTCAGACACCTTTAAAATGCCAAAGAAATGTACTTTTTAGATATGTGAAGAAAACTGGGTAATACGCAGATTACACCAACGGTACTAAAATTCCCAGATCAATTCGGTTTGTTCTGACGCTTGAGAAAATGCCATTTTGGCTGTCCAGTCAATACTGCACATTGCTTACATACACTGCATAAAGGCCTATGCTTGACCATCGTCTGATCATTAGTAGTGACGACTTGAGAAATGTACCTGTAAAATGCTTACCTTTGTCATCTTTTGTGGCCTTTCCATCTCTGTCCTTTGAAGAACTACAAAGCAGATTTCACAACAAATAAAAAGAAACAAGAGATGAGTGCCAGTATATGAAATCCCCTGCGGAATATGACGTACACCAGGGAAAACAACTTTTTCTTTTAAAGAAACACTTTGTTTTGCTGTATGTATGTATTTTTTTTTTATCCCCACGGGCAAGGCTTGCATTTGGACAAAACTCCCATAATGGCCTTTTTCATTGCTTTTCCACAGGTGATATGGGTCATGTTCTCAGCCAATTTACTCCCTGGACCAATGAAATCTTCAGTATTGCGTTCGACTTCACAGCGAATCATTTCATATGTTTCTGACAAACTGACATCACAGGGACTACTGCCCTTTTAAAAAGCCCTACGTGGGAACTGGAAAAGGCAAACGTGCTGGAAAGGTGAAAGTAACATCTGTTTTCAGCTCCTGGTTAATGACACAAATTACCCAACTTCAGAAAAACAACCAAATGAAAGTAACAAATGGGAGGCTCATTAGGTACATCAATGAACATTTCTCATTAGGAAAAAAAGTTAAAAAAAATCTTGAGGCTACCCACAATGCTGCGTTCACAGTGAGCTGGAACTTGGTAGTAGTATCTTAAAGAACTGACATAGCTAGAAAGACAAACCTCTTTCCTTGACCTGATGCCCCAGTAGACGAGGGGCCTTTCTTCCCAGAATCCTTGTCTTTGTCTCCCATTTCAGCTTTCTTCGAGGCATCTCTGCTTTCCTTCTTAGAGGAGTCAACCTTCGTCCCGTCATCCTTCTTACCATCTTTATGGCCTTCCACTTCCATCTTCATGGCATCCTTGGGGCTCGTCTCAGCAGAGGCCTCTGGCTCGTCACAGCCCTTGTCTGCCTCTGAATCTGGAAGTTTCACATGTTTACCTGTTTCCAGGAGGTCATCACCATCAACATCCAGCGTGATGGCATCTTCATTCTGGAGTGTGACGGATATGTTATCGTCCTCGTCTTCTTTAGCGGAGACGGCAACTTCAGTTTCGATCTCCTCCACTTGTTCGGCCTCCGCCTCGACTTCTGCCTCAACCTCGGTTTCTGGGAGGCCGCCCTCACTGGGTGGAGGTTTAGAATTTTCGCGAGTACCATCATCTGTATCAGTTACATCTGAGGGATTTAATAAGGATAAAACATGGCAAAAAAAACACAATGTTTAACATTGACATGTCTGTTACTTGACCTAGGAAGTAGAATAGAAAGCAAGTTTAGTATTAGTGGTCATCGAAGGGTAGAAGACCACAGGAACACACAAACATACATTCCTCATTGAAAAATGGTGGTGTGGATCAATAATCTTCATGTCATTTTCACCACCAATACTTCTTTTGCGATCCTTACAGTTATGTGTACTGTACAGTGAAGTTACTCTTCAATGCTCCTGTCATTAGGAGCTCCATTCCAGTTCTTCAGTTTGAAGAGAGGGCATTTGTTCAAATTAAAGGAAAAGACCATCTGTCCAACTTCTTCCGTAACCAAAAAAATAATCTGTGCCCAAAGCCATGGAGGTCAAATTCAGTCTCATTTTATGGCCGTTCTACTGCCCAGGGCTCTCCAATCATAGTCTTTATGGTCATCTCCCATGTCTTCTTTCCCTCATAAAAGTCTGTCTTAAGTGACTTGGGATGGTTGACAAAAAAATTGATGTCATCTTTAATCGTCCTTGTGATTGCAGTGACAGGCTCAAGTCCTTAGCAAATGTGTCCTCTAGTCTGTACATCATGTCCTGGTTGGTCTTTGAGCATTCTCAGCGATGATTTCTTCTCTCCGTCTAAGACATCTGTAGTGCAGTTGGGGTGATACAGGAGGATGGGCCCCGATGGGCAGGAGTCCCCCATGGTATCGTCAGCACACACTGGAACTCCCTCTAAATCAGCTTGCCTTCTTCAGTGCAAACCTTTCCCTCACCTTAAAGAAGCCTGTTGATTCCTGAGCTTTTTATCTTGAGGGAATGTACTATGCAGTCTGTATGGTTGATGGAGCCCTCTTGCATCTCAGGCCTGGAAGACTAGGTAACATCCCACCATCAAAAAAAGTACTGTGACCAAAAGAAGCAAGTCCTCCAAAAACAGGATGTCCCTTCTATGTTGTATTCATGAACAATGAGTCCTGGATAGATGGCTGGCTGAGTATCCAGCCAGCAGACAAAAGAAATGGAAGGCATAAAGGAGAGAGGGGGCATAGCAGTTTCTTACCTTCACGCAAAGGGGGCTACCTGCAAATCCCCCCCCAAAAGTAATCAATTCAATAGGGTGTGAGCACAAACATACCTTCTTCAACATCATCCTCGTCTCCCTCCTGAAAGAGACCAACGTGAAAGGTAAATACCCATAAGATAGTTTCAGTCTTATGCCTTACTTAAACCGGGTTAACTGATCTGAAAACCAGCATTTAATTATAAAAACAATATCTGATCTGTGTATGGTAACCTAATGATCTTTAGTCTACCGTGACAGTGGGGTAAACACAAACGTAAACATATTCATGTGACACTCACCTTGGAAAAATATTTGTTTTCCTTGGTAGGAGATTCCTCTTCCTTGGTAGGAGATTCCTCTTCCTTGGTAGGAGATTCATCTTCCTTGGTAGGAGATTCATCTTCCTTGGTAGGAGATTCATCTTCCTTGGTAGGAGATTCATCTTCCTTGGTAGGAGATTCATCTTCCTTGGAGAAGGATTCATCTTCCTTGGAGAAGGATTCATCTTCCTTGGAGAAGGATTCATCTTCCTTGGAGAAGGATTCATCTTCCTTGGAGAAGGATTCATCTTCCTTGGAGAAGGATTCATCTTCCATTGGATTGTCAGTGTCAGAGTCCACTTTCTTTCCTAAAGAAGTAATGAAGTCATATCATCCAAATTGGAAACAGAAATATTGAACAGTAATTTAAATATTAGGAATGTCAAATTACCTTTAGCTTTTGCATTTTTTCTATTAGGCGTGTCTGCTGGGAGTGGAATTTCAATGGTCTCTGGATCTCCACCTTCCTCCTCAATGGCCTGAGAAAGTATAATAAAAAAATCAATTAAAAAACACTATTGTAATTACTAGTCATTTTTCTGACATTAATTTAATGTCCCATCCTTATATTTAGCCTCACAATTAAGTGTTTTACCATTTTCTTTTCAGGACAAGTAGACCAAGTAGAACACAGTACAATTTGCCATAAAACAGTTGCATTCATTAGTTTTATTGACAAATCTCAACAACAACAAATTGGTCAAAGCATAAACTTGATGAAAATGAATTTATATGAATGCTGTAAGTACAAAAATGGTTTGCTCACTGTGATATGAATATCCAACTAGTCAGTGACAACTATGTGAGCTTATTACAGTATTATAGAAACCATGTCACTACACTCTTCTAGGTTGAAGTAACCCTTACCATTCTAACGACTTATGTAGCATGTGAGCGTCATAGAGCAAAACATGGAGTCTCACATTTTTATAGATAATAGTTTGGTGCTCAAACAATTCGGACTCCAGACATTTTAGTAAGATCAGTCGTGGGCCCCTTCGGGATCCGCCCTTGCCTCAAACACCACTTTAGCTCAGCCCCCCTTAATCACACAGAAGTACGTAGTTCAAACACACTACGTTTAAAATGGGTTAGAAGTCCAATACGCACACCGGCGTTACGGTGGGACTCATCGAGTCAAAATACGTTCATTACTCACCAAATATGGAGTTTTGAATAGCAACTATCGCCATTTACTGCCGGCATGGCCAGGATGTACGTTCAAAAAAGGTCTTAATAAAAATGTACAAGCAACTGAAAAAAATGCATATTCTGCACCTCCAATGTAAATCACTCACGTCACAAGGATCGCTGATAGCACTAACCTTACTACAACGAACAGGTCGGAAGTCTACAACAGCTCAATACATTGGAGCTGCCGAAGAGGCATTGTTTAGGCCTACATACCTGGTTGTCACTAGTTACCACAGGCACAAAGTCATAAACCCCACCTATTTCTACAATTTAACGTCTTAAAATCTGATTTAAAACCTAGCAGCAAACCCACACTGCTAACCTTACGCCTGAACTTAAATCAGTTGTGGTCGGTGTATTTAAGGTGATTGAGGGCAACAACAAATTATGAGCATGGACTTATTTCTATTACAGCATATTTTATGACTGTCATTCATATTCCATTCACCCAGCTCAATGTAACATCGATAAGTTTAGGCTACTACATAATACCTAAATATTCCCTATATTCACCATGAGGTTGCTACAACCTAGCCTATGAATGAAGGTTTACAACATAGTTGCACAGGATCAGAGAAAATTGAGTAATCAAGTTGACAGAGTCACATTCAATACAAACAGCAAGATCATATCATTTACGAAATAGACCATTTTTACTTTGTGGCTGTGCTATCTAGTGGAAACCTATATACCGGCTTATTTGGTGAGTAACTAACGTATTTTGGCAGGATTCAATTTGGTTCACTAGTGAATGGCAAATTGAATGGCTGCTTCCTGGGTTTAAATGAGATCCACCATATGAACGTCTCCTGTCAAGTCAAATTATAGTTAATTATATGTATAATATATGTATACTTTAGTTTATTTAGTAAATATTATCTTAACTCTAATTGTTCTTAAAACTGCTTTGTTGGTTAAGGTATAGTAAGTAAGCATTTCATTTCACCGTTTTATTCGGCGCCTGTGAAAAATAAAATTCGATTTTTCATTTGAATTATAAACGTTAACTCTGATCAAGGTATTTTGCGAAATGTGTGTGTGTGGATGTGATGTGGGCCTATAGCAACATAGTTTTCTAAAGGATACACAGATGCGATAGATGTCATGGCCAGCTAACATTAGTTACCAACGCCCACACACCGACTGCATCGATGCAGGACGGTGGGCTACCTTGTCAACCTGACGCTGCAAAGCCAGGCCGCGAGCTCGCAGTACCGCAGTTGGAAAACTAGACAGCATTCAACGGTAACGTTAGCTAGCAGACTAAACATCTTAGTTGACAACCACGAAAAAAAGCAAACTGCAAATAGATACACATTCATCCCATAACAAGTTGGATAGCTAAGCTATCTAGCTGGCAGCAGTTGAGGACGGCCTCAATCAATTAAATTCGTGCAACTGTTTGGTAGCTAACATTAGCTAGCCTAGTGGTCGTTAGCTTTGCGTTCGCCAAGTACAAATACATTGATCTCATTACCTGTTTCAGCCTTGCAATTAGAACATTCTTCACACCTGTGACATCTAAATTCCTTCGCTTGAGTTCAGATTTAAGATCTATAACTCGTAAATCTGTTATTTTCTTTGACTCCGTTGAAATGGCACCCGACGCCATTTTACCTTGCTGGATGTGTTGTTGTAAACTTGTGTGTGCAGAAGTGAAGCACGCATGCTCACGCAATGGCCCCAAAGTTATTCTCAAAATGTGTATTGGCGGATCGCATCCAACTGAAATATGCATACACTGCCACCTACTGTACTGGAGTGTGAGGCTAGTCACGGCCCCCTTATTAATATATCTTCTTCTATGATATCATGGCAGTCCGCAAACAAACGTTTAGAGTGCATGCCGCCACTTTATTCATCTATGACTCTTATATATAGCACTTTGTTTCCACCTACTGTTCTGGAGTGCAAATTCATTACACGCTTTGACACAAAGGGGAAGAAAAAAATCACTGTACCAACTAACCCTACACCCATTAAACCATTAAAACCTCACCCCTATTCCACTACTTGGCCCTATCTGATCCTACACCAGGCTGGCAGCCTGGGAGGACTGGACCCTATCTTTCAACACACCTTGTCCTCTGCAACAAAATATTGTACACCCAAGTACTTCTCTGCAGTTGCCACCACAACATATATTTTCTGTGATTTTACGTTCCATTTCTGCGATACAGTTAATAACCATGGCTATGAATGCTAAGAACCCAACCGTACTGAAACCCATGTTTTTCCTATCATTTCAATTCAAAGGGGCTTTATTGGCATGGGAAACATGCATTTCCATTGCCAAAGCAAGTAAAATAAACAAAAGTGTGAAGACACAAAACAACAACAAAAAAAGATTCCAATTTAACAGTAAATATTGCATTCAAAAATGTTTTAAAAAGATAAAGACATTTCACAGTGGAGGCTCCTAAGGGGAGCACAAATAATGTCTGGAAAGGAGCAAATGGAATGGTATCAAACCATGTGATTGATGTATTTGATAGCGTTCCACCTATTCCGCTCCAGTCATTACCACGACCCCATCCTCCCCAATTCAGGTGCCACCAAACTCCTGTGATTTCAACTGTAACTATATATTATCAGCTATGTACAGTGTTTTAGCAATGTGCAAATAGTTATAGTACAAATAGTAGGTAAAGATAACCAGATAAATATTGGTGGTATTTAAAACATTATTTGTGCTCCACATGGTTACCCTTTTCTCATGTCAACAGGCCACAAATCTTGCTGCTATGAATGCACACTGCAGTATTTTGCCTGACAGATATGAGAGTTTGGTTTGTTCTTAATTTTTTTGTGGACCTGTGTGATCTGTGGGAAATATGTATATCTAATGTGTTCATACATTTGGCAGGAGGTTAGCATGTGCCACTCAGTTTCCAACTAATTTTGTGAGCAGTGAACTCATAGTCTGTCTTCTCACTCCCCTCAGCAGTAGAGGCTGCTGAGGGGACAAGGCTCATAATAATGGCCGGAACGGCGCAAATGGAATGGCATAAAAAAATGGAAACCATTTGTTTGACGTATTTGATACCATTCCACCTACTCCTCTCCAGTCATTACCACGAGCCCGTTCTCCCCAATTTAAGGTGCCACCAAGGTCCCGTGCTTGAGAGCCAGGTCTGCATGTGGTGACCTCTCTCAATAGCAAGGCTATAATCACAGAGTCTTCACGTAGTCAAGGATTTTCTTAATTTTCTCAAATCACATTTGTCAGGTATTTTCTTTGTCAGGTATTTTCCTCGGCATTCCAATTTGCTCAGTTTTTTAGTTGATTTTTAGTTGATTCAAATAGTTCTCTTTTTTGATTGGGTCTAATTGTGTTGTGGTCCAGGGGCTCTGTGGGGTCTGTTTGTGTTTGTGAACAGAACCAGCTGGCTGAGGGGCACTCTTGTGGTGGAATGTGTGGGCATTGCTTCCTTTTATGTGGTTGTAGAATTTATCAGCTCTTTTCTGGATTTTGACAACTAGCGGGTAATGTCCTAATTCTGCTGTGTTTTTCTGGGTCTCTGTGCTTTTGGTTGGATATGTTTCTCAATGTGTTTCTTAGGGTTTTGCATTCTTCATAAAACCATTTATCATTGTTGTTAATTTTCATAGGCTGTCTGCTTGACACTTTTAGACTTGATAGAGAAGCTGAAAGGTAAAATATACAGTTTAGGGTTTCTACTGTCAAGTTTATAGCTTCACTATTGCAGTGAAATGTTTTGTCCAGGAAGTTGTCTTAATGGGATTGGATTTGTTGTTGCCCAATAGTTTTTTGGTAGGTTTCTACACTACTTTCCTTCCATCTTCTTAACAGTATGAAGTTTGGTTGGCTTTGATCGTAGTCGTGTCTAGGGGGGCATATTTGGGAGGGAATACTGTCACCTCCAGGTAGCTGTTTGTCCCCCTGTGTACTGAAAATGACATCTTCTTGTCCAGTTCGGGCATTTAGGTTACCACACACTCGCATGTGTCCAGGGCCTGGAAATGATTGACCTCTCCCTCTAGGACCTCTCCCTCTTCATGGATATAGGTAGCACACAGGAGGACATTTTACTCTGTTGAGATCATTTCCTTTAGAATTTCTAGCCAAATGTAAAATGTTCCTGTTTTGATTAATTTAATAGAGTGGGTTACGTCTGATCTCTGTGTAACAGCTGGTAATTTGGTGGATGGGACTACCAGCTCCCTGTAACCTAGAGGACAACCAGTGGGTCCATTTCCTCTATACCATATTTTATGCAGGATGACAGTGTCTGTATTTCTGATTTATTTGGTGAAGTCTGGGTTCCTGCTCTTTAGGCCAAAGTGCTATACAGAAACCCGGCCTAAAATCCCAAACAGCAAGCAATTTGATAGAAGCACGGTGGTTAGGAAAAACTCCCTAGAAAGGCAGGAACCTAGGAAGAAATGTAGAGAGGAACCATGCTCTGAAGGGTGGCCAGTCCTCTTCTGGCTGTGCCGGGTGGAGATTATAACAGTACATGGCCAAGATGTTCAAACGTTCATTGATGACCAGCAGGGTCAAATAATAATAATCACAGTAGTTGTAGAGGGTGCAACAGGTCAGCACTTCAGGAGTAAATGTCAGTTGGCTTTTCATAGTCGATCATTCAGAGTTAGAGACAGCAGGTGCGGTAGAGAGAGAGAGTCGAAAACAGCAGGTCCGGGACAAGGTAGCACGTCCGGCAAACAGGTCAGGGTTCCATAGCCGCAGGCAGAACAGTTGAAACTGGAGTAGCAGCACGACCAGGTGGACTGGGGACATTAAGGAGTCATCAGGATAGGTAGTCCTGAGGCTTGGTCCTAGGACTCAGGTCCTCCGAGAGAAGAGATAAAGAGAATTAGAGGGAGCATACTTAAATTCATACAGGACATCGGATAAGACAGGAGAAATACTCCAGATATAACAGACTGACCCTAGCACCCCCGACACAAACTATTGCAACATAATTACGAGGCTGAGACAGGAGGGAACGGGAGACACTGTGGCCCTATACCCCCGGACAGGGGCAACCAGGCAGGATATAACCCCACCCACTTTGCCAAAGCACAGCCCTCACACCACTCGAGGGATATCTTCAACCACCAACTTAGTACCTTGAGACAAGGCTGAGTTTTGCCCACGAAGATCTACCCCACGGCACGAACCCGAGGGGGGTGCCAACCCGGACAGGACGATCACGTCAGCGACTCAATCATTGAGACGCAGGTAATTCATCCTCACTCTAGTCAAGTAAAAATGTTTTGGTACCGGCTGCGTTTTTTTATTTTTGTAATTGATGCCAATCTTCCTCACCAAACAGCTTCCCTCTACACTCAACTGCTTTCTTTCTTCCTCGCTGTCCATTCCCACATCTCCACGCTTTTTCCGCACCTTCATCCGCTGTAATAGTAAACTGTTTAAATGGTTCTTCTATCTTGAATTTGCTGACATGTCGCGTCGACTCAAAAAGCTCTACCAGCCACCATTACTCCTCACGGCTCGCAATATTGACATAGCTATTGTGCACTATCACCAATATGTGTATATACTGGGATTTTGATCACCAGTCAACCTACTGTGTATTGACATTAATAATGCTATGTATTCCCTTACCTATGGATCATCATCTTGGGTCCATGCAATGGGGTATCAGCCTACTCAGTGACACCCACAGAACACAACTGTGAAGAGTTCACATAAATATTAGCATCATAGCTTTTATTGCAAGACTTTGACTGTGGGAAATCCCCCCCCCCGTCAGTCTATTGTGCGTATTGGTCATTCATATTGCAATGTAGCCTACAGCCATACCTATGGATCTTGGGTCCATGAAATAGGGTATCAGCCTACAAAACACAATAAGTAGTTCATTTGACACAACAACTACAAAATAATGTTGAAATCACACTGTGGATGTATTAGACTTCAGAATTGCATTGGGGGCATATTTATATGCACTGTACAACCTTACCTATTTATCTTGGGTTCATGAACTGGGATATCAGCCTAGTCGTGACACCCATAGAACACAACTATTAGCGTTGTTGTTCTTCTTGTGGGACTTTAACTGTGGTATATCACCTCACTATCCAGCCTATTGTGCGTATTGACATTCATATTGCAATGTACAGTGTGAGCAAGACAAAGGAGCTGATTGTGGACTACAGGAAAAGGTGGGCCGAACAGGCCCCCATTAACATCAACGGGGCTGTACTGGAGCGGGTTGAGAGTTTCAAGTTCCTTGGTTTCCACATCACCAACGATGTATCATGGTCCAAACACACCAAGACAGTCGTGAAAAGGACACGACAAAACTTGTTCCCCCTCGAGACTGAAAAGATTTGGCACGGGTCCCCAGTTATTCAAAAAAGTCTACAGCTGCATCATCGAGAGCATCCTGACCAGTTGCATCACCGCCTGGTATGGCAACTGCTCGGCATCTGACCTCAAGGCGCAAGAGGGTAGTGTGTGCGTCCCAATACATCACTGGGGCCAAGCTTCCTGCAATCCAGGACCTATATAATAGGTGGTGTCAGAGGAAAGCCTATAAAATTGCCAGAGACTCCAGTCACCCATGTCATAGAAGGTTTCCTCTGCTAACACACAGGCAAGCGGAACCAGAGTGCCAAGTCTAGGACCAAAAGGCTCCTTAACAGCTTCTACCCCCAAGCCATAAAACTGCTGAAGAACTAATCAAATGGCTACAGGACTATTACATTGCCCCCACCCCCTGTATATAGCCTCGTTATTGTTATGTTATTGTTACTTTTAATTATTTTTTACTTTCGTTTATTTGGTAAATATGTTCTTAACTCTTCTTAAGCTGCACTGTTGGTTAAGGGCTTGTAAGTAAGCTTTTCACGGTAATGTTTACACTTGTTGTATTGGATCGAAACCCCGAGCTGACAAGGTAAAACAAAATCTGTCTTTCGGCCCCTGAACAAGGCAGTTAACCACTGTTCCCCGGTAGGCGGTCATTGTACATACGAATTTGTTCTGAACTGACTTGCCTAGTTAAATAAAATAAAAAAGGAAAAACATATTCGGCGCATGTGACAAAGTTTGATTTGATTCATAGCCTTACCTATGGCTCTTGGCTCCATGAAATGGGGTATCAGCCTACTCCGTGACACCCACAGAACACAACGCTGAAGTTTACAGAAATATTTGCGACGTAGAATTTCATGGACCCAAGATCCATGGGTAAGGCTGTACATTGCAATATGAATGCCAATACACATAGTAGGTTGACTGGTGAGCTAATATGTGTCAGTTCACAACGGTGTCAAAGTCCCGCAATAGGTGCTAATATGTGTGTAGACTCTTCACAGTTGTGTTCTGTGGGTGTCACGAGAAGGCTGATACCCCATTTCATGGACCCAACATCAATAGATAAGGCTGTACAGGGCATATACGAATGTCACCAACGCTGTTCTGAAATCGAATACATTCACAGTGCGACTTAAATTTGTTTTGGTCAAATTAACTAGTTATTGTCTTTTGTTGGATTTAATTAACAACATTCCAACCTTGTTAAGCAGGATCAAATATGGCATTATTCCACTATTTGTATCCGTTTGCATGTTTCAATGGGGGACATTTATTTTGAAGGCGAATCGCAAATTCCAGGCACCTTTGTGGCGAATCCTTATTGTGGCTAGCTTCACACAAGTCCAGCAACCCAACCTAGGTGCCAGCGAGAGTAAACGGACGAGTCGAGCTGGGTAAACAACAGTGGTCGCCTCGAAGAGGCAGGAATGGGGACTTCATCGAGGGCCCTGATGCCAAATAGAATGGATTGTGTGTTTTATCGTAGAAAAACATTATGTATTGCGTAGCGTGCTAATATGCCACATAAAGCCAGGAAAATAGCAAGTATTTTTCTCTCGGGTCTTTAGCCAGGCGCTGATTTATAACGACGTTGGTATTGCCACGGGCCCACTTCGATTTTGTTCCTGTTGTCAGTTTCACTACCCGGTGACTGTCGTTCGATCGCGATTTACTTGTGTCCCTTATTTAAGTTCACCCAGAGCATATGTAATTCAAAGGGAGCCACGAAATAACACAGAAGCCCACTTTCAAGAGAGTACAGGTATGTGTTGAGTCAATATAGCTAGCTAGATAACTGTCTTTGTTTTTCTCTCAACGTTAGCTGGCTAACACGACCAGACAGTAGCCAGCGTACTGTAGCTAGCTAGCAAGCTATTGTTTGCTCTGAAGATTCAGTAGTTAATGTTAGCTTGGTACGGTAGTAGCTAAAATGTCTTGTTGTGAGCCATTTTGGGGTTTGCTAGCTAACGAGTTAGGTAGCTAGCTACATTGGTTATTAGCAATATGATCTTATCAGCGAGTTAATTAGAAACCCAACATTTGATTGTGAAGCTAGGCAGCTCTTCCATCTTGCTAACTAAGTAAACTAGTTAGTTACATGGCCTTGGCTATATCCATTTATTTATTACATTTGACGATGAACTCAGACGTAACAAAAGTAGCGAACGTTAAGTTAACCAAATAAGACAATTACACGTATATCTGACTTAATTCAACGTTAGCTTACTAGTGCTGGATAACGTTGGGCAACATACAAATGTTTTGTATCTGTGACAGACACATCAGAGAGGATGATGATGAATGTTCATCGCATTCTTTTCAAGTAATGGAACTGCGCTGTCAAATCAGCCTGGGAGCGTGTTAGGTTTGTTGATTTACGTTAATATTGCCAAAGAAAACAAAATGCTGAAGACATTTGCAGCAGTCATTCGAATTATGGTATGGCTTTGGTTGTAATCTTGATGCATTACGTATAAAGATGAAATACATAGACAGGCTTGTACAATTAGTATGGTTACGTACCTAAAGAGCCATAGACTAAATGAGGAAATATCTCAGATTGAGGCCTAGTACAAGCCAGAAAACATTAGGCAAATACTGTCAGAAAAATGTAAAAAATCGTATTAAGGAGAACTTTGTCAACCGAATGACTCATTGTTAGGAAACTTGGTGTACACTTGGGACCAGTCAATCTTTAATTATCCTGCCCTAAATTCTCTGCACTGTTACAGTGTAAGAAGCACCAATAATTATTCCCTCATTACATGTTTTGGTTTGTGTTCACGATGTTGATGCCATTACTTTTGCGTTGATGCCACTCTTTATCTATGATAGAAGACAACCCATCTCATATTCACAATTTGTATTACAATAACATATCACTGGATTGATTTAAAGCTGCAATATGTAACTTTTTGGGCGACCCGAACAATTTCACATAGAAATGAGTTACAGATCTGTCATTCTCATTAAAAGAAACACAAAATCCCGTTTCAATTGGCACTTTGAATTCAACCCAGGCTGGGCTGGCCTTGGTGGGATAGCTGAAATTGCATTTCCACTCCCCCCAGAAATGATAAATTGTCATGTTGCAAGGTAGCCAATATGTGACTGCAGCTGGCTTCGCTGATGTTGCTTGCAAACAAAATGTTGAATAATTGAATTCACCTTCACCATGCTGTAAAAAACGTTACCCTATACTCCTGCCAGTGCCAGCCAACCATGTATTTAGCTTGCTGACGTTGGCTAACTAAACGTTAGCGTCGTTGTTAGCATAACTAATCATTCCTACCTTGCTTACCATGGTATTGGCTATTAGCTAGCTAGCTTTCAATACGACCTGGCTAGCGAAAATTCCTGCTAGCTTATGTTATCTAGATTGTTTCAACTCTGATTTGCTAGCTAAGGTTAGGTAGCTAGCATTTGAGGGCTGACAGTTATCATAAAAGTGTGTAGTGTAATAATGAATAAAGGACCCAACTATTATGGTCATTTGTGTTATGTCTAGCTACTGCAGTACTGCTTGTCCATGTGCTAGCTAACAGCAACAAGCCCAGACAAGCTAGCTAAACCTACCCGCATCCAGCAGTGATCCACTTGGTGGTTGCATAGTAATGGCGTCACCAACCCGAATTCGAATTGAGCTGGCGCCAGTTGTGAAACTGGGCTGCGCTGGCCCGGGTTTCCCTCGACCCAGGTCGAATCTGGCCCAAATTTCAAGTGCCAGTGGAAACGGGGCTTTAGAAGCGGTAGCTCTGTTCTCTGTTCTATTTCTATGCTTACGTTATTAAAGTTAGTTTTTGCGTCTTTTACTTTCGGTTTTGTACACTAGCTTCAAGCAGCTGAAAATACTAGAGGTTTGGTTATGGAACATACATTTCACAGCGGTTTAGATGGTTCAATGATTCTCTACACTATACTTGCTTGTTTTGTCACGAACTGAAATCAGGCGAGCTATTATAAGAAAAGGCTTGGACATCTCAAATACAGGCTTGAGATAATAGTGCCATGATGTAGGCCTATTTCAATACTACTACAATTCTGTGGGCAGAACAGACGTGATGACTTCTGATGAACAGTCATATATCACTGTTTTTATCAAGTCAAACTAAAACTGACAAAAAAAACAACCATGCTGATGTGCTGAGGGGAAATGCTGAAATGGGCCCCACTATTATCATTCTATAACTGTGCCACTGCTCTGCAATAAGGCATCCAGTGGGTTTTAGAAGCTGCCATAGTTACAAGGGAATGTGTGTAGCTACAATGAAGTTTATTTCTTGCTCATAGAATTTTAAGGTGCTCTGCCATTTCCTAAAATTATCAAGGATCTAGTATATAGTACCATGCGCACTATATAGGAAACCAATGCTTAATC
Source organism: Oncorhynchus keta (assembly GCF_023373465.1). Taxonomy (NCBI): domain Eukaryota; kingdom Metazoa; phylum Chordata; class Actinopteri; order Salmoniformes; family Salmonidae; genus Oncorhynchus; species Oncorhynchus keta. The sequence continues at coordinate 69,328,044 of NC_068434.1, read as the reverse complement.
ACTCAAAGGTTGTCTATGTGTTCCTTCTTTGAAAGCAAAAATGAGTTTATACAAATGGCCGTTCTTGTCAGTGCATTAGGGGATTTCCGTCCCCTTTGCAATTAGATAGAAGAATCCCTGTAATTGTGATGAGGATGACATTTTAGCTTCTCAGAAGGGCCTGTCATAGCGGCAATGTATGAAGTACTGTGCCTGCTTATTCAAAGCTGTGCGCTTTTTGTTTCTTGGCTAACATTTTGGCTACCTTTTTGTAGAGACAAGAATGTGTAACTTCCTGTTCTGCAGTTCATTGCATTGGTGTGGCGTTTTCTACAATTATTGACTGGTAGAGGTACTGCATAATGAGTTCTGATACACCTCACAATTTGAGTCACACCTTGCACAGAACACATTGACAAACCTGCACTAAAAATAGTAAAAGATATATTAGGTAAAGTTTTGGGATAGGTTAATAATTTGTGTGTCCTTGCGTTGGTGGTAGATTTGGTTTTTCTGCAGCCATTGCTGAAATGGTGTACTGTGAAGCTCAAGATAGGTCTGCGTTGTGCTCCTCAAGGAATGAAAGCAGTTTCCCATAAACAACCCTCTCCTCTGAAATGTCTCCACCTTGGTGCCAGGGGGGATTGATTGCCAAGGTGGCTGTCCACTGAGGCTGCTGTGTTGCTGAGTGTCATGCGCTGCTTACTCTGTGGCACAGGAGCTCATCAGTGGCTCACGGGGGGAGCCTCAGAGGATCATGGTTTGGGGCTTTGGTTCCCTGGCAGCAGTTATACATCGGAACCCAGGGAGGGAGTATCTCAGAACGCCCCAGCCCTAGTTCCCAGAAGTCTCCACCTGCGGCATCTTCTTTCTCTTTGATCATCAGATGGAAACACAGACATGATACATGAGTGTTTTCATGAATACTGTATCAGGTATTTGTTCAGTGCTACTGTCAATGTTAGTTTGCTTTAGTAGGCTAGGCTACACATTGAGGGCTCCTGGCCAGATACCCTCTCCTGTTGTCTAGTTTGTGAGGTGGATATTGTGATTTAATGGTAGTCAACTCAGGGCTACACGAATCCTCAAGCTGTGTAGGATTCGTGAGGAAACTTGTCAGTTTGGATTCCAGCCCTACCGGCATTAAATCTGACTTCAGTCCTCAGCCAGCCTACATGGCAGGGTTTCGACACCAACCTGTGCTTTCTTTGGCTGGAAGGTCTGTCAGTTTATATTGGGTAAATGCAGGATTTGAGTGCTTTCCTACCTACTGTGATGATCCCTAGTGATTGACCCACTCAGGGTTCAGTTGCTGTTTTGAAGACAAGCACCCACACAATCCTTGTTCCCTGCAGGCTTCTACCTACTCATGGGTCAATGGGGTTTAATATGCATATGGAGAATTCCAGCGGAAGGTCAACCTGAGAAAGTAATGTTGTCCTTTTAAAGTGAAACCAACATGCCAAGACTGTATACACTCCCCCCAAAGGGTACTATAGACCAACACATCCAACTTTTAATTTATATTTTGTCCATTCTGTGAGACATTTTAAATTTGTGGTTTTGCATGCAAACGTAACATCCATAACTCTAGAATCACTCTTGCCCAAACAATGGGTGGGGGAAGTGGCTTCCACCCCAGGCACTCACTGACTGACTGGGTTTTGCAGTAGGTTTGCATTCTAGTGTATGCTCACACATCAAATTACACTCTACACTACTTTCCTGGTGCAGATTTTAACACACTTTATGATCACTAAATAAGCTAATAGTGCTGCTAGCTCACGTCATGTGGTGTTGTGTAACATCCGGATCTCAGGGTCAACGAATGGAATGCAACAGACTGAATATGATTGCAGTATTTGCTACACAGTGGGGCAAAAAGTATTTATTCAGCCACCAATTGTGCAAGTTCTCCCACTTAAAAAGATGAGGCCTGTAATTTTCATCATAGGAACACTTCAACTATGACAGACAAAATGAGGAGAAAAAAATCCAGAAAATCACATTGTAGTATTTTTAATGACTTTATTTGCAAATTATGGTGGAAAATAAGTATTTGGTCAATAAAAAAAGTTTCTCAATACTTTGTTATATACCCTTTGTTGGCAATGACAGAGGTCAAATGTTTTCTGTAAGTCTTCACAAGGTTTTCACACACTGTTGCTGGTATTTTGGCCCATTCCTCCATGCAGATCTCCTCTAGAGCAGTGATGTTTTGGGGCTGTTGCTGGGCAACACGGACTTTCAACTCCCTGCAAAATTTTCTATGGGGTTGAGATCTGGAGACTGGCTAAGCCACTCCAGGACCTTGAAATGCTTCTTACGAAGCCACTCCTTCGTTGCCCAGGCGGTGTGTTTGGGATCATTGTCATGCTGAAAGACCCAGCCACGTTTCATCTTCAATGCCCTTGCTAATGGAAGGAGGTTTTCACTCAAAATCTCACGATACATGGCCCCATTCATTATTTCCTTTACATGGATCAGTCCTCCTGGTCCCTTCGCAGTAAAACAGCCCCAAACCATGATGTTTCCACCCCCATGCTTCACACTAGGTATGGTGTTCTTTGGATGCAACTCAGCATTCTTTGTCCTCCAAACACGACGAGTTGATTTTTTTACCAAAAAGTTATATTTTGGTATCATCTGACCATATGACATTCTCCCAATCTTCTTCTGGATCATCCAAATGCTCTCTAGCAAACTTCAGATGGGCCTGGACATGTACTGGCTAAAGCAGGGGGACATGTCTGGCACTGCAGGATTTGAGTCCCTGGCGGCGTAGTGTGTTACTGATGGTAGGCTTTGTTACTTTGGTCCCAGCTCTCTGCAGGTCATTCACTAGGTCCCCCCGTGTGGTTCTGGGATTTTTGCTCACCGTTTTTGTGATAATTTTGACCCCACGGGGTGAGATCTTGCGTGGAGCCCCAGATCGAGGGAGATTATCAGTGGTCTTGTATGTCTTCCATTTCCTGATAATTGCTCCCACAGTTGATTTCTTCAAACCAAGCTGCTTACCTATTGCAGATTCAGTCTTCCCAGCCTGGTGCAGGTCTACAATTTTGTTTCTGGTGTCCTTTGACAGCTCTTTGGTCTTGGCCATAGTGGAGTTTGGAGTGTGACTGTTTGATGTTGTGGACAGGTGTCTTTTATACTGATAACAAGTTCAAACAGGTGCCATTAATACAGGTAACGAGTGAAGGACAGAGGAGCATCTTAAAGAAGAAGTTACAGGTCTGTGAGAGCCAGATATCTTGCTTGTTTGTAGGTGACCAAATAATTATTTTCCACCATAATTTTTCATCAGAAGACAGGTTTGAATTAGCATCATCGCTAACAGCTACACAAAGTGGCAGACGCTCGCACCTCCCACAGACGGGCATTCTCATTGCCTCTTCAGAAAGTTGCATGAAATACAAATCACTGATGCATTTTGTTCTTGTCTTATGATAAACTTGGGCAAATGTATTACTTTTCAGTACATTTACTTGATTCCCTACTAATTTCAATGTTTTTGAATATTGTTGAATTCCGTTTTAATGTCTGGATTCGGTGATTCCTCCATTCTCCGCATCGTGGATTTTATTGGGCCCGACTAACAGTAAATTCATGTCTTTGATGATTAGACAGAACAGAACCTTCACTTACAATAATGTGTGCATTCTTAGAGCCTATGCCACTAAAGCTGTGTTCACATTGGCAGTTTGAAGTGACTCAAATCCTCTTTTTTTTTTTTTGCATATCTGATGCAAATGTCCTTTTCCTGCAGTCTGAACAGCCAAAAGGGACATGGAATCTGATATTACAAGCCACATTTGAAACCACCCTACATGGTTTTGAAAGCACATACAAATCTGATTCCTGGCCTTGCGACTTGTCTGAAGGGTCAAATCTGATTTATTTGCTCTCAACTGGTTTTTAGACTGCTATTTGGCATATCTTGTTGCTTGCTAGCTACTCTGACAGTTTGATTAGATAGAACATGTTAGTTTGACAACCACACATTAGGGGTCGACCCGTTTAATCGGAATGACTGATTTAATTAGGGCTGATTTCAAGTTTTCATAACAATCTGTAATCTGCATTTTTGGACGCCGATTATATTGCAATCCACGAGGAGACTGCGTGGCAGGCCGAACACCTGTTACGCAAGTGCAGGCAGCAAGGTGTCATGGTAAGTTGCTAGCTAGCATTAAACTTATCTTATAAAAAACAATACATCTTAACTAGTGATTGTCAACTACACATGGTTGATGATATTACTAGTTTAACTAGCTTGTCCTGCGTTGCATATATTCAATGTGGTGCCTGAAATTGTGTCACTTCTCTTGCGTTCAGTGTAAGCAGAGTCATGGTATATGCAACAGTTTGGGGTCGCCTGGCTCGTTGCAAACTGTGTGAAGACTATTTCTTCCTAACAAAGACCGTAATTAATTTGCCAGTATTTTACATAATTATGACACAACATTGAAGGTTGTGCAATGTAACAGCAATATTTAGACTTAGGGATGCATCCGTTAGATAAAATACGGAACAGTTCCGTATTTCACTGAAACAAACGTTTTGTTTTCGAAATGATAGTTTCCGGATTTTACTATATTTATGACCAAAGGCTCGAATTTCTGTGTGTTTTTTTATATTATAATTAAGTCTATGATTTGATAGAGCAGTCTGACTGAGTGGTGGTAAGCAGCAGCTCGTAAGCATTCATTCAAACCGCACGTTCCTCTGTTTGCCAGCAGCACTTCAATGCTTGAAGCACAGCGCTGTTTATGACTTCAAGCCTATCAACTCCGAGATTAGGCTGCCAATACTAAAGTGCCTAATAGAACATCCAATAGTCAAAGGTCTATGAAATACAAATGGTATAGAGAGAAATAGTCCTATAATAACTACAACCTAAAACTTCTTAACTGGGAATATTGAAGACTCATGTTAAAAGGAACCACCAGCTTTCATGCAGTTGAAGTCAGAAGTTTACAACCACTTAGGTTGGAGTCATTAAAACTAGTTTTTCAACCTCTCCACAAAATGTATTGTTAACAAACTATAGTTCTGGCAAGTCGGTTAGGACATCTACTTTGTGCATGACACAAGTAATTTTCCCAATAATTGTTTACAGACAGATTTATTTCACTTATAATTCATTGCATCACAATTCCAGTGGGTCAGAAGTGTACATACACTAAATTGACTGTGCCTTTTAAACAGCTTGGAAAATTCCAGAAAATTATGTCATGGCTTTAGAAGCCTCTGATAGGCTAATTGACATCATTTGAGTCTATGGTGGGTGTACCTGTGGATGTATTTCAAGGCCTACCTTCAAACTCAGTGCCTCTTTGCTTGACATCATGGGAAAATCAAAAGAAATCAGCCAAGACCTCAGAATTATTTTTGTAGACCTCAAGTCTGGTTCATCCTTGGGAGCAATTTCCAAACGCCTGAAGGTACCAAGTTAATTTGTATAAACAATAGTACACAAGTATAAACATCATGGGACCAAGCAGCTGTCATACCGTTCAGGAAGGAGATGAGTTCTGTCTCCTAGAGATGAATGCACCTTGGTGCGAAAAGTGCAAATCAATCCCAGAACAACAGCAAAGGACCTTGTGAAGATGCTGGAGGAAACAGGTACAAAAGTATCTATATCCACAGTAAAATGAGTCCTATATCGACAACCTGAAAGGCCGCTCAGCAAGGAAGAAGCCACGGTTCAAAACCGCCATTAAAAAAAGCCAGACTACGGTTTGCAACTGTACACGGGGACATGTATAGTTACATTTTTGGGATAAATGTCCTATGGTCTGTTGAATCAGAAAATAGAACTGTTTGGCCATAATGACCATCGTTCTGTTTGGAGGAAAAGGGGGAAGGTTTGCAAGCTGAAGAACACCAACCCAACCGTGAAGCACTGGGGTGGCAGCATCATGTTGTGGGGGTGCTTTGCTGCAGGAGGGACTGGTGCACTTCACAAAATAGATGGCATCATGAGGCAGAAATTATGTGGATATATTGAAGCAACATCTCAAGGCATCAGTCAGGAAGTTAAAGCTTGGTCGCAAATGGGTCTTCCAAATGAACAATGACCCAAAACATAAACAATGTCTTAAGGGGTCTTCCAAATGAACAATGACCCAAGGAGGCCTAAAACATAAACAATGTCTTAAGGACAACAAAGTCAAGGTATTGGAGTAATTCCCATACTGTTTTTATACTGTTTTTATTTATTTACTTTTCTGCTCTTTTGCCCTGATGCCCCTCAATCCAGTGTTAATCTAGAAGATTTGCACACATTGTATATAGACTGCCCATTTTTTTCAGAACTGAAAAGTGCGTGTGCTGAGCATGCTTTATCTTGGCCAGGCCTGCAAATGAAACCTGACTCTGAAATAAAAAAATTAAAAAAAAATTACACCAGCTCTGTCAGGAGAAGTGGGACAAAATTCACCCAACTTATTGTGGGAAGCTTGTGGAAGGCTACCCGAAACATTTGACCCAAGTTAAACCATTTAAAGGCAATGCTACCAAATACCAATTGAGTGTATGTAAACTTCTGACCCACTGGGAATGTGATGAATGAAATAAATGCTTAAATAAATCCTTCTCTCTACTATTATTCTGACATCTCACATTCTTAAAATAACTAACTGACCTAAAACAGGGAATTTTTATTAGGATTAAATGTCAGGAATTGTGAAAACTGAGTTTAAATGTAGTTGGCTACGGTGTATGTAAACTTATGACTTCAACTGTATGTTCTCATTTTCTGAGCAAGGAACTTAAATGTTAGCTTTTTTAAATGGCACATATTGCACTTTTACTTTCTTCTCCAATACAGTTTTTGCATTATTTAAACCAAATTGAACATGTTTCATAATTTTTTTTGAGACTAAATAGATTTTTATGTAATATATTAAGTTAAATTAAAAGTGTTCGTTGTTCATTCAGTATTGTTGTAATTGTCATTATTATAAATAAATACTTCTACTACACACACGCACATTAGTGAATGTGCTAGAAAGGTAAACGACTAGCTAGTTGACTGCCCTAGCTAGCCAAAAAGGACTCATTCTGAAAGTTGGCTCATCTTATCCCCGAGGCATAATGTCTTATTACATGATGCGTTTATACATTCGAAGCGACTGGGAAACGTCCATGACAGCCATTGTCACCTCAGCTTGCTACATAACTTCTGAGTGATTTTGGTGGTGGTGTTCCTGCTTCCTATCAGCCTGCACTACTGCGCCCACACCTGTCGTTACAATGACAACTAGCGTAACCATGTCAGCAAAATAATTTTGACTAAACTCCCACATCTAATTTGATTACTTGTAACTTGCTGTTTGGACAGTCGGTATTCCAAAGCGGTTTTGAAAAACAAAACCGATTTGAGCTTTAAGGCCTGTAGTGTGAACAAGGCTTTATACCATAGAGTTCATTGTTTTCATACTGAGCCTTGTGTCAATACACAGGATATTGCAGGCTGGAGAATGGCAATTAGTATGTCTTTACACATAACTGTTTAATCAGTATGGCTTCATTAGGCCAACCATTATAAGGCTTCTAAAGAATAGCTAACAATGTCCAATTCAGCTCACTGTGTCATTTAAATAAAACACATCTCATAAAGTAGGATTTTATTCTGAATCTCAGTTTGAGGTGTTTACTGGTGGATCAAGTATAGGAAAACACCACACTGCCAGCTGTGTGTGCACGTTATACCACACTAAGAAGTAGGCTAATGAACTGAGCCAACGTGCCTTTTTAAACAGATGGCTGCTTTCATAATTCAAAGGACTTGAGGTGACTGCACTGAAGTAGAAGACATTTTACTCTGTCCTACCATTGGTGAAAGGCTTCTTTTGAAGTATAAACAGTGTGATTAGACAATTTTAGGAAAGGAGGATGTGTGATAAATGGAGAGGGAAAGCTTGATAAATGGTGAGGGTGGATCGATAGGAGGAAACCGGTGAGACTAGGCCTATATGAAGGCTTAGAATCTTCCATCTTGGTAAGAGTTTTTGCACTAGGCTAGTGTTTTGATGCCAGCATGCTTGTTTTTATTTACAGGATCGATATCAAAGGGATGCATGCTTAGCATTGGGTGCTTGTAGCCTGGTACCTTCTGAAGCTATAGACCAGCGAGTTCTGCAGTCAATTCTGTTCCAGTAATGCCATTATGAAAATGTCTCCTAATCTCCCCACGCAGCCTTTCCATGGTTTTATCACTCTACAATAGAGAATTGAGCTGGTAAAAGATATGCTCCAGTGTTTGTTTCCACCGTTTCCATATTGCCAGGCTGCATGACCTTACTTTGCTCATCAGTTTCTTTCATTACAGCATCAAGCCTAGTGAACATACTGAGATTAGTCCCAGATTACCACCCAGTCTGAGTCACGCACTGCCAAGAGTGGATAATACAACAAATGCTTCACAACTGACTCAGCCCAAGGCCTCAATTAATTTGCTCTCACAAACAAACCATGATGCACTGTTTTTGCCTTTCTACTCGTACACGATGAGAGAGCGAGCGCCTCTATATTACCACAGCATGTAATTATTATCATAATACATTTAGCCCATCTTTCTGTTTTATAAATTGCCTCCATTAACAAAGTGCAATTATTATTTTTCAACGTGTCTAACGTTTATCTTCTCTTGTTTCACAGAACTAGGTTGGTTGCGGGCCCGCCAATGGACCTATAGGAGCTAGCGGAAGTTTAGTTGGCATTGCGTCTGCGTGGACCAGGCAGCATGAAGAGCGAGGTGCCCTCTGAGGCCCAGGGTAGACAGGAGCACCTGAAGGGTCCGCTGGCCAACCCAGAGCCCATGGAGACGGCCAAGAGCTTCCCTGCCAACATGGAGGTGATCGGCAAGGCAGGCAGCGAGTTTGCACCACTGTGTGCCGAGACCAGGCACCGGCCCCTGAGGGACATAGGGGCCCGCAGAGACCCAGACAGGGGCCTGCCTGGACGCAAAAAGCGCAAGAGCCAACAGCCAGGGCCCTCGGACTGCTCCCTGAAGGAGGGTCGTGTTAGTGAGGGCTCTCTTCCCCTTCAGCGCCACCAGCCAGATCTCTTGGAGCGACGCGGTGAGGACGAACGCAACCCAGAGTCCTCATTCAGTGACTGTGCCTCCTCTCCCTCATCCAGCCTGCGCTTCGGAGATTCGGATACTATGAGCTCAGAGGAAGAGGTGGAGGCTGGAGGGACGGGAGCAGCAGGGGGACCGCAGCCAATACAGCAGGCGCCGGTCTCCACCACAGGGGGCGGGACAAGGGTGGGTCTGCGCACCATTCTGGGTCGGACTCGGGGAAGCCGCTCTCATAAGTGGGCACGGTCAGAGGTGGAGCCGGTGCTGCTGAAGCGGCCGTGTCTGAGCGGGCGGCGGTCACTGCATAGGAAGCGGATTGTGAAGCCTGGGCCCGGCGGCATCCAGCGGACTCAGAAGCAGAAAGAGCGCCTACTTCTCCAGAGGAAGAAGCGGGAGGTAATCGCTCGCAGGAAGTACGCGCTGCTCCACAGCACCAGCAGCTCCAGTGAGGAGCTGACCAGCGGGTCATCCTCACCCTCGTCCACAGAGGCAGAGGACGAGCTGTATGTAGACGACGGCAGCAGCAGCAGCCAGCCAAGCAGCGCAGCTGTGGCCACAGGTAAGCTTACCCTCCTTATGCACTCTAGTGTGTGCTTCCGATCTTTTCTCTTGCGTGCACACACGCATTTTTAAATAATTTTATTTGAATTACACAGTACAGTCGAAGGATTCAAACATTTAATATGTCATGTGTATGTATATATGGACATTTATGGATACAGAAGCACATTCTTCTCCATACAGCCCCGCTGCCCATGACAGCTGACACAGAGCAGTACCTCGCTAGCTGCTTTGTCCTACGCAGGTCTGCAATCTGAAGCCCACATACTGTCAGCCTATGTACATGGCAAAGGCTCCCAAATATCAGCCTTATAAAGTTTACAACGATAGCCAAAGCTGTTCAGACGTGACATATTATTATTATTATTACACAAGGGGCTGGTATTTCAGCAACTTGTCAGTAAAGGTCTGCTCCATCTACGAGTCAAAAGAGTAACCCACTTCCAGAATGAGCAACCCCGCCCCTACAACATCAATAGCTGGCATTTTGTGAGAAAAAAACACACACACAATCACCCATAGAGAGAAACATCTTCCTCACTCTTCTGACACTGAGCTTGCAATGACGTATGACATGAAGCTGCTCTGACCAGGGTAAATTGTACTGATCATTACATTTGTACATTTTAGTGATTTACCAGATGCTCGTATTCAGAGCGACTTACAGGAGCAATTAGGGTTAAGTGCCTTGCTCAAGGGCACTGACAGATTTGTCACTTAGACGGCTCGGTGATTCGAACCAGCGATTTTTCCGTTACTGGCCCAATGCTCTTAACCACTAGTCTACCTGCCACCCCACAAAACAGACCACAGGCAAAGGAGTCCCTCACTGTTAGCCAGCCAGCCAGAGTTGAATCACAGTTAGACTCCACCCGTAGCACCGTTCACTCTTGTCCAACTGCTCTGTTTCCCAGCTGTCTGCTTTGCAGGCCTTGTTAGTATGGAGTGGGGGTGGGGAGGTCATGGACGTCCTGATGTTGCAGAGCCAAACATCTCATAATTTTGTCCACATTAGTCAGTCTGTTGCATCACACCCCAGAAATGTGTTGTCAAATTCCTTCATGTCAAATGAATCTAATGCAAGCTAATTTCAGTGAATCTGCTTTGCTCAGAATTGAGATCAATTCCATATTTTTTGCCTCAAGAGAAAAGACTGAGCAAAGGAAGGCATGAATGGCCTTCAGAATGTACATTCATAGTGTGTATGTACACAGCCTATTCCTACAGTTTTATCCAGTCTCACTGTAACTGTATTGAGGGGAATATATTTGGCCTCTGTGGTGTTGTTCTCAGGAAATGAGATGTGTAGCCTGGGGGCCATGCAACCATTACACTGTTTTTGTTCCATCATGCTGAAAGATGTCCTACCAGGCCTATTTGAAGACACTCAGAATTGGGATTTCTTTCACCAGGCTGGCAGCACTTTCACTCTCACTGTAGCCAGAACTGTGTGTTGTTTATGTTCTCCCTCTCCCCCATTATTTGGAAAGACACTTGATTTGGAAGTGAACATCAACCGAATGCTCATTACACTCTCAAACACATGACTCCAGTAAACTGTTACTTTATTTAGAGAAAATTATCAAAATAAAGCTCTAGTAAAAGATACATTCCTCCTCTGATTGTGGAAGAGACCATTTTAATCCCTGAGCCTAGTTTGGTTTGTGGCTGACCTTCCCCGCTCTGTGTGCTCAACAGCAATGAGAAAAGCTGCCTAAATATTGATTGATGAATTAGCTCACTCAGAGCTAGGCTATTTTATGAACAAAGCACAATATCACAGGACTAGGATGGGTGTGGGTGTATCTGTGGGTGTATCAAATTGTATTGGTCACATACACATGGTTAGCAGATGTTAATGCGAGTGTAGCGAAATGCTTGTGCTTCTAGTTCAGACAGTGCAGTAATATCTAACAATTTCACAACTGCCTAATACACACATGTAAAGGGATGGAATAAGAATATATTCATAAATATACGGATGAGCGATGGCCGGGCGGCGTAGGCAAGATGCAATAGATGGTATAAAATACAGTATATACATATGAGATGAGTAATGTAAGATATGTAAACATTATTAAAGTGTCATTTTTTAAAAGTGACTAGTGATCCATTTATTAAAGTGGTTACTGATTTGAGTCTGTTTGTAGGCAGCAGCCTCTCTGTGTTAGTGATGGCTGTTTAACAATCTGATGGTCTTGAGATGTTTTATTTATTTTTCATTCTCTCGGTCCCAGCTTTGATACACCTGTACTGACCTCGCCTTCTGGATGGAAGCGGGGTGAACAGGTAGTGGCTCGGGTGGTTGTTCTTGATGATCTTTTTGGCCTTCTTGTGACGTTGGGTTCTGTAGGTGTCCTGGAGGGCAGGTAGTTTGCCCCCGGTGATGCATTGTGCAGACTGCACCACCTTCTGGAGAGCCTTGCGGTTGAGGGCGGTGTGCTTGCCGTACCAGGCGGTGATACAACCCAACAGGATGCTCTCAATTGTGCATCTGTAAAAGTTTGAGTGTTTTTGGTGACAAGACAAATTTCTTCAGCCTCCTGAGGTTTAAGAGTTGCTGTTGTGCCAACTTCACCACGCTGTCTGTGTGGGTGGACCATTTCAGTTTGTCTGTGATGTGTACGCCAAGGAACTTCAAACTTTCCACCTTCTCCACTACTGACCCGTCGATGTGGATAGGGAGGTGCTCCCTCTGCTGTTTACTGACATCCACGATAATCTCCTTTGTTTTGTTGACGTTGAGTGAGAGGTCGATTTTCCTGGCGCCACAATAACGAGTTCCCTCACCACCTCCCTATAGGCCGTCTCGTCGTTGTTGGTAATCAAGCCACTACTGTTGTGTCATCTGCAAACTTGATGATTGAGTTGGAGGCGTGCTTGGCCGCGCAGTCATGGGTGAACAGGGAGTACAGGAGGGGTCTGAGCATGCACCCTTGTGGGGCCCCAGTGTTGAGGATCAGCAAAGTGGAGATGTTTCCAACCTTCACCACCTGGGGACGGCCCATCAAAGTCCAGGACCCAATTGCACTATGTGGGGTTGAGAGACCCAGGGCCTCAAGCTTAATGATGAGATTGGAGGTTACTATGATGTTGATTGCTGAGCTGTAGTCAATGAACAGCATTCTTACATAGGTATTCCTCTTGTCCAGTTGATATAGGACAGTGGGATGGCGATTGCATCGTCTGTGGACCTATTGGGGCGGAATGCAAACTGAAGTGGGTTTAGGGGGGGCAGGTAAGGTGGAGGTGATATGATCCTTGACTAGTCTCTCAAAGCACTTCATGATGACAGAAGTGAGTGCTATGGGTGGCGCTAGTCATTTCAAAACATAATACTACATAGTTTCCTTAGGACTCGAAGCGAGGCGACCATCTCTGTGGTTGTATCTGTGGGTATTGAAGTTTTTCTTTTTTTAAGTATTCTGTCCGCAGTGTTTGAGCTCTGTGCAGCTTTTAAGGTGCCACGGGTAGAGGCAGTGAAAAGTCCAGCATTTTCCATTATTTTGAACATAGCTCTTGTGCAGTGGAATACACACATAGAAGTTAAGCCCAAGGGTTTGCTGGAATATGACCCCTGGGCCATGGCCAAGCCTGTTAGGATTTTTATACATTTACATAGCCCTCTTTGTTTCAGGCATTTTCAGCCCATGTTCAAGGGACATTTCAGTTTTTTTCCTCTCATATTCATATGCCTCTTTTAGGAACCTCTGAGGCTGGTTCTTCAGTAGTTACCATGAATATACATGCTTTGATGGAGCTCTAATGTATGTGTTTCACTTTGAGACATCCAAATGAGGGCGTGCATCGATTGCTATAAAAGGTGCTATAGAAAGGCCCGGTGCTGCACACACACATTTCAAGTTTCAGACTATATATGCGCATTTTGAATTTCCTGTTGAGTAGCAATGGCATCTTCCCTCCCACATATCAGTCTTGCGCACGGTCATTATTATGTAGCACATTCTCTTTGTTCTACCGAGGTCACTCACTGGTCACTCACTGGCTCCTCTCTATCACACCGCTGAGTCACCCTGACCTGTGAATACCAGTGGAAAATAGACTTTGCACGCAAGGTGGGTAGGTACTGCTGATGGGGGCTAACTGACCTTGCACCGCTACCTGGAGCTCCAAACCTGGCAGCCCAGAAACCAAGCCTCTTCCTCTGTCTGAGCTGCAGGTGTCTGGGTTTATGCACCCAGCTTCTCCTCCCACAACGCACCACAGTACAGCAGGGTAGAGCAGCACAGCTCGCCTCTGACAACCACCTGCTGTTTCCTGAGCTGCACCGCTACAACACAAGCCAAAGAACGCCATTTTTCAAGAAACTCTTAATTTTCCGTTCCTGCCCTACCCTCTTTCACCTCTCTCAGTTGAATGTCTTCGTGTAGCTAAGCTGTAATAGTGTTTCCACTCAGTGGCCCTGGGGAAGGATCGAGGGGGTCATGGGGCGAGGCTGCCTCTCTGTGTCTTTGCTATGGGAAGTAGGTGGGTGGAGAGGACTGACTCAAGCACTAAGCCCCACTGTATCTTGCTAACAACAAGGGCTCTCAGAGGAGAAACTATGCCATTGTTTAGAGGAGAGGAGAGGAGAGGAGGCAGTCAGTAGAGATAGATCTCTTTTGGCCAGAGGAGGGGATGAATGTAACGGGCATAAAAGTCCCAATCACCAAGCTGCCTATTCGTCAGACTTTAAATACATGGACATGACAGGAGTGTTTTAGTACTGTAATTCCTGTATTCATGTCACAATATAGACATATTCCTTGCAGTAGGGTACGAAATCATGACGGTTCTATACATTACATTTCTATCAGCAACTGTCCATACTGTGTGTTATGCCAAGCTGCATACACCCCTGAGGTCATAATCGGCCCTTTCTCAACTGCAAAATGGAGAATGCAGACACTACACACTGAAATAAATGTCTATTCAAAGCTAGCTACCAGGACATTTCTCTTATTTGTCAATGTCAATAGTCACATTGGCCATTGTTAGATGTGAGGTCATATAAGTCTTATTTACATTCCCTGAACCAGGAAGTGTTTGTGTAGAGCAGTATGTTTCATGAGGGAGAGAGGTAGCTAGGCTAGGGGAGGGTGCTTAGCAGCAGCACCCAGTGGACCACTGCAATAGAACTCACTCAGGGGAGTGCTGATGTTCACTAGAGCAACAAGCCACTGCTCATTGCACAGACACACACAAACCACACAGCATCTATGAGGCAACACATGGCACAGTTGAACCTAATGTTACAATAATTTCAGTATAGTAATAATACACAGTGGACTAGAATGAATTTAGTTTTTGATCTGTAATTTTAAATCTGTAAAAATATGTCTGTAGATCAAACAGATAGTCAGTATAAGGACCACATTTAGAACCAGCTGTTTGGGGTGGTGTGACAAAAATAAGCCTCTTGCCTTCCTGGTTGCGATGTTATGAAATGTTAAGTGTATTGAACACACCCTGGGCCTCTTCCTGACAGTGAGGCCAGGTCAGGCATGGCTGGAATGAGAGATACTAGACAGGGGACCAATCAGAGTGCAGATGCAGAGATTGCACTGCAAATCCTGCAGACAGTGGAGAGCAGAGCAGCATTTACTGACCTACATTTCACACAGGCCCAGTACACAGACTGTTAGCCTGCACACCCACACCACAATCGCTATTCATTTATACTGATACTGATACTCCTATTTATCTTTGGGTGTGTTTCTCGCCTGGTGAGGAAGAACCACCAGAAGATGCTGGTGGAGGTTGTTTTATGGTGCTGCGTAACACACATGAGGTCATGTGTTGTCAACCAGCCATCTTCACAACAGAGCCTGCAACATACAGCAACAGACATGTACTGTATAACCACTCTGGAATTAACTGCATACTAAAACGGATGCAATTTTATTTACGTAAAGTGGATTTCCAGCTACTTTTTATATGATCATTATCAGTTGAACAATGTTTACATCAGGACATACAGGTCAAATTGCTAGATGTCTCTCCCCAGTATACTCTTATCTATTCGGATGCCTAGTCACTTTACCCTGCTTTCATGTACATATGCTACATTACCAAAGTTATGTGGACACCTGCTCATCGATCATCTCATTTCAAAATCATGGACATGAATGTGGAGTTGCCCCCCTTGCTTAACAGCCTACCACTTCATTCACAATAACAGCACTTACAGTTGACCGGGGCAGCTCTAGCAGGGCAGACATTTGACAAACTGACTTGTTGGAAAGGTGTTATCCTATGATGGTGCCACGTTGAAAGTCATTAAGCTTTTGGCTCTCAAGTGGCGCAGGGGTGTCCACATACTTCTGTATATTTAGTGTATCTACCTCAAGTACCTCGTACCCCTGCACATTGATCTGGTACTTGTACTCCCTGTATATAGTTCCATTCTTGTGTATTTTATTTTATTCCTCTTGTCTTAGTTTTAAAAAATGTACATATATTTTAGTCTGCATCATTTGGAAAGGTTTGTAAGCAAGCATTTCACAATATAGTCTACACCAGTTGTATTCGGCGCAAGTCATTTTAATAACATTTGATTTGACTGTGTTGTGTTCTAGTTTCTCTCGATGAAGACGTGGTGGTGATCGAGGCGACCCCTGCACCCCCTGTCCCAGCCAGCGAGGAGATCAACGTCACCTCCACCGACAGCGAGGTGGAGATAGTCAACGTGGGAGATGGCTTCAGGTGAGCACCTTCCCCTGTCTCCTCTCTGAGGAGATCAACGCTGTACAGAGCTAATGAACCACAGTGGAAAATCAAAGGAAGTGAGATGGTAAAGTACTTTGGCTGTGAAATTCTCTCTCTCGGTAGAAAAAACATCCACCTCAATATTTCCCCCCATCTTTAAGCTCTGAAAGTAATCTAAATGGCACTGGCCTTCGTTTGTGTCCTGAGACAGCCTGGCCCTGCAGTATTGACAGTACTTTATCCTCGTGGCTCTGACGATATAATCACAGTCAACTGTGGTGTGTCTAATAGAGGCTCGCTGGGCACTGGCTTCTCATCAAGTGTCATAACATTTTCTGAGACTGCCACATTGGGCTGGGGTAGTGTTTTTCCAGGATACCTCAGAAATGCAGTGTAGGCTCTCCAAGTGCTATTTGGCCCCTATGGAGAAGTTGCTGGTATCGCTGTGGCAGGAGAGATAATGCTCATCTGGGATTGGCCATGAAGCTGGCAGGCTGCAGCATTGCACTGGCATTCCACCGCTCTTCCAGCTGTTGCTATCGCTGTCTTCTTCAAGGGCAAGGCTTCCATACAGTAATACACAATCTATCTCCCCATCCGCCATCAACAATCTAACGAGAGACCCTCTCCCCCCAGGGCATTTTCATCTGACCCTCATTTAACTTTGATTCATGGTCCAGTTACCACTGATGCCCCTGTCAGGGAACTGCAGGTTCAGTTCGTCTCTCTGGTACAGTCTCTGATCTAGAGAACCAGGACATTAGATCCAGGTGGATTTGCTTTTCTTCTCGCAGCACGCTCTCCTGAACTGATATTACTAAAACATGGGAAATAAATGCCAGCTGGTTACAGGTTACCAGGGCTTTTGGCAGGCTTTGTGAAGTGGGTACCCAGAGTGTAGTCTTTCCACATAGACCTAGGCCTACATGATTTCTCTGTCTGACTCTTGTGGGATGACTTCTGAAAATGCTCTCTTCCATGACCTGAGGAGAGTTGATCTCATGCATTGGGATTTTACAGCAGTGCCAGTGTGAATGCTATGCTACTGTATATCGGTGCTGTTGAGCTGATATAGTGGTGTTCCTCTCTGAGTTGATTCTGTTTCTACTTGTCTCCCCTCTACTTTCTCTACTTTCTCTCCTTGAACCCCTCTCATTTCTTTAATTGTTATTGAGGTGTCTTGGTGCATAGCACTGAGACTCATTTACACCAGCTTGATTCCATTATCTCACCCTCTGCTGCCAGAAATAGCAAGGCCTGTGAATTTCACTCCTGCCAGCAAAGTCACTCTGTCAACCCAAATGAATTGCTCTCTGTTTGTGATATGCCTCGTCTCTTATGAGACAAATTAGCAGAAATTCTGCTCCAGCAATCAAATGGTCAGTTTCAGTTACTGTAGCGTTTATCTTGTATAAAACATTTATACATGCCACAACACTAAACAATACATTTACTGCACTATAACGGTGACAAACGGTGCCCACAAACTGTTAGGGCCTACAGTGCTTTCTGGAAAGTATTCACACCCTTTTACTTTTTCCAAATGTTACGTTACAGCCTTATTCTAAAATCGATTCAACATTTTTTAAAATTAATATATGCACAATACCCCATAATGACAAAGCGAAAACCGGTTTATAGATTTTTTTGCGAATGTATTTAAAAAAAAAATCAAGATGTCTTATTTATAAAAGTATTCAGACCCTTTGCTATGAGAGCCACAATTGAGCTCAGGTGCATCTTATTTCCATTGATCATCCTTGAGATGTTTCTACAACTTGATTGGATTCCACCTGTGGTAAATTAAATTGATTGGAGGGCCTTGGTCAGGAAGGTGACCAAAAACCTGGTGGTCACTCTGACAGAGCTCCTGAGTTCCTCTGTGGAGATGGGAGAACCTTCCAGAAGGTTAACCATCTCTGCAGCACTCCACCAATCAAGCCTTTATGGTAGAGTGGCCAGACGGAAGCCACTCCTCAGTAAAAGGCACATGACAGCCCACTTGGAGTTTGCCAAAAGGCACCTAAAGGACTCTCAGACCATGAGAAACAAGATTCCCGGTCTGATGAAACCAATATTGAACTCTTTGGCCTGAATGCCAAGCAGCATGTCTGGAGGAAACCTGCCACGATCCCTACGGCGAAACCTGCTCCAGAGTGCTCAGGACTTCAGACTGGGGCAAAGGTTTACCTTCCAACAGGACAACAACCCTAACTCACAGCCAAGACAACACAGGAGTAGCTTTGGGACAAGTCTCTGAATGTCCAGAGCCCGGACTTGAACCTGATCGAACATCACTGGAGAGGCCTGAAAATAGCTGTGCAGCGATGCTCCTCATCCAATGTGACAGAGCTTGAGAGGATCTGCAGAGAAGAATGGGAGAATCTCCCCAAATACCGGTGTGCCAAGCTTGTAGCATCATACCCAAGAAGACTCAAGGATGTAATTGCTGCCAAAGGTGCTTCAACAAAGTTCTGAGTAAAGGGTCTGAATACTTATATATATATATATCACATTTACATATTTATTTTTTTAATACATTTGCAAGAATTTCCCCAAAATTTGTTTAGTCATTATGGGCTATTGTGTGATGAGGATTCTTTTTTCAATACATTTTTGAATAAGTTTAATGTAACAAATTGTGGGGAAAGTTGAGGGGTCTGAATACTTTGCAAATGCACTGTACATAAAGCTGTCCCAACAGCAGTCCCAACACCTTACCACTGCTACACCTGGCTATCAGCGGAGCCTTGTCGGGCAGCAAAACAGTTCATTCAGCCTAATTTACTGACTTTCAAAAAACATAGCTGATATGGCTGACTTGCTTAAAGAATTGTGCTTACAACTGACAATTGAGATGCACAAACTATGGCGTAAGGGGACGACGTGCGGATGAGGCAATGTGTTATTTTGATTAAGACACTAATGAGCGAGTTAGGACAGACGTTTTCAATATAACTATTTGTTTAGCACTTTTGAAATGGGCTGTTCTTACAGTATTCTCCCTGTACACCAAGTCAGAACTGTAGGATAAATAAATGGGAATATAGGCAGACAATGAACATTTATTAGGGTGAGGCATCATGTGGGCTACTAACAGTTAACTACACAACATACTCTTAATATTACTTTCTTAGCTACAGTATACATATCTCCCTGGCATGTTACATTTATGCAGCAGCATACAAGAAATCTTTGGACTCCCCTTGTTCTACTGTGCTCACTTGAACAGGAAGGTGGCGCGGCGGTCTTTCGTGGGCAAATTTTGGCATCAAACTCGATTCAGTCTGGCATTCTCTGGATTTATGGTGCCTTCAAGACAACTGGGAACTCTGAAATTAACAAGGGCGAATCATGATGACGCCGGAGCTCTAGAAATAGGCCCGAGTTCCCAACTTGCAATTGTGAGTTTCTTCCAAGTTCCCAGTTGTCTTGAACTCATTGAAGTCTGATTTCCCAGTTCAAAGTTCCCAGTTGTTTTGAGCACGGCGATTTGCGATTTCCAACTTGTTGTGTAATGTTTGTCCAATGGCCGATGAGCACCGATACGTTTTATCTATAATTTCTCTTTTATTATTTCTCTTCATATGACAAGGATTGAAAAGGATTTGCCAGTAGATTGTCGACTCGATTCATGATGATGACTGCTAGCTAAGATTTTGAAAGTAAAATGTTGACATGATCACTCCAATCAAAGCTACTGTAGCTATAACGTGATTTGAAATAATTGTATCTGTGGCCAATGACCTTAATCTTTCTTGGATGGACACTTCTAATGTAATTCTATGGCAGCACCCAAGGGGCTTGAATTTTCGAGCTCTCCCCGTAGATTTTGCAGTGATGTAGGCTGTCATTGTAAATAAGAAATTGTTCTTAACTAACTTGCCTAGTTAAGTAACGGTTGATTTAAAAAAATATATATATATTTTTAAAATCTAGTTTCCCCATGCGTGACAGAACACTGAGCCAATCACGGCTCAACTTGAGAACACTACCAACCCCTTAGCTACGTATTTTCCTCTGGCTGCCCCACCACCACAGAAACCACTGAGCTAGGCTGAAACCCCTGCATTTTGGAACTGCCCTACTCAAGAAAGCAAAAAGGAGACCAACTTTGTTTGCCGGTTTATCAACTAAATTATTACATTTTAAAATTATATTTTAGTTTTTTTTACGTTGTTTGTGAACTGATATGTGACACGTATTAATGCCAAAATAACAAGCAAAACAGGCAACAACAAAAAAAGCAAAACAGGTGGAGCTCAAAACCGCCCTGAATGATGGGTCGCCCCTGCTTGTATGTAATGGCTAGGTATCTGGGGTGTAAAGTAAACCAAATAAACCTACATAGGTGATTTTATGTATCCTTTTTATCCCATTGCAGGTCAAAACACTGTTCTGGCACTGAAAAATACTTCAAGCAACATTGTGCAGGTTTACTGAATAGGCAAATTCTCTCAACCCTGTGCCTGTCACCAATCACTAGATGTGCACAAAGCATACCATAGGTCTAAAGATATCAGGAGTGGCCAGCCCAATGAGCCCAGTGCATTTTCATGTTTTTTTCCATTTCATCTGAATGACATGCAGATGTTCAGGTTGTAAGTAAGGTAGTGAAGCTTATTTATCTGGGTAATGGATGGCTGATTGGAGAGGAGATAGACTGCTAGTAATCCCAGGTGAGCCTCCCAGCTGCTGTGTCCTTGAATGAATCACTCATTTGCTTCAGTAAATACTCAGCTGGCTACATAAATGCAAACTTAATGAGGCCGTGTCATTCATTTGCATGTTAGGGGATTGGTTGGTTCTTGGCGCTGTATACTCTTTACTAGCTAGCTAATCCACCTTGTGTAATTATGCTCCTTACTAATGTAATCCATAGCATGCTAGCATTGTTAGCCATAAGCTTATGTTTTGTTATTCCCAGTTATTATGCTTTCAGGAAGATAATCAGCCAAATATGGCCTCCTCAATGATGGCTAGAGAGGAGGTACACAGCACAGCCATGTCATGGCCTGTTCTGTCTAAACAGGCCCGCACGGGGCCAGAGAAGGTTCTAGAAGCCTCTGTCTCTCTGGTATGACCAGTCATGTGGCATCACTTCCCATTATTATCAGGATGAGAGGAGCCCCCTCCACACTCTACAAACAACCCTAAAATAGTCAACTCCATATCTGACCAGTTAGAGTCCTATGATATTATCCCATATTGACCTACAGTATCTATCATATAATACATTTACTGCTTCAAGGAACGTGTTGTTTTCAAGGGTGGGTTTTTAGATGTAGGATATTTGTTCTGTATGTAGGGAAGTGCAATGAAGTGTTGAGTAGTGTCTGGCTGTTCCCAGAATGGGACCCTCTGTGTGAAACCTAAGGTCAGTTGGTGGCGCTCTCTCTCTCAGGCTCTGACCGTCGACGTGACTCATCTCCAGGCTCCCAGCGCTCTGTGTGTGTGCTGTGAGTGGAATGCAGGGAGTGGGGGAAAGCGGGGGGGGTTCTAGGCAGGGGGAGGGGGTTAATAGCATCAAGTCTTAAAATCTCAGGAAAATGTGTGTGTGTGTGTGTGTGTGTGTGTGTGTGTGTGAAGAGGAACAAGAAGAGTAATAACATACTGTTGTTTAGTAGCGTGGATGAGCGGTTAAAGAACAGTTCAGACTGCTGTGGAGTGGAATAGCAGGGGGCCAGACAGTCTCTCTATAGCTCTGCATGGTGCATAGCATACCCAGAGAAGAGCTGCACTGGGGAGCAGGCCACATGCCTCTGGTTGTTTTTAGCAGTGAAGCCAAGCCCCTCTTCCAGAGGCCAGCTCATCTGACCACTCTCTCTGGGCTCACCATCTCAGTGAGCCCATTCTGCAGGTCTGGAACCCCAATGGAGAATTTAACCCACTTGGCTTGACTGACTGGAGCTTTAGTGGCCCTGTTAATTTCTCCCTTGTTCCCTCTGTCCCACAGACACGCGATTAGCTTGCCCGTGATTGATTGTACCCTGACAGTGCTCCTCTGTAGATTTAGTCAGGTTGTGCACTGTGACTTATTTTAAATGGCGTTATCCAGGAGTTGATAAGGCTAAACGTGCCTGGCCTTTTCAGAAACATTCATGTGGGAAGAGATCAGTAAGGGGGATCAATCAGTAAGGGGGATCAGTAAGTAAGGGGGGGAAGAGAAGAGATCAGTAAGGGGGGCAAGAGAAGAGATCAGTAAGGGGGAGGGGAAGAGATCAGTAAGGGCCCTCTAAGAAATAGAAGGCTGTCTTTTTCTGAAAACTTGTGTGTATTTGGAGTGTGATACAGATGGGTTTACATAAGCATTGCTCTCTCTCCCCCTCTCTCCATCCCCCTCCTCTCTGGTGCGCCCTCACGTGCTCTATCACTCTTCCTCCCTCCCTCCACTCTTTTGCTGTATCGCTCTCTCTCTCCCTGTAGATATCCTCCGCTCTCTATCTATCTCTCTCTCTCTCCCTCTCTTCCTTCTCTCTCTTCATGCTAGCTTGACGATATTCTCCCTAGGTATTTCCGGGAAGTGAATGAACAGAGTGTAGCTAGTTTGTGTGTGTTTTATCTCCCCATCTCTGCCTGCACCTCCCAGAGATGCCCTGGCTTGCAGGAGAATGCAGAGAAGGGCTGTTTCTGAAGGGGGAGGTGTAGCAAGGAGTACTGGGTGTAGAGGTCAAAGGGCACCAGGATGAGTAATGCAGACATCCCGATTCTCGAGCTGCAACACACATACATGTACAGAGTTTGTGTCAACGGACATGGAGATGAATACATCATTATTGGACGTAGCTACCCGTGTCTGCCCCGCCTCCTGTTTGTTGTGATGCTGAGTTTGCCGACTGTCATCTGTACGTAAACACATGGACAAATCCCTTTTTGACTCTGTGTGTTGTGGAAAGGTTAACACTAATTGTTTCAAGCTAACGTTAGCGAACATAAGATGGGCATTCAGTGGGCTCTAAAGTGTCAGCAGTTCATTTGCTCGTGAAAGAAATGCAAATACGAAACATAACTGGTAGCATTTGTGCGAGTGTGATATACATTTAATTCTGCGTCCCGTTAGTTGTATTTTCCACGTAACATTACGAGGATCACGCAACCTGATACACTGTAACTATGATCCACGTCACCAAAAGTATATTCAGAAATGACAAGCATTCCTCTACTATAGAGACTGAACTTGGGGGCATGTGCTAAGAAAAACGTTAGAGATAATTATCTCCATTCTACACTGTCCATGAAATGAAATAAACATACAGACAATCTGTGCTAATTCCACAAAACATATATTTATTTGATATGTACAGTTCTTATCAGTATGAATCTTTTAGGTTTTGTAGATAACTTTTCAGAGGACTGAACCAGGTGTGATCCATAATGTTTGTCTAAGCACATGAATCTCCAATTTGCCACGCGCGTGACAGGGTTGGCAATGACGGTTTTCCGCTGAAAGATCTTTACAGTGCAGAGAGGCCAATGGTTGGGATAGAGGGTGTGAGTCTGCATGCGTGCCATATTCACTATTAGTGGAGGCTTTGGATTTTGGTGCAGAACATGCAGCTTGCACTTATGTCTTGCCCCCCGTACCATAGCCCAGTTTGTACACAGTCCATAGATCCCATCCTAGCAGTTAGCTCCACATTACCCCACTGTCGAGCCCTCTCTAAGCCCTCAGGCATTTGGCAGAGTGCGCGTGGAGATGGCAAAACCGTGGTCCTGCCAAGCCCCCAGTTCCCACAGTGTTCATGTTTACTGTGTTCTGTTTTCCCTTCACCTCCACCCCTCAGAGGCCACGGTGGTAAACAGGTATTTACAAAATAATCCCAGGTCTATGTTGTGGGTAATTAGGTGCTTGTCCCTGGTGGGCTAGCCTGTTCCCTGGGCCCTGAGGTGGGCTAGCCTGCTCCCTGGGCCCCGAGGTGGGAGAGAGGAGGACCAGGTGCCAATTACAGTGCAATCAAGCCACACCTCCTGTACTGGCTCTCTATGTGTACCACCTTCACTGGTGTGTGTGTGTGTGTGTGTGTGTGTGTGTGTGTGTGTGTGTGTGTGTGTGTGTGTGTGTGAACTGCCCCGCCCCATGGGACATGCCATGGGGGCTTTTCTTCCTTTTTTCTGCATTGCCAACATCAGAAGTTGCACTAATAGGTTTTTGCCTTCCTTAGAATGGCATTTCCTCTGTTGAGTGGTGTGAGTGGGGACACTCACGTCTGCTTATTAGAAGGACTTCTTAGGCCTACATGGCCGTGTGTGTGTATGGCCTTGCTGTTGTTGTGTGCACACACACACTGGTCTCACTGGAATAGCAGCAGCCCACCATGCTTGTCTGTAATCTTATTGTTTTAATGATGCAACCTGTGGTTTAGAGGTTCCAGCAGCAGCCATTTGTTGAGAGGAGCAAGGGCCTCTCTGCTCTTAGCTCCTCCCCTTCCCTCAGCCTGATCTTGGCCCTCAGGCCTGGTTCACTGCTCTCTCTATTCCCCAGCCTCATCTCTCCATGTCTCCATGACAGGCTGCTTTACGGCAGGCACTCTATCCCCTAGGCTCCCCCCTCTCATCCTGCTTTACGGCACACTGACACTCTCTAGACTCCCACATCACACGAGAGAGAGGAAGGCAGGAAGAACGAGTGAGGTAGTGATATGAGGAGAGAGGAGGCCTGCGAAAGGGAGAGAGGAAAGAGAGCGCAGTCAATGATGCACAATGGTTGTGACTTGAGCAAATATGCGTGGTTGGTGAGGCTAAATGAGGTAGAGGTGTTTCTGTGTGTTGAATTGTGTTTTCCACAAGGTTGTTTTGGAGTTTAGTGAGTGTGGTGGATGAAACCATGTGTGTGATACAAACATGATCTTTCTGTGTGGTTCTCAATGGTTTGCACAGCTGTGTGTGTCTCTCATGCACATGGCTGTGTGTAGACTGTCTGTATGAATTAGCTGCAGCGCTTGCGCTCATGTCAGCTGGCTCTTATTTACATTCCAGCCAGGTGCCAGGTGACTCAACACACAGAAAAAGCACTGTGGACAGTCCCCTGTCTCCAAATGACACCACTTCAACTTTCCCTTTTACTACATGATAAATGACATCATAAAATTAACTGTTGTTCATATATTTATTTAAAGGACGATCAGGCTGGGAAAGCAAGAGATTTGCTTCGGGAGGAAAATTGGGCTGAGTTGTCTGGATTTTCTCACTTCTCCATGAAGTCCTATGGACTGGGTCTCGTCCACTGACCACCGATCTCCAGTGAGAGGGCTGTGTGGTCAGCAATATATCATAGAATTGTTACAATACCGTAGCCCAGGGTCCAGATAACCTGGCATTATCAGCGTGGTCCCAGTCAGTCTGAACTGAAGCCTTGTTTAATCTGGTTGTTTAGCCCCCTCTCCTCTCCTTCCTCGCTAACTGGCTGTGTGTTTGTGTCTACAGGCCTCGCTCGGTGGGGGGCCATGGCAGGATGTACTGGGGCCCCAGTTGCTCCCAGAACCGGCCCCAGGAGCCCCGCGGCCGCCACCGCCTCTCTACCGTCATCCAGCCTCTGCGCCAGAGCCCCGGGGAGGTGGTGGACCTCACAGTGGATGAGGATGGTGAGCATGAGGACGTGCCGACCCGCAATACCACTCTGAGATGAACTATATGATGCAACAGTCACATAGAGGTCCTAGACTTGAGACTCAGACCTCTGTTTTTCCACTGTCTTTTCTTTCAAAGCTAGGCTCATTCGTCTTTCAACACAAAGGCGAGTTTACAGGAGTCCTCTGAGGCATTTGTCCTCTTAAGAACAGTCATTTTTATATGAACAACATACAAAGTTGTTGCAAATACACTCTCTCTCTCTGTGTGTCTGTGTCTCACTCTCTCTCACACACACATACAGAGAAGCAAGTTTACTCTTGAGGCAGAAAGAAAATAGATCTGGTGATTATGTGTGTAAAAATCATTTCCATTGGGTAACAGCTTTTTCATCGATGCTGCATACGATAGCCGGACTGTCGCACAGCATGTGAATGTGGATTTTGATGAGTCTAATGCTTTCTTACATGATCCAGCTCAACACTGCGTAGGGAGTTGTGAAATATTACATGTCAAATGAAATACGCTCATTCACACTATTGTTTAATAGGATTAGCTAGCTTCTTCCACACATCTCTCCAAACTTGCGAGTGAGTGGCTGTCACTAACTTGAATAAGAATTGTCCCGTCATCACAATTCAATTTGAAATGTTCCCGTAAGCGAGCACTGTTTTAATAATGATTCATCTGTATCTTTTCATCAAATGGAGGAATATTAATAGCGACCGTGCCCCTGTCTGCTCTTTCATTGGTTGGCTTTTACACATCAACCCATTGCACTTCTGATGCATGTCGTTTCATACTGTCAATCCTAAAATGTCACAGTGATGCCAGCCACTGGAGCAGTAGCCAGAAGCATGCTCTTCATTGTTAATATGGATGCATTAGGCACAAGGAATGAAATGCACCTGGCGGTGTTCAAGCTTTTGTGGGTAAAGATTTTCACTCTGGATTTAGGGGATATGCCCCCGCCCCCCCCCTGCCCCTCCCCCCGACTCCTGATGAGTATAGCCGACATTGAATTACAAAGTCCATTGAAGAGCTGTGTATTTAATCATCTCCAATTTATATACATACATTATTCTCACCAGATGTATAGGCCTACTCCAGGTCAGTTCATACATTCATGACAGCCCCAAGCCATTACATATACACCTTTTAAAAATGGGTTCTTTGTTTCAGTATCCCTGTCGAGTTGTTCATTTGTTTTTATTTATTTAAATGAAAAGCACATTATAAATTCTATTTCTTATCATTTGAATATGTCAGGTGTGGACTGACTGTTTTTGTAATGGCTTTACCATTCCAACATCCTGCATATCTCTGGCTAATGGCTATGTTTTCCCAGACCAGTTTGCCCTCTAACCTGAGGCATTAGCAAACCAGACCAAAGCATTAGTGTGACTTAAAAGTCCAATTTGGTGCATTCTCTTTATGGTCTCGCACCGTGTGACTGATAACAGAATAACAGAGCGTTGTGAGATATGAGCCTATTTGCATTTCTTTGGAGGAGAAATTAATTTGTGACTATGAAAAGCAGATGGAGCTCACACTGTGGAATGCTAATGAGGTCTCTTCTTCTCCCTGGCTGCCAAGGCACTGCAGCCAGTCTACACACCAGGGTTTCCGTTAGCCGGTAATAGCCAGCTTTTGGCTGATTTTTAAAAATAAATAAATAAATAGAAAAGCAGATAAAATTGCCGTGTGTATAGTAGGCTTACAGAGTGTACAAAACATTAAGAACACCGTAATATTCAGTTGATCCCCATTTTGCCCTCAGAACAGCCTCAATTCGTCGGGGCATGGACTCTAGAAGGTGTCGAAAGCGTTCCACAGTGATGCTGGCCCATGTTGACTCCAATGCTTCCCACAGTTGTCAAATTGGCCCTGATGTCTTTTGGGTGGTGGACCATTCTTGATGCACACGGGAAAAATCCATCATCAGCGTTGCGGTTCTTGACACAAACCGGTGCTCCTGCTACTATACCCCGTTCAAAGGCACTTAAATATTTTGCCTTGCCCATTCACCCTCTGAATGGCACACATGTCTTAAGGCTTAAAAATCCTTCTTTAACCTGTCTCCTCCTCTTCATCTACACTGATTTGAAGTGGATTTGACAAGTGACATCATAGTTTTCACCTGGATTCACATGGCCAGTCTGTCATGAAAAGAGCATGTTTTGTTCACGCTGTGTATATTCGTTGTGTAGGGATATCTTATTTATCACACGCCTACAGCATACAGATACAGAGCCTTATGAGTGGAAAATCTGTCAGAGCGCGAGACCTGCTGCTATAGCATCTCTAACAGTAAATGCTTAGGCAACAGAAGGCTGACTTCATCAGCGTGTCACACACCACTTTGCAATTAGCTGGAGGCAGTATGCACTTTGAAAACATACTTAATTGTTTGAAACCTGAACATTTTAATACATATGAGGCATCTCTTACCTTGCTTCAAAGTAGCCGAGCCAAAATCAGACCATATCCGCGGAGGCAATTATTTTATATCAACTTCCTTTCATTGTTCAGTATTCCAAGGTGCAATCCTAGTCATATTAGCAAGTTGTTGCATATTACATCTCCCCTCTTTCTACATTTCTGCAATCACGTGTGCAGTGCCCTTCTGACAAGTGTTTTCCCGCTAATTGGGTTATTGAACAAACATTCCCGCCTAGCTTTCTGCATTGTGCGCATATAATAGTTGATCAACATTTTAAGCTGAACGTTCTGGTCTGTTGCATAAGACTCAATGCTTCTTAAGGTTTGTTTTATGTAGCTTAGACATTACTGGTTGTAATGAATTTGGAATCTATCGTCCCACAACTATCCCAGAGTGTTTGGAACAGGCAATTTCTTTCTCGACAAGCTGACCAATAGAATAGGTCAACTGTTCTACTGTGGAGGATAGTAGATTGACAGGCTAGTGATTTTGCTGTTCGTTGGCTGAGGAAAAGTTGATGTGGACAGTTATTCTAACTTCTTTTAAAGTGCACATCAGAATTTGGTAAGAAGGACGGCACATCATTGCTTCCTTGACTTTCGTGTTCTGTTAGTGATTTCTGTCATTCTGAGCACTGTGGGTGGACGCTCTAATAGGTTACGCACCCAATGCATATGGGTCCGGGAAATTTCTCACATGTCCGGTAAATTAAAATGCTGCCGGTCAAATGTCCGGCGCCACATTTTCCTAATGGAAACCCTGCCACGCACACACACACACACACACACACACAGATGGATGTGTGCTACATAATGAATTCCCACCTATTAAATCTGTTTACCTGTCTCTTTTCCCTATCTCAGATCTCTCTGTTGTGCCATCCACCTCTGACACCATTCACCCTCAGACTGTCAGCTCCTCCTCTTCATCCTCCTCTCATCATACCTCTACCTCAGAGCCCCACGATGCCCTAGGCCCCTCCACCAGCTGCCCTGGTCAAGGCCCAGCCCCAGACAGCACGCTGGCACAGGGGCCAAGAGGTACCGCAGGCACGGAGGGTAAGACAGACCATACACTCTCCAGAAAGCCATGATGTCAACCTTGTGTGCCTTTATAAGTTTAGTAATCTTTCCTGTGGGTCATCTATGAATAATGATTTAAGCTTAAAGGTGTTTTCCATCTCTATCAGATGAGAGCAGAAGAGGATCGTCCGGCGTGGCAGGAGAGAGTGGGGGCACGGCCATGCCCAGGTTACCCTCCTGCTGCCCGCAGCACTCCCCCTGCGGAGGGCCCTCCCCTGGTCACATGACCCTGGGCCATTCCAGCTGCCTGCAGGCCCAACCCCCCCAGCAGCCGGGCTCCCAGCAGCACAGCCACGCCCACCACTTCCACCACCACCATCACCATGTGCCTCAGCACCCACCTCCACCCACTCTGCCCTTTCCTGAGCCCAGCTGCCCCCTAGAGAGGCCCACTGCCCTACCTGCACCATGCAGAGGGGGAGGGGTCAGCAGCAGCAGCTCCACCCAATACCACGACCAGGTAGGCCTGAGCATCAACACCCTGTTGTTTTTTACGTTGTAGCATTGGAGGTTTGGCTGTTACTTCTGCTTCCTTTTTTTGATTTCCCCAACTTTAATATATCGACCAGAGAATTTATGCATTTCTTATAGCAGTAACATTTTATAAATATATTCCATATTAAAATGAGATTTTTTTAAAGTCATGAAAGTATTTGATCATATTTTCTTTCTTGCCCAAAATCTATAAAAGTAGGCTAAATGAATAGAATCTGAGGAGATAGAAGGCTGCCCTTTCCTCCCACAATAGCTGGAGATAAATTCAGAATAATTTCTAGTTTTAGTAAACCATGCAAGCCATTTTCTCCCTGGCAGATGTCACCATCGCATTCAAATGTATCTTTGACTACGTCTTTGTGTGTCTAAACAAACGGCTCCATCAATATCTGCCAATGAATCAGATTCAAGGTGATTAAAAAGGATTAAAGAAGGAAAAAACAGAATAGGAACTGAAACAGACAAATAACTGGTATCTTAACAAAAACATTGCAAAGGAACTAGCTGGCAGCCTCCCTTGAAGCCAGATTCACTGCTGAATAATTTAAATTCTGCTAATTGTTAGGAGCTGCTGGATTGTATTATTTACCATCAAAGTGGAGCAGTGTGTGGTTAAAGTGTAATGAGTTGGGTTGGGTTTGAGAGGGCTGTGTCTACAGGTCAGGTTAGGGGCTCCCTCCATAGACCTCTGTCTCTCTGTCTTGATACTCTCTGATTCCTACAAAATTCATGCAGGGCTGGGGCAAGTATTCAAAACTGGGCCGTCAGGTCTCTACCATGAAAAGGAGGAAGTAGTTTCATGGGTAAGGCAAAATACTGTGCCCTTTGATGGGTTTGGCCTACATGTAGGTACCGCCCTCAGCTACAGCTCAGAGAAAGGAGACATACTGCCTGCGTAAGGTGAATAAGTCATGTTTTATGCATCCGTCTAAATATGATTATTTATTTGAATAATTCAACGAGGGAGGGCTGCTACTATGATTTGAAACTCCATCACTTAGATTGCATTTTCTCAGCCAGTTTACTGCAGTCTAAACTGTGAAGCCCATTGTCTTGTACTTGTATCTTTGTGCTGGCTGGACCATGAAGCCCTGTGGTTTTAGTTTAGTGTTTTACTGGTTAGTTATATATTCTGTCATTACAGAGATCAGAGTCAGACAGTAGCACCATAACATCATAGTCTGGTTCTACTCTCTCCATACCTCCCCTCCCTGTATCTCTCACCCCTATTATTTCCTTTTCATTTCCCTCCTCTCCTCTCCAACCCTCCTGTCTCTGTCTCTGTCTCTCCCAAGCAGACTCTGCCGGTGGACCTGAGCAACAGTGGCTTGCGGAGCAGCGGCTCCGGTAGTTTCCATGGCACCTCAGCCTTTGACCCGTGCTGTCCAGGCTCCACGTCTCGGCCCGCTGCCTACAACTCCCAGAATGCAACGGGGCCAGGGCCCAGCCAGCCCAGCGCAGTGGTGGACTCCTTCAGCTCAGCCATGGTGGCCCAGCCTCAGCCACAGCCACAGCTATCCACCTGCAGGCACTTCATGCACCCCTCCTGTGAGTAGAGCTACATCTGCACCAAAAGGGAGATGGCCTTTTATTTTGGTGGGTGAAGTTATTTTGGGGTTAGATTTGTGTGGTTTCTATTGTTTAAGTGTTGATTTGATAGGAAAAGGAAATGCTGCAGTAGTAACTATAGTGTATTATTCCCATGCAGAACGTGCATACTACTGTACTAAAGATGTGAGCCCTTAGGATATATACAGTAACTATTACCACCAGACCTTGAAAGATTATGCCGACAACAGCACTCTTGAAACCCAGTGCTAATAGTAATTAAGAGAAACACCTGATGTTTAATGTGCTAAGTGCTGCGGGTGTGCTACCAAACAGGCCCTGTTAATTGCTGATTCTCCTCAGAATAGCTCTGTTTGGAATGAGGAGTGTGGCGGTGCTCCCTGGTGGGGCCATATTTAGAGGGATAATTGGAACTGTTAGCGCACCTGTCTAGTGCCTACACTCAGTCACGTCAGACAGTCATTCCTGCTCCGGCCCCCTTCTCTCTGCAGTAGGGAGCCAGACAGACAGACAGACAGACAGACAGACAGACAGAGAGAGAGAGGGGGGCTGGGTCTGTCCAGGGTCTCAGGTGGGAGACCTGCTCAGCACAGGGAGCAGCCAGCCAGGCAGCATGTTTCAGTGAGGAGAGTCATAACTGATGATGATGATGATGATCAGGTGTCATCATTAGGAAGGGGACTTAAAGGCGATCTGGTATGGTGTTACTAACTACTTATCAACTTTCTCCCACCATTCTCTGTCTCTCTGACACCCAGACGCCCCCCTGGCACGCTCCCTGCACCACCAGCCCTCTAACACCTGCCCCCATTCCCATGGTAACCCTCCTCCCCCTCCTCAGCCCACTCCACAGGGTGACTACGTCATCCCCCACCCCGTCCATCCCTTCCACACGCCCCTGCCTTCCCACCCCCCTGGCCACGCCGTGCCCCCGCCCCCCCCTGCCCCTCTGCCTCACCTCACAGGCTCCAGTGCCCCCCAACACCTGCCCGCGGAGCACCAGGCCCTGCAGCACCACATGCCCGCACTGGGGACCTCTGTGCAGAGGCTGCACCAGCACGAGATGCTGCAGAGGATGGAGGTTCAGAGACGCAGGATGATGCAACACCCCACGTGAGTGTAGCCTCTGGCCCCGGTCCAACCTTGTCCAATGGAAGCAACACCACTGCGAGCACAGACAGTAGCATCCAATTGTCTGATTACAGGGACAATATTATGTTATTTTCCCTCTTGTGTTTCTGATAAACCTCTCTCTCTGTCTCCAGACGAGCACATGAGCGCCCCCCTCCACACCCCCACAGAATGCACCCCAACTACGGCCATGGCCACCACATCCACGTGCCCCAGACCATGTCGTCTCACCCACGCCAACCTGAGCAGAGGACTGCGTGGTCAGTACCATTTAGAGCAGTTGAGGGCCAATGCCTTGCGTGTAGGGCCAAGAGTTTTATTTTTACCGACGTATATGTGGCCTGCTGTGCACTACGGATATAGTCAGTCACTCATCTTCACTGTTGAAATGGCACCTGTGACGTCAATGTCTGAGTTGATGATGACTGTTGTTGGTCTGGTTCTCTTCTGTAGGGAGCTGGGTATCGAGGCTGGAGTGACCGTGGCGCCATATCCTTCAGGACACCTGCACCCTCACCTGCCCCACTACCACCCTCCCCCAAGACTGCACCACTTCCCCATCCCCTTCATGGTGAGTGCACGACTGGCACCCTCACTCTAAGTACACGTGCCTACGTTAGAATACATGAGAAGTATGGCTTAGATGAATGATGCTAGCCCTCTATTTATAACATCTGTTATTTCAAGGATGGTTTGTTGGGCCACATGAATAATGCATTGGCAATTATGACATTTCTCGTGCATATTCAACATAACCAGTTGCCTGAAATCAACGGATGCCCCTTTGAAAAGATGTTGAAAGTTAATGCACAATGTCCGAAAATATGAAATTGTGAGACTTCTGCGGTTATCAAAAATGCCGTTTTTGGCAATGCTAGCTTGAATTTATACCCATGTCGAGCAGTGTCAGCCGACTTAATTGATAATGCTATATCGCTATATGTGCTTCATGAACTGTAGCCTACAGAAACAAATGACTGTACTCCACTGAAGTGAACATATTTCTATGGAATTGTTTTGCCTCCTTCCTCACAGCACACTGGCATGTCTGAAGTAACCTACCCGCACATTCGCTACATCTCATCCAGAATGACTGGATTTGGACGAACTTATGAGGTGACACTTGATTAGTAAAGAGCTAGTAACTAGTGCCTGGAGTTTTTTCTGCTCAGGTCAGGTGGTGAGGAAACACTCCTGGTCCTGGTAATTAGTTATGAAGGAGCTGAGAGCGTGTTATGGCTGTGGATAATGAGATGTGGAACTGAGTTGGCACAGTCTCATGTTGGGTTGTTTTCCTGCCCTTTTCCTCAGGATCTGCTGCATTTAGAGGAGAGATTGGGGACTGTGAACCGAGGGGCCTCTCAGGGAACCATAGAGAGGTGCACTTACCCACACAAGTACAAAAAGGTGAGAGCACTCCTATGAAAGTGTGTGTGTGTTTCAGAACATATCCTATGTAATGTAGTTTGCTGTGATGTATTTTGTGCATGTCTGCACAAGATTTTATTCTGGGACAGAGTGCACACTCGGTGGTTATTTTGTGCTCCTTTCAAAATATGAATGTATTGCTATCGTTAAGTCAGATGCTGTAGAAACTAGAAGGTGTCCCTTTCAGCCAATGTTTCAGCCTTAGAAAACATTGTAGGGAAAGATTCCATCTAGTTTTCCAAATGTATTTAAATAAGTAACCTAATAACCTGCTGCCCAATACAGAAGGTGTTGGAGACTGAGCGAGACATTGACGAACAGTTAACCCCTGAAGCATGGGCAACTATTGGGAAAAATATGCACGCAACCTCAGACTCGGTGAGAGAAAAAATGAACAAATTCAATTTGGAAACATGTCTCTGCTCATTTATAGTTGTTAATGGTAGTAGTGTTGGGGCCAAGGGGATTCGGCAGTAGAAACATTTTAGAGATTTTTGGGAATATTTATTTAAATATATTTTTTAAAATCCATATTATCTTGATCATAGGGATGACATGTTTTGTAGCCAGGACAAAATGACCATTCTCTCTGTCCTCATAGGGATATGTGTTCACCCTCATAATGCCTGTACTGTATACAGTAAGCCCTCTATCAGTCATAAAGGATAGTTTATTCGCAAGTTGGGTCTGTACCTGTAATGTTTACAGCCTGTGAACCCTAAATACATTTATCGTGTTTGACGGTAACCCTCATAGAATGGTCTCAGCCTTCCCTGTTTAATACGTCTTTATAATGTGAATAAGAGTGGTCTTTTTTTGAACTTTGTTTTTGGTGTTGTGTATCTATAATGGTGTTTTCCAATGTTTCCATTAACAGAGAAAGCTGCATGGTAAGCAAGAAGAAGATGAGGGGGCGGACGAAGACACAGAGGAGAAATGCACCATCTGTCTGTCAATACTGGAGGAAGGGGAGGACGTCAGGTACAGTTACACTGTAGCGTGTGTTTTAATGCGGGGCTGTTTTTGTGTGAGAACGAACACTCCTTTCCCACATTTCTCTTCATATGCCGTGGAGATTTTCTCAACACCCAAATATAGTAATCAGCAGAAAAGCCAATCCTTTGAGTGTCTGAAAATGACTGGTCTCAGAGGACATTTCTGGAGCTCAACATATGTGCTCATGTGATCAAGTGAGTTTCTGCCCTCTGTTGGTGTAATGTAAGAACTGTAATATGTGAATGTTAAGTTTCTATTTTTCAACAAACCAAATTAAACTAATTGTGTTCATTGTCATTTAATTCCTTATTCATTCCATTGTCATTTCATTCATTATGAAGATGAAATTCAAAGTCTATGTCTAACAATATATTCTCTCTTCCACAGACGCCTACCTTGTATGCATCTCTTCCATCAACTGTGTGTGGACCAATGGCTCCTCACCAATAAGAAGTGCCCCATCTGCAGAGTGGACATCGAGGCGCAGTTGTCTGCCGTTGAGAGTTGATGCTGTTTTTCTAACAACTCTTTGTTGGAATTTTCTTTTATTGTTGTTTATTGTTTGAATTTTTCTTCAGTACTGCAGTCAACCAAAGAGGGCATGAATTACCTGCGCAGATCCACTATGAGAAAATAAAAACATCAGGCTAAAGAAGCGTTGAGCCTAGAGTGCCAGCTATCTATCACACAGTACAATACTGCTCGAATTGACATCTCCATTAAGGATTTAAAATGTTATTGTATTTATAAAGCTTTTATGTAGCTTTTGATTGTTTCCTCGTGTCATTTTTTTTTTTTTTTTGCATGGCTCCTCGCAATGCATTTCTTTGCACATATATTGTGGGCTTCTCATGGCCTAACAACTTGCAGGTGAGGATAGCTGCTCTAGTAAAGAAGCATTTCTATATACCTATGCCTTGCTTTACTGGAGTAGAATGTCAACCTCCATTTAAAAACATTGCAGGACTCATTTTACCAATCATTGTATTGATTAGTTTATGTTTAGACAATGTGGTTTGCTAGTGGAAGACGTTTCTAAGAAGGTAAATCAAGACATTCCTTAATTAGGAAAATATCATGTTAAACTGATCAGCTGCTGTATTTGTGTTCACCCAGTATTTCTAGAGTGGGAATAAACTCAAACTTCACCTCACCTCCCAGAAAATGCACATGTGTGTCTTACACCTCCCCTACACCACCTTGATTTGACTAAACACCATTCACACGTCATCTAATGTATTTTAGAGAAAAAGAAAATGAATGTCACATCTGTTCTTGACTGTTCTTTTTCAATGGAATGATTGTTGAGGTCTGCTGAGGATACAGTCTGTTCTGTTTGGATTTCTCCCTCAGACAGGCCCCAGATGGAAAACGGGGTTCTATAAGGGGATCTCAGGCCCACAGATGCAACCAGTTTCACATGAGCCTGCAACCTGGGGATATCTGTTGTTTGGAACTGGGAATGGCATTGGTTTATCCTTGCTTTTTGTTTATCCCCGTTTCTTTTTTCAGAGGGAAATACACAGCGCTCAGCTCAGAATAATAAATAAGTAGCTGATTATTCTTACAACCCAGATCATTGTTCTTACCCACACTCCCTCTCTCTCTCTCTCTCTCTCTCTGTAGCTGTGCAGCAGCAATCTCTCTTTGCTGCCATTGAAAAGATAACACTAATATTATTCTCGACTTGCTAACTTGCATATACTTGCACAAGAGAGAACAGACAGGAGTGTTGTAAAGAGAGTGCGCTGAGGCCATGTATTTCCACTCTGATTGCTGAGTTTTGGAGAAAAAATAATACTTTTGAATGGAGTGTTGGAATGCAGTACTTATGGCAGGTATCCATGCATTCATAGACTTAATGGCACCAGGATGATATTCCATGGGATTTATATTAGTTTAAAAATAATATTAATAAAGTTAGAACTCTTTCCTGTGTCCGTTTATTTGTGTCTTACCATTCACCTATGCATGTTGGTCCATATTTCACAACTGCACGTTGAGGGATCTACTATCAACAAAAAATATTGGTAACATTTGGTGTTCACACCCCTTGACTTTTTCCAAATGTTGTGTTCCAGCTTGAATTTAAAATGGATTACATTTGGATTTTTTGTCAGTGGCCTATACTCAATGCCCCATAATGTTAATAAAGTGGAATTCATTTTTTATTTTTACTCATTAAAAATGAAAAGCTGAAATGTTATGAGTCAATAAGTATTCAACCTTTTTGTTATGACAAGCCTCAAGTTCAGGAGTGAAAATGTGCTTAAGTCACAAGTTGCATGGACTCCGTGTGCAATAATAGGGTTTAATGTGACTTTTGAATGACTACCTCATCTCTGTACCCCACACATACAATTATCTGTAAGGTCCCTCATTTAAGCAGTGCATTTCAAACACAAATTCAAACCACAAAAAGCAGGGAGGTTTTCCAATGCCTCGCTAAGAAGGGCTCCTATTGGTAGATTAAAAAAATAAGAAAGAGCAGACATTGAATATCCCATTGAGCATGGGGAAGATATTAATTCCACTTTGGGTGATGTATCAATACACCTAGTCACTACAGAGATACAGGCGTCCTACCTAACTTAGTTCCAGGAGAGTAAGGAAACCGCTCATGGATTTCACCATGAGACCTATGGTGACTAAAAAAGTTACAGGGTTTAATGGCTGTGATAGGAGAAAACTGAGGATGGATCAAGAATGTAGTTACTCCACAATACTAACCTAATTGACAGAGTGAAAAGGAAGACTGTACAGAATAAAAAAATATTCCAATACAACACATTACTGAGTACCACTCCACATAGTGGTGGCTGAGTTATGTTATGGGTATGCTTGTAATCGTTAAGGAATGGGGAGTTTTTCAGGATAAAAAAAGAATTGGAATGAAGCTAAGCACGGGCAATATCCTACAGGAAAGCCTCATTCAGTCTGCTTTCCACCAGACACTGGGAGATTAATTCACCTTTCAGCAGGACAATAACCTTAAACACAGTTGCTTACAAAGAAGACGGTACATGTTCCTGATTGGCCAAGTCACAGATTTGACTTTATTCTGCTTGAATATGGCAAGATTTGAAAATGGTTTTCTATCATTGATCAACAACCAATTTGATAAAGCTTGAAGAATTTATTTTTAAAATATGGGCAAATATTGTATAATCCAGTTGTGCAAAGCTCCTAGAGACTCACCTAGTATTACTCCGTAAAGGCTGCCAAATGTGATTGTAACATGTATTGACAGGGTGTGAATACTAATGTAAATTAGATGTTTATGTATTTAATTGACAAAAAACGAGCAAAAAATATATGAAAACATGTTTTCTGTAGAAAAAAATGATCTATTTAATCCATTTGGAATTTAGGCTGTAACACAACAAAATGTGGAGTAAGTCAAGGGGTATGAATGCTTTTTGAAGGCACTGTAGATGTGATATAGCAGTACTAAAAATGCCTATTCAGCTCCTGCGTATAAACTGTTTATTATCTGTAGTCCTTATGGCGAATCATCAAGTAAAGATTAACTGATGTATCCATCCATGTAACCAATAAGCCTGCAGCAAGTATAAATAAAAACCTATTTTATGCATTCTATGTAGATTTTATGAATATTCCCCTTACTTATTACTACTCATCAATCAGTGAAGACCAAGTGTAGTGTTTAGCCAAGAGTAGCCAATATTAGCATTTT
Organism: Oncorhynchus keta; assembly: GCF_023373465.1. Lineage (NCBI taxonomy): Eukaryota > Metazoa > Chordata > Actinopteri > Salmoniformes > Salmonidae > Oncorhynchus > Oncorhynchus keta. Next base: position 69,289,294 of record NC_068434.1, on the reverse strand, counting down.
GGTCAATTCATAAAATATATGTTATTTTGGCCAAGTGGATATATCAGCAATATATAAATGTATGAAGATTTTACACTATTGTGGAGAGATGTACTGCTTGGATTCTTTACCAATGATAGAAATGTTTAAACAATTTTATGTAATTAATTTAATTATTATTTTGGCCAAATTTCATATTCACAAATATTCATTTACAAACAAAACACCACATTTTCTTACCTTACAAAAATTAATTGTACTATATTTTAAGACAATTAAATACTCTACTAACAAAAAAGCTGTTAGAATTATAAGTGTATGTATGTCCCTTAAGGTCCTTGTGTAATGTGATATTGTACCCCCTAGCCCAATTGTCCTTTGTATCTTATTTATGTATACTTGTGTTCCCCCATGTACTTTTTGTATTGATTTGTTGTTGAAAAAAAAGAAAAGAAATTAGATCCGTTCTGATTGTGTGACGTCATTCGTGATTTCTCTTTGGCAACCAATGAAAGAGGTGCATTCTATGAAGCGGTATCCAATTAGAATCAACAGAGCGGTATTTGAATGACTGTGGAATTGTTCGTTGAGACGTGTTTACTTGGGCATTGTGTCTGTGGAGATAGCGAGCAAATAACAGAACTAAAAGCGGAGTTTTGCTTATTATAGCTGGCTATCTAACTGCCTTGTTTTTAACAAAGCGTAAAGATGTCGTCATTGGAAGTTCGTGCTGCGGTGAGTTTTTACAATATGGACAAGCTAATGTGTTTTTGTGTGCATGTTACTCACAGCTAACGTTACTTGCGCTTGTAATAATAAGTAATACGACTTCGTAGTTGTCTGCTTTCAGCTTGCTCTTTTTAGTTTAGCTAGCCAATTTGTTATCTAGTAGGTAAGCAACTAAAATGCCAAATTGTCAATAACTGACCACCTTAGTAGTCGGCAGTTTCTTTGTTAGCTAGCAAGCGATGCATAACTTGTATTAGTTATATTTTGTGTTCACATGGTTGGTTTGACGGGTCATGTTGTCTTAAACAGTTATGGAACGCAGACAACCCAGCACTAATGGGAAAAGCAAACGCAGCTGGAGCAAGAAGGGCTGTGCTTGGAGAGCTGTCTAACTTTCCCAATGCCAGCAAAGCGGTGCCGTCCAAGGTATGTTGTCATACACGGCATTATTTGGTCCATTGTCTGATTTCACTTGCTACTCGCCCAGATCGTCCTCAAATATGCCTCTCTAAACTCTCTACAGAAGACTGTTGCTGCTGCTAAGGCTTCAACCAAACAATCTATGAACCAAAAAGACCAGCCAGTAGCTGTTCGGACTAAACGTTCCCCAGTTCCTCAGCCTGAAGAGTATGCTAACGTGTCCATGAAAGAAGAGGAATTGTGTCAGGCGTTCTCAGTAGCTCTACTTGCTGTAGAAGACATTGATGAAGGGGATTCAGACATGCCACAACTGTGCTCTGAATATATAAAGGATATCTATGGATATTTGCAGTGCCTTGAGGTAACTTGTGCTTTCTCTCTAGGATAACATGGTGCTGACTCGTTAAATATTTTGTACTGGTTTATCTTGAGGTCGTCCTTTCTCAACAGACCCAGCAGTCTGTCCGGCCCAAGTACATGGATGGCTATGAGATCAATGGACGAATGCGCGCTCTCCTGATTGACTGGCTGATTCAGGTGCATTCCAGGTTCCAGCTACTGCAGGAGACTCTGTATTTGACTGTGGCCATCCTGGATCGCTTTCTTCAGGTAAGCCTTGTTTTAAAAAAAAAATACATAAAAAAATGTGTGTATTCTTGTTTACTTTTTCTAACCCCTCTCTTATCAAGGTGCAAACTATCGGCCGCAAGAAGCTCCAGCTGGTTGGCGTGACTGCCATGTTGTTGGCATCCAAGTATGAAGAGATGTATTCCCCGGAGATTGGTGATTTCGTTTACATCACAGACAATGCATTCACCAAGGCCCATATTCGTGAGATGGAACAGATGATTCTGCAGAGTCTGAACTTTGAGCTTGGACGGCCTCTACCCCTACACTTCCTCAGGAGAGCCTCCAAGGCTGGCAATGTAGGTTGTTCAATGACATGCATGTTTGCATAGTTTCTTTACTGGTGTAGTTATTAAAATTACCTATTGAGGTCAAAAAGCAATCAACAACTGATGCGTTACCAGAAGGTTACAGTATTACTTGCATGCGATGGCTTAACCAGTGGTTGTCTTTTCAGGCTGATGTTGAGAAGCACACACTAGCCAAATACCTCATGGAACTGACCCTCCTTGACTATGACATGGTGCACTACCATCCTTCTGAGATTGCTGCTGCAGCCTTGTGCCTCTCCCAGCTGCTGCTTGATGAGCTCAACTGGGTGAGCTGCTGTCTCCTGGAAATTATTTGGATGTTTATGGGATGTGTCCACTGAAATTATCATAGATTATGTTCAAACAGATTTGGTGCTAGCAACAGGTATGTATGGTTAATGTACTATTGGTTATGCTTCTTTTGCAGACTCTAACACAGGAGCATTACTCTACCTATAATGAGAACCACCTCAAGCCAATCATGCAGCACATAGCCAAAAATGTTGTCTCTGTCACTGAAGGGCGAACAAAGCTTCAGGTAAGTTGTCTGACCTTGACTTTGCTCTAGTGATTTTAATCTTACACCATTGGATTTGGTTAATATGATACATGCCAGATCTTGGAAAGAACCTGAACCATTGACTAACTTGTGTTCCAGGCTGTCAAGAACAAGTATGCAAGCAGCAGGCTAATGAGGATCAGCCTCATCCCTCAGCTGAAGTCTGCTGTTGTAAATGACATGGCTGCTGCTCTGCTCCCAGAACATAAACCCTGATGTGTGACTAGACTGATTCTTAATCTGCTGCACTTTATTTTTTAACTTGTTTTTTGTCTTTAAGTATCTATCGTGAGATGGCCTTTTTAGACTGCTGCTTTTAAGTACATGTAAATATTTAAATTTGTACAAATAAACGTTTTGAACCATCTTAAACATCACCTGTAGTCAAAGTACTAACTCACTCCAAATGTGAACAGGAGTATAATGCATTTTATACACAACTAATAGTTGTGCTACAGTAACATTATGGGCCAGCCATTTCATTAAGACATGTAATTTTACCTTGAAATTAAGTACAGTATAATGGTCAAGTTTATTGGCATGTACTGCGTGTTGACTTTTCTGTAGGGTTTTACAGCCCTGTGTTCCTGAACAAACGGCATGTAGTCTCGCCAATGCTTATTGACCAACTGGTTAAGTTGGCAAAGCTACAAACACCTAGGCCCAAGCTATGGGTAATTAGTAAGGAAAGTAGTATTTCCTGTCCAGCTAGGGCAGGATGGTAAAGAGGCCGGGTTGAGTGTTTATGCAAAAATCACGTCTTTAATTACATGAAATGCAGAGTTAGTACATGCTTTAATTTGCCATAATGCACAAATGTATTTTCCACCATACAGGACCACAATTACCTATGCCTGTAAAAAAGATTCCAATGTTTTAGGGCTCTATTCAATCCATAGTGCTGCAGCTCTTAGACAACATTCATGGTAAACGCTTCATGACGGCTCAATTGGAAATTAACACAGCTCTTCCACGCTACTTCGGTGATATGGCTTGAATCCAGCCCTTAATGAGTGATTTCATAAATGGAGAACGCAAAGCTGTGAAACATGATCAATGGAATTCATCTTTTACTTTCACCTGAAAGAACACTCCATAGTCTGACCCATACTGTGCACTAAAATCTACATAAAAAGCACAATTAACAGGACTTCATTCCTAAATGTGAAGATGTACATACAGTATACCTAAAATTTTATAACAGGCATTTTAGAGCCATGTAAAATTATTCTCCAGTAACAAGGCCCATCTAGTTTGGCAACCTTTAAAAATCTCTTAGCTGTGGCAGGAGTGATCAGTCTGTCCCAAGTTAATACCTGTAGCTACTGATAAAGTGCTTACAAACCAGACAATACACTACAGTGTGGCCCAAGAGTTCTAGGGATATCACTTGCATTTTGGAAATAAGAGCAGGGGATTCCTGAAGCTGTACCTATTGAAAGTTACACTGCATTTCCTTTTCCCACAAGTGATTGCATCTGTTTAGCTGACCATTAACAATTGGCATTGTTTTGAGCACTTGGTTATCAAACCCATTTGATTGTTTTTATGGTGAAATGCATTGCCGAAGTTTATAAAATCACAGTGCAATGAACTATTAATGTCCATTTGTAAATGTCTTGTCAACATATTTTGTTTATAGCCAATACATCTAAATTCCGCTTAGCAGCACAAATCCCCTTTAAACAATTATCTGAAACAGTGGCTTCTTGGAAACAACCCATAATTCATGTTAAAACCCTTTCATTTCCAAAATGAGAAATATGAAAAATGTAGTTACAACCTGGTTCCACATATCATGCATATAATTTATATGCATCCAAAATATCACCTTATAACCATAGCGAAGTGAAAAAGGGAGGGAGAATGTAGAAAGCTATATAAATACAATAAATATTTGTTCAGTGCTCACAGGGATTGTGTAGCAATTTGTCCTCTGATCCTCATAAAAATAGAACTTCATTGCAAGCATGACACTCGTCTGTCCAGAATAACAGGAAGTTACATCCAGAAGAAGGCTACAATGCAGGAGTGGTGAAAAAAATGTCAGTTTCTCTCTTCTCTCATAAAATCTCTGTTTTGTAGCTCTATCTTCTCCAGTCAGTAGAGCTGTGTACTTCTCTTCTGGTGATTGACAGTCAGCTGTTATTCATGCAGCTCCTAGATCTTGCTGACGTAGTTGTTGGGGAACAGGCCTTGCTTTGCCCGTAGCCTCCCCGTCCACCAGCCAGACGCATCTGATCAAGAAGAAGGACCAAAGTGTTACATTTTTAAGTGTGAAAGAGTTCAAATGCAAATGTTTTATGCACCCCGCACCAACCAAAAACCAATCATTTTCCCTTTGTGCGATGTTGTGAATTCTGCCTCCTGTGTATTTACCTTCCTTGATGATGTCGATGATGTCATCTGCATTGAAGCTGAGCTCATCTGTGTCCTGAGCATCATAGGCATAAAGGGCTTTGCACTGGGGCACCTGGGGCTTGGGTTTGGGGGCAGGTTTGGGTCGCCCCCCCCCTGGGGGTGGTCTACTGACCGACTGTCTTTGAACACTGAGGAATAAAGAAAAAGACAACAGGAGCGAGCCTTAGTTATCAAAGAAAAGAAAGTCTCCTATCCTTCATTAATGTGACACTATTCTACTGGCTGACTAGAACACTACAGTCAGTCATTAGGAAAGCTGGTGATTGTGTGGCTTTAGCAAAGGATGTGAAGTTATCGATATTGGAATGAAAGGACATACCATGTGAGTTTGTGTGGTAGTTATTATTGGATTGGTTTGTGCTTACTCCATTGTTTCTTTCAAAGACACCTGACTAAATAGAATTGGATATGCACAGTTTCACCACAAGATGGCGAGCCATCCCATAGATTCGTCTCGGTACAACTATGTACAACACTATTGATGCCTTTCCATTTAGGATTTACCCCAGTGTTTTACCCAGAAGGCTCAGACTTTTCTGTTTCCATTTACGTGGGCTGGCACCTGTGTCTCACCTGCTCTGCATGGGAGCCAAGGCAAGGCCCTGGGTACTTTTCAGCTGGTACTTACAGTAGATAACAATGGCTAACAGTGAATTTTAACACCTTCTCGTAAAGCAACAGTTTTGAAAGATGCAGAGATGGTTGATTATGCGCACCACAAGTCTTTAGTGTCCTACTAAAGACTAGTTATTGTGGAAACACAATAACACTAGAGCTCACATTAGCGTAAAACACTGGTAACCCCATGGTGTGGGGGTAAGTCTCATTGGAAATCACCACATGGTATTATGGAGCGTAAAACACTGGAAAGTTGTTTGTAAATACAGTGAATTAACTTGAGAAGGCTAGAGATGAAAAAACACACAACCCCTTCATGAAGTCAACCAATAAGCAATCTATCACACCAAAGGAATCACCAATAAAAAAGTAATATCTTGCTTCCCCAAGATATGTATCCAGGATATCTCAAAACCATTGAGATGTGCCCAATGGAGGTTTTCCATGTTAACTAACACCAAACCCAATTTTGGGAGAAAAAAGTAAGCCCAGTAATTTGCAAGCAGTGGGATTTAGCAATATAATATGACAATAGATTCCATGACAATAGATTCCATATCAGGAATCCATATCATGCCTTTGAAGGTATAATTCTGGAGCAAAATAACTCTTCAACAACAGAATGATTGACAGCATGTTACTGGGCTCAGACTTTTTCCAGTAGTTTCATCCAATCAGATGATAGGGTTTGCCTTCTTCTGATTCAACATTAGCTGTAAGAGAGCTGTCTACAAGCAAGAAGGTGAGCATCTAGCTACAGGAGAGCCAGAGATATGCACATCATGCCAGTGAGCTGCACCTGGCTTGGCTAAGGCAACCATCACCCAACACACCGCAAACACTGACTCACATTCCTCCATTCGAAGCTGTCCGGGCGCCTCCATTACTATAAAGGAATACATCAACCATGTTAGTGTGTGTGAGTGTGAGTGAGTGAGTGAGTGAGTGAGTGAGTGAGTGAGTGAGTGAGTGAGTGAGTGAGTGAGTGAGTGAGTGAGTGAGTGAGTGAGTGAGTGAGTGAGTGTGTGTGTGTGTGTGTGTGTGTGTGTGTGTGTGTGTGTGTGTGTGTGTGAAGGACACTGCACCATACTCATCATCAGTATTTACATGTTTATGTAAGAGCAAACATATCTGTATCGTAAGTCATTATAGTTATCAGTCCTTAGGGCTGTGGATTGGGATGTAATCAGGGCTGTTGGTGCCAGTACTCACCCTGCCGCCCCCTGGTCAGGGACCTTCAGACAGTCCAGGTTTGGCTGGTTGGGCTTAGGATGGTTGCTGCCTCTCTCCTTCATAATGACGTTGTTGGGCAGGAAGGGGCGGGACCCATTGCCTGTTGACGGAGGCCTCTGATTGGAATGCTGTGAGGCGTTCCTCTGATTGGCTATGTGGTTGGTGTTTTTCGGACCACCATTCTGATGGGCAACTGTGACAAAGAGGACGATGGTTGTCATCAAGTGTTGCTAACTGCTTTATTATGTACAGGGGTGAGGGCCTAAATCAGCTAATGATTATTCTACCTGGAGGCCCAGGGGGAGCCCGTGTGGGAGTGTTCAGATGGGTTCTGGACACGCTGGAGCGACTCTGAGTGAAGCTCTTCTTGGTGGGACCTACAAAGGGGACTCTAAGTCAGTAAACAGCATGTTTCAGACAACACTAAGAAAACACCATGTCGATTGAATCCTGATGTGGAGGGATGGTACACACTACTCCTGTAATACTCACGTGTGTTCTTGGGCAGACCGGCTCCAATGCTGACCTGCAGCGTCTTACTGGAGGGCTTTGTGACAGCCACGTCCCCCTGGCCCTGGACAAACATCACCTGTCTGGAGCCGCCTCCACTCAGGAAACCCCAGTTCTCCTTCTTCAGCTTCAGCTCCAGTCTGAGAGACAGAGCAGAGAGCATCTCCCTTACAACCACTGACTCAAACCATCCACTGGAAACTGCCAGAGAAATTACATCCGTTATCTCAGTACCAAATCAAAAGCAGTATTTCCAGAACAACCCCAGAGTATTGTAAATAATGTTGACCAAAGCTTTGTCTACTTCCACTCCACCCATATATCGCACTGTCTGTTTAAAGGCATGTTTGTGTTTACAGTACGTACGTGGTGCCAAACTTGAGCGGCAGCTTCCTCTGGGTCCTCTCCTCGAACCTGCGGGCCAGCAGGCTGATGAACTCGGTCTTAAAAGTGCACTCCAGCAGGCTGTCATACTCCTGCTCATGCAGGATCAGCAGGTCGTCCTGCATCGTGCTGAGGAACAGGGACAGACCAATCAGTTGGGACTGGGAAGCAACTTTGTGACATGCACTGTAATGTGACAGATATTAAGTTTAATCAAGTTTGATTTGAAGTTTGAACTGATATGTTGGAGGAGAGTGATTGTGAATTCGACATTCGATTCTATTGTCACAAAACATAGTACATCTGCATGTAAACGCCAAACGCTCCAGATGAATTATTTTATTTTACCAGGCAGGTCAATTAAGAACAAATTCCCTCCTGAATGACGGCCATTTGTTTTGTTGAAGTCACCAGTAAAGACAAATAATACTGACAGCATCAGTCCAGAGGTCAGGTCAATTATTATGACCCACATTACTTCATGACCCACTAAGCTTGATATTTGCATATAACCAGCGAGAGGCAACGCAGCAGGTAAATAAGGAGAAAGGGAAACCTGTTCCTGCAACTCACACAGCGATGCACTGTTTCCCCCCAATGAACTAAAGTCTTCTCCAATGAGCTTTTTACAATGCCTGCTTTCCCTCCCAGCACCACCTGGTTCATATTACCCACAACCCCCCACTCAATCACACAGACTCAAAAGCCACGTCTGTGCCTCTGCAAAGTCTTCTACAATGTCATGTGCAACATTCAAACAGATAAGTACTGAACAACAAGCTATATGATAATACAAGTCCTACAGTTACACTCATAATCCAGTTGAGTGTTAAACACGGCTTTGACCAGTCAAGTGTTTTCTCTTTCTTTTGTCCTCACTGATTATATGCAAATGTAAAGCTTAGTGGGTCACAGAGTAATGTGGGTCGTAATAATTGACCTGACCTCTGGGCTGATGCTGTCCGTATTATTTGTCTTTACTGGTGACTTCAACAAAACAAAATGGCTGTCATTGTAAATAAGAATTTCTTCTTAATTGACCTGCCTGGTAAAATAAAGGCAGAATAAAATAATTACTCTGAAGCGTACTATGTAGTTGTGTTGAGAATGTATATTCAAATAGCCTTTACACAGCCGCACACACAGGAGCAGACATATACAAGAGGTTTGAATACCCCATGTGTGACATTTTAAGGAACATGGGGACTTGAGTGATCGTACTTCCAGACTTCGTAGCTTTTACATTTCTGCAGATAGCTGTAGCTTAACATGTTGGGTTTCTGTGAGCTGACAGAACAATCTCATGTGTAATGGGGGGCTGATTCCTGAGCTGTTTATCAAGTTTCTTATTGAGACTCAGTGAGTAGTATCTTTTGTACTTGGAAATACAGAAACCCAGATACCATGAATGTACAACCGTTTGGATGACATCACTGACAAGAACAATAGTCTCTATGTACAGTACATTGTGCATCTATTTGTGACCGCTGGTGAATTGTGTTGCACTTTGTGGTCCTTCTGTAGCTCAGTTGGTAGAGCATGGCGCTTGTAACGCCAGGGTAGTGGGTTCGATCCCCGGGACCACCCATACGTAGAATGTATGCACACATGACTGTAAGTCGCTTTGGATAAAAGCGTCTGCTAAAAATGGCATATATATATATAAAAATGGCATATATATATATATACTTTAACTAGCTGGCTTTGCGAGGCCTTGAGTCTGCTGGTCCTGTGTTTTCTTACTGCCTAAGGGGAATAAACACTAAACAGTAAGTATGGGGCTAGGCAGACCCTGCCAGCATCTCCTGGCGCCTAGGACCTGGGTCATAATACCTGAGAGACACAGCCAGAATCTTCTCCACATCAATCCGCCTCTTCAGTACCTCGGTCACCTGACCTTTCTCAGGGCCCTGCTTCACCTTTTCTCTCCCAATCAGGTACATACACTTCGGGGTCAGGATCAAGTCTCTCTTAATGCCCTGGAAACACATATGGAAAGAGAGGAGACAAATGGTCATTGGACTAACAATATCAGAAACAAACAAACAGAGAATTCTGCTGCTCAAGACACGCACTTTGAAGCGACGGTCGTATTTTGTGACTTTGTCAGCGAAGTCAATCTTTTCCCTCTTGGCCAGGAACTGTCGTAGCTCAGGCCTGTCGTCCATACCCAGGTAGTCCCCTACAAAGTTCCTGTTGAGGCTGTGTCTCCTCCGATCCTTCCTGTTCACCAGCAGGTCAGAGGCTGGGGACAGACACACAGGGACAGGCAGTCAGACAAGGATGCATACATACAGTCTCAATTCAGTTCATTTTCAGAAGCATTAGACCAGAACCTTGATACTAGTTGACATCTAAGTTTTAATATTAGTCATGACGATTAGGCTATTTAGTTATTTTCAAAACATGATTGTCACTCACCTTCCTCCCTCATCTGAACGTACTTCTTGCGGGCCACATACTTGCGCCAGGCTTTCTGGATGGCCCTGGCGTGGCTGTCAAACTTACGTTCCCTTGTCTCCTCCAACAGGAAGAGCTGTAGAAAGAGGCACAGATATGAAAACATTTATACCTGAACAACCTGTGAGAGCAAAACATACTGGGCATACCTCAGTGTAGACACACCCAAATACAATGACAGGGATGACTGTACAGACATATTGTTAATGCCTGAAGAAATCTGAATATACAAACATTCCAAGTTCCAAGTTGTCAGGTTTTTTCAGATTCCATGCCTAATACGCTATTTTCTCCAATGTCCAGGCTCATGCGCACAGATAGTAACAGTACTATGGGTGGGTGGGCCATCAAGTCCTAAGCCCACCCTGGCTCAGCTACCTCCCTCTCATTTCCTAATGGCCCCCCAGACACCCAGCATCAAATCTCCCCACCCCTGTCCTAGACTAAATATCATGCCCACTCACACATGCCCAATGCAGCCCTGGCACTGCCACACCCCTGCCACAGGCCACATAGACTCGGTCATGTCCTATCACTTTACATCAAATTACCCTTTAGTTACTAAACACATTCAAACTAGATCTGAATGTCAAATCAAATCCAAGTTTATTGGTCACATGCACACGCTCCTCAACGCTCATTAACAATTTGGTAAATAACAATATCGATCAAAATGTTAAGTTGAAGATTTGTTTTAAATAAAAACAAGTATGAGTAGTAAGTTCACAATAGAACAAAAAGTATGATTGATTTAACTAAATTAATGTTTATACATGTTAAAATAAAATGGGGGAAAAATCAATAGTGAGGATAAGAATGACCATGAAAGGAAGGAGATGACTGTTAAAGAGACTGTGGAGCCAGTGTTTAATCTGGGCTGGGAGTGTGTTTAATCTGGGCTGGGAGTGTGTTTAATCTGGGCTGGGAGTGTGTTTAATCTGGGCTGGGAGTGTGTTTAATCTGGGCTGGGAGTGTGTTTAATTTGGGCTGGGAGTGTGTTTAATCTGGGCTGGGAGTGTGTTTAATCTGGGCTGGGAGTGTGTTTAATCTGGGCTGGGAGTGTGTTTAATCTGGGCTGGGAGTGTGTTTAATTTGGGCTGGGAGTGTGTTTAATTTGGGCTGGGAGTGTGTTTAATCTGGGCTGGGAGTGTGTTTAATCTGGGCTGGGAGTGTGTTTAATCTGGGCTGGGAGTGTGTTTAATTTGGGCTGGGAGTGTGTTTAATTTGGGCTGGGAGTGTGTTTAATCTGGGCTGGGAGTGTGTTTAATCTGGGCTGGGAGTGTGTTTAATCTGGGCTGGGAGTGTGTTTAATCTGGGCTGGGAGTGTGTTTAAGCCATCCAGACCTTTAATTCTGAGCAGCATCTGACAGTGTCACACCTCTGACAGACAGTGTCTCACAGGGCTAACAATTAGCACCTTGTGAGACAGTCTACTCTGAAGAGAGAGTGATTCTACTCTTGGCCTGGACTCAAACTATGTCATCTAATAGCATGAAGAGAAAAAAAATGCTTTAGCCATGTACTAATGACTTTGTGTCAGCGTCTTATCAGAGGGAGGTTTGTTTTGAGAAGCCTGGCAGCTGGGTAATCGCAGGGTCCGCCCCTGTGTGATATTTGTGTTTCATAAGCACACCTCAGTCGCATGGGCTCAGGAGGGCAATGTTGGAGAAGGGGGGGATGGGAACTTGGCAGTCTGCTGCTGGAATCACACAAGGCCTGATTCAGGACTATGTAATGTATCTTCATGTATGTGTGTACAGATGTCAATAAGTGATCTCACGGGCTAGCCACAAGCACAGCTTTCATTGGAGCAGTGGGAAAAAGTGTAGTTACGGTGGAAAAAACACCCTCCAATGTCCCACCACCTCCTTGACTATAGCCTCGCACTGGAGTATGAGTTCAAGTGTAGTGTTGACTCAACAGCTCTGACAGGGGCACCAGAGCCGGGTCTAACCCCCTCCTTCCTGTTCCCCAATCACAGATATACTGACATGTTTCTGAATACTACAGCCTTTTATGGTGTTCAGTCTAAAAACGATTGAGTCTTGGATTTCTCTCCCTGACAACAGAATTATTGCATGCCAACGCACATGTCAACAACACCATGGCAACCTGTAGCCTATGAGAGATCTAATTCTACGCCTGTTCTAACCTGTTAGAAGAACGTTAGGTAGGTGGCATTTTCATTGGACAAAGGCAGGTTGGTGGTACAGGGGCGGTCACAGAGGTGTGGTCTAAATGTATGTAGGCAGGTCAGAGAGGGGTGGTCTTACCGACTCAGGTGCTTTGATGAAGACCTTTGTGCGTCCAAGCTGGAACTGGTCCTGGTCCATGTTGACTGCACGTAGGAGATGAAGAACACCCTGCTTCTCATCTCCACGCCATGTAGGCCACGACTCCTTAGTCAGGATGGCATACCTGAGGAACATAATGAGGGAGAGAGAAAGATAATTAGATGAAGACAAAGAGGAGAGAGGGAGATTGAGAGAGAAATCCACAACCAAACCCTCGTTTTGAATTGTGGACATGTTGTTGAAGCATTTGTGAGGGATTAAGCGTATGAGCAATGTAAGGCAGGTGTACAGGAGCGGTATACTATTGCTATCTCTGTCCTATATGATGCAATGGAGATGAAAGAGGTCTGAGGGGCATGAAGAAAATACATTCACCACAAGTCTAACAATACAATAACCAAACTCTAAACTCAGCCGTGCTTTTTCATAATGACTCTTATACAGTATGTGTATGATACAGTAAAGCCTACAACAGAAGCCCTGAGCTCTCCCTGTGTTCTATAGCAGTGGTTCCCATCAGGAGGCTCAGCACACAGCCTGTTCCTTCGAGCCTGCCAATACGAACATTAGCAAAGTGAGCACTTCCTGATTGCCTGCAAATGCCGACCCTGTGTCCTTTTCCTGAGAGAGATGAGAGAGAGACCGCCCTACCCTATACTGCCGACTGGGATAGGAGCATACAAAACCAACCGCTGTCATTCTGGGAGGGCAGGGCAAATTGTGTCACACGAAAGTGACTCATACATATATATATTCTTAATTCCATTCCTTTACTTGTGTGTATTGGCTATATGTTGTGACATTGTTAGATATTACTTGTTAAATATGGCTGCACTGTCAGAACTAGAAGCACAACCATTTCGCTACACTCACAATAACATCTGCTAAACACGTGTGTGTGACCAATCAAATGGATTTGATATACACTGAAAGTGTAGACTTCATGCATTCCTCAATGCCACTCTTCCCCCAGAAGGAAGGGCCTTACCTGTTGAGGAACTTCCTGAAGACTCTGCGGTAGGCATAGCCAGCACGCCTCACCCTGATGTTCTCCTTCAGGCCCAGGTACTCCACTTGGTGCTTTACCCTGAGGAAGAAGAGAGAGGGGAATACAGGGTCAGTCTGGCTGGGATGTATGAAGAAGGTTGGTCAGGTGCCTCAACCAACCCTTCACCACAAAGTTATAGCAGTGAAGACGTTTATCTGTCAGCATCTACCTTCCTCCATTTCTAAGATAAATCTATATAGATCAATTGTATTTTATAAGGAACCTTACAGTTATGAGCCTGAGCCCAGCTCACTGCTGCTCACAACAGGAAGGCCATTAGGCCCAAACACAGCACCCTGCATCAGTACATCTCGTACCCAGCCAGGGAGGAAAGGGAAGGAAAAACAGAGGGAGTAAGAGTGTCTCAGAGACTTCCTTCATCACCCAGTCTTAAAAGAGGCCAGAACAGAGAAATATAGTATGATTCAACAAGCAGACCTAACAACATTGAGTTGAGTAATGGGATATCCTGCTCAATATCAATTGACAATCTCCATAATAAACTATAAATTATGTAATAAAAAACGCTTTAGTTTGACACACATCTCAAAGACTGTGTGTTTTGCAGTTCCCTGACATTTCAGTGTTCAGACACTCACCGGCTCTCCTCCCAGTCCTTGGGCTTTTTGGTCTCATTGGGTTTGATGCAGCGGATGTAGTGAGGGGTGCACTTCATCAGCGTCTGGACCAGGTCATTCGCTTGTTTCTGAACGGAGAAGGAGGAGGAAGAAGAGGAGGAGGGAGAGGATGAAGAATAGTTTGTGTTTAAAATATATCAACTGTATCTACACGTTGTTGCTGAATCACTGTTTGTACTCCAAGCTGTAGTGTTCAGGGACACAGCACTGACGCGACTGATTACAAGGTGGCATCTTTGTGCTGGAAAGATACTGATGGGTGTCAGAGAGAGAACCTGAACCCTGATTAAAACTGTCATCGCTAGAACACAGCGACGACACTAAAACAACACTGGAGTGAATGAGCTTTTCATCCCCAGACTCTGGATTTGCACCTGACAGAGAGTGATAAGGTCAGGTAGCCGCGTGGCCCATAGATACACCCATGTCACTGATGTACGGTGTACAAACACACGTCTCACAGCAGCTCAACACACCTTGATTTTACTGCCGGCTGTCGTCGGCCGGCCTTTCTTTTCGGCGTTGAGGTTATCTGGAAACAGGGCCCTGATGAAAGCTCTGTAGAGGAGAACCAGGTTGTAATAAGGACTGATAGACAACATTGGCAACGTATATAGAAGACCAGGCTAAGACTGTTCTCCACTTGAGTTTTCTTAGAAGCAGCAAACTCAGGTCTGTGGAATCTCTGCGCTGGCTGCCAGTGGCTCAGCTCACATTGTTGTTTAGCTTCAGGGAACTGAGCTGAAGTTTGAATAACTGTGGTTTTAGCTGCTCTCCTGCCAAACTGTGACTTACTTCCTCAAAAATGTGCATTTTTATTGCACTGACTGGAAAGTTATACCAGCAAATATGTTATTTTCTTTATACTCATTCCTTGTAATCATGCTACAGTCAGAATGTCCTCACTCACAACATGGTCTCTAAACCCATGATGGATGTGTGCTGGTCAGAATGTAGCACATAGTTGCCAGCATTCCAGAACCTCAAGAACAGTTCTGATCTCAACCTTTCTGTTTATCACTTGAAGTGCTCAAAGTGCTCATTTTGCAGTCCTCAAATAAACCTGTTGTAAATAACAACAAGGTTCAATTTCAAGAAATCTACTGCTTAAGGAATGACTTATTTGTTGTTGACAAACATACTAGTCAAGTAAAAACAAATACAGGGACAGTCAGGACACAGAATGTGCAAACGTTTACACACGAGGGCTACCATCTTTCCCTGCAGGAGTATTTGTCTGGTCTTAAACTTTTTAATCAAGGCCATGGGGACATAAGGGAGGATCAGTGGGCTTTGTGTGTGCAGATGGACCAGCAGCATGCTAACAATGTCCAGCTGACTATAATGATATTTTCTTTCTTCTCTGAGCAGACCTGCTGCGCTAAGGAATGAGGCTCCTTTCCCTCCACACATTGTCTGTGTGTCTATAAGTGTGTGTGTCTGTGTGTCAATAAGTGTGTGTGTCTATAAATGTGTGTGTGTGTGTGTCTATAAGTGTGTGTGTCTATAAGTGTGTGTGCGTGCGTGCGTGCGTGCGTGCGTGCGTGTGTGTCTATAAGTGTGTGTGTGGTCACGTGTCTGAATGGGGTTTGGGGGTCTTGGCATGGCCCACCGTGCAGGCCCCCCTGCAGGCTACACACAAAAGGGCTTTAGAGACTGTGGAGGCTGTTTGCACAGATGGCCACTGGCGGCACAAAGGAGGCCCAGGAACGTACAAGATGGGCAGGGGAGTCTACTCCTCAATGTGGCTCCCTAAGGAGACAGTGAGACACTCGCCAGACCTTAGAAGTCCTGAGCAAACCCCCAAGAGAGGGGAGAGCACCTCCAGCCCTGCACACACCTATTGATCTGCCTTTTCCAGCTGCACTAGTCATCTGCAAGTCTCCTTCAGATGCATCCATTCATATAGATCATAATAGAAGATGACTCATTGTGGACCTCTAAACAAAATGCTGGGCCCGGTCTCAGAAAGAACAGCTAGCTGCATATTCTCTCTAATGCTCGCATAAGTGATGAGTGACTTACATTTCGCTGCTTTGCATCAACTCGATGAGGTCACTGAAGAGGACGTCACGGTTCCTCTCACAGAAACCCTCTGCGTCGTAGGACACCTGGAGGAGAGATGTCAGAGGGTTAGTGACGATCACAGCACACAGTTAACCCATTCAGATAGCAGTTAGTACCCTCTGCTCAGTCCAGGTACCCTATCAAAATTAACTGAGAGAATGTTAAAACAAAGAATTCATTGACAAAAGAGAAACGATTGATGACAGGTTCTCTGCAAGACCACCAATGTTGCCTTTTTAAGCTTGCTTCTTAACTACAGCTATAGATCATTGGTATAACCAATATAGTCTGGGGTAGTACTGTAGGAATGTTCTAAGCCATGATGACTTAGGACCAGGACCCCTCCAAGCCATTATGACATGGTTAATTAGGACTTGTGGCATGCAGAATGTACCAGGCGGAGACACCAAACACATCTGAAGCACACAGCACAGACCATGAGAATGAAAGGGTGAGAGAAATGGAGAAAGAGTGAGAAAAGGACTGGAAAAAGATAAATAGATGACATGAGAAGAAGAAAGAGCACAACAGTGTGAAAGATAGAGACGAGAGATGAGAGGAGAGAGGGATAAGGAGAGGAGAAGAGAGGTATATTGCAGTGTTGCAGACCTTGCCAGCGTAGTGGTGGATGATGAAGCCTTGGTTCCAGCTGTTGAAGTGTTCATGGGAGTTGATGGCCACCCTCAGCTTCTGCAGCATGGTCTGGTCTGCCCCCTCGCCCACCGCGTGCATGGTGGCACACACGTCATCCAGGATACTCATGATGCCAGGGGGGTTCTGGGAGGAGAACCAAAGAGATGAGCACAGAGAATAACCTCAGCCACAACACATCAGATCTAAAACATTAACACATCCCCCATGACCATCTATGATTATAACTGACAATGCAAACTTTCTCCACACACTAGACACTCTTTCTGAATTCCACATAAATACATGTCATGTCAATGTCATGGATAGGCTAAAGTGATAAACATGGGTTACAGTGTTCGTTGTGTACTCCACCAGCTCAAAGCATAACAGTAGAGCCAATTTATAATTAGCTACCGCGTTGCATCCCAGAACATCACACACCCACACACTGAATGATGTCATCACAACACACACACACACACAGCTGCTGCCCTATCTGGCTCCACGCTGTGTCCATGGACACGGCGGCCAGTGGCCTTAACTAGGGACAGTAGTTGCAGTGTCTCTGGCTCTTTAGTTGTGGCAAAGTCACAAACAGAGAACACAGGTTTCTGTCACTAGTGTAAATTAAGCTCTGGTGAAGTTGCCAGTCACAGATGTAGCTAACTGGACTTGGTCTAAAACAGAGTAGTCAGAGACTGGACACAGACTCCCTGCTTGGCTGCCTCAGATCTCAGCTTGTTTAAGGGTCGCCCTTGTTGTGGATTTCATGGATTAAGCCTCTCAGCGGGACGGATAAATCAAATTAAGAGGCATGTCGGCACGTTTGAGGATGTTAGACTGCCGGTCATGGGAAGAGTGGGGAGGCTTCAGTGGCCCTACTGTAACTCAATTGGCGTGTTTGCTCTTATTTGGAGCATTATGATGGCAGGCATAACAAACTACAGATCTATCTAAAGCAGTTTCACAACTGTTTCATGTTATCCCATTTATATGTGACTTCAAGGTGTGCATTAAATTAATAGTGGGCACTGGGGACTCTGCTTACCAGTTTGCTCTCAATGAGATCGCAGACAATCTTATTGTTAAAGTATTCAATAGGAGTCCACCGGATGCCTTCTTGTACATACTCCTCCTAGAGAGAGAGGGGAGAGTGATTGGTCTGACGATGATTCTCTACTTAAACATGAGACAAGTAGCTTCTGCTGGTGAAAAGGTGTGAGAACAATGAGTGAAAAAAGCCCAAAACATTACCTGCTCAGCTTTAAGCGTGAGCTCAATGAAGATCTGCTGCAGTTTCTCATTCACAAAGTTGATGCAGAACTGCTCAAAGCCATTTTTCTACACAGAAAGAGATGGTGTGTTAGTGATAAACCAGAGAGGCTGTGAGAGTGAGGTCATCCGTACAGACACAGAGAGCTGGGGAACTCCTCTGGGCTTCCTGAATGGGCCATGTTTATGAGGTGAGGATATCTACCAGTCAGCCTGGCGTGGCTGGAGGAAAACATCTACACAGTACTTTACACCACAATAGACCTGGGACCTGAGACTAATGTTTTATCTAAAGAAACCCAATATATCCCATCTCAGGTCGTTTGAGCACTAACACAGGAGGTTTATTTTCTCTGTGCTTTGTTAGTAATAGGCCTGTTGTGTATTAACATAAGGACTGTGGACGGACCCAACCACTGTTTAGATAACAGTTGTATGATATCTAAACTTACAGCTTTACATTAGCTCATGTTAGGTATCAGAGGACAGGTACATCATGGTTTGAGGCTGTCGCCACGCTACGACACTGAAGCTGTCCCGTTTCATTATTTAATCAAGGCCAGTCCTTTTCAGGGGGCATCAGTGAGACCCCCAATAATGCAACCTAAACAAACATCTAATCAGATTAGAAAAGTCCATTAAAGAATGCTGTCCCAATCAAGAGATGGGACATAATCCAGACACTTTACAAAATCGGTCTGATCCTCTGTCTTTAAGCTGTGTAACTACCCAAACTTTACTATGATTACTGCGATGTAGTGACCATGTATCACCTTATGCTAAGATTTCCAAATGTAAATCACAAAACATAAAAGGGCAAATCTACAGAAAACTTACTTGGAATATTTCAAATCCATAGATATCCAACACGCCAATGTTAAACTCTTGATGAACCTTCACGATGGCTTTGTTGATGGACTGAAACAGAAAAAAAATGCTTTGTTACATTTGCCCATTTATGAAGGGAGAGGACCGGGTATTATTCTAAAGGTCAACAGGTCATGGAGAAGGAGTGTCCATTCATACCTCTACTAGGAAGTCAAAAACACGTGAGTGCAGGGCCTTGGACAGGGCGTCCCGTGTGTAACACGCCTGCTCCACATTCAGTGTCACATCGATGGACTCCATAGAACTGCCCCACTTGCTGTCCATCTTCCTGCTGGTCAACTTCTCCTTCAGCCGCTTCTGGTCAATCCCCAGCAGAAACGCAGGGAAGGCCAGGACTGTAGAGAGAGAGACGAGAGCGAATGAAGAAAGAGACATTCTACAGATGTGTGGCACACACCCTCATGAGACAAAACACCAGTACATTCTGAATATGTTGGATACAATGAAACAAAGGGTTCAACAACAAAACGGAATGCAATCAAGTCTGGTGATGACTCAATGCTCCCTCCTCCCTGCCATAGCCACAACAACTGGGTTCTCCTAGCAGAGGCCTGGGCATGCGGAGGGCCATTAGGACTCTCCTGAGAGCCCCTCCCTGCCTCATTACACTGAGTCACTTCCCCCAGAAGGAAACTGCTCTCAGTCTCTGGGTCTAACTCTGGGTCTGACGAATAGCCCCCGTTTGGGAAATGAGGGTGTGACTGACTGTACTCCATAACACAGCACAGGCCAAGTCTATCCTCAGGACCATGCTGCATCTCCTACTGTAGCTTGCCAATGCACTCTCCCTCAAAGAGGATATAGATAGTATCAGTGATGAGCAGCCTATACCAAAAATAATAATCCATACCAGTCTGATGGATGGTTAGAGGTTTATATGTACAGTACAGGGGAGTGTTCTTTCTAGTGGATCTGAGGCAGGGATTTGTTTGGCTGAGCGTGAGCAGATGTTTATGCCGACTTGTGTTGGTGTGGTTTTATATGGGGCACCAGGGGTCTTGATATGTAAAACACATTGCAGTCAGACAGGAAGTGATATACGGGGGAAGAGGAAACGCAGACTCCACACAACGCCGCTTTGTACCCTGGATAACCAGAGGGGCTACATTTAATCATTCAGCCTGGATGGGTGGCTGTGAGGCGGGCAAGGAAGTAGAGGAGGGAGGGAGGGAGGAAGGGGAAGAGAGGGGCGGGGGAAGAGTAGGAGTGGTGCAGGAAGAGGCTGCGTTTCTCAGAGTAATTTTAGTCTGTGATGTAATGTGCCCAGACCTTGAAAATTGTTTTTTATTTTCTCTGGTAATTCAGCGTGGCCTGGAGCTTGGCTGCAGCCCTGCATTAACACAATGAAGCTTCGGGGAGTGAAAACAGTCAGTGCAGTGTGCTGAGAAATGTGCTTCCTAACCTAACCCGTCCCATAAAGGGAAGCCCAGGACACTGGAGAGGAACGCCAGGGGGACATGCCAGTCTGCAGTCTGGAGACACACAGAGACAGTCTAACTGCATTTCAACCTGACCACTTTCTCCCTTCCCACATCCTGTTGACTCCCCTCACAGATGTGAAAGGACTGGATTGGTGCAAGCAACAAACTCTACCTAGCCCTCTACATAAACAAAGTTACAAGGGTTGGTACGTACACTCCTCGCTCTCAACAGCGGCGTAGTTCCCTGCTTCCCTGAAGTTGATGTTCCCAAGGTGCAGGACTCCGGCTACGATCTGCAGCACCAGGCCACGGTCCTCCCCTGAGATGCCAATCACCTCCATGGCATGCTGGTAGAGGACAGAGACAGAACAGGAGACATGAACCCGTGGATGAAACGTGTGTTTACTTACTGCTGTGGTACCTAAACCATGTCCTCTAATTACTCCTGTTGTGGTTTCACTGGTAAAACAAAAACAGGTGGAGTACAGGGTAAAAAATGAAAACAACAGAGGAGAATGGAAGACAGACTGAGAAGAAGAGAAAGAAAGGCAGAGAGAGAGAGAACCATCACAATGGAAAGAAAGTAAACGTACCATAGTTTCCTGAAAATCGCTTTTGTCGTTGATGTCATCCACTTTGTAGGATCCAGACTGATTGAGGTAATTGTAGTAATCTAGGCTTGTGATTCCAAGGCTGCTCTTCTGTTCTCCAGTTGCTCCCTCTATCAACTTCACAAACAGAAGACAGTGTTAGATGATTACACCTCTGTCAACTAAGAACCTGTATACAGTAATTCTAGACTCAAAGGTCTACAGGATCTTTCAAACAGTGAACTCACATTGTCTTTCCTCACATTTCTACATGTCAGAAGTCTTTTAGACAGGCAGCACCATATACACATGCTCATTAAGTGATCAGCACCACACGTTTTACACCCAATTTAGAGTCATATGCTTTATTCTCCTTTCATGTGTCAAGAAAGTTGCATTATGGGAGTTTGACCGCTGCCTCTCTTCCAGAGACCTCAAGTGGTACACAGTGAGAACAACCTGACCTGCTTTCAGGAGCCAATTGGCACTTGTTACTGTTAGTGTCCTGAATGCTGAATTTCACTCATGGACACTGTGAGCCAATTCCTGTACACATTTCCCTAGTTCTAAAATGTGCATAAACACTCTTATTAAACAGGAAAATGATAAAAACACACCATGTTACTGGAGTCCCTCACCTGATAGAATATATGGAAGCTCCTCTCTCCAGGATTCCTCATGACGACGCGTGATTTCTCCAACAGGAAGTTGGAGATTTTCCCTCCATCTGGCTCGCCGCCGGAACTGAACTGGATCTCAAAGTATTTCCCCTGAAGGAGGAGAGTGTGGCGCTTTACTATCAGCGCAGGCCTCGCTAAAGCTAAAACCCAGACCTCTCCGAGCAGGAAATAACAACCATCAAATGAGTTGTACTTTGGGTGCACACCTGCAACCCAGTGGTGTGTGTGTTCTAAGGCTTAACCTCTCTCTCTCTCTCTCTCTCTCTCTCTCTCTCTCTCTCTCTCTCTCTCTCTCTCTCTCTCTCTCTCTCTCTCTCTCTCTCACTAAACTAAACTAAACCAGGAAAACTGAGAACAGAGACAGTACTGACTTGTCTGTCAACCTGAATACAATACTTACCACTAAGCTCTGATGTGAATGCTGTAAGTAGATAAACTGGCTTTAGAGGGCCCTAAAAAGTGCCTTTAAACCTCTTTCCAAGCTAACTAACTGTCTTTAAAGTATAGTATGTGTTTTTCTATGTGCATCTTTACTGGCAGTGGAGTTCCCACTCTTTTTGGACAGTGTGTCCCCACAGCCCTGGTAAACCATGCCACACGAGGCTAGCAGCCCCAGCCAAGAGGAGATGGGAGAAGGCAGTAACACAGCTTATGAAAAGAGGAGCACAATGTAATTCACTATCTCCTTTTTTTCTCTTCTCTATTTGCACTGGACGTTCTTGTGTTTGCTTTGGTTCCGGAAACGACCGCGAAGCAACTTCAAATCATCAGGGCAGAACACAGTGCCAACTATATGATGTTAGGCGCCCCCATTCCGCTAATAAAAAAAAGAGATTTGGAAAGACGTGGAACCCTTACAAATCTGCTGGAGTTGTTGTTCCTCACTGTCTTGGCGTTCCCGAAGGCCTCCAGGAGGGGGTTGGACTGGAGGATGATGTCTTTGACGTGCTGTGAGGGAGCAGACGGACAGTAGGCTCGTTTTAGTGTGACAGGTAGGGTATAGAGGTAGTGGGTAGGGAGACACTACTACACTCTGCAGTTAACCACATCCCTGCTGGCAGATCAACATGCACCGTCACCGTCTTCCACCCTCGCTCCCCTCTCATAGCGTCTGGAGCACATTATCTTTCCCATGAGCCATCTGCATATCAGGAGCCCATGAGTTTTAAATCAGCACAGTGTCGTGGAGACCGAACTATTATCCTCTCTATTATTGAATGCTTAAGTGAAGTGGTAGCATTTCTTGGAATCCTTTTGCATCCCTGAACTATTGTCCTCTATGAAGAAAACAAACTTTAGTGTAACAGCTTTTTGTACTTACCCCAGGGCTCAGTTAAACCTTACATATTTATGTAACTAATCAAACCGCTCTGTGAGAGCCACGTGAGACTTCAAAACACTTACAATTTCCAGGTTAAAAACACATGCTGTGTCTGTCACATCGATTTGCATGCATATGATTCAGGGGCATGGTAATCTGATATGCATCCTGCAGTCAGAAACCGATACAGGGTGACGATAATCAGAGACAACAATTTTGCTGTTCAGTCTGTCTGTTGGAGTAGACAGGGGTAGACAGGGGGTAGTGAACTGACAGTCACTCACAAAGCATTACACACACACAAACACACACACACATACACACCACAAGCACTTACACTTACCACAAACACACAGGAGTTGGGGAGACCATGTGAATGAGACATGTGGACAGAGGGATTGACAAAGCTCAATGGGGCAGGAAGAGTATTGAGAGAGGTAGGGGGTTTCCAACACAATGGAGACCTTATTCAATAAAACAATAGAAGGGCAATTTCTGTAATATACTACATAGACCGCACATAGACTTATTTTAAATACATTCTTCAACAAACGTTACAAGCACACTTTTCAGTACATCTTAAAATGATTTAAAAGATGCAAGGCACATAAGACTCATAGCCAGTAACAATGCAGAACCATGTATAGTACATTCAAAAAGTATTCAGAACCCTTCCACTTTTCCCCATTTTTTTAAACGTTATTCTAAAATGGATTAAATCATCCCCCCCTCATCAATCTACACACAATACCCCATAACGACAAAATGAAAACAAGTTTTGTTTGCAAATTTAAAAAAACAGAAATACCTTATTTCCATAATATTCAGACTAGAGGTCGACCAATTAATCGGAATGGCCGATTAATTAGGGCCGATTTCAAGCTTTCATAACAATCAGAAATCTGTATTTTTGGGTGCCGATTTCCGATTTTAAAAAAAATTGGCAGTGAATTTTTTACACCTTTATTTAACTAGGCAAGTCGGTTAAGAACACATTCTTATTTTCAATGACGGCCTAGGAACGGTGGGTTAACTGCCTTGTTCAGGGGCAGAACGACAGATTTTCACCTTGTCAGCTCAGGAGATCAAATCTTGCAACCATACCGTTAACGAGTCCAACGCTCTAACCATTGTACTCCACGAGTAGCCTGCCTGTTACGCGAATGCAGTAGAAGCCAAGGTAAATTGCTAGCTAGCATTAAACTTATCTTATAAAAAACAATCAATCATAATCACTAGTTATAACTACTAATCCAGTTTAGCAGGCAATATTAACCAGGTGAAATTGTGTAATTTCTCTTGCGTTCATTGCACGCAGAGTCAGGGTATATGCAACAGTTTGGGCTGCCTGGCTCATTGCGAATGAATTTGCCAGAATTTTACGTAATTATGACATACATTGAAGGTTGTGCAATGTAACAAGAATATTTAGATTTAGGGATGCCACCCGTTAGATAAAATACCGAACGGTTCCGTATTTCACTGAAATAATAAACTTTTTGTTTTTGAACTTATAGTTTCCGGATTCGATCATATTAATGACCAGAGGCTCGTATTTCTGTGTGTTATTCTTTTATAATTAAGTCTGATTTGATAGAGCAGTCTGACTGAGCAGCAGCAGGCCCGTAATCATTTATTCATTCAACTAGTTAGCTGGGTGTGCGCTAATACTGTTTCAAACGTCACTTGCTTTTAGATTTGGAGTAGTTATTC
This sequence comes from Oncorhynchus keta, assembly GCF_023373465.1. Classification (NCBI taxonomy): domain Eukaryota; kingdom Metazoa; phylum Chordata; class Actinopteri; order Salmoniformes; family Salmonidae; genus Oncorhynchus; species Oncorhynchus keta. Next base: position 69,264,478 of record NC_068434.1, on the reverse strand, counting down.
CCCTTGTGCTTCAAGGACCACGGCTTTTGTGGAGCGATGGGTAACGCTTCTTCAAGTGTGGCTGTTGTCGATGTGTCCCTGGTTCGAGCCCAGGTAGGGGCGAGGAGAGGGACGGAAGCTATACTGTTACACTGGCAATACTAAAGTACCTATAAGAACATCCAATAGTCAAAGGTATATGAAATACAAATGGTATAGAGAGAAATAGTCCTATAAATACTATATTAACTACAACCTAAAACCTCTTACCTTGGAATATTGTAGTCTCATGTTAAAAGGAACCACCAACTTTCATATGTTCTGAGCAAGGAACTTAAACATTAGCTTTTTTACATGGTACACATTTTTCATGGCACATACATGGCACATAGTACATATTGGCACATATTACTTCCTTCTCCAACACTTTGTTTTTGCATTATTTAAACCAAATTGAACATGTTTCATTATTTATTTGAGGCTAAATTGATTTTATTGATGTATTATTTTAAGTTAAAATAAGTGTTCATTCAGTGTTGTTGTAATTGTCATTATTACAAATGTTAAAAAAATAATAATAATCGTCCGATTAATCAGTATCGTCTTTTTTAAGTCCTCCAATAATCGGTATCGGTATTGAAAAATCATAATCGGCCGATCTCTAATTCAGACCCAATGTTATGAGACTCACAATTGAGGGGCACACACTGGTCTATATAAGGTTCCACGGTTGACAGTACATGTCAGAGCAAAAACCAAGCCATGAGGTCGAAAGAATTGCCCGTAGAGCTCCGAGACAAGACTATGTCGAGGCACAGATCTGGGGAAGGTTACCTTAAAATGTCTGCAGCATTGAAGTTCCCCAAGAACACAGTGGCCTCCATTATTCTTAAATGGAAGAAGTTCGGAACCACCAAGACTCTTCCTAGAGCTGGCCGCCTGGCCAAACTGAGCTATCGGGGGAGAAGGGCCTTGGTCAAGGAGGTGGCCAAGAGCCCAATGGTCACTCTGAAAGAGCTGCAGAGTCCCTCTTTGGAGGTGGGAGAACCTTACAGAAGGACAACCATCTCTGCAGCACTCCACCAATCAGGCCTTTATGGTAGAGTGGCCAGACGGAAGCCAATCCTCAGTAAAAAGCACGGCAGCCCACTTGGAGTTTGCTAAAAGGCACCTAGAGTACTCTCAGACCATGAGAAATAAGATTATCTGGTCTGATGAAACCAAGATTGAACTCTTTGGCCTGATTGCCAAGCGTCACTTCTGGAGGAAACCAGGCACCAAGCTTGTAGCGTCATACCCAAGAAGATTCTAGACTGTAATCGCTGTCAAAGGTGCTTCAACAAAGTACTGAGTAAAGGGTCTGAATACTTATGTAAATGTAATCCTTTTTTTTGTAATAAACTTGCAAAAGAAATCTAAAAACCTGTTTTTGCTTTGTCATTATGGGGTATTATGTAGATTGATGAGAAAAACAACAACAATTGAATCCATTTCAGAAAAGGCTGTAACGTAACAAAATGTTTTCCGAATGCAGTCATACACCCTTTTCCATATGACTCACTGAGAGCATGATAGCTAACATTAACTTTGAACTTGAAACCTTAACTAATAATAATAATTCCAGGGTGGAAAAAGCACTATACTAATCAGACAGAAAAAATGACTACCATCACAATTGCATCTGAGTGTTAGCGTCTTGTGATCCAGTTTATATTCCTACAGACTGGAAATTCCAAGCCCTTTTCAGTGGGCCAATAATACCAGGGAGGCTGGCGGAGAGGGGTGGCTCGGGGACAGGGCATCTGCTGAGTAGGATGGGGGCCAGATGGCTGCTGGGGGGTTGGATGGGCTGATGATGGATTGATAATGGGAGATTGGAGGGAGGGATGACGGGAGATGGTTTGGGTGGTGCGGAAAGGGGAGGTTTAGACAGGAAACAGCAACCGGTCATTAGGATGGACTGACCTAATAAGGTACATTGTAAATGACAGTGGATGTGTGTGATCGTCTGAGATTAATCACATTTTCACAACTGTAGTTGAGCTGTGTTTCACAGTGTAAAATGGAAGTAGCTTCTCTGGGCTCACCTGCACTTTGGGTCCTCCTCCAGATACTCTGGAGATGTATCCCATGATGTATTTGGCTGCTACCGTCTTCCCTGCACCACTCTCTCCACTGAAACACAGAGTAGAAAGGTCAGAATGGTGCATATAACAGGGCAGTCCACTGAAACACATAGTAGAGAGGTCAGAACGATGCATATAACAGGGCAGTCCACTGAAACACAAAGTAGAGAGGTCAGAATGGTGCATATAACAGGGCAGTCCACTGAAACACAAAGTAGAGAGGTCAGAACGGTGCATATAACAGGGCAGTCCACTGAAACACAAAGTAGAGAGGTCAGAACGATGCATATAACAGGGCAGTCCACTGAAACACAAAGTAGAGAGGTCAGAATGGTGCATATAACAGGGCAGTCCACTGAAACACAAAGTAGAGAGGTCAGAATGGTGCATATAACAGGGCAGTCCACTGAAACACAAAGTAGAGAGGTCAGAACGGTGCATATAACAGGGCAGTCCACTGAAACACAAAGTAGAGAGGTCAGAATGGTGCATATAACAGGGCAGTCCACTGAAACACAAAGTAGAGAGGTCAGAATGGTGCATATAACAGGGCAGTCCACTGAAACACAAAGTAGAGAGGTCAGAATGGTGCATATAACAGGGCAGTCCACTGAAACACAAAGTAGAGAGGTCAGAATGGTGCATATAACAGGGCAGTCCACTGAAACACAAAGTAGAGAGGTCAGAATGGTGCATATAACAGGGCAGTCCACTGAAACACAAAGTAGAGAGGTCAGAATGGTGCATATAACAGGGCAGTCCACTGAAACACAAAGTAGAGAGGTCAGAATGGTGCATATAACAGGGCAGTCCACTGAAACACAAAGTAGAGAGGTCAGAATGGTGCATATAACAGGGCAGTCCACTGAAACACAAAGTAGAGAGGTCAGAATGGTGCATGTAACAGGGCAGTCCTCTGAAACACAATGTACAATTCAAGGATGCCCACATTGTTGTCAACTGTATCATAACAAGTAAATGAGAGTATACACTTTCTCTGTGGAAATTCAACTGAACTGCGAAGCTGAAAAAGAAGTTGCAGATTTATGGTACCAGACAGTATGTTAAATAACACTCCATGAAAATCTCCTCTAAGCCTGGTTTTAAGAGGGTCAGTAGGGGTTTACCAAAATGCTCCTTTATTGTCTCTTCTTATCCGAATTAGCATGAAGGAGGCCTACTATTGAAGGAGGGGATTTCTCAATTTGACCCATGCCTCTTTTCTCTTCTCTTTAATGTGCGATGTAGGAACAGAAGTTGAGTCAGTCATAAATGCTCTTCATCTAATTCTCCCAGCTGAGCCAAACCCTTCACTTCAAAGCAACTTTTTTCAAACATCCAGAATTACCAGGTGAAATGCCATTTCTTGACTTCCTGTCCACAGAGACTCCACTTCCTATATTCACTCAGCTCTCTTTCTCTGTGGTTTATACCAACCAAAATCAGACTCATCTCAGCAGTAAACCTCCCACTCTAGAAGGGGCTAATAACACGAATCCTGTTTTGTCACATTCAACCTCTCCTTGTATTTTTCCTCCTGTCCTTTCACTTCACCAGGGTCATACTTATTTAGACATATGTGGTTTGGCAGTGGATGACAGAGGAGTCTGTTTTTTTATTTCATTTTTGAAGGGGAGTCATGTCGGTAATGCCCTTCTGAGACGACCCAGCTGCAGACCGTTTGAGGACGCCATAAGAAGTCATCAAAGCAACTCTATATGCTTATTCATCTCCCTTAGGCCGATCATAGTCTGCTCTTCTATAGTATTCAGTTTAGCTTGCCACACAGCTATTCAAAACCAAAACAACTATAATAATTCTAGATATAGACTACAATGCACTCAAAATACAGTCAGTACACTGACTAGCGACCAAATGTGACCCAATGTTCCCTCTAATCTTTGCCAATAAGCATTTGTAGGACCTTAACCCTTAAGAGAACCCATCTGAACACGGTGGACTTATGGGCATGCTCTTTTCAGCTGGAGCAGGCTAGGGGCTGGAGTTTGAATCACATCCTATTTTTACCCTCCTGAGGGGTGCGCCCATTGTTGTAATTACACAGCACGCAGATGCTTAACACATTGTTGACTTCCTCTCCCATTTATTGGCCAAACAAGGACAGAATGAGAGTCGTGTCGTTATAGACGGCTTACTGTAAAGTACTACATTCAGCGCTGAATCACTGGGCTCACTGATGTCACTCACAGCTCAGCTTGACAAAGAAAGCACCTGAAGTGATCATTACAGACATCAGCTATGGAATGCATGCTGAGTATGATGTGGGATGAGGGATACTAGTTATGCATATTTGTATGATTAGGCACATTGTGTTCGTGGGCGGGCGGACACACACACACACACACACACACACACACACACACACACACACACACACACACACACACACACACACACACACACACACACACACACACACACACACACACACACACAAGGTGTGACTGAAGTATGGCTTCATTTCAACTTGTTGGATAACATACTTTCCTGCAACTGAAGGGTCCATCCATTAACAGTGACAAACTGTAAAACTTAAATGGATTCTCCATTTCCCATGTCATTGTTCCCATGAAACAATGACCCATTACCAAGCATGTCATTTCAGTGGGGGAGAAAATACACTTCCCTACATTAATAAGCAGAAGAAAACTGTTATATGAGCAGAGGGTAGAGTATAGTGTGTCATTAGACACTACATTTCAGGCCACCCTTTCCCGGGATAGATCTGTAAACTCACTGGCCAGAGCCTTGATAAGAAAGGACGGCAAAAACTGTGCACAACACAAATGATGCTATGTGATTCAAAATATTGCAGCGTCATTGTTTGTAGAAGCGCAAGCACTTCTATATATGAAATGATGGCATCATTTGTGTTTTAACCACTCAGGGGGTCAGTTACTTAGCTTTCCTCTCCCAAACATTTGAGTGCAGACAAATAGGTGAAGTCAGACATTGACAGAAAGCCCAGCCAACACCACTTGACCACGTCAGATGACTCATGTCATGTTGAATGACTTCTTTAATAAGTGGGTGAGAAAAAAGGGCCAACACAGTACAGTGCTGACCACACTGCCTGGACAGCAATTTCATGGAGGGCTTTGTTTGCTGACCTGGTGCATCACAAATCCACTTCCATTCCTTTCATGTGGGAATCTGTACTGGCAGCTGTCTAAACAACGGGAGGAAAGTGCTGAACCAGGGGACATTCGCCATGAGGTAAGCACTACAGTAACCGTCCGGGCCCCAGGCCTCAGGTGACTGGCCCACAACATAAAGCCTCAACTATGAGACAACACTTTTCCCTTGGGAGGCCTCCTCCCATGGGAACCCATTGTACAGTCATGTTACCCACTATAGACTTCACAACACTAGGGAAGGATCTCTGGACTACCACTAGCTTCCAGGAATCCAGAGCTGTGACCAAACACATTTTAATGGCCAGTTGGGCTATTTTACATTTCCTTCTTGACCACTGCTTGGTAAGACAGACTTTGGTTTGGTTCAATCATATTGCTTTCAACTGTCAAGTCTTTTCAGCTGAGTGGTCTAAAGAGGAAAGGAAGCTATATTTGGGGCATAGCCAAAGAGTCCATTACATTTTCAAACAGTCTTGTGATCCTCTGTCTGTCTGAAGCAAATAATCCATATCCATGTGTAATATACAGTATACTCCCAAATGTGTTAATTGTCACTACTCATCCGCTCTCAATCCATAACAGCAGAGGAACAATTCCTGTTTTATAAAAGCAGGAAGCTAATGCATAAACAGATGCTGTGTTTTGTTTTCATTCTACATCCTGAGAATGTTTTCTAAAATCAACCAGCTGACACAAGAAAAGAGACATGAGGCCATTTCTTTTAGACTTGAAGGTGTATTTTCCCAGTGTGCCTTTTCCAGCAGGCTGTGATATATGGAGGGTGGATTAAGACTCTGGTTGAAGAACCTTGACTGAGCAGGGCACTGTCATTCAGCAGCACTCCTCCCAGTCAGGTGGTGGATCCTGTTGGTTCCCTTCCTATCTATTATCATCACATTCAACAGCAGTACTCTTCCACCTGTGTCACCATGCAGTCTCCTCCTACCCCTCCCTGCCTCTCGACTTCTGCCTCATTCACAGGCATTTCCCACATACCAGCTCTGTTGTTATGGTTTTCAGTTGTCACCCTTTCTCCCCACACAAACACTGAAAGAGAGGGGAGGTGCCTGAGACATAATAACGAGAAAAGCAGGCAGGCAGACTCACCTGATGATGACACACTGGTTCTCCCTGTCGATCATCATGTTTCTGTACATGTTGTCTGCCAGGGCGTAGATGTGAGGAGGGTTCTCATACTGGGCCTGGAGGTTCAACAGAGATCATGACCTAAGAATATCTCATTAAAAAACTGGGTGGGTCCATTTTCTTGGTCCTAAGTGGAAAGCTGACTGTAAAGGCAAGACTGTAAAGAATTAGGAGTCATTTGTGTAATGAAGTAATAAAGTCAGAGGGCTAACTGTTTTTATCAAGCATAGTTAACGTCTGATTTGGCAGCCAAGTCCACTTTCAGTACGCTGGCCAAGAACACCTTAAACAATACAGACTTAAACAGGCTGTACTGAAGGTATTGCCAGGCCTTTTCAACGGGCACGTTTCTAAATCTGCTCCAACTGAGGGGTGCTGCTGGAAAAGGTATTTGAAGCACACCTAACCCAGTTCATTTAAAACTTTGTTCTTTCTACTGATAACATCATCCTAAAAACATGACTTATCTTAACTTTTCCAAGTACAATTACTCTTAGCTGCTATGAGGTATGAGTTGACGTTGTGCAAACAATTAGGATACAAGTTGAATACAGTCATAGCAGAGTTGTATTTTTTCCCAAATAGAAAAACCTTTTGGTACCCTGTCTCATACTCCTGTCGAAAGAGAAAAGGCTGCTCACCGCGCCCTGATACATCTCCACTTCCTTGTCTCCAAAGTATGGCATCTGCTTGAACGGATTAACAGAGATGAGCACAGGGCCAATGTAAGTCTGCAGAGGTTATGGGTTAAGGGTCATACTAATGACACATAAGTACCATTAATATCAACTGTTCAGGTCCCAGTGACTCACATGGTCAAAGGAAAAAAGAACACTAAGAATTCCCAGAGCTCACTAGTCATCTGCATTGAGCACCAATGACAACCCTCCACTCATTTTACTCTTTAAGACAATGCAGTTTCAGAACACATTTATAAATCTTGACGGAGTCTCTTGGAGTAGATGGAGAAAAATGACCTAACTGTGAGTAATTGGGCCCATGACGTCATTGCAATGTGCATCTGTGTGGTAGCACTGGAGTGTGTGGTGATTGGACACAAGCCTTGTAAAGACACAGTGTTCACACATCAGAGTGAACAGCCCAGCAGTGTAGTGATGTGAGGTTTTGGCCCTGCAGCCCAAAGCAGCTCCCGGCACATAAAGCTGGTATTGAGGGCGCCCTGCAGTGACCCCAGCCCCAGTACGCCACTGGCTGGAACACTCTTGTGTTGATGCTATTTTCTGACCAAAATCAGAGGATTGACTCAGAGTTTTCAATCTAAAACAGCCAGCATCTGCTCAACTCTATAATCCAAAAGACTGCCAGGACACAGATGAGGTTTTAATTAATGAGCTCCTTTGAGAACTTTCAACATTTTCCATCAAAAGGGTCATTCAGAGACCCAAACATTTCAACACTACTTGGATACATTATATGGGCACAAGAACAAAACTTTTAACCTCAATATATTCTTGAGGTCTGTAAGAGTGAAGCTGAATACTCTTCTTATGGATTGTATAGGCCTACGGGGCTGGGGCATTTACAGATCTGGCCCTGAATGCTCTCAGCACAGCCACACAAAACCATTACTGTTGTAGGAAAGTAGCTGCACTGCTCACATTCACTGTGCAAGGCATACTGTACATTTCTCAGCAACCCTTCCTCCAACCTCTTTCCATATTGCTGCATGGTGAGATTAAACCAGAGTAAACCTGATTTAAGATCCATTCCATCACCTGGAGGTGAAGGAAGCTGAAGTCAGGGGTCCAGATAGGGGCGCAAAGAGGCCCGTCTCCCCCTCGCCACTGTCGATACATGGTGGGAGTAGCCCAGTGTCTGGAGCCTCAAACACTAGATCATTAATCTGAGTTATTACAGCACTGGGAATGGTCACTCAGCTATTCTGGGAACAGTGAGAGTGTGTCTACGGCAGGGCTTAGCCATTCTTCATCGAGGTGTGAACGGTGTGTGAATGTGAAGGATACAAAGATGTAGTCGTCCATGTATCTCTTCTTGAGGTTGTCCACAATGGCGTCCTCGTTGATCTTGGAGAGGAGCACCATGTCGTCCACTCCACTCTGCTTGACATTGTGGCTCTGCCAGTGGTACCGGTAGTGGCCCCGGCTCCCCTGGAACACACAGAACACAATACACATCTGTTAGTGCCTTCAGACTACTAGTGCCTTCAGACTGCTTGCAGCCGCATCAAACTATAAAGGACAGAATAATATCTAGGCTAGGAGTTTTTCCCTGACCGCGTGACCTGACCAGGAAAAAAAAATAATGGTCCTATAATCTCATAGAAACGTAATTAGCAGAAGCTTACCCTTACCTAGGACTGAAATCATCACATTCGGTGAGAGTACTGGAGTAGGCAGTCAAACCTTTTAGCAGAAAACTGTCCAACAACTGAAATGAACTTGGGCTTTCCCCTGAGTAACTCATTTTCACTCATGCAGAGTTTTGATATTTTTTTAAACTTCTAATAGGTGCGAGGTCAGGATTCCCAAAAGTGCTTTCAGTGTGTTGTTGGCTCTTTGATGTTGTGTTCTGACTGCTGTCAGACCTTTCCCTTTACCTCCCTCTCTCTTCCTCTCCTACCTCCGTTTCAGTTAGCTTTTGTTTTCCGAGAGCGGGTCTCCAGAAAGCTTAGGCCATTCATCATGTGCTGTGAGTCAATGTCATCTGGCTACTGGGGAAAGGATTACAATGTGCTGTGAGGAGTGAGTCTTGTTCTCCTGGATGGAGAACCAATTAAAGCCACAGACCAGATCCAGAACATTAGTCAACACTGGACACATCTCAATGCCATTTAACGCTCTGTTTGTCTCCTGATTCCACTGAGAAAGAGCATTTACCCCCCCCATATATTCTATTCTAGTATACCTTAGCTTTACATTCTGTACAGCTGAACGATTTGTATTTCTACGCCAGTTTTCTCTTCCTGGTTCTGGGATGCTTTGTTTCAAATTTTGAAGCGGTTCAGATTGGAAAGGGCTGGTGCATAGATTAGATGGCAGCAACACTCTCATATTTCAGATTCCATAGGCTACAGCAGACTGAATGCTGCTGAATAATAAGTAACAATCACTTGTTAAATGGAGATTTGTGGTTGAAGACAAAAAGCACAGTTGCACTAAGATGTACTTTCTCTACCAAAGCAACACAGAGCAAAACCATGGTGACATTACAGTAATATAAAGTAACACCACAGTAGATTTAATACACCAATGGAAAGCCATGGTAACTTTCAATAATTGACTTGTACAAAGTCAAGGCAGAGAGACTGCTCAAATGAACCATTAACGTTCTCAGGGGTGGCTCAATTTTCTTACACCAACAAAATAAATACCACAACCTCTCTTTACAGACTCACTCTTAGCATGGAACATAGTGAGTAATGTTAATAGCTTCTCAGACTATTTCTATGTGCATTTTCACTCAGGAGCCAAGACATAAATTACTGCTCCATTCATTTTCCCAGACGGTTCCCATTATCATGTTTTACTACTTTTTTTTAAAACAGAAGAAGAAAAGGCTGATTTGGCTTCTCATTGGCGCGCTAAGCAGGGTGCATTACATGTGATTCCATACCCTGGGAGCTCATAAACACCTCAATGGAGATGTGTGAATGAAGAGAATATTGATGGGACACTGGGAAATTGGTGTCTCAGGAATTTGAAGATATACAGCGCATTCAGAAAGTATTCAGACCCCTTCCCGTTTTCCACATTTTGTTACATTACAGCGTTATTCTAAAATAGATAAAAATCATATTTAGTCATTGGTGAAATAGACATCTTGACAATGCCAAAATCTACCCACATTTGGCACGTGGCAGGTGTTAATTTTAGGCCCTGCTTCCAAGTCAAGTTAAACTTCTGGTTTTATAAATGTTTTACCACCAAGGCCCACCGGTGTAACTGCTAAACTGCTTGCTGACTGTACTGCATGATTGTAGACGGTTTATTAACGCGTTAGTTCTAGAAGCTATGTTGACTATGACGTTAGCTAATATGGTGACAACGATGTAGGCTGTGTGTGGCGATTATGATATGAAGTTTTGGCTTGGAAAGGTTTTTTCAACTGGTCACATACAGCTGATTTGTTATACTGTATTTCCATGTTTGACTACATCACAATCAAAGTATGTATGTGAGACTACTAAGACAGACTCTTGATAAAACATGAGCCAAGTCAGAGGTTCACAGAGCCCTTTACACAGGAGAAACAGTCCAGTCTCCTGGCAGCGATCATGAACATTCAGAGCAAAAGGACTAGTTGATCAATAACATATAATAATATTATACTTAGCGTCTCTGTTATATTTCCATACTCATCTGAAATCCAACACATCAGCTTCATCTCATTGTCATGCTCTAATGCAGTAGCAATGACATTAACTGCATTGTGCTTGGAATCTACTACAGGTGTTGCAGTTGAGCCCACCACAAATACACATAAAACAGCCCAGATCTATAGACCAACCCCAGGCAAATGTTATTAGAGCCAGCACCATGTATGCTGTAGGACACAACCCTACAAGTACCACACTAGGCTATTTAGAGTGCTATATTTATCCTGTTGCTGCTTTGTTGGGAATGATAATGTTCTACTTGAAGAGGGGAGAGGACGTAAGCCGGAAACACAGGAGTCAAAAGTTGAGAGTATTTTCCATGGGGGTTAGAGGAGAACATTGGGTACATTGAGATGTTTAAAATAATTTGCTAACATTTTCTAATAACTTTCATCAATATGCACCAATAAAATAGTTCATAAACATTTATAAGAATGTATAATAGCTTATTGATGACAGTGGTTATAAAGCCAATCATTGTGACTGCTTGTTGGATGCTGTGCCATAAACTGCTAATGTGTGGCTCTGGTTGAAACCTACCTATGTGTTTTGACTGAGATCTAGTCTAAAGGCAGGATGCTGTTCTCTCTGGTAAATGATTCCCCAGGTTAGTGGAAAAGTTGAGGTGAGTCAGTCCGTGCTGAAGGTCGGAGAGCATACAGTCCCTTAGGAGACAGATTGGACTGGGAGCTACCAATAATAACATCACCATGGAACCAGCACTGACTTCACTCTGAGTACATCTTAATAACCATCTTCTACACACAGACCGCCCTTAGTAACAGCATACTACAGAGCATCAGTCATAATAATGATCTTTGCTTCTGTACAGTTCCAGTCACATATTATGTGTTTCACAGATGTCAAAACAACCTTGATCCCGGGAAGTATGATTGGGACCTCTGTCCAAAGAGATCTAGGATGAACCTGATTCATTACTTGATCTCATTCTCTCTCGGAAATAACAATCAACTCCTTAAAGTCTCCCAGGTTTGGGACCAGACCTTTTCCTTAAAGTTACCCCGACAGCAGTTGAGGAATTTCTGCACCAACCCCAGATTCATAATGCCAGGCTTTTTTTCATGCAAATACCATTACCATATATGGAGAGTGCCGAGCAGAGCTGAACTCAGGAAATGGCTGGGTTTGATTCAGTACAACAGCCCCCCCCCATTCCACACTTTTACTCTGTTCTCCTTTTCCAACCTTGGATTTGACACAGAGCCCACCATGTGTTAAGAAGACCACTTTCTGGGTGCTGCACTCTACTACAGAACTGGATCTCTTTCCAGTAACAATCTGAGAATAAACTCTCTTCCATTCGATAAATATGATTATATTTTACTAGCCTAGATTATTGATGACTACAACATTATTATTTGATTGTTTGAATATTTGAAACATGAAAATATGACATTTGAAACAGCTTCAAATATGTCTTTCACAGTCTTGTCAACTGAAAAGATAAATTGAATAACTGTGTGATATCATATTACAAAGCAATAAAAAAGGCTAATGTGCAGCCCCCTCCCTCCCTCCCTCCCTCCCTCCCTCCCTCCCTCCCTCCCTCCCACAGCTGCCTTGCAGGCTGAGCTGTCCAGCATGTTGTGGTTTGGCCAACACCAAGCAAAGACTCAGGGCTGTCATCAACAGATTAAGATAGGGTTTGTTAATGAAGTGATGGTCTTCAGTGCAAACGGCAGGAGAGAGCCTCTTGGTCCTGACGAAGACAGAGGCTATTGGATGTCTACAGTAAACCTCACTAAGACACACACCCAGCTGCAGTGTCCAAAGCCGGTTTGCATGTACATGGGAAATGCCCCATAGCTAAACTCTACTAAAATGCTGGCATCTTGGTGGATATTGCTTGGGATGTGGCCAGGATCAGGCTACAAATGTATTTTGTTCATGCAAGGGTTTCACTCAGTGTTTGATAAGTGCAAACATGTGCTACCATGTAGCAGTTCAGCTGACCTGATTTCTGAAAGCAGCTCTGTTCTGAGTCAGGTTGCCCTCCCCAGAGAAGGATTATGATTTTATCAAATATTTTTGATTTCATTTAAACAGTTTTGAGATGCTTTGCACAGATGCACATATACTAAGTCTTACAGTATGAAATGCCATCATGCATTTTGTTGATAACCCCCCACTACCACAAACCGAGAATACTCTGTGATCCTCCACACCACCCACACTATATCTAGCATTGGAAGGCATGATGTCAGTTAGTACTTCCTGTCTCCATGACCCCGGGTCACAGCCAGGTCACACAGCCATGCATCAGCTATGACCTTTGCAATTGTAACATCCATCTTTGGTGCGTACTAATTGATTCTTGAAGACTATAACTTATAAATGCCTCATGAGCTTAGTTAAACTGTCATACCCCTTCAGAACCCAATATATCAGCTTGTTTTACTTCAATGTTTGTAAACAAAGTAAATGTAAACAAGCCCTATATAGCCTCAAAACATGGTTAAAACTATAATGTTGATATCATGGATGTCCTGGCATCCATAGCGTGGTCTATGAATTTGAGAGTGATTTCTCCAGCCCCATCTCTCAACGTTTTACCGAAACAGGGGAGCTTTGTTATTATTTCAACTCCGGATTGCCCCTTTAACTGACATAAACTAAATAGAACTAAATCAAGGCCAACACTAAGCAGTGCTTCCACCTGGACTCTATCACTGCTCTGGATCAACTGCTGAATCTGCACTTTTAAAAACCACTCATTTCAGAGCAGTGCCAGGAACAGAGTGCTGACAGAGAGTAAACCTTCCACAAGTCAAGAGGAGAAAACAAAGCAATCAAAGAGAGAGGTTGAAAAAGCCTGGATGATGATTGAGAATACTGTGGTGTCTCTAATATTAGAGACAGTAGTCTGAACAGTCTGAATCATCATCCAGGGTATTTCAAGATGAGAAAAGAGAAGTAACAATAAGCAGCAGTGTGGGGCTGTTGCCATGCACAGCTACTCCATGGGATGGGATATTCATTAGGGTCACAGAGCACCCTAGACAGCAGCCTCTTTCTCAGCTGGATCTGGACCCAGACTGGACCATGGGCACCATGGCAGCGCCTGCTGTCTAAGTGGCAGCAACACCCAAGGTACAGCCAACGGGGAGCCAGCTTCACCACTGCTCAGCACCATGCCAGTAGAGGAGACATCCATGCCAAGCCTAAGAACACTACCCAGACTTGGACTTATAGTTGTCTCGCGTCAATAAGTAAAAACATTTCTGACCCTGTCTGGGTCTCTTAGCCTGGCAGCCATAACTACCCATTAATGAAAATACCCAGAGCCCAATGCCAGTGGAAACAGTCCCCGCTACCAAAGCTCATGAAAATGTGACTTACACTGAATAGAGTCAATTCAGTGTTTGTCTGAGAGACATTAACACCTGTAAACATGCAGTTAGTTATTTTCAATGACAGCCTAGTGGGTTAACTGCATTGTTCAGGGGCAGAATGGCAGACTTTTACCTTGTCAGCTCGGGGATTCGATCTTGCAACCTGTCGGTTACTAGTCCAACGCTATAACCACTAGGCTACCTGCCGCCCCAGGTTTCGTCTATATCTATTAGGTATAAGTGGTAGACATGAGAATCCAGGCTGCAGTGCTTCTCATTCTGCTGTGCAGCTTACCCTGAAGTCACCTGCTTAGAAAAGATATACCAACATCAATAATGCAGAGAAAGCCACCACTACTCCTTAACTGTCTAAGTTCTTATACTGTTTATCTGGGCCAGGGCTGACGTACATGTTGAATAAGCGTTTACGTAAGACAAGGCCCTATTTTTCTAAGAGTTTGTTACATAATTGTACTAAATCAACTCTAGATGGTAGCTGAGGGTAGTGTGAACTGGAGAGAGCTGTAGCCTGCAGGGCAGGGCTAGGTAGGGTTGGGCAGGGCTAGGTAGGGCTGGATAGCTGGGTGCCTGTGTCCTCCCCAGGGAGAACAAACAGAGAGATAAGGAGAGGTGTAAGCTGAGATAGAGGAACCTCTCTTTTGAAACCTCTCCTCCTATGTACCTATCCATGGAAACTCATGTGAAATGTCATATCATGAGAATACATCTACAGTTTATAATTCCCCCTTAAATACATGACAATGTTTATGTTAAGATTCACTTCTAGACACACAAAAATAATAATTAAATGTAATAGCACATGCTATGTTATAGGGTGGAACTTAGGAAGACTAAAAAAAGCTAGATGTCGCCATGGGTAGGCCTACTCTTTTAAGAACAGCCACACAATTTTTCTTGCTGCTTGAATGCAAACAAACCATTTGCAGCGGGCTCTCATTCGTACCAATGATTTTCTGTGCCACACAGCGGCTGCTATTTATCCAGAGTCTCAGATTTCAGTCACACAGCTTCCAGCTAGGAGCCCTCAAATAGGAAGGGAATTCTTGCAAATGTCCAGCGACAATAATATAAATTATATATTTATGCAAAGACAATATCTCCCTGGTCTCAGTTTTTGTATGGCGGTTTGCTCTCTCTGTCAAAGAGAACCTTCCCTCCTTCTTTTTCAGCTTGCCATACATTACCGGGTAGATGAGTGCCACACATAGAATTCCCTGAACTAGACCTAAGTGGGTCCCATGTCACTGCTTAACATTGCTGTGGCAACAACATTCACTCCCTGTAAAATCAGGTAGACCTCAATTAACTCCTGTAAACATGGCTGATAATAAATGCCATTGTGTGAGGTGTGACACCTGTAGGGATACCCTCTCATTCCCAACAATTAATACCATACTGCAGAGTTCCCTAATAGGCAGCCCACGGGCCAAATTCAGCCCCTGGATGATTTTATTTGTCCCCGACCCAGTGTTCTCTTTGCAAAAAAAAAAAAAACCTTTTGTTGTTGGACATAAAATACTGTAAAATCACCAGGAAATCAGCTGAATGTCATTTAAATTTAGGAAATCTGTTCCCAAGTTTTCCTACACATAAATAGAGAGGCATATGTGATTTTATCCCAATATAATCAAGGTTTGAAATCTTTTTGTTTTTGTCAAATACCGTTTGGGATTCTTGCCGACCATCCACTCAAGGATAAATCAGCCCAGAGCTGAAAGTAATTGGGGACCCCTGCTATACGGTCATTCAATATCCCTTTACTGTGGAACACATCTGGGTGGTCTGACATTCATACTCATTCATAAGGGATAATGGTAGCACTCTCTAGGAGTCAGTATTGGAATAAAACGTCAAGCTACAACACTGCCAGTTAGCAACGTGTTTTTATAGTATAAATTACCACTCTAAATGATGTTTTCTCAAAAGAGAAAGAAAACCCCTATGACTGAAGGATTATACCAAATACTGCTTCTCAGCTGTGAAATCACCTGCTAGTCTGGAGCCAACCACTTCTCATAAATCCATTGCACCCTTCAATATCCACTGGGTATCTTGAAGATAGACCTTCAGAAATCAACTATAAATATTTCATGACATGGTAAAGACTCTATCCTCAGGGTCTAAGACACCTTCTGCATCAGTAAGAAGTTTGGTATCTCCTCTTGTGATGAGACTGTTGCCAGGAGGAGAGTCAATTGCCATAAACAGAAAACCCTCTGAATTAGTGAGGCTTTAGCCCAGTAGCAGTCATGGGTTATGGCCTGGACTAATTGGCCCATTTAAAACAGATATATGACAAAGGGCCTCCCAGGCCTTGACATGAGAACTCCTGAATGGGAGAAGGGGAAGAGGGAGCGCCACTCACTGGAAAACACATCAATGCAGCAGGAGTTGTTTTTAAAATGTGTACCAAAACTGTCTGGGTTCTGGGCACAGTACTACTGTGGCATAACATGGCTGAAATGAGCCCAGAGTGCCTCGAGTTACCTTGGGATAGGTCTGTGAAGGTCAGACACTGTTCATTTGTGTGGCTGGAGCAAAGAGAGGTGGATGTATATTCTCTAAGACACGTTGAGTGCTTTCATCGCCTGGAATTTTAATCACCGCAATGGAGAGTAAGAGAGATAACTTCGATAGTGACAGAACTGGAGGGATACAGGTGGTGGTGTGACACGTCAGACAGAAATGTGAAAGAGAACCTCGTCATAAGGGGTGTGGCTGGCTGGGTGTGTAGAAAAGCATGCCTTGTGCTTGTTCATGGTATAAATAGAATAATTACCCAGTTTATACATTGGATGTATGGGTCATTTTCCTCCTTTGGCTCCACCAAGTTCATTCCTCTGCTTATGAACCAGTCCTTTCAGAGGGGCGAACAGATGCCTGACATATCAATCAGTCCAACAGGGCAACAGCAGAGAACACATTAATTTCACTAAGAGGACACAGACACATACACCGGCTGTGTCAATAACATCAGTTGTGTGATAAGCTATCCGACAGAGGTGAACTTCTATACAAGTTAATATTTGTTTGTTGGGCCTTGCTGCCACTGTGTACATATACAGAGAGGAAGCCACACTAGGTGCCAACTGTACAGTAAGTCCACTACCAGAGCGCATAAATTACAGCGTGCCATAAAATTGCCCTGCCTAAACAAAGTTTGACAGATTCATACAAATATACAACAAACTTTAAGAGATATTAGCAGCCCACAAAAGGAAGCATAACCGAGAAGTTAATCAAAGCCAGACGTGTGGGAGCTTGATTAAACACTAGCAAGAACTAAAACTCTCTTTCTGCCATCTATTTTTGGACTGAATAAAAGATTGAACATTCACCATAGTTATACTCAAATTCAACTGGGTGCATGAAAAAAAAACAGGGATGTCCTAGGAACAGTAGAGCCAGATTGGGTGATTAATTATCCTAAATGATCATATTTGGCATGGCTCCCAGGAAGGTAGCATCAGAGAGATGAAGGGCTGTGTGTACTCCTGATGGCATAGAAAACAGGCAGACTAACGATGCTGGCTAGAGCACCTTACGCCAAGGCGCTCCGGGAAATGGGTGCTGGCTGACAACCAAGAGCAGCACAACTCCCATCTGAGCTGACGTTAAACACTCAGGAAGTCATCAACAACGGCCTCTCCCCAGAAAGCATTCCACCCTCCCCAAGTATGGCCGAATAACCTGGCTCACCCAACAGAACACTGGTAATAACCTGGCTCACCAAACAGAACACTGGTAATAACCTGGCTCACCCAACAGAACACTGGTAATAACCTGGCCTGCCCAACAGAACACTGGTAATAACCTGGCCTGCCCAACAGAACACTGGTAATAACCTGGCTCACCCAACAGAACACTGGTAATAACCTGGCTCACCCAACAGAACACTGGTAATAACCTGGCTCACCCAACAGAACACTGGTAACCTGGCTCACCCAACAGAACACTGGTAATAACCTGGCTCACCCAACAGAACATTGGTAATAACCTGGCCTACCCAACAGAACACTGGTAATAACCTGGCTCACCCAACAGAACACTGGTAATAACCTGGCTCACCAAACAGAACACTGGTAATAACCTGGCCTACCCAACAGAACACTGGTAATAACCTGGCCTACCCAACAGAACACTGGTAATAACCTGGCCTGCCCAACAGAACACTGGTAATAACCTGGCCTACCCAACAGAACACTGGTAATAACCTGGCCTGCCCAACAAAACACTGGTAATAACCTGGCCTACCCAACAGAACACTGATAATAACCTGGCCTGCCCAACAGAACACTGGTAATAACCTGGCCTACCCAACAGAACACTGGTAATAACCTGGCCTACCCAACAGAACACTGGTAATAACCTGGCCTGCCCAACAGAACACTGGTAATAACCTGGCCTACCCAACAGAACACTGATAATAACCTGGCCTACCCAACAGAACACTGGTAAACCTGGCTCACCCAACAGAACACTGGTAATAACCTGGCTCACCCAACAGAACATTGGTAATAACCTGGCCTACCCAACAGAACACTGGTAATAACCTGGCTCACCCAACAGAACACTGGTATAACCTGGCTCACCAAACAGAACACTGGTAATAACCTGGCCTACCCAACAGAACACTGGTAATAACCTGGCTCACCCAACAGAACACTGGTAATAACCTGGCCTACCCAACAGAACACTGGTAATAACTTGGCCTACCCAACAGAAAACTGGTAATAACCTGGCCTGCCCAACAGAACACTGGTAATAACCTGGCCTACCCAACAGAACACTGATAATAACCTGGCCTGCCCAACAGAACACTGGTAATAACCTGGCCTACCCAACAGAACACTGGTAATAACCTGGCCTACCCAACAGAACACTGGTAATAACCTGGCCTGCCCAACAGAACACTGGTAATAACCTGGCCTACCCAACAGAACACTGATA
This sequence comes from Oncorhynchus keta, assembly GCF_023373465.1. NCBI lineage: Eukaryota > Metazoa > Chordata > Actinopteri > Salmoniformes > Salmonidae > Oncorhynchus > Oncorhynchus keta. The sequence goes on along the minus strand of NC_068434.1, from coordinate 69,245,388 downwards.
ATAACCTGGCCTACCCAACAGAACACTGGTAATAACCTGGCCTACCCAACAGAACACTGGTAATAACCTGGCCTACCCAACAGAACACTGGTAATAACCTGGCCTACCCAACAGAACACTGGTAATAACCTGGCCTGCCCAACAGAACACTGGTAATAACCTGGCCTACCCAACAGAACACTGGTAATAACTTGGCCTGCCCAACAGAACACTGGTAATAACCTGGCCTACCCAACAGAACACTGGCACAGACCTTTACTTTACACACCCATCCATTTACAGTCTGTCTGGGTCTGGGTATGAGGCTGCTGTCTGTCACTGTATTTCCACACAGCATGCCCAGAGAGATCAAAATAAAATACTTATTTTGGAATACTTAGTTTTGTCACTGACTTACTTTGTGTCTGAACAGTCCAAGCAGCTGAGCAGCTCTAAAAAATGAAATGGAAGAGAGCTCAAACTCAGTCACTGCTACACACACACACACACATTGGGAAATTATCTCAAATACAGCTTCATGACTTACTGTTCTGAATATACACAAATGAATCCAATGACAAACATTTACATTCCACAAAGATAACCTTAATTGAATCACAATCAGCTTCACTGTCACAAAGCAAATGTTCACACACCAGATTCCACTGCAATACTTGATACATTTCTCATATAAAATCATATTTCAAAGGGTTTGTGCAGTAAAAATGTGAGAAGAATAAAAAATTATAGATGTTGCAGTAGGCTGTTTGTAGTCCTCTCCAGCTTTGAAGGGAACAATATAGCACAGTTTCAATTATTTCCAGCTGACATTCTCTAGATTCTCTGACATTAATCTTATATTTTGTTGGTCACTATAGAATTGCTAATGGATTGCAGAGCTACATCACACCCTTTCATTGAGGGTTACAGTTGATGTTTGGTTCAGTGATATGTACAGTTAATCCCATCCATCCATACATACAGTACTAGTAAAAAGCTTGGACACACCTACTCATTCAAAGGTTTTTCTTTATTTTTACTATATTCTACATTGTAGAATAATAGTGAAGACATGAAAACTATGAAATAACACATGGAATCATGTCGTAACCAAAAGTTTTAAACAAATCTAAATATATTTTATATTTTAAAATCTTCAAATTAGCCATCCTTTTCCTTGATGACAGCTTTGCACACTCTTGGCATTCTCTCAAGCAGCTTCATGAGGAATGCTTTTCCAACTGTCTTGAAGGAGTTCTCACATATGCTGAGCACTTGTTGGCTGCTTTTCCTTCACTCTGCGGTACAACTCATCCCAAACTATCTCAATTGGTGATTGTGGAGGCCAGGTTCTCTGATGCAGCGCTCTATCACTCTCCTTCTTGGTCAAATAGCCCTTACACCACCTGGAGGTGTGTTTGGGGTAATTGTCCTGTTGAAAAACAAATGATAATGGGACTAAGCGCAAACCAGATGGGATGGCATATTGCTGCAGAATGCTGTGGTAGCCATGCTGAGTAAGTGTGCCTTGAATTCTAAATAAATCACAGACAGTGTCACCAGCAAATCACCCCCACACCATCACACCTCCTCCTCCATGCTTCATGGTGGAAACCACACATGCAGAGATCATCCGTGCATCTACTCTGCGTCTCACAAAGACACAGCGATTGGGGGGGGGGCAATGTAAATTGTCCGGTGGTGATTTTTATGAATTGTTCAGCAGTCTAATGGCTTGGGGGTAGAAGCTGTTGAGAAGCCTTTTGGTCCGAGACTTGGCGCTCCAGTACCGCTTGCCATGCGGTAGCATAGAAAACAGTCTATGACTGGAGTCTCTGACAATGTTATGGGCTTTCCTCTGACACCGCCTATTACATAGGTCCTGGATGGCAGGAAGCTTGGCCCCAGTGATGTACTGAGCCGTACACACTACCTTCTGTAGCACCTTACGTTCAGATGTCGAGCAGTTGCCATAACAGGCGGTGATGCAACCAGTCAGGATGCTCTCGATGGTGCAGCTGTAGAATATTTTTAAGATCTGGGGACCCATGCCAAATCTTTTCAGTCTCCTGAGGGGGAAAAGGTTTTATCGTGCCCTCTTCACAATTGTCTTGGTATGTTTGGACCATGATAGTTTGTTGGTGATGTAGACACCAAGGAACTTGAAACTCTCGACTCGCTCCACTATGGAGCTATGTTAATGGGGGCCTGTTCGGCCTGCCTTTTCCTCTAGTCCACGATCAGCTCCTTTGTCTTGCTCACATTCAGGGAGAGGTTGTTGTCCTGGCACCACACTGTTAGTTCTCTGACCTCCCTATAGACCGACTCATCGTTGTTGCCGATCAGGCCTACCACTGTTGTGTCGTCAGCAAACTTAATGATGGCATTGGAGTCGTGTTTGGCCACACAGTTGAGGGGGAACAGGGAATACAGGAGGGGACTAAGTACACACCATTGAGGGGCCCCAGTGTTAAGGATCAGCGTGGCAGACGTATTGTTGCCTACTCTTACCACCTGGGGGCGGCCAGTCAGGAAGTCCAGGATCCAGTTGCAGAGGAAGGTGTTTAGTCCCAGAGTTCTTAGCTTAGTGATAAGCTTTGTGGGCACTATGGTGTTGAACGCTGAGCTGTAGTCGATGAACAGCATTCTCACATAGGTGTTCCCTTTGTCCAGGTGAGAAAGGGCGGTTGGAGTGTGATTGAGATTGCGTCATCTGTGGGTCTGTTGGGGCGGTATGCAAATTGGAGTGGGTCTAGGGTGTCTGGGAGGATGCTGTTGATGTGAGCCATGACCAGCCTTTCAAAGCACTTAAAGGCTACCCACGTGAGTGCCAAGGGGTGGTAATGATTTAGGCAGGTTACCTTCACTTCCTTGGGCACAGGGACTATGGTGGTCTGCTCGAAACATGTAGGTATTACAGACAGGGTCAGGGAGAGGTTGAAAATGTCAGTGAAGACACTTGACAGTTGGTCCGCACATGCTTTGAGTACACGTCCTAGTAATCCGTCTGGCAGGCGGCTTTGTGAATGTTGGCCTAGTTAAAGGTTTTGTTCACATCGGCTACCAAGAGCGTTATCACACAGTCATCATACAGTCATCCAGAACAGCTGGTGCTCTCATGCATGCTTCAGTGTCGCTTGCCTCAAAGCAAGCATAAAAGGCATTTAGCTCATCTGGTAGGCTCGCGTCACTGGGCAGCTCGTGTCTGGGATTCCCTTTGTAGTCCGTAATAGTTTTCAAGTCCTGTAACATCCGACGAGAGTCAGAGCCGGTGTAGTAATATTCAATCTTAATCCTGTATTGACACTTAGCAGGATATAGCAGGATAGCAGGCATAGCAGGCATAGCAGGATTTCTTATAAGCATCCATATTAGTCTCCCGCTCCTTGAAAGCGGCAGCTTTAGCCTTTAGCTCGATGTGGCTGTTGCCTGTAATCATGGCTTCTGGTTGGGATATGTACGTACTGTCATTGTGGGGACGACATCATCGATGCACTTATTGATTGAGCCAATGACTGAGGTGGTGTATTCCTCAATGCCATTGGATGAATCCCGGAACATATTCCAGTCCGTGCTAGCAAAACAGTCCTGTCGTGTAGCATCCGCGTCATCTGACCACTTGATCGAGTCACTGGTACTTCCTGCTTTAATTTTTGCTTGTAAGCAGGAATCAGGAGGATATAATTATGGTCAGATTTGCCAAATGGACGGTGGGGGAGAGTTTTGTATGCATCTCTGTGTGTGGAGTAAAGGTGGTCTAGGATTTTTTTCCCCCTGGTTGCACATGTGACATGCTGGTAAAAATTTGGTAAAACTAATTTAAGTTTGCCTGCATTAAAGTCCCCAGCCAATTGGAGCGCTGCTTCTGGGTGAGCATGTTCTTCTTTGCTTATGGTTGGTTGAGAGCGGTCTTAGTGCCAGCTTCGCTTTGTGGTGGTAAATAGACGGCTACAAATAATACAGATGAGAACTCTTGGTAGATAGTGTGGTCAACAACTTATCATAAGGTACTCTACCTCAGGCGAGCAATACCTCGAGACTTCTTTAATATTAGACATTACACACCAGTTGTTATTGACAAAAAGACACACACCCCCACCACTCGTCTTACCAGAGGTAACGTCTCTGTTCTGACGGTGCATGGAAAATCCCACCAGCTCTATATTGTCCGTTTCTTCGTTCAACCACGTCTCGGTGAAACATAAGATGTTACAGTTTTTAATGTCCCGTTGGTAGGATAATCTTAATAATAGGTCATCAATTTTATTTTCTAATGATTGCACGTTAGCAAGGAGAATGGAAGGCATTGAGAGTTTACTCGGTCACCTCTGGCTTCTCCGAAGGATCCCCGATCTGCGTCCCCTTTTCCGGCATCTATTCTTCACGCAAAAGACATGGATCTGGGCCTTTTCCAGTGAACGCAGGATATCCTTCTCGTCGGACTCGTTAAAAAAAAAGTTTCTTACAGTTCGTGTTGAGTAATCGCTTTTCTGATGTCCAAAAGTTATTTTCGGTCGTAAGAGACGGTAGCAGCAACATTATGTACACAATAAATTTAAAAAATAACAAAACGCAACAAAAAAAAACTGGTTGGTTTGGAGAATGTAAAACGTCAGCCATGTTCGCCATCTTACATTGTACATGATTCCATATGTGTTATTTCATAGTTTTGATGTCTTTTGATGTATTATTATTCAATGTAGGAAACAGTAAAAATAAAGAACTTTTGACTGGTCGTGTAGCTAATGAGATTATGATTACTGGCACAATACAGTGAGAAATTGTGTGGCACAATAGTATGCTAATTGATGATTATAGGAAAGCCATAATGAGTCATTAGACTTAATCTGAGAAGTGACGCAGGGTGAAAACAATGGTGACCTAGGGCACGGTGACAGACTGAGAAGGGTTGATAAAGTCTCCATAGGGCAGTACTGGAGCCCAAACACTGAATCAGAGGCCTATGATCTTTTGACATAATGCGACAATGGGAAGGAAACAAGCTGAACAGATAGAGTGTAACGTCTCTCGTCGGAATGAGGATCGGACCAAAATGCAGCGTGGTAAGTGTTCATGATTTTTATTGATCAAACCACTCGAACAAAATAACAGTGAAAAAACGAACAGTTCTGTAAGGCAAATAAACTGTACAGAAAACAACTACCCACAAAACACAGGTGGGAAAAAGGCTGCCTAAGTATGATTCCCAATCAGAGACAACGATAGACAGCTGCCTCTGAGAACCACACTCGGTCAAAAACAAAGAAATAGAAAACGTAGAAATAAAGAAACTAGAATGCATACCCTAGTCACACCCTGGCCTAACCGAAATAGAGAATAAAAGCCTCTCTATGGCCAGGGCGTGACATAAAGGGAACTCAGCTCTTGGCAGAGCGTGACATTTTTCCATCTCAACAGCTGTCCTAACGGGTGAGAAAACACATGCAAATAGAAGCTTTAGATAGGACTTTTATTACTTATTTGTTGCTGAACAGAGTTTCACCTCCTTAGTGTGGGAGACTGTAGACAGTGGATATATGTTGAAAATTACAAAAAAGGTGCACTTGACTCTCACTGTGATGCTACTTGTTTATTATTTAGCAATAAGTCCCGGGGGGGTGTTGTATATGGCCAAAATACCACAGCTAAGGGCTGTTCTTACACACTAAGCAACGCGGAGTGCCTGGATACAGCCCTTAGCCGTGGTTTATTGGCCATATATCACAAAGCCCCAAGGTGCCTTAGTGCTATTAGAAATTGGTTACCAACTTAAATAGAGCAGTAAATGATTATATATATATTCTTAAATACCTGAAGTATAGGGCCTAATATACCACATCTGTCAGCCAATCAGCATTCAGGACTCGAACCACTCAGTTTATAATAATAATTTTTACAGTTATGCACCAGTAACACTAAAGTGACATAAACAGTGACATGCGACTGATGATTAATCTGTGCACCCAGGAAAGAGATTGATAGACCTGGGAGATGAGCTATCCTTTTACTGGAACGCAGGCATCACCCATGGAATTCAGGGCATGTTTGTCTGTATGCTAGTGAGCTTCAGCTCAGATCCACAGACAAGACAGAAAATATCCAGAGGCAGACAGAAGACTCCAGCTGTGCCCAATGGGGCTGATATCATGGTAACTACATTTGGAAAATATGAAAATGAGTGACAAATGTTGTGAAATCTTTGTCTCACAGCATGAAATTGCATAAAATACGTCAAACCTATATACTTCTAGGAAAAACATGAGTTTCCATTTACTACACATGGCACCTCTATAAAACATAGCAGCTGTTTAATTGTTGGCCAGACTAGAACAGGTGGGTGTTGTCTGTGAGAGAAGATATCACATCAGCCTAGAAGTCTGATCAAAAGTGGCCTCTACTACATGGGACCAAAGAGCAGCCTGTCACAGTCCTCCCCATCCCTCACTGGGGTAATGGGAGACATTCGCTGTGAGAACAGACTGTGCTCTCAATTGGGCTGCAGCCCCAGTGAGGGTAGAGGCCTGCTGGGCTCCCAGTCCTGTGGGTAGTGGTGCGAGAGCCAGGCTCACTAACAGTGATGCTGTACCAATGGCTGGGCAGCAGGAAACCTGGGCAAGCCAGAAGAGAAGAGGGGAGCTGACAGTGAGCTAGCCGGGACACACAGACCCAGATCACTTTACAGAGGGGAAGATGCAGCTGGCTGTTCCTCACCTGACCACCACATTCACAGCTGTCCCAGGTTGCTGAGGGATGTGTTTCAGATTTCAAAGAATATCAAAGGCCTGCCTTATCACTGTGCCATCACTGAAAGGGCTGAAGAAAGCAGAAAATAAATACAAATATTTATGGAAATGTTTGTTAAACAAAGGTGAGGCAGAAAATGGGTATACAATTGGATCTAAAAAGGAGAATCATCTATATTTTTGCTTTCTCCAAAACCACTAGACTGACAGGCAACCCTACATTATAAAGGCATCAATGGCCACAGTTAGCAGGTGCTATTAGTTTGCACAAAGGGAACATTTACTTGTCAGTAAAGAACAATGGGGTTTGGTTTGGAGAACAAACTGCCACCATGATCAACTACTGAGTAATACTAAGTAAGTGCCAAACAGAGGAAGTTGCTGTGGCACCATGAATGGACACCATGAAGTGGTATCCTCTAATGTGATGCACTTTAAAAGACATGGCAGGATGTGGCATCACATCAGACAGCATATCTGTTTGAAGACAGAAAGGTCAACATCAGCTCTTCATAAAATCAATGAAAATGTTAAACATTAAATAAAAAGTTAAATTAAAGGAATGCTCATTTTATGTTTAATTTGTCCTTTTAACTTTTCATTTTGCACAAACAAACCACAAGGGGTTACAACTAATAAGTAATTATTCTTCAGGGGGGCTTCTGTGAGAACATTATCAGAATAGTATAGCCCAGACCAGTGTTTAACACCCATAAATAAATCTGATTCTGCCATCTGTTCTGGAAGTCAGTGAGTCGGAACTTAGAACCTGTGTGATGGCTTACAGAACGCCACGAACATGAAGATGGAGCTTTGTAACAAAGACCAATATGTGTGGGATTGATAAAGAGGAGAGTGTAGGTTTACTGGACCTCTGTGAAAAATGTAACAAGTTCCCTAGTTCTACAGAAGGGGTGTTCGCCATGTTCTAGAGAAGGTCTCAAATTCCTGCAAAAAAATATTTTTAGCAATGCAGGGTGGAAAATGGAGCGCAGGCTTTGAAATGGAGCGATGTTACTGAGCATTCACCTCCCTGCAGGAAAAGCTGATAAAAACCATATGCTGTCATACTGACCTAGTATTCAGCATCTGGCAGTGGGGCCTATGAGTGATGCTACCGTCTGGTGCTCCAGACAGTCAGAGTGACAGACTGCTTCTCTCCACACAAGCCAAATATTAGAGTTCGCTCAATGTGGCCCCAAAAAGCCTTTCAAAAAGGAAGAGTTTTGCACTGAGTAACTGCATTGTGTTTCGCATTGGTGCATTCATTCTTTATCTCTGACATCAGGCTAAAGAGAGGAGCATATCTGGGGAAGGTTTGTTATTTGACAGAAAGTCTGTTTTTGACGAGCCAGGTTCTGACACATCCAGATGACGTGCTATGATCTTGTTCGCAAAACAGCAACCTACTTTTGGAGAAAACCTGGAAAAACAATTGCTCCTTTCATGTCCAATTTTTCCAGTGGTGCAAAATGTTAAGATGCAAGACGTATTAAATGTTTTCCACCTGGGTCATTGAATGGATACATTCAGTTGTGTACAAATGTTTGATATTGTTTTGAACTTAACCTAACCATTCTCTGCTTACTGAATATTATGCTCAATAAATCTGTCACTGATGAAAGGATCTGCATATACAGCACATATGTTCTACTGTCATTAAAGCTACCTCACCAGAAGGAAACCAGTCCATTTCCTTCTGGTCATTCAGCATGCAATTCAGTACCCATGCCAGGGAACCGCCCACAAGCGCTAACCTAAATAGGAATATCTCCAACTTCAGCAGAACCAGTGGAATATCAAAGGCCTGCATTATTCTGCAGTGAACCCACTGCAGAATACTACCTCTGAAGTGAGTCAGATTGTGCCTCAAGGCTAAAAGTTGTCTAATGCTGGCTCATCTAGATGTTGTGTGCACAGCATGCTGAATCTATCTATCCTCATATCTGGGTTTGTTCATTGGAATCTACTACAGAAGGAGAAAGAATGTTTTTAAAACCACTATGATCCTACAGAGAGGTAGTCGTCCAGTCATCAAGCAATGTAAATGCATGCATTTTATGGTACCTCATATGGGAGGACAATGGGTAAATCCATTTGAATTCAATCAATTTTGACAGCAACCCTTTTGATTTGAACTAAATCTTCCATACATATTTGCCCATTGAAGAAGTGGTCAGAAAGTGATGAAGGGTGCATCCAGAGATAAAGGTGCTCAAAGTTGAGCTTTTTTGCATACCCCACCATACCATGAGATATCCATGTCTTCATCACTGGAGAAGATAAACGGTTGATTGAATTTAAAAGCTTGCAAACAGTTGTCAAACAGTTTTATCATAAAAATAAATAAAAAATGTAACCTTAAACATTAATGATCTAATATCGAATACACTAAAAAAATATATATATTTGGATGTTGTACCCAATTTGACATAATTTGAGGTTTTTGTGTTGTGCCCGCCATCGGTTGAGACACACAACATGCTCTTGAATACAGGGTGGGTGTCATATTTTGCCTGATAAATGTACTAAAATGGGAATACCATTTGAAAATCTAATTTTTTAATTGTTCCACAAAAATGGTTGGAGGTCCACAAATCAGACAACGTTAACTTGAATGGGAATAACCTGTTTTAAATTATACTGTCAATAATCCTCCATAGGAAACCTATTCAAGTTTGAAATCATAGAAATATAGATAATAGAACAGACATGACCATTTAAATTGACACTGGACGGTGGGTGGACCGGAGGTCCTCTTTGTGGTAGTAATTAGAATTTACAATTTAAATTTAAATTTAAATTTCAACAGTGTATCAGTTAAATTGCAGTGGTCTGAAGGGATAGGACTGATATTTCCATGATTGAAATGACACCCACTCTGTACTCAAGAGCATGTTGTGTCTCAACCGATGGCGGACATAGCACAAAAACCTCAGATGATGTAAAGTAGAGGCTAAGAAACTATCAAATAGTTTCACAACCCAGTTTGTAAGCTTTTAAATTATATCAAACTCAACCATTTATCTTTTCCAGTAATGAAGACAATGTCTCATGGTATGGTGGGGTATGCAAAATGGTCAAAGCTGAGCATTTTTTTCCTGAATGTTTTGGCATTCAGGTGCAAAAAGTCGCTTTCTGAGCACTTCTTCCATGGGCGAACATGTATGGAAAGTTTTGTTTAAATCAAAAGGGATGCTCAAAAAGTTATTAAATTCATATGGATTTACCCCAATGGAAGCTCAAGTAAAATAGTTCAGTTAAATCTCCTATAATCATACCTCATTGTCCTGATATAACATGAAAAATACTTTATGTTCTCAGTTTGACTTTTAGCTAAGTTATAGAGCTCAGTTATGTGCTACTGAGTATATATTACGTAAAGGTTCGTTCCTTGGATTCCCTTGTGGGGAACCAGATCTACAGGATCCATACACTGTGCACTGGGAGCAGAGCAGTGAGACTGCATAACAGGGTTGACCTGTTCTAGAGAGACAATATATGGACATAGGGCAGGGTTGGTAATGTCAGAATACACACAGTGTACAAAATATTAGGAACACCTTCCTAATATTGAGTTGCCCCCACTTTTGCTCTCAGAACAGTCTCAATTCGCCAGGGCATAGACATCACAAGATGTCAAAAGCATTCGATGCTGGCCCATGTTAACTCCAATGCTCCCCACAGTTGTGTCAAGTTGGCTGGATGTCCTTTGGGTGGTGGACAATTCTTGATACACAAGGAAAATTGTTGAGCGTGAAAAACCCAGCAGCACGGCACCTGGCACCTACTACCATACCAGCTTCAAAGGCTTGTCTTGCCCATTCACCCTCTGAATGACACATGTACACAATCCATGTCTCAGTTGTCTCATGGCTTAAAAATCCTTCTTTTAACCCGTTTCCTTCCCTTCATCTACACTGATTGAAGTGGATTTAACAAGTGACATCAATAAGGGATCATAGCTTTCACCTGGTCAGTCTATGTCATGGAAAGAGCTGGTATTACTAAATGTTTTGTACAGTAAGTGTACAGTACATTACAAGTCAAGTAACGTCATTCAGTGAATTTGGGCAATTGAAGCGGAATAAATTATACAAAATGTGAAAAAAATATAATTTAATTAAATCAAACAAAATAAAATATACATTATTGATTGGACCCAACCTCTTCCTTTAAAGAGAATGTAATACTGCAGTTGACCTGTTGGATTCAATAAACAGTATTTTAGCGGATATCCATATTGGGATATCTGCCACAATGGCAATGGTCTCATGAACTGTGGTCTAAACACAAAGGAAGAGGCCATGCAACAGGGACAACTTTCTGCATAACTCTCATCGGTATGCTTAAGCTGCTGGGATGACATTCAGTAAGCAGGAGAAACCAGTCTCCATGTGGATAACACACACGCTGCTCTCTGTCTCCTCTTCCATGACCAACCTGTATTATTCAAAGTAGGGCCGTACCTCACGAACCAACACTATACCTAGGAAGTGGGAGCTGCATGTCTGTAAATATAGGTGGTTGCTATAGTGACAGTATCTGCAAGCCACTTTTCTTTACACCCCCCTCCTCCCCTACAGATGTATAATTATATGGTAAGTGAGATGAAAGTTGCTGAGTAGACAACAATTAAAAAGGATATGTGGCATATATTATATGTTTTTTTCTCAATTATGCCATATTGACTTAGTTGTGAGCAGTGTGACCCACCTGTATCACAGAGAGTAAACAAACAAGTTTAACAACGAACAGGGCAGACTGTTTCCAACTGGGCCCTCTAGATCTCAAGAGATCCATGATCCAGTTATCTTTAGCATGTCTCACTGAGGCTTTGGTATCCGATACACACTGTTGACCAAAACATTTTATTGGTTCAATGTTTAATGGTTTACTATATCTCTCGTCCACATACAAAATCCTGCTCAGTTAGAGAGGGAGGGTGAGAGAGAGAGAAATTTTATCATAAACATATGGTAGGTAGGCTACTCCTCAAATAGGAGAGGGAAAATAATGGATTGGATTGTTGTTGCATTCTTATCAACATTTCATACAACCTGCTAGATTGGATTGATGACATAAAGGAGACTAGAATAAGCATTTAGTCCATGTTGTTGTTTGAATTTAACTTTACACTGTAGCAAAACAAAAACTAGCATGATTGCAATTCCTGTCTACTTAAAAATATATAATTCCGTGAAGTAGGCACTCATACATGCAGCTATGTTATTATTCTCTATGGCAATTAAAAACATAATGGCTATTGGTTACAATAATAGGCAACTTCACAACAGCCTCTAAAAATCACCCTTGCAGCCCCTCAGTAGGCTATGACACATGACAACATGACCTTGTTGAACGACCAGCCAAGTTAAACTAAACATTTCTCCAAATAGTCTGGTGACAATATACAGGATGCAATATCGACCTTTTTTTCACAATTCATTAAAATGATATGGTCATTAAGCTAAAACATAAGATTATATTTCATACAATTACATTGTCCCCTTGTATTGACAGTATAGATACTGTGCAATAGGAATATGCTGTTCTTGAGATTTATAACAATGTTATGACATGTGATGGAAATTTAACGTCATAGTGTCACGAATCCATTAGATCTCTGAATATTTAAGAATCTATAAGAATTGTCACATCCCTTTCAACAATATACATTATCGTGTTTCTTCATAGTCATATGACATGATTATCCAAAAAAACTGTCTGTAACAGATAAGTTATCTTACCATTTTCTCTCCTTCCCCAGACAGTAACAATGTATCCTTGTATTCCGTACTGAACAGGGGCTGTCTGAGTAGTCGTCTAGTACTAAAAACTGTACAACGTTGTTGTTTTTGCAGTAAGACAAATTCTAAATAAACAATAGGATCCCAGATGCCTTCCAAGCAGGAACGCACGGATTCTCCTCAGGACCTAGTTGCTCTGTCCATACTGTGGCTATTGTCTAAAAGTGAATCCGCACAGGAACTAAACTCAGGCTCCGAATGCTGCAGTATGTTTGAGCGGTGAAGTTAAACTTCGAGGCCGTTGACTGAGCAGCCTAACCAAACAATCCATAAATGGAAAATTCGTCTTTTGCCCTCAGCCAATAGGAGCGGGATCTGGACGCGTCACTCCAGAGGGAATCCCACCAGATGATTTTGGGCTCGTTGGAGAACGCATGTGCTGTGGGTAGAAAGTGTCGTGCAATCAAATCAGACAAATAAGAGCTTTGAATTTGATAATAATTTATTCTGAAAGAGGACCATATTGTACAAGCATTATACACGTTATGATTCTTTTAGATCACTCCTGGGATAGCTTTTACAAATGTATATTTTTGGTTGAAAATGTGTTTGAAATTCACTGCTCGATTGGGGGACTTTACAGATAATTCCATGTGTGGGATACAGAGATGAGGTAGCCATTACATTTTTTTAAACACTATTATTGCACATGCAATTTATTAGAGTCTATGCACATTTTTACTCCTGAAATTATTTAGGCTTGCCATGACAAAGGGGCTTAATACTTATTAACTCAAGGTGTTTCAGCTTTTCATTTTGAATTTGTTTGTAAAAACTGTAAAACACATAATTCCACATTGACATTATGGGGTATTGTGTGTAGGCCAGTGACAAATAAATTCTTAATTTAATCAATTTTAAATTCAGGCTGTAACACAACAAAATGTGGAAAAAGTCAAGGGGTGTGAATACTTTCTAAAGGCAATGTAATTAACATAACCCAAATAATAACCATGTGAATGAATGTTACAGTATGACATTTAAAAATGTCTCATATGACAGATGTAAACAATTGTGTGATCACAAATAACTGGAGCAGTGGGATGAAGACAAAGCACTCATTGTTCACTTTGTCAAATATAGAAAGAGTTCACCCAGGCTGTATCACAACCGGCCGTGAGTGGGAGTCCCATAGGGTGGTGCAGAACTGGCCCAGTGTCGTCTGGGTTTGGCCTTGTAGGCCGTCATAGTAAATAAGAATGTGTTCTTAACTGACTTGCATAGTCAAATAAAGGTTCAATTAAAACAAATATATATATCAAATTACATTTTGAATTTGGCTGTGAGAAACAGATTTTGTGCAATTGTATGTATATATATATATATATATATATATATATATATATTTAACTTGAATATATATATTAAAATTTTTTAAAAAAAAAAATAAAAAAAAAATATATATATACACAATTGCACAAAATCTGTTTCTCACAGCCAATATATATATATATATCTATATATTCAAATTAAATTCAAAATGTAATTTGGTTGATTGGATATCTGTAATGTTTTGACTAGTCAACTCCAACTACATCATGTGTCAGCTCACCACATCTACTGTCACCAATATGTAGCACACACAAATGAGGACATCTCCTGTGCACCAGATCTTTAACTGGGTACAGTTTGGATGTGGAGTGTGGCAGGGGGGGAGCAGGTGTAACCTGTGGGTGTAATGTGGTTGTAACCTGTCTGACAGGGCTAACAATGGCATGCAGGGCTTGCATGCTGCCCATGACAATCTGTATCAGGTTATGCTGCTGCCATGAAAACCAACTGATTTGATTTCAAACATCTGTAGAATGTGTGTGTGTGTGTCAGTGGCATAGCGCAGTTCGAGCAAGACACCCCAACCAAAATAATAATAATTTGGCCACACCTTATTTGGATAGTCCCAAATAGATGATCTACAGATGGTCATACTATCAAAAACCTACTGTATATGTTGGTAAGCAAATGCTTGCTAAGGTTACAGTTAGGGTTAGGTTTAGAATAAGGTTTAGGCTAAGCGTTAGGGTTAGGGTTATGGCTAGGGTTAAGGTAAGGGTTATGTAAAGGTTAAGGTTTCAGGTTAGGGGATAGTTAGTTGAAATGTTGTTGAAAGTTATTGTGGGTGGCAGGAAGCTTAGTGGTTGGTCCAGGAACTGAAAGATTGCTGGTTCAAATCCTTGAGCCTACTAGGAAACAAATCTGCTGAGGTGCCCTTGAGTATTGACTAAAACGAAATTGAACATTTACAAACCATCTACTTGGGATTATCTAAATAAAGTATGAAACAAACCTTTTTCTTTTTGCCATGAGGCAGAGAGAAAAATGTGCAGTTTTATAGCTAATCTCTTGCTATTTTACAAATGTTGCCATGAGGCTGAGAGAAAATGTTACTGTTCTGGTGTTAATTTCCTTGTATTCTACACATTTTTCCATGAGGATGAGATAAAAACGTGCAGTCTTAAAGCTAATTTCCTGTAATTCCCTGCCCAAAAAGTCATGGTTTATGAGAAGTTCATATGTTATCTGGGGGTCCGCGCTCCGAGGGCACCCCAATCCTAAGGCTTGTGGGACCCCGCCTTGCGCGGGCAGCAGTGGTGTGTGCTGCACCAGTGGTGTATGTGTGTGAGATAAATGTACATTTGTTATTCAAAGATTTGGAGAGTCTAATAATGGTTCAAATATAATATGAACATTAAACGTTGATGAGGAGTTACAGATGCACAGCAAAGCCAGTAAAAACAGGTAAGTAGGGACATCTGCTGGGCAAAAGCTTTAAGCACAAACATTGGCCAGAGAGGAACTTTAAAAAAAAAACATTTTTGCTAATTTAACCCCAAAAGGTTAAATGAAAAAAATATATATAATTCATCAGACCAGAGAATCTTGTCATGTGCCTTTTACTGAGGAGTGTCTTCTGTCTGGTCACTCTACCATAAAGGCCTGATTGGTGGAGTACTGCAGAGATGGTTGTCCTTCTGGAAGTTTCTCCCATCTCCACAGAGGAACTCTAGAGCTCTGTCAGAGTGACCATTGGGCTCTTGGTCACCTCCCTGACCAAGGCCCTTCTCCCTTGATTGCTCATTTTGGCCGGCGGCCAGCTCTAGGAAGAGTCTTGATGGTTCCAAACTTCTTCCATTTAAGAATGATGGAGGCCACTGTGTTCTTGGGGACCTTCAATGCTGCAGACATTTTTTGGTACCCTTCCCCAGATCTGTGCCTCAACATAATCCTGTCTCCGAGCTCTGCAGCAAATTCCTTCGACCTCATGGCTTGGTTTTTGCTCTGACGTGCACTGTCAACTGTCGGACCTTATATAGACAGGTCCCACAGTTGCTGCTGCTAAGCTTTCCAGTAATGCAATAAAAACAAGTATCGCAGAATAAAAGTGCTAAAAATAGCCCACGTTAACATAATGTATCTTAAGAAACAAGGTTCATGAAGTCAATCATTTGCTAATAGCAGATCATTCATATTCTAACTATATCTGAAACTCACTTAGAAAATACCTTTGATTCT
Source organism: Oncorhynchus keta (assembly GCF_023373465.1). Classification (NCBI taxonomy): domain Eukaryota; kingdom Metazoa; phylum Chordata; class Actinopteri; order Salmoniformes; family Salmonidae; genus Oncorhynchus; species Oncorhynchus keta. The sequence continues at coordinate 69,229,346 of NC_068434.1, read as the reverse complement.
AGGGCACTGCATCACAGTGCTAGCTGTGCCACCAGAGACTCTGGGTTCGCGCCCACGCTCTGTCCCAACCGGCTGAGACCGGCAGGTACACTGGGTGACGCACAATTGGCCTAGCGTCGTCCGGGTTAGGGAGGGTTTGGCAGGTAGGAATATCCTTGTCTCATAGTGCACTAGCGACTCCTGTGGCGGGCCGGGCTCAGTGCGCGCTAACCAGGTCGCCAGGTGCACGGTGTTTCCTCCGACACATTGGTGCAGCTGGCTTCCGGGTTGGATGCGCGCTGTGTTAAGAAGCAGTGTGGCTTGGTTGGGTTGTGTTTCGGAGGATGCATGGCTTTCGACCTTTGTCTCTCCCGAGCCAGTAGGGAGTTGTAGCGATGAGACAAGATAGTAACTACTAACAATTGGATAACGCGAAATTGGGGAGAAAAGGGGATAACATTATTATTTTTTTTAAATACCTTTGATGATAGTGGTAGCAATACAAGGTTATAACATTTATAGAAATTCCAATGTTGGAGATGTTGCTGTTTATATTCAGAACCACATTTCTGTAAAGATTAGAGAGGATCTCATGTTAAATATTGTTGAAGTAATATGCTTCATCTGCCTCACCTAAAGCCTATTCTGGTGGGACGCCGCTATAGACCACCGAGTGCTAATAGTCAGTATCTGGATAACATGTGTGAAATGCTTGATAATGTATGTGATATCAGAGAGGTATATTTTCTGGGTGATTTAAATATTGACTGGCTTTCATCAAGCCGCCCACTTAAGAAAAAGCTTCAAACTGTAATCAGTGCCTTATCAGTCAACCAACCAGGGTAGTTACCAACAGCACAGTAATTAAAAAATGTATTGATCATATCTTTACTAATGCTGCAGAAATTTGCTTCAAATAAAATAAGATACAATTTTATTGGTCACATACATATGACTAGCAGATGTTATTGCAAGTGTAGCGAAATGCTTATTCTTCTAGATCTGACAGCGCAGCAGTATCTAACAGGTAATATCTAACAATTCCACAACAAAACCTAATACACACAATCTAGTAAAGAAATTAGATGAGAATATAGAAGTATAAAATATATAGATGAGCAGTGACAGAGCAACTAAGATGCAACAGATGGATACAGTACACACATATGAGATGAATAACACGAGATACGTAAACATTCTTAAAGTGGCATTAAAGTGACTAGTGTTCCATTTATGAAAGCAGTCTCCGGATCCATTGGATGTAATGAGCACAATATAGTAGCCATATCTAGAAAAACCAAAGATCCAAATGCTGGGCCTAATATAGTGTAGAAGAGGTCATACAATAACTTTTGTTGTGATTCCTATGTTGTTGATTTAAAGAATATTTATTGGTCCGTGGTGTGTAAAGAGGAGCAAACAGACACTGCACTTGACACATGTCACGGTTGTCATATGGAGGAGCCCAAGGCGCAGTGTAGTAAGCGTACACACTTCTTTAATCAAAGAAAGAATACTGAACAAACTATACAAAACGAACCATGAAGCTAATTTGCGTAGTGCAGACAGACAACTAAACATAGACCAAGAACCCACAAAATACCCAAGGAATATGGCTACCTAAATATGGTTCCCAATCAGAGACAACGATAAACAGCTGCCTCTGAGAACCAATCTTGTCAACCATAGACATATAAACCCCTAGACATACAAAACCCCCTAGACAATACAAAAACTAAACAAACACCCTAGTCACACCCTGACCTAACCAAATGAGAAAACAAAGATAACTAAGGTCAGGGCGTGACAGTACCCCCCCAAAGGTGCGGACTCCCGGCCGCAAACCTAACGTTATATGGGAGGGTCTGGGTGGGCACCTAACTTCGGTGGCGGCTCTGGCTCTGGACGCCGCCCCCCTTCTTTATACTGATCCCTCCGCCTTTGCAGCACTGACCCGTGGATCGTAGCCTGAGGCTCTGGACTGTGGAACATTGCCGGAGACCCCGGGCTGGGGACCATCACTGCGTGGATCATCGCCGGAGGCTCTGGACTGGGGATCGTCGCCGGAGACCCTGGACTGTGGCCTGTCGCCGGACGCTCTGGACTGGGTACTGTCGCCGGACACTCTGGACTGCCGAGGCACACTGTAGGCCTGGGCGAGTGCAAGGAGCAGGAACAGGACGTACTGGACTGTGGAGGCGCACTGGAGGTCTGGATTGTAGAGCTGACACAACCCGTCCTGGCTGGATGTTTATTTTCGCCCTGCAAATGCCATGCAGACTCACCGGAGACATAGAGCGCAGAGCGGGCGCAGGATTTCCTGGTCCAAGGAGGTATACTGGAGACCAGGAGCGCTGAGCCGGCACCTTCCTTCCTGGCTGGATGCCCATTCTAGCCCGGCCAATGCGAGGAGCTGGAATAGAGCGCACCGGGCTATGAATGCGAACTGGAGACACCGTGCACATCTCTGCATAACACGGTACCTTACCAGTCACACGCTCCCCACAGTAAGCACAAGGAGTTGGCTAAGGTCTCCAACCTGACACAGGCAATCTCCTCGTGTGTGTCCCCCCAAAAAATCTTGTGGCTGCCTCTCGGGCTTCCGTGCTAGCTGTGTCCCCTCGTATCGTCACCGTTCCTCCTGTGCTATCTCCACCTGCTTCCATGGCAGGGTCTTGTCCCCTGCCATTACCTCCTCCCAGGTCCAGGATGTCCTCCACTCCTCTTTCTCCCGGGTCCAGGATGTCCACTCCTCTTTAGCACGCTGCTTGGTCCTTTTTTGGTGGGTTCTTCTGTCACGGTCGTCATATGGAGGAGACCAAGGCGCAGCGTGGTAAGCATACATACTTCTTTAATCAAAGAAAGAATACAGAACAAACTATACAAAACAACAAAACGAACTGTGACGCTAATATGCGTAGTGCAGACAGGCAACTAAACATAGACCAAGAACCGACAAAATACCCAAGGAATATGGCTACCTAAACATGGTTCCCAATCAGAGACAACAATAATCAGCTGCCTTTGATTGAGAACCAATCTATGCAACCATAGACATATAAACACCTAGACTTACAAAAAACAATAGACAATACAAAAACTAAACAAACCACCCTCGTCACACCTAACCAAATAATAAAGAAAACAAAGATAACTAAGGTCAGGCCGTGACAACACATCTATGACTGTAAAAACTGTTAAATCCCTGTGGATTGATGAGGAATTGAAAAATGGTATGGTTGAGAGGGATGAGGCAAAAGGAATGGCAAATAAGTTTGGCTGCACAACCGATTGGCAAATGGAGAAATCATGTGACTAAACTGAATAAAAAGAAGAAGAAACTACACTATGAAACAAAGATAAATTAAATAAAGAATGATAGTAAAAAGCTTCGGTGCACCTTAAATTACATTTTGTGGAAAAGGAAAACTCATAATTAATTGAATCAGATGACTCATTCATCACAAAACCAACTAATATTGCCAACTACTTTAATGATTTTTTTCATTGGCAATATTTTGCAAATTTAGCCATGACATGCCAGCAACAAACGCTGACACTACACAACCACGCATTGTGGTTTTGAATTCCGTAAAGTGAGTGTGGAAGAGGTGAAAAAAATGTTGTTGTCTATCAACAATGACAAGCCACCGAGGTCTGACAACTTGGATGGAAAATTACTGAGGATAATAGTGGACAATATTGCCACTCCTATTTGCCATATTTTCAATTTAAGCCTACGAGAATGTGTGTGCCCCCAGGCTTGGAGGGAAGCAAAAGTCATTCCGCTACCTAAGAATAGCAAAGCCCCCTTTACTGGCTCAAATAGCTGACCAATCAGCCTGTTACCAACCCTTTGTAAACTTTTGGAAAAAAATATGTTTGATCAGATACAATGCAATTTTACAGTAAACAAATTGACAACAAACTGGAGGGTGTGGAGGCTATTGTAGCACCCCGCTATCATCCAGAAGGCGAGGTCAGTACAGGTGCATCAAAACAGGGGCCGAGAGACTGAAAAACAGCTTCTATCTCAAGGCCATCAGGCTGTTAAACAGCCACCACTAACATTGAGTGGCTGCTGCCAACATACTGACTCAACTCCAGCCACTTTAATAATGGAAATTGATGTAAAAATGTATCACTAGCTACTTTAAACAATGCCACTTAATATAATGTTTACATACCCTACATTACTCATCTCATATGTATATGTATATACTGTACTCTATATCATCTACTGCATCTTGCCATCTTTATGTAATACATGTATCACTAGCCACTTTAAACTATGCCACTTTATGTTTATATACCCTACATTATTCATCTCATATGTATCTACTGCAACTTGCCTATGCCGTTCTGTACTATCACTCATTCATATATCTTTATGTACATATTCTTTATCCCTTTACACTTGTGTGTATAAGGTAGTAGTTGTGGACTTGTTAGGTTAGATTACTCGTTGGTTATTACTGCATTGTCAGAACTAGAAGCACAAGCATTTCGCTACACTCGCATTAACATCTGCTAACCATGTGTATGTGACAAATACATTTTGATTTGATTTGAACTTTTTGCATGCTTATAGGAAAGGACATTCAACAAGCACAGCACTTACACAAATGACTGCTGATTGGCAGAGAGATATTAATGATACAAATATTGTGGGGGATGTTTTTTTAGACTTCAGTGCGGCTTTTGACATTATGGATCATAATCTTCTGCTGGAAAAACGTATGTCTTATGGCTTTATTGTGTTAAGGCTTTACCTGCTATATTGTGCTATATTGTGGATAAAGAGTTACCTGTCTAACGGAAAACAGAGGGTCCATACAGAAATGATTTGTCGAGATCAGTGTGGAAGAACTTGACTGGCCTGCACAGAGCCCTGACCTCAACCCCATCGAAAACGGTTGGGATGAATTGGAACAGCGACTGTGAGCCAGGCCTAATCGCCAACATCAGTGTCTGACCTCTTCAAATCAAATCCAATTTTATTTGTCACATGCGATGAATACAACAGGTGTAGACCTTACAGTGCAATGCTAGCTTACAAGCCCTTAACCAACAATGCAGTTTTAAGAAAAATACATGTTAAGTAAAAAAAATTATAAAAATAAGAAATAAAATCAAAATAACAAGTAATTAAAGAGCAGCAGAATGGAAGCAAGTCCCTGCAGCAATGTTCCAACATCTAGTGGAAAGCCTTCCCAGAAGAGTGGAGGCTGTTGTAGCAGCAAAGGGGTGACCAACTCCATATTAATGCCCATGATTTTGTTATGTTGTTTGAGATTTTCGACAAGCAGGTGTCCACAAACTTTTGTTAATATAGTGTATATCATACACACACCACAAACACCCTCTTTTCATTCATTCCTTCCTTTGATATTCTGCTCTGTTTCCTCATTCTGTGAATCAGGAACAAAACAGCTTTGTAATCTTCAATAATCATGGATATGCTATCTATCTTCATGGTGATGACTCTCGTAGGAAAACGTCAAGGCCGGTAACTACACTTCTCAAAAAAATAAAGGGAACACTATGTAACTCCAAGTCAATCACACTTCTGTGACATCAATGAAATCAAACTGTCCACTTAGGAAGCAACACTGATTGACAATAAATTTCACATGCTGTTGTGCAAATGGAATAGACAACAGGTGGAAATTATAGGCAATTAGCAAGACACTCCCAATAAAGGGGTGGTTCTGCAGGTGGTGACCACAGACCACTTCTCAGTTCCTATGCTTCCTGGCTGATGTTTTGGTCACTTTTGAATGCTGGCAGTGCTTTAACTCTACCCAATTTGTAAGTCGCTCTGGATAAGAGCGTCTGCTAAATGACTTAAATGTAAATGTAAATGTAGTGGTAGCATGAGACGGAGTCTACAACCCACATAAGTGGCTCAGGTAGTGCAGCTCATCCAGGATGGTACATCAATGCGAGCTGTGGCAAGAAGGTTTTCTGTGTCTGTCAGCATAGTGTCCAGAGCATGGAGGCGCTACCAGGAGACAGGCCAGTAGATCAGGAGACGTGGAGGAGGCCGTAGGAGGGCAACAACCCAAAAGCAGGACCGCTACCTCCGCCTTTGTGCAAGGAGGAGCACTGCCAGAGCCCTGCAAAATGACCTCCAGCAGGCCACAAATGTGCATGTGTCTGCTCAAATGGTCAGAAACAGACTCCATGAGGGTGGTATGAGGGCCTGACGTCCACAGGTGGGGGTTGTGCTTACAGCCCAACACCGTGCAGGACGTTTGGCATTTGCCATAGAACACCAAGATTGGCAAATTCGCCACTGGTGCCCTGTGCTCTTCACAGATGAAAGCAGGTTCACACTGAGCACGTGACAGACGTGACAGAGTCTGGAGACGCTGTGGAGAACGTTCTGCTGCCTGCAACATCCTCCAGCATGACCGGTTTGGCGGTGGGTCAGTAATGGTGTGGGGTGGCATTTCTTTGGGGGGCCGCACAGCCCTCCATGTGCTCGCCAGAGGTAGCCTGACTGCCATTCGGTACCGAGATGAGATCCTCAGACCCCTTGTGAGTCCATATGCTGGTGCGGTTGGCCCTGGGTTCCTCCTAATGCAAGACAATGCTAGACCTCATGTGGCTGGAGTGTGTCAGCAGTTCCTGCAAGAGTAAGGCATTGATGCTATGGACTGGCCTGCCCATTCCCCAGACCTGAATCCAATTGAGCACATCTGGGACATCATGTCTCGCTCCATTGCACCACAGACTGTCCAGGAGTTGGCGAATGCTTTAGTCCAGGTCTGGGAGGAGATCCCTCAGGAGACCATCCGCCACCTCATCAGGAGCATGCCCAGACGTTGTAGGGAGGTCACACAGGCACGTGGAGGCCACACACACTACTGAGCCTCATTTTGACTTGTTTTAAGGACATTTCATCAAAGTTGGATCAGCCTGTAGTGTGGTTTTCCACTTTAATTTTGAGTGTCACTCCAAATCCAGACCTCCATGGGTTGATACATTTGATTACCATTGATAATTTTTGTGTGATTTTGTTGTCAGCACATTCAACTATGTAAAGAAAAAAAGTATTAAGAATACTTAATTCATTCAGATCTAGGATGTGTTATTTTAGTGTTCCCTTTATTTTTTTGAGCAGTGTATTTTAATCAACAGTTTAAGACTTGAATAATAGGGTTTGTGAGTCTACAATCGAGGAGCTTGATTCTAACTTTGGAAACCTTTTTCTTTCTCAAAGGGAACACTTATCTAAATTTATCAAGAGAAAGAGGAAGCTATATCTCCACAATGTTTTTTTTACCCTTATTTAACTAGGCAAGTCAGTTAAGAACAAATTCTTATTTTCAATGACAGCCTAGGAACAGTGGGTTAACTGCCTTGTTCAGGGGCAGAACAACAGCTTTTGTACCATGTCAGTTTAAGGATTTGATCTTGCAACCTTTCAGTTACTAGTCCAACGCTCTAACCACTAGGCTACGCTGCCACCACTGCGAAGAGAGAATTTGGCAACTTGATCTTGATGAAGACAACATAGTGGATTGCACTTTGAATTCCAGTCTTCGTGACAATGACAAGAAATGTGACCGAGATTTGAAGTGCAATACAGCATTTGCATTAGAAAAAAAAAACTACAAAAACAATATATTGTATATAGACATATATCTGTTTATGAAAATATTTAACATCAAATTATGTTGTTTCTGTAGTGGTGATATGCTACCCTGGTGTGGAAACTAAAACGTCTGTTACCAAACAGCATGGAGAATCAGTCAACCTTGCATGTAATTTCACAGTAGCCAAAGATTACTCTAACCTTCCATTTTCAGTGTATTGGATCAAAACCATCAGTGAAAACAGTAGCACATGTCTTTATTCTTATTATTTTGCTAGTGATGGACAATTATATGACTACCATTGTCTCATTGACGAGGCCCTGCTGAAACGAAGGTCAAATACTTCATCTAAACCCCTAACAAGCCCTATCTTTCATAACCTTAAGATCAGCAATGCCACATATTCAGACAGTGGACAGTATGTTTGTGCCTTACAGGTGCTTAAGAATAGAAAAGGGCACTGGAATGTAATAACTAATGTCACAGTCACTGTGAATGGAGAATTCAACAACCACCCCAACAGGAATGACACAGCCCTGTTATATACTCCTGGTGAGTCACAGTATATTGTTATTACAAATACATGAAATGATCTTCATTCTGAATGCTTTGTGCTTTATTAAAATGGGATCCTTACATACCACTACTGTATGTAGTGGGAACTGTTACGGAGTCTAGTTGATAGGTAATCGACGAGCCGGACTGTTCCCCGGACTCCAGTTGTAGGGATTTGTACAATGCACAAACAAGGCTATTGAACCTGACATTGGTGTCTGTCTTTATTCCTTTATCTAACATACCATACTGAAACATGGTATCAGAAGTGGCTCGGAAAACACACGTTTGTTATTTTATTTTTGTAGCTAAGTACAGTATAGGCGCAGTTACATTCCATATGCCAACACACGCCGTTTCCTACTCACAACACTGATCAACTCGTTGTTAGCTGGCTAGCTAACATCACTACCTACGTCGATGACTGAAGGCAAAGAAATCTCATATTCCATTGTTATGGCAGTGAACATTCCGCCACCAAATCCCATGGTTCTCACAGGGGACTGGAATACTAATTGGGACAACTTCAGGGATGAATTCGAGGACTATGCGCTGGCGACCGGTCTACATGAGAAACCCAACGAGGTACAAGCTGCAACTCGGAGGAGTTTAATGGGCAGCGAATACAGGCATATCTACCGGCACAATCTCACCCTCACAGCACGACAACAGTGTGATGCAAAGGCTATATTGGAGAATTACTTCAAACCCGCCAGAAACGTAATTTATGAGCGGTTCGTTTTCGGAAGCTGTAAACAGGAAGAGGGTGAGTCAGTACACAACTTTGTAACCCGTTTGAGAGAGAAATCCGCCACTTGTGAATACCGAGGATTGAAAGATGAATTGATTCGTGACAAAATAGTGCTGGGAATTGCAAATGAGGATACACGCCGGCGTCTACTGAGAGAGAGAGACTTAACATTAGTAACTGCCATCGAAATGTGCCGCACTGCTGAAGTCACTGAGAGCAATGGAAATCGAAACCCCACGCTCCGACGTTGATACTGTTCACGCTGTTGCTAGGCTGACATTCAGACTAAACCAATCGAGGCAGAGCAATTCACCACGAACGGTGAACACAGAGAGCCCCGTAGCATGTAAATACTGTGGGAATACACACACACGTGGCAAAGAGCACTGCCCTGCCTACGGAAAACCATGCAGAGCTTGTGGAACTAATAATCATTTTGCAAAAGTGTGTCGCAAAAGAAGGGTGAGTGAGGGCAAGATTCACTGTGTTGATGATGTCACTTAATGTTAAGAGTTGAAAAGTGAAAGTGGCATTTACATGCATGAATCCATTGGGGCTGTACACTCAAGAGGGAAGAAATGGTTTGTGACACTACGATTACACAACAAGCAACAACAATGTCAACTGGATTCTGGTGCTTACATGCAACGTAATGAGCTACAAAGACAAAATCAATCTGGCACCTGACACACATCTATTGCCCAGCGATACCAGACTAAAGCTCTACTCAGGAGAGCTAATGAGCTCTATGGGCACCTTTGAGACCGAATGTGTTATTCGGGGACGCAAACACAAGCTGGAGTTTGAGATTGTAAAAACCAGTCAACATCCTCTCCTCTCAGGCTCTACATGCGAACGCCTGGGACTGATGCAGTTCACTGTACCAAATGACCTGCACATTGTGGATCATGTCCAGCATGGACCCCTGTGCAAAGAACAACTACTCAGCAGATATGACGATGCATTCAACATGCCCGTTGAATCTGTGCCTGGGGAGGTACACTTTGAAGTGGATGAGAGCATCACTCCAGTCCAGTGTGCTCCTCGCAATGTGCCCTGCGCAATGAAAGTGGCTGTGAAGGCCCAGCTGGACAAGTATGAGGCCGATGGCCACATGACATCTGTGACTGAACCAACTGACTGGATCAGCAATATGGTCATAGTGAAAAAAACAGAGAAGCTGAGGGTCTGCATCGACCCAAAGCATCTGAACCAAGCACTGAAGCGATCCCACTACATCATGCCGACACTAGAGGATGTCCTCTATAAGCTTCCCAAGGCCAGGATTTTCACCTTGGTGGATGCCCGAGGTGCATTCCTTCAATGCAAGCTGGATGAAGAAAGCAGCCTCATGACTACCTTCTGGACCCCCTGGGGTCGGAAACGCTGGCTCAAGCTCCCGTTTGGTGTCTCAGTGGCGCCTGAGATATACCAACGTAAGCAGCACGAGTTACTGGCTGGGCTCAAGGGCATTGAACCCATCGCAGATGATGTCCTGATCGTAGGCTGTGGTGACACAGACGAAGAAGCAGTACGCGACCACAATGTGAAGCTCCTGGCACTGATGGAGCGCTGCCGATCAGTTAAGCTTCGCCTTGGCCTGAAGAAGCTGCAGTTCAAGGTGAAAGACGTCCACTTCCATGGCCACATTCTCTCGGCAAAAGGCCTGAAGCCGGACCCAGACAAGGTCAGAGCGATCCTCGACATGCCAAACCCGTCTGATCCAAAAGGAGTACAGCGTCTCATCGGCTTTGCAAACTATCTTGCAAAGTTCATGCCACACCTATCAGCAGTCTGTGAGCCTCTGCGCCGGTTGCTGGACAAAGACACACCATGGCACTGGCTACCCAAGCACGGGGCCGCAGTGCAGGAGATGAAATCTCTGGCTTCATCCATGCCAGTGTTGCGCTACTACGACGTCATGAAGCCTGTCACAATCCAGAGCGACTCCAGCCAAAGGGGACTTGGATGCTGCCTTATGCAGGAAGGCCAGCCCGTTGCGTTTGCTTTGAGAGCGCTCACCCCCACCGAATAAAACTATGCACAAATTGAGAAAGAGTGCCTCAGCATCGTCTTCTCCTGCCAGCGATTCCATCACTACTTATATGAGCGAGACCTGGTCATCGCTGAAACTGACCACAAACCACTCATTGCCATATTCAGTAAACCTCTCCTCAACGCGCCCAAGAGGCTTCAAAGCATGCTCCTGACTCTGCAAAACTACAGCCTGAAGGTCATTTACAAGCCAGGACCAGAGATGTACATCAGCGACACACTGAGCAGGGCAACAACACAATGTACAGGCAGAGGCACTGTCTATCAGCGGTGGGCCATCTGTTTGCTACTGCAGGAACAACAAGATGTTCAACAGATCAATCAGGCAGACTACTTAAACGTCACAGATCACCGCCTAGCCCAGATAAGGCAACACACTGACAAGGACGAACACCTACAGTCACTGAAGTCCATGGCTCTCGCAGGTTGGCCATACCTGAAAGAGGAGACACCTTTCACATGAGAGAATACTGGACCTTTCGAGATGAGATCAGCGTGCAAAATGGCATCTTGGTCAGAGGTCAGAAGGTCATTATTCCCAAATCACTACGTCCAGAGATGCTTACCCGCATACACTCCAGTCACGTTGGAGGTGATGCATGCTACCGCCAGGCTCGTGAAACATTATACTGGCCAAACATGCAAGCAGAAATTAAAGACTTTGTCAGCAACTGTACCACATGCAACGAGTACGCTCATGAACAGCAAAAGGAAACCATGATGTCACACAAACTGCCCACAAGGGCCTGGCAAATCGTCAGCATGGACTTATTCAGCCACAGACAAAAGGAGTATCTTCTCATTGTTGATCACTACTCTGATTTTTGGGAAATTGAACTGCTCCCTGACTTGTCTGCAGAGACGGTCATAAAGCACTGCAAGGCGCAGTTTGCAAGGCAAGGTCAGCCTGACAAGGTAATCACGGACAATGGCCCACAATTCACTCCACAGTTCAAGCGCTTCGCCTCAGAATGGGAGTTTGACCACGTGACCTCTAAGACATCCAAAAGCAAATGGCAAGGCAGAATCAGCTGTCAAGATTGCAAAAAAACCTGTTAAGCAGGGCCTTGTGCGACAGCAACGACCCATGGAAAGCGATCTTACAGTGGAGGAACACACCCACCGAAAACATGGACAGCAGCCCAGCACAACGCCTTCTGTCCAGATGTCTGAAGACTACCATTCCCGTAGCTAACAAGCTACTTGAGCCCTGCATCATGGTTGGCGTCACGGACAAACTGCGTCACAGAAAGCAGCTCGCTAAGTGCTTCTACGACCGGACTGCTCGAGACCTACCAGAGCTGGAGGTGGGTGAAACGATAAGGATGAAACTGCTGCCGGGAGACCACACAGGACTTTGGAGGCTGGGCATATGCCTGCAGAGAGTTGCACCACGTTCTTACCTGGTGGCTCCCTCTATCGACGCAATCAGGTGGATCTGCGCGTAGCTGAGCAGACAAACCAGAACACGCCATACACTCACCTAGATGAGCTGGATCACAGTCAAGGCCTAAGGGTAAGGGGTGCAGAATTGAGACATAGGCCAACTGAAGGTGAGGCTTCTACCCCACCAAGCTCTCCAGCTCGTGCCCCTAATCCTACCCCTGTCAGAGCCAATACTTACTCACGGGTGGGTCGGCTGTGCAAGCCACAGGACAGGCTTACTCTGTAAACAAGGGACTGTTAACTTGCCCTCGGTTAATTAAAATCTATATTTTTTCTTGAATAATTAAATTGAAATTAAAAAAGGAAGATGACAACTGAAGTAAAAAAGAAAATGTAATGCTTTTTCTATTGTTATGACCTGACTGTTAAGAATGTAATGTTATGCCTTTATGTTTGCACTTTCTATTGAAAAGGATGATGTTACGGAGTCTAGTTGATAGGTAATCGACTAGCCGGACTGTTCCCCGGACTCCAGTTGTAGGGATTTGTACAATGCACAAACAAGGCTATTGAACCTGACATTGGTGTCTGTCTTTATTCCTTTATCTAACATATCATACTGAAACAGGAACCTTGTTCTTTTCCTGCCTATGTGTTACTGCCATTGTCGTTGTCATGATGAAAAATACCAAGATTTCGCAAGGTGAGTAAAAACCCACATATTGTATGTGCTATCATCAGGTATGCATTTAAAAAAATAAATAATGTAATGTTATTGACATGGGCGTTCTTGGTACTTAATCATTGCAATATCAATTGAATTATCAATAGGCGATAGTGTATACTAAACATGATTAATCAAATAAAAATGTGTGGTAAATAGACATAACTGAATGGACCAGACGGTGCTTGAGGTATCAAGAGAGTAGGATATAGCACTTTCTGGGGCCCTCTCTACCCTCAGTTGTAGGTCAAAAGCCCTTAAATAGATTTTTTCTCCGTTTTTTTATCTAAATTATGAACAGGAGTCAGTTACAGCTGGTCCCAGATCTGTGCTTGGGGGTGCAACATAGACCGATGCTCCTCCCCTGTCTGTCCCCTCCCGGGTGTAAACATTGCCGTTGTGTCCATAGCAAAAACGATAGCAAAGCCTTGGATATAATGCTGCTAGCTAAATACGAAAGTTATCACTGCTGTATGCCAGCAGGGTTTACGTTGTGGAGTTCTTCTCCAGTAAATTAGTGAATTAACTCACGGTCTGCAGCTAGGCGCTCGCAAAGTTCTGCGAATGGAATGCTTGCTAGTTAGCTAAAGCTAGCTAGGTTGTTTGACGACGTAAAAGTTGCTCGCTAGCAGCTAATTACAAGGCTAGCTAGTAACTTGCTCGCGAGGAGGACAAACAGAGCTCGCCAGCACAACACAGCAGCTGTGTTGACACGAAACGAAAGGAGATACCAAGCAAGCTATCCCGGCCTGATCCATATGGGGAAATCTATCTAAAAAAAATGACTGTATTGTTGACTACTTCACATTTTCAGCAGTTTATTTTTTTTAGCTGTTGTTATTGTTCTAGCCAAGGTACAAGTTAGTTAACGTTTGACATTCTTTTCTCACTGTAATCTTGGAAGTATCCATTAATCATCTTTAGTTATTGGACTCAAGCTATTAATAATGTTTTCTGTGAAGCCCTTGAAACTAACCTTTAAATCCTACCACCTTACTTGACTAGCAAAGTTACCCTGTCCTCGGTATACTAACAGTTACTTGCTATTACTGAGTAGTTCGCTAGCTAGGATTACTTGTTCAATTCACTAGCTATATGTTATGCATAATTTAGTTTGTTTGTTAGTCTATAATAAGCTCTCTCTGTTTTATATTTCATGCAGACCGATCTGAAAAAAACTCCACAGCCACCTATCAAGAAGTTAGAGGCCAAGTTACTTCCAGGTGAGTTTACAGTTCCCTCTGCCACAGCTAGCTTGTTGTTTCTGACTGTTCTATTTGTAACTATCAACATACATTTAACCACCCATCAAAATATCCCGCTCCTGAAAAATAACCAGTAAAGGCTGATCTCATCCAGCTATAGTCTTTCTTGTCATGCTAAGGTAGAAGATGACTGATATTTCAATGACCAGCCAGTGAAAACTCTCATATCTCTTCAGCTAAATGTAATTTCTTGTTTTCAATGTGTTCTCTGTCAGTTCACCTCACTTGTAGTTTTCCTCACAGGCATTTGGCATCCCATATTGTCGCATCATTAGGCTGTGGTAATCTCATCCAACTGAAAGTCCATTTTCTCTGTGCTGTCTCAAGTCACCATGGCAGTGCAGTGCCTGGCCACCTTTTCATCACTGCAACTAACTGTGCATAATTTAGCCTTAGTTAACAATGGGCTGGTTCAGATATGCCTCCTTATTTTGCAGTCAAATCCCAGCTCAGAGAGGATGCGAGTTGGTTAATGACTGTCTTAAGGAGGTTACAATAAGAGATTCACAGAGCATCAGTCACTGAAAACTATTTCTTGCTTTTGTGTGTTTTTCTTTGCAACTTTGAATTTTTAATGCGTGGCAGGACCTCAGGTTTGTTTACTTTTTTACATTATGTTGGCAGTGTTTGTGTGAGCTAAACTGACACCCAACCTCTCCATATTACATTTTGCTCCAGTGTATTAAGATAAACAAGGAGACATTTAAAGAGAATGTAAATAATGAAAAGTCTATTTATGTGCATAACCACCACTCATCAATCTGTGTACAGGGAGGGGCCATGACCCTTCACTCAATTCATGTTGCCCCCTCCATAAACTATTGTTGCAAAAAAGCCAACAACATTCTTAAGCATTTCGGTTCATTCATGGATGTTATAGAGGCGGAAGCTCACTGATATAATGGAGCAAGATTAAGAAACAGTTGACCATATGACCTTGATGTGTCATTAGGCCTATATCTGTATCTGAGGACAAGTTGTGAATCAGAGGTTGTGCTGTGGGACGAATTTCCCTTTGAGGCGTTCACTCTTTATAAATAAGCAACAGAGGATGGACATTCCTTCATTCTAAAATAGATGCGCCTTGCCTGGTTTTACTTACGCTGCTGAAATAATAACAAAACCTCCCTCTTGCACTGTATTGCTCTTTTCTCTGCTTTGCAGGGCTCTACACTGACTTAAATTGGAAAATGTTTGCCTACACAAATACAGTTAGGAGCACAATGACTCATATTTGATATAATAAAACTAGAATCCTTTTTTTTTTTTTTTTACATTGCACAGCAATATTTAGGCGCATATGTGAGTAAAACTGATAGTGTGACTTGATTTTCCTACGAGAGTCATAACCATGAAGATAGATAGCATATCCATGATCATTGAACATAGATTACAAAGCTGTTTTGTTCATGATTCACAGAATGAGGAAACAGAGCAGAATTTTACAGAAAGGAAGAATGAACAGAGGGTGTTTGTGGTGTTTGTATGATATACAGTTGATGTTGAAAGTTTAAATACACTTAGGTTGGAGTCATTAAAACTCGTTAATAATAATGACACACGTTCATCTGAACTGTAGGCATCTGTAATAATAGTTAGACAGGTACTGTAATAGATGTCCCGCTGTTGTTTTCTCAGTAGGAGAATGTAAGCTGAGGTCTCTCCTGAGGTGATGGAAAAATGTGCCTGGCAGTGGTGTTTGCATGAGGCAAAGCTAACTCTCTGTACTCCCAAGCACATTCTCACCTCTCTGGCCCACATACTCCTACTGTCCTCAGTCTCTCTTCACCACTTAGTTTGTCAGCACATGTATTCTGCTCCGTTAAACACACAAGCTAGGCTAATATGGGCAAAGTCATGAGTTTCCCAAAATGACGTGTCCTGTCGCTATACATCAGCAATATGATGGTGTTACTGGCGCACTGTACTCTACTATTGTACAGGTGGAATGCTGAAGCATATCTGTCCCTTTAACTGCCATCTTTGTGTTGTGACTGAGGCATTTCTCCCTAGTCTCGTGTGACTCAGAGGATTGTGATAATCACTGTATACAGAGACCATGTTGGGTCTCTGAGCCTGTGTCCCTCGCCACCAGATGTCCAAACTGTGATCTGGTCTGCTAGGTGCTGTACACAAACACAGGTAGCCTGGTTTGAAAGCTACAAAATCCCAAGAAGCAAAGCCAGGTTGTGGTTAGTTGGGTCAGTTGGCAGGTGTGATCACATGAATAGCCCTTTTTGATTTGATTTAGGGTTTTGTGGACTTAGTCAAAAAGGAGAACCTCATCCTAGGAAGTGTTTGTTTCCTCCAGTATGATTACGTGATATACATGTTTTTGACATGCCAATCACACACAGGATAGGCCTTGTGATTGTTCTGAATCTGTATTACATCTGGTCACATGAAAGACCAAGACCTTGGCCAACTGACATTTATCTGAATAGGCACTGAAAGTAGCCAACTCTGTGATAAACAGAGAGTGCAATGATGAAAGCGGTGAATGACGTGACCACAGTACTGTTTGTTAGATGTTGTGGTAACCCAGGTTACTTACTGGCAGAGTTGCAGTCCAGTGGGGGTTAAAGGCTGCAGTCCAGGCAGTACTGTACTTTTGTGTCAGACCTGTCAGCATTCTGCCTCCACAAAAGAGTTGTTAACTCATCAAGCCAGCAGATTATTAGACCCAGCTTTGGAAGTAAATACAGGGGTGATGGTGGGCTGTTGCTGACTGGTCCCACAATTACAAGAGCGACAACCTATTTCTTCAGTCTCTCTCTCTGTTCCTTGTCTGATCTTAATCCATGCTGTGAAACATGACAGCATAACTCCACCCTACTATACCCACTCCTCATCTTCAATAGGACTCACAGGCCATAAAGTCTTATTGTTACATTCTTGTGCATAAGTTAAACAACTTGTGATGCAGTGATATAATGTAGCTTGTTAACAATGTTTAACATGGAATACAGGCAAGAACAAATAGGCCCAGCCTTCAGCGTAATTCATAAGTAACATGTTCACATTTGTTTATTTGTCATATACAAGGAGTAGCCTTCACAGTGTAAGATTCACCTGCAAGTCAGCATTTTATTGCACCGTGTACTCCATGTGTATATACAGTTGAAGTCGGAAGTTTACATACACCTTAGCCAAATACATTTCAACTCAGTTTTTCACAATTCCTGACATTTAATCCTAGTAAAACATCCCCGTCTTAGGCCAGTTTCTTTTAAGAATGTGAAATGTCAGAATAATAGTAGAGAGAAGGATTTATTTCAGCGTTTATTTCTTTCATCACATTCCCAGTGGGTCAGAAGTTTACATACACTCAATTAGTGTTTGGTAGCATTGCCGTTAAATTGTTTAACTTGGGTCAAACGTTTCTGGTTGCCTTCCACAAGCTTTCCACAATAAGTTGGGTGAATTTTGGCCCTTTCCTCCTGACAGAGCTGGTGTAACTGAGTCAGGTTTGTAGACCTCCTTGCTCGCACAAGCATTTTCAGTTCTGCCCACACATTTTCTATAGGATTGAGCTCATGGCTTTGTGATGGTCACACCAATACCTTTACTTTGTTGTTCTTAAGCCATTTTGCCACAACTTTGGAAGTATGCTTGGGGTCATTGTACATTTGAAAGACCCATTTGCGACAAAGCTTTAACTTCCTGACTGATATCTTGAGATGTTGCTTCAATATATCCACATAATTGTCCTCCTCATGATGCCATCTATTTTGTGAAGTGCACCAGTCCCTCCTGCAGCAAAGCACCCCCACAACATGATGCCTCCACCCCCGTGCTTCACGGTTGGGATGGTGTTCTTCGGCTTGCAAGCCTCCCCTTTTTCCTCCAAACATAACGATGGTCATTATGGCCAAACAGTTCTATTTTTGTTTCATCAGACCATATGACATTTCTCCAAAAAGTACGGTCTTTTTCCCCATGTGCACTTGCAAACCGTAGTCTTGCTTTTTTATGGCGGTTTTGGAGCAGTGGCTTCTTCCTTGCTGAGCGGCCTTTCAGGTTATGTCAATATCGGACTCGTTTTACTGTGGATATAGATACTTTTGTGCCTGTTTCATCCAGCATCTTCACAAGGTCTTTTGCTGTTGTTCTGGGATTGATTTGCACTTTTCGCACTATAGTACGTTCATCTCTAGGAGACAGAATGCGTCTCCTTCCTGAGCGGTTTGACGGCTGCTCGGTCCTATGGTGTTTATATTTGCATACTATTGTTTGTACATATGAACGTGGTACCTTCAGGCATTTGGAAATTGGTCCCAAGGATGAACCAGGCTTGTGGAGGTGTACAATTTGTTTTCTGAGGTCTTGGCTGATTTCCTTTGATTTTCCCATGATGTCAAGCAGAGGCACTGAGTTTGAAGGTACGCCTTGAAATACATTCACAGGTACACCTCCAATTGACTCAGGCTAACTGACATCATTTATCAGAAGCTTCTAAAGCCATGACATAGTTTTCTGGAATTTTCCAAGCTTTTTAAAGGCACAGTCAACTTAGTGTATGTAAACTCCTGACCCACTGGAATTGTGAAACAGTGAATTATAAGTGAAATAATCCGTCTGTAAACAATTATTGGAAAAATGACTTGTCATGCACAAAGTAGATGTCCTAACCGACTTGCCAAACTGTAATTTGTTAACAAGAAAATTATGGAGTGGTTGAAAAACGAGTTTTAATGACTCCAACCTAAGTGTATTTAAACTTCCAACATCAACTGTATATCATACAAACACCCTCTGTTCATTCTTCCTTCCTGTAAAATTCTGCTCTGTTTCCTCATTCTGTGAATCATGAACAAAACAGCTTTGTAATCTACGTTCAATGATCATGGATATGCTATCTATCTTCATGGTGATGACACTCGTAGGAAAATGTCAAGGTCGGTAACTATTTTTATCAACAGTTTAAGACTTGAATAATAGGGTTTGTGAGTCTACAATCGAGGAGCTTGATTCTAACTTTGGAAACCGTTTTCTCTCTCAAAGGGAACACTTTTCTAAATTATCAAGAGAAAGAGGAAGCTATATCCCTACAATGTGAAGAGAGAATTTGGCAACTTGATCTAGATGAAGACAACATAGTGGATTGCACTTTTAATTGCAGTCTTCATGACAATGAGAAGAAATGTGACCGAGATCCGAAGTGTAATAATACAGTATTTACATTAGAAAAAACTCCCTGCAAAAACAGTATCAAACAATGTTTAAATATGAAATTGGAGAAACACGTCACTGGATTCTTTGCATGTTTTCATACCTTTGCATCAAATGACCAACACTTATTCCCCTTTAAACCTTCAAAAGATCAGGTGGAATCATTTATTGTGGCATTTGTTGAACCAGAGAGTAAGTTCACATTTCCTAACTTTCACAATTTCTAAATGATATACAACTCACATTACAATATACTGTACAATATATTGTATATATACATACATCTGTTAATGAAAATATTTAACATCAAATTATGTTCTGTTTCTGTAGTGGTGATATGCTACCCTGGTGTGGAAACTAAAACGTCTGTTACCAAACAGCATGGAGAATCAGTCAACCTTGCATGTAATTTCACAGTAGCCAAAGATTACTCTAGCTTTCCATTTTCAGTGTATTGGATCAAAACCATCAGTGGCAACAGTAGCACATGTCTTTATTCTTATTCTTTTGCTAGTGATGGACAATTATATGACTACCATTGTCTCATTGACGAGGCCCTGCTGAAACGAAGGTCAAATACTTCATCTAAAACCCTAACAAGCCCTATGTTTCATAACCTTAAGATCAGCAATGCCACATATTCAGACAGTGGTCAGTATGTTTGTGCCTTACAGGTGCTTAAGAATAGAAAAGGGCACTGGAATGTAATAACTAATGTCACAGTCACTGTGAATGGAGAATTCAACAACCACTCCAACAGGAATGACACAGCCCTGTTATATACTCCTGGTGAGTCACAGTATATTGTTATTACAAATACATGAAATGATCATGAATAATACCTAATTGATCTTCATTCTGAATGCTTTGTGTTTTATTAAAAGGGGATTCTTACATACCACTGTATGTAGTGGGAGCCTTGTTCTTCTTCTGCCTGTTTGTTACTGCCATTGTCATGCTGAAAAATACCAAGATTTCGCAAGGTGAGTAAAAACCCACATACTGTATGTATGGGCTTTCTGTTTCTTTCTTCCTCCAACAGAATCTCACACTCTGAGAATGAAAAGGTATTTCATTATGTGAAAATAACATTTCCGATAGCCATGAATTAATTACATGTTGCTCCTATGGAATTTTATAATATTAAATACTTTATTTAATCATTGCAGAGAAGACGATGCAGAAGAGACAATTAACTCAGACTGTAAGTTAGCATATTATTTCCGTAAAAGGAATTTGCAGCACTGACAGATTTTCAAACCCATCTAACCCCACTGCTTCCTCTTTCTGGGTGTAGGCTCCCCATATGCTGAGGGCAGAGGAGAGGATGAGGGGCTCTTCTCACTTCTGAAGCTGACTGAAGTGAGAGATCCTGCTGCTGTTGCTGTCGAGCCCTATTCTGTAGTCATGCTCAATACTGAGTATGAGTCCTTTGACCCCCAGGCCACTCAGACATCATCCACCTACCCTGTCAGGATTGGAGCGGAAGTATGAGTTACTAGCAGCCAATAGTTACTCATATGATGTAGAAAAGTGAGCTAAAGATAATGTTTTCATGATTGGTCTTTCATATTGGGTTTAGACCAGGATTGGGGCGGGGCTGCCAGGGGTTTGTCTGGGATGGCCGGTGGGAGGGGTTGAGTGTTGGTTAAAAAAAACATTTGTGATTCTTATTGATTGTACAGGTTATGTGACTCAATAAAAAACTTAGCTCACAAAAATGAATTTAAATTAAAGAAAAATTATCATTTTACTTTCTTTTCTAATTGAATGTTTTTGTGTTCATTCATGATCTACTGAACATTTCCACTAGATGGTGGTAGTGCTCAGTCCTACAGTTGTGCTTACTGATTCTCTGATATTGTGTAATATGTGTGATTACCTAATTATTTTCTAACATTGAATAAACATTGCAGAAATAAAATGTACATGATTATTTGTTCTTTTTTTTTTGGGGGGGGGGGCATGGTACTCAATCATTGCAATATCAATAGGCGATAGTGTAGACTAAACATGATTAATCATTGTCTTAAATATACATAAATTAATGGACCAGACGATGCTTGAGGTATCAAGAGTGAGATATAGCACTTTCTGGGTCCCTCCCTACCCTCCGTTGTAGGTCAAAAGCCCTTAAATCTGAACAGGAGTCAGTTACAGCTGGTCCCATATCTGTGCTTGGGGGTGCAACATAGACCGATGCCCCCCTCTGTCTCCTCCCGAATGGAAACATGGCCGTTGTGTCCATAGCAAAAAGGATAGCAAAGCATTGGATATAATGCTGCTAGCTAAATACGAAAGTTATCGCTGCTGTATGCCAGCAGGGTTTACGTTGTGGAGTTCTTCTCCAGTAAATTAGTGAATTAACTCACGGTCTGCAGCTAGGCGTTCGCAAAGTTCTGCGAATGGAATGCTTGCTAGTTAGCTAAAGCTAGCTAGGTTGTTTGACGACGTAAAAGTTGCTCGCTAGCAGCTAATTACAAGGCTAGCTAGTAACTTGCTCGCGAGGAGGACAAACAGAGCTCGCCAGCACAACACAGCAGCTGTGTTGACACGAAACGAAAGGAGATACCCAGCAAGCTATCCCGGCCTGATCCATATGGGGAAATCTATCTCGGAAAAATTGACTGTATTGTTGACTACTTCACATTTTCAGCAGTTTATTTTTTTAGCTGTTGTTATTGTTCTAGCCAAGGTACAAGTTAGTTAACGTTTGACATTATTTTCTCACTGTAATCTTGGAAGTATCCATTAATCATCTTTAGTGATTGGACTCAAGCTATTAATAATGTTTTCTGTGAAGCCCTTGAAACCAACCTTTAAATCCTACCTTCTGCCTGTACAGGTGAGTAACCTCACTTGACTAGCAAAGTTACTCTGTCCTCCTTATACTTAGTTACTTGCTATTACTGAGTAGTTCGCTAGCTAGGATTACTTGTTCAATTCACTAACTATATGTTATGCATAATTTAGTTAATTTGTTAGTCTATAATAAGCTCTCTCTGTTTTATATTTCATGCAGACTGATCTGAAAAAAACTCCACAGCCACCTATCAAGAAGTTAGAGGCCAAGTTACTTCCAGGTGAGTTTAAAGTTCCCTCTGCCACAGCTAGCTTATTGTTTCTGACTGTTCTATTTGTAACTATCAACTATGTTATGAGTACATACATTTAACCACCCATCAAAATATCCCGCTCCTGAAAAATAACCAGTAAAGGCTGACCTCATCCAGCTATAGTCTTTCTTTTCATGCTAAGGTAGAAGATGACTGATATTTCAATGACCAGCCAGTGAAAACTCTCATCTCTTCAGCTAAATGTAATTTCTTGTTTTGAATGTGTTCTCTGTCAGTGCACCTCACTTGTGGTTTTCCCCACAGGCATTTGGCATCCCTTATTGTCGCATCATTAGGCTGTGGTAATCTCATCCAAATGAATGTCCATTTTCTCTGGGCTGTCTCAAGTCACCATGACAATGCAGTGCCTGCCTGGCCCCCTTTTCATCACTGCAACTAACTGCATAATTTAGCCTTAGTTAACAATGGGCTGGTTCAGATATGCCTCCTTATTTTGCAGTCAAATCCCAGCTCAGAGAGGATGCGAGTTGGTTAATGACTGTCTTAAGGAGGTTACAATAAGAGATTCACAGAGCATCAGTCACTGAAACTTATTTCTTGCCTTTTGTGTGTTTTTCTTGGCAACTTTGAATTTGTAATGCGTGGCAGGACCTCAGGTTTGTTTACTTTTTCCCATTAAGTTGGCAGTGTTTGTGAGAGCTAAACTGACACCCAACCTCTCCATATTAAATGCTAACACCATTCTTCAGCATTTCGGTTCATTCATGGCTGTTATAGAGGCGGAAGCTCACTGATATAATGGAGCAAGATTGAGAAACACCTGACCATATAACCTCGAAGTGTCTTCAGGCCTATATCTATGTCTGAGGACAAGTTGTGAATCAGAGGTTGTGCTGTGGGATGAATTTCCCTTTGAGGCGTTCACTCCTTATAATTAAGCAACAGAGGATGGACCTTCCTTCATTCTAAAATAGATGCGCCTTGCCTGGTTTTACTTAGTCTGCTGAAATAATAACAAACCTCCCTCTTGCACTTTATTGCTATTTTCTCTGCTTTGCAGGGCTCTACACTGACTTAAATTGGAAAATGTTTGCGTACACAAATACAGTTAGGAGCACAATGACTAATATTTGATGTAATAAAACTAGAATCCTTAATTATTTTTCTTACATTGCTCAGCAATATTTAGGCTCATATGTGAGTAAAACTGTCACACTGTAGCCCTGCTTTGGTATGTATAGTTTACCCATATCTATTTCAGCTGATTATTTTAAGACACTGGTATGTTTTATAGAGGGATTCTGGTTTTTCCTTGGCTGGAGGTTTAGCTATTGTTATTGCTGGGTTCTGTCAATGTGTTTCAATGAATGCTGGCAATGAAAGTAAACATGACGCGCTCACACAGTGCCACCTGGCCTT
The DNA here is from genome assembly GCF_023373465.1 of Oncorhynchus keta. Lineage (NCBI taxonomy): Eukaryota > Metazoa > Chordata > Actinopteri > Salmoniformes > Salmonidae > Oncorhynchus > Oncorhynchus keta. The sequence continues at coordinate 69,205,359 of NC_068434.1, read as the reverse complement.
GCTTTACAAAATACGATAGTCACCTCCTCTCCCTCAACCTGACTATGAACAGTTTAGCCTACATTGAATCTCAGGTGTGATTTTACACTATGGTCTATGTTCTGATCTTTAGTTCATGGCTCTGTGAGGGTGGCCCTGAATGGAGAGACTGGCTTTATTTGTGGGCCTCCCAGCTCCTCGGTAGGGTTGCTATGCGACTTAAATGTGACCCATTCAAAGGGGTCTCTGATTTGAATGATCCATTCAAGTCCACACCAACGTGACGAGACAGAGGACCACAGTGGGGCTAACTCATCTCAACTGTCCTCCTCTCTCTTCTGTCTTCCCCTCTCTCTCTCTGTTCATCTGTCCTCCTCCCTTAATTTCTGTAGCTCTCTGTTTATCTCTCTGTCTTCATCAGGTTCTCTCTTCATCCCTGGCTGGATCCTTTGCTGGCTGCCCACCTCTTATTGAACTGTCTGGTTGGGTTTCTCCCTCTTCTCGCTGAATGTTTTAATTTTTCTCTGCCTCTAGGCCTAGTTCTCTCACCCCCCGCACTCTCTCTTTCTCTCTCTCTCTCTCTTTGTATGTGACCTGTGTTTCTGGAGTGTGTGTGGGTGTCCAAACATAGACGACCAACATTGACTGTTTTGTTTAGGCTCCTCGCTGACACACTGTCACCTTTATGACACACGTTCATCTGAACTGTAGGCATCTGTAATAATAGTTAGACAGGTACTGTAATAGATGTCCCGCTGTTGTTTTCTCAGTAGGAGAATGGGAGTTGAGGCCTCTCCTGAGGCGATGGAAAAATGTGCCTAGCAGTGGTGTTTGCATAACTCTCTGTACTCCCAAGCACATTCTCACCTCTCTGGCCCACATACTCCTACTGTCCTCTTCACCACTTAGTTTGTCAGCACATGAGTTCTGCTCCGTTAATCACACAAGCTAGGCTAATATGGGCAAAGTCATGAGTTTCCCAAAATGACGTGTCCTGTTGCTATCCATCAGCAATGTGATGGTGTTACTGGCGCACTGTACTCTACTATTGTACAGGTGGAATGCTGAAGCATATCTGTCCCTTTAACTGCCATCTTTGTGTTGTGACTGAGGCATTTCTCCCTAGTCTCGTGTGACTCAGAGAGGATTGTGATAATCACTGTATACAGAGACCATGTTGGGTCTCTGAGCCTGTGTCCCTCGCCACCAGATGTCCAAACTGTGATCTGGTTTGCTAGGTGCTGTACACAAACACAGGTAGCCTGCTTTGAAAGCTACAAAACCCCAGTAAGCAAAGCCAGGTTGTGGTTAGTTTTGTCAGTTGGCGGGTGTGATTACATGAGTAGCCCTTTTTGATTTGATTTAGGGTTTTGTGGACTTAGTCAAAAAGGAGAACCTCATCCTAGGAAGTGTTTGTTTCCTCCAGTATGATTACGTGATATACATGTTTTTGACATGCCAATCACACACAGGATAGGCCTTGTGATTGTTCTGAATCTGTGTTACATCTGGTCACATGAAAGACCAAGACCTTGGCCAACTGACATTTATCTGAATAGGCACTGAAAGTAGCCAACTCTGTGATAAACAGAGAGTGCAATGATGAAAGCGGTGAATGACGTGACCACAGTACTGTTTGTTAGATGTTGTGGTAACCCAGGTTACTTACTGGCAGAGTTGCAGTCCAGTGGGGGTTAAAGGCTGCAGTCCAGGCAGTACTGTACTTTTGTGTCAGACCTGTCAGCATTCTGCCTCCACAAAAGAGTTGTTAACTCATCAAGCCAGCAGATTATTAGACCCAGCTTTGGAAGTAAATACAGGGGTGATGGTGGGCTGTTGCTGACTGGTCCCACAATTACAAGAGCGACAACCTATTTCTTCAGTCTCTCTCTCTGTTCCTTGTCTGATCTTAATCCATGCTGTGAAACATGACAGCATAACTCCACCCTACTATACCCACTCCTCATCTTCAATAGGACTCACAGGCCATAAAGTCTTATTGTTACATTCTTGTGCATAAGTTAAACAACTTGTGATGCAGTGATATAATGTAGCTTGTTAACAATGTTTAACATGGAATACAGGCAAGAACAAATAGGCCCAGCCTTCAGCGTAATTCATAAGTAACATGTTCACATTTGTTTATTCGTCACATACAAGGAGTAGCCTTCACAGTGTAAGATTCACTTGCAAGTCAGCATTTTATTGCACCGTGTACTCCATGTGTATATACAGTTGAAGTCGGAAGTTTACATACACCTTAGCCAAATACATTTAAACTCAGTTTTTCACAATTCCTGACATTTACTCCTAGTAAAAATTCCCTGTCTTAGGCAAGTTAGGATCACCACAATTTTGGCCCTTTCCTCCTGACAGAGCTGGTGTAACTGAGTCAGATTTGTAGACCTCCTTGCTCGCACACGCTTTTTCAGTTCTGCCCACACATTTTCTATAGGATTGAGGTCATGGCTTTGTGATGGTCACACCAATACCTTTACTTTGTTGTTCTTAAGCCATTTTGCCACAACTTTGGAAGTATGCTTGGGGTCATTGTACATTTGAAAGACCCATTTGCGACCAAGCTTTAACTTCCTGACTGATATATTGAGATGTTGCTTCAATATATCCACATAATTTTCCTCCCTCATGATGCCATCTATTTTGTGAAGTGCACCTGTCCCTCATGCAGCAAAGCACCCCAACAACATGATGCTACCACACCCGTGCTTCACGGTTTGGATGGTGTTCTTCGGCTTGCAAGCCTCCCCCTTTTTCCTCCAAACAGAACGATGGTCATTATGTCCAAACAGTTCTATTTTTGTTTCGTCAGACCAGAGGATATTTCTCAAAAAAATACGGTATTTTCCCCCATGTGCAGTTGCAACCCGTAGTCTTGCTTTTTTATGGCGGTTTTGGAGCAGTGGCTTCTTCCTTGCTGAGCGGCCTTTCAGGTAATGTCGATATCGGACTCGTTTTACTGTGGATATAGATACTTTTGTGCCTGTTTCATCCAGCATCTTCACAAGGTCTTTTGCTGTTGTTCTGGGATTGATTTGCACTTTTCACACTATAGTACGTTCATCTCTAGGAGACAGAATGCGTCTCCTTCCTTAGCGGTTTGACGGCTGCTCGGTCCTATGGTGTTTATATTTGCATACTATTGTTTGTACATATGAACGTGGTACCTTCAGGCATTTGGAAATTGGTCCCAAGGATGAACCAGACTTGTGGAGGTCTACAATTTGTTTTCTGAGGTCTTGGCTGATTTCCTTTGAATTTCCCATGATGTCATGCAAAGAGGCACTGAGTTTGAAGGTACGCCTTGAAATACATCCACAGGTACACCTCCAATTGACTCAGGCTAATTGACATCATTTATCAGAAGCTTCTAAAGCCATGACATCATTTTCTGGAATTTTCCAAGCTGTTTAAAGGCACAGTCAACTTAGTTTATGTAAACTTCTGAACCACTGGAATTGTGATACAGTGAATTATACATTAAATAATCTGTCTGTAAACAATTATTGGAAAAATAACTTGTGTCATGCACAAAGTGAATGTCCTAACCGACTTGCCAAAACTGTAGTTTGTTAACAAGAAATTTGTGGACTGGTTGAAAAACGAGTTTTAATGACTCCAACCTAAGTACATGTAAACTTCCAACTGTAAATGTACGGTCAGGCTCTAATTTGAGTGTACGGTCAGGTTCTAATTTGAGTGTACGGTCAGGCTCTAATTTGAGTGTACGGTCAGGCTCTAATTTGAGTGTACGGTCAGGCTCTAATTTGAGTGTACGGTCAGGCTCTAATTTGAGTGTACGGTCAGGCTCTAATTTGAATGTACGGGCAGGCTCTAATTTGAAAGTACGGGCAGGCTCTAATTTGCTCATAGACAATGCAGTGTATAATCTGAATGGATGCATCAAAATAAACCAGCTAAATGGAAAATGACAGATTACATCTGGGCTGAATGGGTTAAACTCATGCTGACTGAGGGAAAATCAGTCATTTTGACATGTGATGATCCTGTTTACAGTGCTGGGCCTGGTTCGCTTTGGCTGTTCCCTGCCTGTCCTACGGTAACCATCTGCAAAGCAGCTCCAGCTGTTATAGTCTAGCGATGCTGCAGTGTCACTCACAACCATACTGCCACGATATAGGGAATCGCCACTGCACTGCATTCATGTACTAGTCTACCATACAGTCTTTTCTACTTTATGTCTTCACTTCATGCAATGGTAAATTCATGCTTAATCTATCATGAAATGCCAGGAATTTTGCACTATGCAAAGGTAGCAGCTGTATTCATTGATCTGGTGATTGTTTAGATTTGAAGCGTTTGAGAGAGACAATGGTTTGTCATAAACATTCATGTCCTTCAATGTTGCCAGCGAGGTTGAGAGCTAATTACTGTCAGACCTCTTAGGTCTCTGTTCAGTGACACAGGAAATGGCAACATCAATAAAATCTACATGAATGGTTTAGTCTAGAAAGTTACGGTCTAGTTTAGGACTGGGTACACCTGTCTTTGATGAAGAGGGGTTTTGATCTGGATGTAAAACTTGAGAGGAGGACCTCGATCCATCAAGCAGCCTTACTAACCAAAGTGGTCTCTGTCCGTTTGAGGCTGTGCTCCGTTAAAAGTTTATGCTGGGTTCTCAGTTCTCCTAATGGCAGATCATTTTCCCAGGAGGAGGACAGCTAGGCCCACCTGATCCCCATTCTCCTGCTCATGGGGTTTTCCTGGCAAGCCCGTAGTGCATGTACTGAGTCTGTGAACTCTCACTGAATGGCCAGAGAGAGAGAGACTGCAGTAGAAACTGTCAGCAGTGTATGTGACTCATCATGGGCTCTTTTTTTATATTGAAAAATAAATACCTCTTGGAGCCGTGTGCATCTGGGCTATGGAGGTAATTAAAAACATCTGTTTGTGAGGAGGACAGGAAAGTAAATGTAAAATGAAAGTCCTGTAAATGGAGGGAACCCTCATTGGTTCAGACACCAGGTTGTTTGTCAGGTGTGGGTGTCTGTGTTTTGTCCTGAGATGCTACTGGAACCAAAGTGGGGTTAAAGAGTAGAGGTCACAACGGGCTACTAAGCCTATAGGTTAGGCAACAGAGTGTTGTGTTGACCTCCTCTGTCATGAAGAGGTCTAGCTATTCTATGACAGGTATTTCCACCACCCTGACCAAACGCCTCAGACTGGAATATGGGATCATTAGAGCCAATTTGAGGGCCTGAGAGGAGAAGTGCACAGATCACTCTCCAGCAGCGTAACAGGAGGCCTTTGGCTCGATGGCAGAATCCTGAATGAGACTAGGAGATAGACATCTCAGTATGTGATAATTCCACTTCCATAGCACATTTTCCCAAGTTTCATTCATGTCATATTACTCAGCTATCAGCCCATGTTTTGTTTCATCGCTATAAGACTTAAAATAACTTTGTGGTTAACACTCACACCTTCCATTTCTGTCCCTTTTAGGCCTATGTTTTATACCTCTTTTCTTTGAAACCTAAATGTCATGGTTCATGTTACTTCCTGTTTGTCATTCTCAGGGGAGATTGTGGTAAATGAAGTGAGCTTTGTGAGGAAGTGCATCGGAGCAGATAGCAGTCATGGTGACCTGTGGGGGAAGCTGATATGCACCAACTTCAAGGTTTCCTTCATCACCCATGATGCCCTCCCCAAACAGGTACATTTTCAATGTGAGTGCACTCCAGTGGAGGCTGCTGAGTGGAGGACTGATCATAATAATGACTGGAACGGCGAGAATGGAATGGCATCAGACACATGGAAACCGTGTGTTTGATGTATTTGATACCATTTCACTGATTCCGCTCCAGCCATTACCACGAGCCCGTCCTGCCTAATTAAGGTGCCACCAACCTCCTGTGGTACACTGTGTACCTCTCTCCCAAAAATGACTGTAGCTCTATGGGCTAGTTACCCAGACACGGATTAATCCGAGACATTCTCCATTAAAATGTATTTTTAGTCCAAGACTAGTCTTAATCTGTGTCCTGGGAGACTGGCCCTACATGATCACACCTGAGTTTATTGGAGAAGGTGTGGTCAAGGTTGCCACATGATAAGCAGCATGTGGGATAGGCCTGTTGTGAAATACCCATCAACAAAAAGGTTTGTAGGACACTGGTGTCTTTCTTCCAGTGTCAGATGTTTTTTGTAACCTCCCACCCTGTGCTTTTAGACCACCTGTTTTGTGTTAAGCTTATTTTGATGCCTTCACCTCTTAAACAACTTAGTGAGTCATCCCAGATCTGTTTACTTGAAAAACAAAAGTTTATCGGACTCGTGGACGGATTGCACTGCTCTTGGAAATCAGCCTTGATCTTAATGGTCCTCATTGATGGCAAAATTGTGGATTTGCCTTTCAGTGCAAATGGGGTAACTTTTAGATTCACACATTTGCTCGAAAGTTGTCAATGATCTCCATTCATCAGCTGATTCTATGTTTATCATTATATTTCACTGAAATACAAAAACAACAGTATCATCATCATTGTTCCTGGCAGAGCATTTCCAGATGGTTAAAATATTCTCTTCTCAGCTGTTGATAACATGTGGTGCAGTCTCACTCTGCTCCAGTTAAAACCTCTGGTCTCCCTGGAACTATTGTTTGCTTTTTCCCCAGGTACCTACACTCCTCACCATGTTGATCTCTGTGTTGTGTTCTCTCAGAGGTTCCAGGTTGCCAACCGTCTGCTTGGAGAGCACGATGTTCCCCTTGCGTGTGTGGAGCAAGTGGTGACAGGTAAGACCATGTGCTATTATGCTAACCATGGTGATGAGATGGTAAACAAACTCAAACGGCAATCTCCACCAAACTATAACTCTCAGTGGAAAGTAGCCTACTCATATGACACTGGCAGTCCCTTTAGTCCAGAAAAAAAGATCAGTTTAGGTTCCTGACAGGTAATGTTTTTTTTTTAATAGCCTGTGTAAAATAAATTACCTATGAAACGCATTGCCCCCCACGATATCGTGGATTTTGTAAGACCCCCCACACTTCTTGGACCGCTGCAGCTGTAATGCTTCATCTACACCCAGCTGTTGAACTATGAGTGCACAATGGACAGGTTGTGCTCTCCTCCTTTGAAATCCCCATAAATGTTTTTTTGTCTGATGGCTGAGGGACCAGTCGGATCTCTCAGATCCAATCACGTCCCATCTGGCTGACCCCAGTCTCTGTGTTTAGGCTGATACCAGGCTGATTTGACACACACCATTGACTTAAACCAGTTTTGGTAACTGCCTGCCTGCTCCCCCTGGACACGGACCCATTTTTAGTATCTCCATAGATGAGGTCATAGCCCAGACAGAGGGCCCTGGCTGAAAAGCCTGTTCCGGATTAACCTTGTTTGTGTAACTCATAGCCTCACTCTCTGCTGACATGGCTGGGAGTGTGGGGCTGTTGTGCTGAGCTGATAGAGCATGAAGCAATGTTTTCTACTCAGTACGCCCTCAACAAAGGTCCTTTATGAGAGCCTTAGCTTGGCAAAAGTACTGACCCAACGCTCCACCCACCACAAACTGAGACGAGGCATTGGTCTTATCCTTGTCTGGTAAGGTAGTGAAGGTGTGTGCAGGTGGTGGTACACAGGCCAAGACTAGATTCCTGGTGTGCCATGGAAACATGCAAATAATCCCCTTCTGGTTCCAAGATCATTATATACTGAACAAAAATATAAATGCAGCATGCAACAATTTCAAGATTTGACTGAGTTACAGTTCATATAAAGAAATCAGTAAATTAAAATAAATACATTTGGCCCTAATCTATGGATTTCACCAGTGGTGGAAAGATTTCCCAATTGTCATACTTGAGGAAAAGTATAGATACTCTTTTACTTGAGTCATTATCTTAAAAAAAAAAAGGTAAGTCACCCAGTAAAATCCTACTTTAGTAAAAGTCTAAGTTTGGTTTTCAATATACTTAACTATCAAAAGTAATTGTAATTGATAAAATATACTTAAGTATCAAAAGTATGAATCATTTCAAATTCCTTATATTAAGTAAACCAGACAGCATCTTCTTGTTTTTAAAAATGTATTTACAGATAGCCAGGGGCACGCTCCAACACTTAGACATCATTTACAAATAAAGCATGTGTTTCGTGAGTCTGCCAGATCAGAGGCAGTAAGGATGACCAGGGATGTTTTCTTGATAAGCGTGTGAATTAGACCAGTTTCCTGTCCTGCTAAGCATTCAAAATGTAACGAGAACTTTTGGGTGTCAGGGAAAAGGTAAGGAGTAAAAAGTACATACTTTTGTTTAGGAATGTAGTGAAGTAAAAGTTGTCAAAAATATTAATAGTAAAGTAGCTAGCTACTTCCAGACACTGTGCTGCTGGCAACAAAAGCCAGAATTAACAATGACCATTGAGAAAGCACAACGACTATACCACTTATTTGAAGTCATTACTTTATAACATTGCTCAACATTTTCTTGACATTTGTCAAATCAATGAATTTGTATCTTAAGACCAATAAGCATACTACATACATACTCAATAAATGTATTTTGTCTGTTCTGAATGACGTATCCACTCACTGACGCTCCCTGCCAGTCCGAGCGGGTCCCTTTTCTGCTCTGCTTAGTCGGAGTGTGGGGCTCCCTGCCACATCTAACGCAACCTCGGTCTCCCCAGGGGCAATCGGCAAACGGAGTTAGCCATCCCGTCCTTGTCGCCAAATTGTCAGAGGAAGAGAGACTGCAGATTCTTTCAAACAACAAATGTATTATATGATTTGCAAAAATGAAGCAATCAACCATCACTAAGAATAGTCAGAGTTGAAAGCTCTACGAACAGAGTTGGCTCTGAGCTTTTATAGAAAAGTTCAATCTCTTTGTTAATGTGGCAGTTAGCAGATGTGTGCAAACAGGGGTGGGAGACGTAGTGTTTAAAAGGTGTTTAGTTTGTCTCTGTAGATTAAGATGGCTGACGTTGCCACCATTGTCTGTTCTTTCCTGCAAGTTTCCATACAAAGGAGTTCCTGCAGATAGTACAAACGGGATGTCACATACTGCGGTCGCACCCAGTTCTTATTTGTACGCCCAGACTTATAACTGTCCCACAAGACAACAAGCCTGCATCAGCGGAAAAAAACACTTATCATATAACAATGGACAGTTATCTAAGTCAAAACAGCATAGTATGTCTAATTTAGTAATTTTCCACGACAACATTACTACAGTCAGCATGCCAATTGCCCACTGTCAACTTGAGACATCTGTGGCATTGTGTTGTGTGACAAAACTGCACATTTTAGAGTGGCCTTTTATTGTCCTTAGCACAAGGTTCACCTGTATTTCAGCTCATGAGACATGGCACCAACACTTTACATGTTGCGTTATAATTTTGTTCAGTATATTTCAGAGGGTGAAATAAACAGTTGAATCTTGTGGAAAAGGTTTTACCATATATAATACTCGAGGAACCTCTGAAAAAGATGATTCTGTATTCAGAATAACATAAGTATATTTAGAGTATTACCCCATAAAGGGTCATCCGAACATGAAGAATGAAGTTCCTTATTTGTTTTTAGACAGCTGAGGTCTGGTGGATTAATTTCAGTTCCTACTTGGTTGAATTTCTCTGAAGCTCTGTGGTGACATAGATCATCTGTTTTGCTGTGTAATCTTTGGTCACTCAGCTGCCCACTTCCCACATGTACATTACCCAACACTATACTAGTGATGCCCCAGATCTGTACTGTATGTGCTTTAGTCTAATTCTAAAAAACATTAGGCTTACAGACCTGGGACCAGGCAACTACTGTTAATATTTGCCTATCCATTAGCCCTAATAATGTGTGCACCTTAGCCACGCTCAAGGTACTAAACGATATCATAACCACCATCGATAAAAGACAGTACTGTGCAGCTGTCTTCGTCGACTTGGCCAAGGCTTTCAACTATGTCAATCGCCATATTCTTATCGGCAGACTCAACAGCCTTTGGTTTCTCAAATGACTGCCTCGCCTGGTTCACCAACTACTTCTCAGACAGAGTTCAGTGTGTCAAATTGGGGGGCCTATAGTCCGGGCCTCTGGCAGTCTCTATGGGGGTACCACAGGGTTCAATTCTCGGGCCGACTCTTTTCTCTGTATATATCAATGAGGTCGCTCTTTCTGGGGGTGATTCCCTGATCCACCTCTACGCAGACGACACCATTCTGTATACATCTGGCTCTTCTTTGGACACTGTGTTAACTAACCTCCAAACGAGCTTCAATGCCATACAACACTCCTTCCGTGGCCTCCAACTGCTCTTAAATGCTAGTAAAACCAAATGCATGCTTTTCAACCGTTTCGCTGCTTGTACCCGCCCGCCCTACCAACATCACTACTCTGGATGGTTCTGACTTAGAATATGTGGACAACTACAAATACCTAGGTGTCAGGCTAGACTGTAAACTCTACTTCCAGACTCCTATTAAACATCTCCAATCCAAAATTAAATCTAGAATCGGCTTCCTATTTCGCAACAAAGCCTCCTTCACTCACGCCGCCAAACTTACCCTTGTAAAACTGACCATCCTACCGATCCTCGACTTCGGTGATGTCATTTACAAAATAGCTTCCAACACTACTCAGCAAACTGGATGCAGTCGATCACAGTGTCATCCGTTTTGTCATCAAAGCCCCATATACCACCCACCACTGCGACCTGTATGCTCTTGTCGGCTGGCCCTCGCTACATATTTGTCGCCAGACCCACTGGCTCCAGGTCATCTATAAGTCTATGCTAGGTAAAGCTCCTCCTTATCTCAGCTCACTGGTCACGATAACAACACCCACCCGTAGCACGCGCTCCAGCAGGTATATCTCACTGGTCATCCCCAAAGCCAACACCTACTTTGGCTGCCTTTCCTTCCAGTTCTCTGCTGCCCAATGACTGGAATGAATTGCAAAAATCACTGAAGCTGGAGACTTATATTTCCCTCACTAACTTTAAATATCAGCTATCAGAGCAGCGAACCGATCGCTGCAGCTGTACATAGCCCATCTGTAAATAGCCCATCTAATCTACCTACCTCATCCTCATATTGTTTTCATTTACTTTTCTGCTCTTTTGCACACCAGTATCACTACTTGCACATCATCATCTGCTCATCTATCACTCCAGTGTTAATTTGCTCAATTGTAATTACTTTGCTACTATGGCTTATTTATTGCCTTACCTCCTCATGCCATTTGCACACACTGTATATAGACTTTCTTTTTTTCTATTGTGTTATTGTCTGTACGCTTGTTTGTTCCATGTGTAACTCTGTGTTGTTGTTTGTGTCGCACTGCTTTTGCTTTATCTTGGCCAGGTCGCAGTTGTAAATGAGAACTTGTTCTCAACTAGCCTACCTGGTTAAATAAAGGTGAAATACATTTTTAAAAAGCACTGTCTCGCCCCTGGTCTTTGTTTTGTGTTTGTTCCTCTCAGTGAACGATGCTAAGGGGAAGCAGAAGGTTCTGTGTTCCAACCAGAAGCTGAAGTTTAATCCCACCGAGCTCATCCTTTACTGCAAGGACTTCCGAATCATCAGGTTCCGCTTCGACGAGGCTGGGCCCCAAAGCGCCAAGAAGGTTTGCGATATAAGCTTTCTGAACAAAATGGACATTTGATGCATAAACACTATATAAATTTACATGGTGTTGACTCTTGAATTGTACCTGAGGCTAGATACCAGCCATCTAGCATGGTAATCCTCCAACTCAACTCTGCCTCACTACTACAGTGGATTAGTTTCTAAGAGGATTTCACTGGTAATTCACTGTGGAGTGGAATGCATCTGCTGTCAGTATAGCTGTTCCCAAAAGACTGCCACTGTCAGATTTAAATATTTTTTAATCATCTCTTGCTAGCCTACATGATTATCAGTGTTAAGTCCCATTATGTGAGTATGAGCGCAAACATGCTGGCAATGACACTAGTTAATCCTTTATTTTGGATGAGAAAAAATGCCATGTGTACTATGTCCTCTCCAAGAAAACCAAACAGGACTGTATGTGTATGGTAACCCCATTGACAAACACACTGAGGAGGCCCTTCTTGGGCGACGTAGGCTTCCCTGTATCCTCCTTTCTGTGCCTTTCCTCCCCTCTCCACCCCTCTTCTCCCCTCTTCTATTTCTGACAGCAAAGCCAACAAACAGGCCTGGTCAAGAGCATTCACCTGGAGTTTTTATTTATTTTTATTTCACCTTTATTTAACCAGGTAGGCGAGTTGAGAACAAGTTCTCATTTTACAACTGCGACCTGGCCAAGATCAAGCAAAGCTGTGTGAAACAAACTACAACCCAGAGTTACACATGGAATAAACAAGCATACAGTCAATAAAACAATATAAAAAAAAGAAAGTCTGTATACAGTGCTCATTCTCGACAATGTGATGCTGTGTGCAGTGAGAAGGAGCCGGGTAGGAGGGAGAAGGAGCCGGGTAGGAGGGAGAAGGAGCCTAGTAGGAGGGAGAAGGGATCGGGGGAGAAGGGAGCCGGCTAGGAGGGAGCCAGGTAGGGGGGAGAAGGGAGCAGGGTAGGGGGAAGAAGGAAGCAGGGTAGGGGGGAGAAGGAGCCACCCTGGATTTAACCTGCAAGCCCCTTGGAACATATGAAGCCGGATAGAGAGGTTTTAAAGTCACCACAAAAAAACAACCAGGGAACAAAACAACCATTCAGCCCTCTAGTTTCTGATCACTCTGCAAACACAGATGCTGTGCACCTCAGGTTCTGGTCCAAAAGTGAATTCTGTGTTATGTGGAGTAAGGCCTCCTAGAGTTCTGAGCAGCAGCCCTGAGTCCTCTGCATGGCTGTGGCAGGGAGACTGCAGACCTCAGTATATCTTCCTGACAGCCTGCGTCTATGTACACACGTGACCTTAGATCTCCAGCCAGAGCGCATGGTGCATGCCACATGGGAGCAGTTTGTCAGAGAAAGGGGGAGCTAGCGCTTGAAGCCCCTCAACACACACCTGAAAGATATTGAACTAAGAAGTAACAATTAACATTAACTGGCTACTCTGCCTTCCGGGGGGGGTCTTGGGCACTGTTATGACAGCTGTTTAGAAGTCCAATGGTAACTCCTGGTTGTTTCTGATTACGCATGGTGTTTTTTATGAATGGGTGTTTCTGCTGTTGGTATTGGAATGGTACAGAGTGGGATTTAACTGCACTCCATGTGTCTATTTCTATATGGGGACACAGTGTAATTACTGTGGGGAGCTAAACCAGGGCTTGGTCCTTTTTCTTTGTGACATATGGAATGAAGCCATTCTATAATAGCTTATTATACCAAAGGAATTTACTGAGTTGGGAGCAGTCTCTCAAATGTACAGAGGCATACATACATACATACATACATACATACATACATACATACATACATACATACATACATACATACATACATACATACATACATACATACATACATACATACATACATACATACATACAATAATGAACACAAATTCCTTCCTTGTGTCCTGTGTTTGGGTCGCAGCTCCTCCAATGAATGGACAGCATTGTGTAATTCTATGCCACTGCCACTGATGGAAAGCTCCAAACGCCAGACTCAGTCCTCTATCCCAATAGAAATAGGCGTGATGCTAAGGTTTGCTTTCCTAGGTTTCACTTAAATGAAATCCTGGTTGCCACGCTTAACTCTGAATGCTTGGAGCAACTTAGCTACCCAGATCGTCACAAGGCACACTTACAAATACATGATTATGGTTCAATGGTTGAAGTCTTTCAAATGTTTGCCGTTGCTTTTCAACGTTTGCCTTTTATTAGAAATAGTGAGACATAAATTAATGTCTTTGTCACTCACTTAAAATGAAATACAGCATGTGGTGAAATGACTTGTTTTTTATTAATGGTCAAATTCAAGTTTGACAATCTAGTTTACTCTTCATAGTATTCCTGTGTGAGAGTTCTATCTACCCTTCAAGGTGTAGAAAACATGACTTGAGCTGTTTAAATGAGCTGTTTACATGAGCTGTTTAAATGGTGGAATCTTGTAGTAAAGGTAGAGGCCCCTTGCAGCCAAGGCACAGCTTGAAGTGTTATTGAAAGTTCCCAAGCAGGTTCCTGAGTCTTTAGCCAATAAAAGCATCACCTCCAAATGAATGAAAACAACTCCTGTAAGAGGTGAACAGAAAAACACTCTGGCTGTGGTCAGCAGAGTCCGAGGCAGCCAGAACGTGCCTCAAAGAGCATTTCAAAGACACAACTCATTGAAAAGGGACAGCATATCCTATGGAGTCACTGAAACCTGTCTCCATTCAGAGTACAGAATTATCTGCCGTCACATCTTAAAGATTCTAGCAGACCATCTCCCTTAGATTGTATTGTTGGGGCCAGGATATTTTCCAGACTCCCTGACCTGACAGGTGGTGCATTTCCATACAGGACTTACTGCAGTGTTTTACCCAAAAGTTTTAAGACTTTTCTGTTTCCATTTATGGGTGCCGGCACCCATGTCATTGGACCATGGCTCCTGCAGATCTGCTCTCACCTGGGGCCAAAGCCAGGCCACTGTTACTTTTCAGCCTGCATTTACATAACACTGGTTTACTATGAACTTTAACACTTCACAAAACAACTGTTTTGATTCTTCAGAGGTTGTTTATTCTGCTCTTCACTAGTCCTCACTGCCAGCCTTAGCTATGGAAACAATTTCCCTAGTATAATATAAAGATGTATACTCTGGTGTTACAGTCAAAAAGCAGCAAAGGGAAACTTCAAGACTCGTATAACTAGGCCCTACAGTGCATTCGGAAAGTGTTCAGACCCCTTGCACATTTTATGTTATGTTACAGCCTTATTCTAAATGTTGTTGAATTGTTTTTTCCCCCCTCAACAATCTTAACACAATACCCCATAATGACAAAGCAAAAACACACATTTTTAGAAATCTTAGCAAATGTAAAAATATATACATTTCGTTGTTTTGTTTTTTTAATACATTTGCGAATAAATCTAAACCTGTTTTACTTTGTCATAATGGGGTTTGTATGTAGATTGCTGAGGAAAAAATATGAATGTTATCCATTTTAGAATGTGGCTGTAACGTAACAAAATGTGGAAAAAGTCAAGGGGTCTGAATACTTTCCAAAGGCACTGTATGTACTGTATATTTGCCTGGACCTGTTCAGTTCCTTCCTTTTGAAGTAATGTGTTTGCCCCACCCTGTGATTTAAGGTTTGCCTGGCCATCGCTCACTACTCCCAGCCCGCTGATCCCCAGCTGCTGTTTGGCTTTGAGTACATAGGGAAGCAATACTATGGATCCTTGGGTAGGTATACATTACACTGCTTAACCATCTGGTTGTGACTGAAAAGGCTTTGACACACCCTTATTCCCTGTGGCCTGCCAAACTGTTCTAGCTATCAATAGCATCCCCACTGTACATGTCTTGACATGTGAGGAACCTAAAGGAAAACATGCCGAAATACACTGTTAACGGAACAATGTGATCAATTGAGTTTTGTTGGAACACCGGGGCATCAACATATATTTACAATTGTTGCAATGTTTGAGTTGAAGGAAAATCAGCAAGCAGGTGTGTGTGTTTAATTAGCAAGAACTCACTGCTACATGTGCAGGGGAGCGAGTTAATGGCGTAGATCCCGGAGGAGGACTGCAGATGCCCCTGTTTGACCGGCCCTCTGAATGGGACAGAGAGATCAAGAGAACAGGTGCAGCAGAGTGGAGGGTGTGCTCCATCAACGAGGGCTACGTCGTCTCACCCAGGTGGGGCCCACATAGTTTAGTGGGGTGGGGATGAGGGGGAGGGAGGGTTCACTGCAGGTGTTCAGCTCATTTTCTAAACGACATCATGGATTATTACCAGATTTGGATTATGATTAACATAGCTCATGAGAGTGTCATAATCCTCATCAAGCAGAATGGTAATACTTTATGTAACACACTTAAGGTAATGGCTTACATTGACACTTTATGTAATAGAATCTTTGTGTAGATGGAAATGTAGTAATTGCTTCACTTGCTGCCACAGAATTGGAGTTATTTCTTTTCATATTGTGGTGAACCATTTCAGGCTCTGCTGTGGATAATATGACGCCCGACTCAGTGACATCAAATGTTAACCTCTTGCCATTTGGAGCATCTCTGTAATGCATATTTCCCTCTTATGTTTCTCTCTCCAGTCTCCCAGAGTACTTTGTGGTCCCAGTGTCCCTGGCGGATCAAGACCTGAAGCAGTACCTATGTTTTTTCACTGCTCACCGCATCCCTGTGAGTGGCCAGCCTCTTGCATCCCAAAAAAACAACCGCTTTTGCTTAATAAAAGCCTTTCTTGCTGTTTTAGACAGAATCCCCTAGACAGACTGTTTCTATCAAGAATTAATGACTCCGATTTGTTAAGTGCTTTGAGAGGAGTGACTATGCATTTGAGCGTATGTGAGTGTTTTGTAAGTGAGAGAACAAGGGGGACCGTTTGTGTGTGACTGCTGAAACATGACAAGTTGGTGTGTGTTTGTGTGTGTTTCCCTTAGTTGTGGTGCTGGAATCACCCCAACGGGAGTGCCCTGGTGCGCATGGCCAGCATCAGTGACCCACTGCAGCAGAGGAAGCTGGACCAGAGGTATAATAAGACTGAATAGAATATCAATGAATCCATTTATATTTGTTGACGTTTTCATATTGTTTACAACAATCAACTGTTTTCAATTTCCTTTCAAATAGTGTGATTATCATGTCAGCACTGTGATTTGTTATTTTGGCATAACTGACAAGTGAGATTGCCAAACTATTCTGTCCAGACTCGCAGTACCAAAGAGAAGTAAATAAACTGCTTGTCAAATAAGCAGTGCTGTTAAGACCATTTCCAACAGTCTTTTCCTGCTCTGTGTTGTGGTAGGATCTGTAGTGCCATAACAAAGAGCCACCCACAGCGCAGTGACGTCCTCAAGTCCGACCTGGACAAGAACCTGCCCAACATCCAGGACATCCAGGCTGCCTTTGTCAAAGTGAGGCAGATCTGTGTCATCGGTAAGTCGGAGGAATTGAAATCAATCAATCAAATGAATGTTGTGATTTATTTGTTGCTTAATTCATTTTTTTATGAAGACCCTTTGTTGTTCTTAGGCTTTTATTGCTGCTCTTAGGGATTCTGAAAGCTCTCGGGATGTTTGACTGTGTGTTTGTTTGTGTGCAGAGCCCTTTGAAGAGTCTGAGGAGAAGTGGCTGTCGTCCATGGAAAGCTCTCGATGGCTGGAGTATGTCAGGTATGTGCAAATATTTAGACGCCACTGGCCCAGCAGTGTGGCTCACCATGCTGTTTGCACTGGCATTGCCGCTGTCCTGTCCTGCATGAAGTTTCATTTAGAAAAGTACTAGCATTGACAGACACTCCTGCTGGTTCTCTCTCTACCATCTGGTATATATATTAGTCTTTTTATTTACATTTTTTAATGGTGGTAATATTTCATGAACAAGAACAGGATCATTTTGGTTGGACTCAACTTTTGGTCAGAGTTAATGAATGTCGCACTTAAAATGTATGTGTAAATGTTACATATTTGTACCTAGAGTAAAGTCAACTGTATCCTTTCATATTCCTGTCTCCAGGGCCTTCCTGAAGCATTCAGCTGAGGTAGTCTACTTGCTGGAGGGAAAACATGTGTCTGTCATTCTGCAAGGTAAAGAAATGCATGGTTTTGTCCTTTAGAGTTGTGTCTGGTCTGGTATGGTATTGTATTGTATTTCTCCTCTTCTCTCTCCAGAGGAAGAAGACAGGGACCTGAGCTGTGTGGTGTCCTCTCTGGTACAACTGATGCTGGACCCTCACTTCCGTAGCCTCACTGGCTTCCAGAGCCTGGTGCAGAAGGAGTGGGTGATGGCTGGCCATCGCTTCCTCCACCGGTGCAACCATTTGAAGAAGAATGACAAAGAGGAGGTAGGCTTAGTCTATTTGCATACTTGAAGTGGAGCTTGACATGTAGATGTACTTTGAAATGTTGTCATTGTTTTTGTGTCCAGTGTTTTTAGTAATTTAGCAAACACTTTTAACCTTAATTGCTCCTATAAGTCGCTCAGGATAAGTGCCTTGCTCAAGGGCACATCAACAGATTGTTCACCTAGTCGGCTCAGGGAGTCAAACGAGCAACCTTTTGATTACTGGCCGAACGGTTTTAATTGCTAGACTACCTGCCGCCCTTAATCACAATATTCTCTACCTTTCCCCCTCTTCCTCTCCTCCATCCCCTCAGTCTCCTCTGTTCCAGCTGTTCCTGGACTGTGTGTGGCAGATTATAAATCAGTACCCAGCAGCCTTTGAGTTCACTGAGACGTACCTGACTGTGCTCAGTGACAGCATGTGGATCCCTGTCTTCAGCACCTTTCTCTTCAACTGTCCCCAGCAGCGCACTGAGAACAGCATGGTGAGGAGCTCACACACACACAAAGCCACAAACACAGGAAGTTCCCCCTCAACAACATAGTTGCGGTTGTATTCAACTCTGTCAACGCACCTCTGATATGATGCAGCTGTGTGCAGTATTAGTAACCTTAACTGTCCTCCTCCACAGGATTTTGCTAAGAGTAAGTGCATCCCTATGGGGGAGGAGAAGGCCCTGCGTTTCCCCCCTGTCTGGGACTGGTCACAGCAGTTCACCCCCAAAGACCAGGCCCTCTTCAACAACCCCATGTATGTTGGGAAAGGTGCCACCTGTGTTCAGAATGGAACAGTGAAGTCCTTTAGACGCACCAAGGTCAGTTTGCTCTCTTTGTTTGAGAATGCAAATGAATACAGTGAAAGAGAGGGTTGTCAACTACCCCTTAACAGGATTAGTACATTTAAATTCTAGATGTGTAAATTAGGGAGCTTTGCAGGAATAGCTATGCAAGACTATCCAGGGACAGTCCCAGATGCCTGGAAATAACCTGAATTCATGAAGATCAAAATGTCATGTCCATCAAAGTAAAATCAACACCATCTACATGTATACATTCTAAATTAAATAACTTCTAAATGAGTGTGTGTTCCTTTCTCTTCCAGAAAAACTACAGTTCTACACTCCGAGGGATGCCCTCTTCCCTGAGGAACATCCTGATGGACGGCCATGACAGCCTCACCCTGACAAGGCGGAACTCCCTGGTGCCGCGGCTCAAACCAGACTTCTCCCAGATCAGAGAGGTGGTGGAGAGCCCAACAGAGCGCTTCTTCAGGGACTGGGTCTCCCGGCCCGCAGACCTACAGGGGATGCTCATCCCCCAGCTCCTGCCTTCACACCTGGCCCTGTGGAGGCTCTACTTCCTGCGCTGGGTCCCTGAAGCCAGCATCCCCAAGGGCGGCCCTGTAACCGCATACCACAAGCTCTCCCAGCTGGCTGATGAGGTAGAGAAGCTGCAGAGCCAGCTACGCCAGTACAAGGGGGCCACTCCGGCCAGCACCCCGAACTCCAACCCCAGCGCCCCCCCATCAGACCACAGCAGGATGTACTTTAAGGCCGGTTCCACCCACGAGCCCTCTTCAACTCCAGAGTACCTCAGCTCCTCCTTCCCCTTCTCTCCCGTGGGGAACATGTGCCGCCGCAGCATCCTGGGCACTCCTCTCAGCAAGTTCCTGAACGGGGCAAAGATATGGCTCTCCACTGAAACTCTGGCCAATGAGGCACTCTGAGGTCCCGTGGCTAAAGTCCTCACTCAAATCAGTGCTTAGAGTCCAGAAGGGATGTACTATCATGCGAGAGGCTAGCTCAGTTGAATGTGATGATGTGGCTGTTTGTTTTTGCACAAGATTATTATTCTTTGCTTAAATCAGACGTTTCTTCAGGGGTTTGCCAGGGTTGCTCTCTGTAGGAAGTCAATTTTGATTTCCAGTTTCACTTTCTAGTTTTAGATTCAGTTGAGTACGTAGAAGAATGTTAGTGGAATATGATTTTGTAGTGACATTGATGTAGTGCTGATGACACTTTGCGAAGGAAAAAAGGAGTTATGAGGAGGAGTTAAATCTGTGGTAGACACTTAGCGCTTTATTTGTATCGTTTAGTTCTATTTCTAGAGACCTTCTGGTAAGGTACGGCATTATTTCTAGAATGAATAATAACTAAATAGTGAAAGGAGAAGGGCAGACTGGGCTATATACTATTAGGCCTTCTTGCTGGAAATGATCTTCAATCACACAACACACCAATAAAATGCCTGGGAACTGGCACTGGAAAATGTCTTCACCGTTTGAGACAATACATTTGTGGACATTCATCAATCAGCTTTTCCCTTGATGGCTTTGGCATTGAAATGCATCAGTTTCTGGACATGTGTGTTTTGGAGCTGTGGGCAGTAAAGAACTTCTGGGCAGGCTGGATACCTGTCCTATCATTACTGTACACCCACACAGCCTGAACTGATGCTGCTAATGGCTGGACGCCGCCTGAACTGGTGCTCAGACAATCATCATGTCTATTCACCATAGTCAGGTGATTTGTTTCAGAGTGGGTTTGAAGTGGAGACATGTAAACAGTTGGAATCTGTTTTCTCTAATGAGCCCTCATTGCTCCTTCACCTGATATTAACAAGACAAATCCCAAATATGAAGTGAAGCTGTATGAAATAACTACTGGTAATGGTGATGGTTGTTTGAATTCTGAGAAGGTGAAAATAATATTGGCAAATAATGTACAGTTTTATTGCTTGAAATGACCTATTTTACCATTTTCTAATTATGGTACTCACTGTTTTTTAGCCCCAACTTCTAGTTTATATTCCATTAATGCACAGCCCTTGTTTTAGTTTACCACTAATTCACAGCATTGGTGCACTCAGCAGTTATTGTATAACAATTGTGCTCCTCATTTGACACAATTTGATATTGATCAACAGCGCACATATTTATTCAGTAATGCAAATGGTCTAAAACAGGAATGTAGGAAATTCCTTTTTAGATGGAAATTTGGGTTACTTACTGTGTTCAATGTACCGGTTCACTTCTATCACTTATTCTGCTATGCATGTTGTTACACCCAGAGTAATGACATTAAGAGAGACTGAGTACTTCAAAAGCTGCATCTGGAAGCCAAATTTAAGTGCTTGATCTGAAGTACCATGTTGGGATTAATGTTATGTTGTACATTTGTGCTCTGTGGAGTGTCAATGTGTTAGGTCAAGTTTGGAGATGTACATTTAATGCTTGCAGAACACTTGTAGGAAAATTGAGGGTTCTGAAGTGCAAAAGCACTGTCAACACTCTGACCACAGGGGATCACAGCTGTAAGGCCAAATGTCAATGTTAAAGAATTTAGAGCAAATAAAAATGCTAACAATTTCTGAAGTTGTCGTTTTTTGTTATGGGGGGGAGATGTGTGAAAATTCCTGTACTCAGTATTTCACAGACATCCAATAAAATGGCTGCAACGCTTGTGACTGGGCTGGATTGCGAAGCTGTCAAAATGAAACGATTAGCCATGTCTGCAACACAGATTTGAGGGAAACTGAAAATATTCACATGCTATTCAAATGAATATATTAACCATGCTATATACAGGTCTGATTACATTCAAACCAGATCATACTACATTCAGTGTATGGATAAGAAAATGCAAAGCTACTGTACACTTTAACGTATCTTAATAAGCATGCCACCAGCACCCCCTGCTGTAAATTCGGAGCATCAACCGGGAAAATTGCAAAAACAACACGTCACAATAAAATACCGGTACTGTAAATCTGAGAAATTACTGCATTCGTATTTCAAGCACCTCCTAACGAATCTCAAGGAGATACCCATAATAGCTCAAATACCACCCGTTTTCATTGCCTGAGGATTGCCATTTAGAGAGGAACAAGGCAATGTGTGTTCCATAGGGAAATAGATAACTGTGCATGCAGACATTCGGGGGGAAAATGGCAAATCAAGTATTCCTAGCAGAAGGTAAACATGCGTATTTTTTTATTGGCTATGAAGCTCAAATTTATGAAAATTATCGGATTTATATACCTCAATCTTCCAGGAAATCGAATTTACTATGTCTGACGTCATCTAGGAGCGCCACTGGGTTTTCGTCTGCTGGCCTCTGAAATGGGCTCGACTAATCAGCCCTGATTTCATCCATATTTCTTTTATCATATTAACTGTTCCGAAAGCTTAAGGCAGTCGAGGCATATCCACAATGATATTTGGAGGTAAGTGCACGAGAAGACAGGAAGTCGTGGCGTCTGGAGATACTATATTTGACCGATAATAACAGGTGATAAATGGCAATCCAGCTAGCTAGCTAGCAAGCCATTACTAGTGTTCGCTGATGTCAAGCCATAAAATCTGACGTTGCCTGGCCTTCTCACTTCACTATTATTTTCATCCCACGAAAGTTTACTTTTCTAACTGCACACAACCGTAGGTAATTGTCATCCAATTATTTGATCATGTTTTGTAGCCAGTATGAGTATTCTCAAGCTTGTTTGAATGACATGAGGAAACACCCAACTAGATTGCTACTTTTTACTCCCAACTCAAATTTCAGTTTTAGCTATAGAACTATCAAGAGAGCTTAATCAATTTGATATCAGATGTGAACATGTTAAGTTATAGTGCAGTTTGTCCAATATTTTACGTTGCTAATGACAACATGATCTATGCCTTGAGATCATTGCTCCTATTCAAAGAAGATGACAACAGCATCCTTCACCAAATAGGCCTACTGTAGGAGGATATATTGGGGGAAATGTGGGCACTAAATTTATGAAAATATCAAGTGTCCTGCGCTCCTCTTCACATGGAAAGTGAGGCATGTGATATGAATGTTGGTCATTTAGCACGTTTTATATAAGAAAGGGAGGATGTGTGTGGGTGGAAGAGGGTTTGTTGTGTAGGTGTTTAACAATCTCATCTGTCTTCACCCTTACGTTTCCCTCGCCTGGCTTCCTACTAATAATCCAATTGACTCTGGAGAAAATACACAGCTGTGTCATGGGACAAGACAATATAATTAGGCTCGCTGAAAAAAATGGTTCTGAGTAATCTGAAAGCATTTCTGGTTGCAGCAGCTGAGGTGTAGAGAAGTCTCTCCATTACTCTCTTACTCACTCCCCCTCTTCCTCTTGTGCTGTGATTCACTATGTCATACAGTTCAGCCTGTAACATAACTTGTCGCCATGGGGAGAAAGCAATATGGCGTAGACCATAAATGAGTTGAAGTGTGGGCCTGATCTTTATGGTACTGTTGGTTTTCTCAACTCCTGTCATCACATGATGGCAAATAGGCCTAATTATTCAAGGAAATAATATCCAGAGTTAAAAGCTGCAATATGTAGCTTTTTGGGCGACCTGACAAAATTCACATTGACGTGTGTTATAGATCTGTCATTCTCATTGAAAGCAAGTCTAAGAAGCGGTAGATGTGTTCTATGTGCGCTATTTCTATTTGTTTTTGCATCTTTTACTTTAGGTTTTGTACACCAGCTTCAAACAGCTGAATATACTATATTTTTGGTTATGGAAAATATACTTCAAAGCGGTTTAGAAGGTACAATGATTCTCTATACTATACTTGCTTGTTTTGTCACCAAACTGAAATCAGGCAAACTATTAGAATTTTAGCAATCATTAAATTGCAGAGCGATTTCTGCATAGTGCATCTTTAACTGAAATTCTGTTTGTTTGTGTCCATCATTTTGTGGATCTCCTGTGTCTAGGTCTGAAAATACAAGTTTCCTTTCATTTCCTACTATCTCTCTCAAACATCTTGGCACTCTAAGCCTGGCTTGTGACGTGGGTCTAGTATGTGTTGATGAAGGTGAATCGTTGGGGTCGTCTGGTGGCTGGTCACACTGTCTCTCTCTGTGTTTCTAGGTGAGGCGGTGGACGAGGTCAGCTGCAGGTTCTCAGAGCTGGTTCCTGTGGTGCTGACTGCCTGGCCAACGGGCTCCACTCCCCGTGCTGCACAGTAAAGAGCATTTCACGCCCAGACAAGACCACACGGCACCGCCATGAAGCCGGGTCACGAGCGCAATCAGGAGTGCCTGCCTCCCAAGAAGAGGGATCTCAACAACAGCACCAGTA
Organism: Oncorhynchus keta; assembly: GCF_023373465.1. Classification (NCBI taxonomy): domain Eukaryota; kingdom Metazoa; phylum Chordata; class Actinopteri; order Salmoniformes; family Salmonidae; genus Oncorhynchus; species Oncorhynchus keta. The sequence goes on along the minus strand of NC_068434.1, from coordinate 69,181,345 downwards.
GCAGTAGTGCTACTGGTGGGGCAGGATGTGGGGTGGGAGGGGTGGAGGAAGTGCCCTCCACTCAGAGCTCAGGGGTCGGTAGTGACACTCAGGGAGGTGGCACAGCAGAGGAGTGGCTGCATGCTCAGCCTGGTCTACACTATGGAGTAGAGAGTGCTGAGGGCCTCCAAGGGCTGCCTGTTGACCAGTACAGCATGCTCTATAGGGTGGCTCTCCCCTCTGTCTCCTACTCCCAGACCAATCTACACCCAGTGTTAAGCCATATCTCTCCAGCTTACACTGTCCCCTCATCTCTCCTACAGCATCATCCAGGTATCTCCTATCCCCCTCTAGGCTATGCCCAGATCCCCCACTCATCTTTCCAGTTTGTCTCTCCATATGGTGCAGTCCCTTATGCAGTCCCCCCTGGCTTTGTTCCCAGCACCCTGATCTCCCCCTCAGTTGCCCTCTCCCAGCCCCACCTGGTCCCCTACCAGTCAGTCATCCAGGAGGGGTTGGTCTCCCCTCCTACCCAGACCCATGTATCTGCCCATGCCTTTGCCAAAGTGGGGTCGTCCGGAGGGGTCCCGCTAATGCTGACCTCGGAACAGGCTGCCCAGCACCTGGGCCCGCTGCCCGCCGCAGAGCTCAGTCCTCGGGGAGTGCCTGTCTTTTACCATCCTCAGGGCACCAGGGCTGCGCCTGCCCCCAGGGACCCCTACAGCGGGGAGCAGGAGACGGATAGGGAGGTAAATGGAGGGGAGAGGGAGCAGGCAGCCAGGGAGATGCTCCAGGACTCAGTCTACAATGCCAGGAATGCAAGGCTGCTGCAGGCAGCATCTGCCTCTGTAGCACTGGAGCACTCACAGGACAGAAGCCTGAAGAGCCGCAGGCTGGACGAGAGGGCTTCGCCTGGGCAGCGCAGCACCCCAGACACTGACCTGGAGGTAAGACTCAAGGTTTTGTTGTAGTAACTTACACGCATGTATTTACTTATTTTAAATAAATGTTTTATTTTCAAATGGTTTTCGAATAAGGAGAGTTTTGATTTGATTTTGAATTGTCCAAAATTCAGACTTTATTTAGTGCACTTGACTTTTTATAGGGTCTGCTGTGACAGTTGCACAATATCCATGTTCCCCTCCACTTCCTTCCTTTATTACTTGAGGGTGTGCTGATCATTGGGCAACCAGTCACATCCACACACTGCCTGCTGCTTCAAGGAAAGACTAAAAATGCTCTGGCTTGTGGTCTCGACTAGAGTTGATAGGAAACCACTGCTTTCTGAGGCTTAATAATGGTGGTTGAGAGGAGGTACAGGAGGACAAAACTCAAGTCTTTTTTCTCAGACACAACAATTTATTACATTTTAAATCTGAAAATGTTGATTGAAATGTGTTAAGATGTGTCTTTTGTCATCCTCAAGGTTCAGCAGGTTGTTGGTCGCCTAGCCTCTCCTGTCCAAGGTGTGAGTGGAGGGCGCAAAGAGGTGTCCTTTGGTCCCCTGAACCTATCCCAGGGCTCCCAGAGAGGCAGAGAGGCTCATGGGGAGAGTACTGGCCGGACAGCATACGCGATCCACCCTGTGATGTATGGAGACCCCAGGGTGACGGCCCATCAACAGCAGGCAGGGCAGCCAGGCCACGCGGTCATCTTGGCCAATGGACAGACAGTCCTGGTCCCCTTAGACTATCATCAACATCAACAGCCACCCCAGCACTACCCCAGCCGGACCAATGACGACACCTCTGCTGTCACCATGGCCTCCCCCACCACCTACTCTAAAGCCTCTGAGTCTCCAGCCAGAGTGTGCCTCCTAGACAGGGCTGTGGTGGAACTGGCTGCCGTGGAGCAGCAGCCTATTTCTGTTCCAGTCGCGGCAGCCCTCACACAGGCCCTGGCCCCGGCGCCCAACCCTGCCCCCTCCAATCCCTCCCATTTTATGAAGGGGGCCATCATCCAGCTGGCCACGGGGGAGCTGAAGCGTGTAGAGGACCTGCAGACTCAGGATTTTGTGCGGAGTGCTGAGGTGAGCGGGGGGCTGAAGATCGACTCCAGCATGGTGGTGGACATCAGGACCAGCCAGCAGAGACCCGGCCTGGTGGCGCTGCACTTCACAGTGGGCGAGCAGCAGAGCAAGGTGACCATCGACGTGCCCCCGGAACACCCCTTCTTTGTGTTTGGCCAGGGCTGGTCCTCCTGCAGCCCAGAGCGCACGGGCCAGCTCTATGGCCTGGCCTGCCACCACTTGCAGGTAGGAGACGTGTGTGTGTCCATCACTCTGCAGCAGCCGCCCCAGCAACAGAAACAGCCCCTGCAGCAGCAGCAGCAGCAGCAACAACAACAGCAGCAGCAGACCCAAGCCAGGACTTCCACCAAAGTCAACTCCACATCAGGGGCCATCGGCCAGTCCATGGGGCCCCCTGCCCCCCAGCAGCCCAGGCCACAGCCTCACTTCAGGATGGAACGCGTCCACAGAGAGAGGGAGAGGGGGGATAAAGAGGAGCCCATGCAACTAGGGGGTGTTGTGCAGAGTGAGATGCCCACCAGACCAAATAGGACTTCAGCAGAGCAAACTAGGAGCCAGAGCAGTTACTATTTGCACACGGAGGGTTCTGCTCGCCCAGGGGCGGGGTTGGGAGTGGTGTCGACAGTGTTGAGCGCGTCTCAGAGGCGCTGGTCCGCCCCCGGCCTTCAGAGGTACATGAAGGTAGAGGAAGGGGCGCACCCTCAGCTGGGCCCCTCCGGCTCCTCTCGACCCTCCTTCATCCCACAGGAGGTCAAACTGTCCATCGAGGGGCGCTCTAATGCTGGGAAGTAGCACCAACCATGGCAGTCCACACCACAGAAGAGACTGTCAGAGGAGTGAAAGCAGCAGAGAGGGGGAAAGGGGAAAAAGAGTGGGAATGTAGCCTCTGAATGTTTGATATTTTGCACACCTAATAAGATTACAAGTTCTTTGTTTTCAGGGGAACTACCTGGTCTGGTGGCTGGTCAGGTCCGCTCTATTTGCCTGTTAGTCAGTCAGGACAGCTCCTGGTCCAGTGATCAGGAGATTGGGTCTCTGCTCTCCCAAGCTGACAGGGAGCGCGGATGCAGACGCAGGGAGTGTATGTAGCTGGTGAATCACCTACCAAAGTCTTCAGACTGCATCTTCCTTCTGCCCAACCAACCTCTCAGAACCATCCTTATCAGAGGTGAACCAACCTCTCAGAACCATCCTTATCAGAGGTGAACCAACCTCTCAGAACCATCCTTATCAGAGGTGAACCAACCCTCAGAACCATCCTTATCAGAGGTGAACCAACCCTCAGAACCATCCTCATCAGAGGTGAACCAACCCTCAGAACCATCCTTATCAGAGGTGAACCAACCTCTCAGAACCATCCTTATCAGAGGTGAACCAACCCTCAGAACCATCCTTATCAGAGGTGAACCAACCCTCAGAACCATCCTTATCAGAGGTGAACCAACCCTCAGAACCATCCTTATCAGAGGTGAACCAACCCTCAGAACCATCCTTATCAGAGGTGAACCAACCCTCAGAACCATCCTTATCAGAGGTGATCGCATTCACTGGACTTTCTCTCTTCTTTGACCAAACCATCTCCTCTGGAAACCCAAGACTGGGGAGAATATATAGCTCATGTCTGGTAGACAGGCAACAGGGTCTGACACAGTGACAAGAACATAGCTATCCTATTGTGCTCTGTCTCCCCCCACATTTCTATTTTGGTCTGTTACCTTCAAAAGCATTCTCCCAAAAAGACTAAAGGTGCACTTTGCGGTGCTGAATTGCTGGCATTGGCACATCTATGCTTTTCCCTCTAATGATGTTGGTTCTCTTGATGCAGACTCTTGATGTGTGTCATCGTAACTTAGTGTGCTTCTCTAGTAGGAGCAGAGGACTTCTACTAAGGCACAGACACTCTCCCTCATCTCACTGCCTCTCCTCGTAGGGCCCAGTCTGCTGAGATAGGGTCTGAGAGGAGGGCATGCAGCCTTAGAGGTCTTTCAATCAGCTCCTTCAATCAACCGATCAGAACCTAGGAAACCGCTCACTCCTTTCGTAACGCACCAACCACGCTTCCCCGTTTTTCATTTTACACCCCAACCCCACTTTGTGCCACGGTTACATGTCAGTTTTCCCTTCGAAAGAAACCAAAAGAGATCATGCATTCCAGTATCATAGTGATTATCAATGACCACAAAACAACACTCATCTTCCCGAATGCAGCCCTTCCTGCCTGCTATACCTCTCAGCATTCCTCTGCCTGACTGGTGACTGTTTACTGTCACTGTATTTGTAGGTACCACTACTGGAGGCACGGGCTGCTCCACTAATGTCGCCTGTGGGAATGAAGCCTGCATGGAGCAGTACTGGCTGCAGCCCGTCATGGACGGTGAGGGCCAAAGAGTGGGACCCTGCCCCCATAGAGCCATGTTGGCCCCCATAGAATCTCTTTTCAGTTCAGCTGGGCCTATGAGGGGGAGCCCTGTGTGTGTTGGAGGGGATGGAGTTGGCCCTGCTTCATACCCTTTTCAACCTATTGTCTCAATACAAACTGGGGGGATCTTTTGGCTTGCTTTCCAGTATATATAATTGGTTTAAGGTTATCCTGCCATTTCCCAGTCTGGTTTAGGTTGTTCATGGTTAGCTAGCTATGTGCCTCTGCTCGTTTAAAAGCAGGATGGCACTAGATATGTTATCTGGCCAGGTCAGCTTACACGACTGTGTGAAATGGGTATATGAGTCTAGTCAATCCTTGCTCAGTTACCAAAATCAAAGCAATAGTGGCTTTTCTGTTTATTTGGGGTTTTCTGTGTATTTTGTTATTGTTTTTATATTAAAATCTTGCGTATCAGACTAATACTATCTTTAACCCTGACCTGAAACGTTCCTGCTTTTCAAAGGTGATGCACAATTTGTCTCTGAAATGTTTTGTTCTTTGTATGGTTATTACAGATTCACAATCAAAGCATGTCTTTTGAAAATAATTTGTTTTCAAAAACCATTTCCTCAGGAGAGAATAGTCTCATTTCTGATGGACTGGTGGTTCAGGCTCTGATCCTCACGGATAGTATTCATTATGGTTTTATATGGTTACCCTATATGTTTTTTTATGGTTACCCTATATGGTTACCCTATATGTTTTTTTTATGGTTACCCTATATGGTTACCCTATATGGTTACCCTATATGGTTACCCTATATGGTTACCCTACATGGTTACCCTATATGTTTTTTTTTATGGTTACCCTATATGGTTACCCTACATGGTTACCCTATATGTTTTTTTATGGTTACCCTATATGTTTTTTATGGTTACCCTGTTTTTTTATGGTTACCCTATATGGTTACCCTACATGGTTACCCTATATGTTTTTTTTATGGTTGCCCTATATGTTTTTCTTATGGTTACCCTATATGTTTTTTTTATGGTTGCCCTATATGTTGTTTTATGGTTACCCTATATGTTTTTTATGGTTACCCTATATGGTTACCCTATATGTTTTTTTATGGTTACCCTATATGGTTACCCTATATGGTTACCTTATATGGTTACCCTATATGGTTACCCTATATGGTTTTATATAGTTTTATGGTTACCCTATATGGTTTTGGTATATGGTTACCCTATATGGTTACCCTATATGGTTTTATATGGTTACCCTATATGGTTACCCTATATGGTTACCCTATATGGTTTTATATGGTTACCCTATATGGTTTTATATGGTTACCCTATATGGTTACCCTATATGGTTTTATATGGTTACCCTATATGGTTTTATATGGTTACCCTATATGGTTTTATATGGTTACCCTATATGGTTTTATATGGTTACCCTATATGGTTTTATATGGTTACCCTATATGGTTACCCTATATGGTTTTATATGGTTACCCTATATGGTTTTATATGGTTACCCTATATGGTTTCTATATGGTTACCCTATATGGTTTTATATGGTTACCCTATATGGTTTTATATGGTTACCCTATATGGTTTTATATGGTTACCCTATATGGTTACCCTATATGGTTTTATATGGTTACCCTATATGGTTACCCTATATGGTTTTATATGGTTTTATATGGTTACCTATATGGTTACCCTATATGGTTTTATATGGTTACCCTATATGGTTTTATATGGTTACCCTATATGGTTTTATATGGTTACCCTATATGGTTTTATATGGTTACCCTATATGGTTTTATATGGTTACCCTATATGGTTTTATATGGTTACCCTATATGGTTACCCTATATGGTTTTATATGGTTACCCTATATGGTTTTATATGGTTACCCTATATGGTTTTATATGGTTACCCTATATGGTTTTATATGGTTACCCTATATGGTTTTATATGGTTACCCTATATGGTTTTATATGGTTACCCTATATGGTTACCCTATATGGTTTTATATGGTTACCCTATATGGTTTTATATGGTTACCCTATATGGTTTTATATGGTTACCCTATATGGTTTTATATGGTTACCCTATATGGTTTTATATGGTTACCCTATATGGTTTTATATGGTTACCCTATATGGTTTTATATAGTTTCCCTATATGGTTTTATATGGTTTCCCTATATGGTTACCCTATATGGTTTTATATGGTTACCCTATATGGTTTTATATAGTTGCCCTGTATGGTTACCCTATATGGTTTTATATAGTTACCCTGTATGGTTACCCTATATGGTTTTATATAGTTACCCTGTATGGTTACCCTATATGGTTTTATATAGTTACCCTATATGGTTTTATATAGTTTCCCTATAAGGTTACCCTATATGGTTTTATATAGTTACCCAGTATGGTTACCCTGTATGGTTTTATATAGTTACCCTATATGGTTACCCTATATGGTGTTATATAGTTACCCTGTATGGTTACCCTATATGGTTTTATATAGTTACCCTGTATGGTTACCCTATATGGTTTTATATAGTTACCCTGTATGGTTACCCTATATGGTTTTATATAGTTACCCTGTATGGTTACCCTATATGGTTTTATATAGTTACCCTGTATGGTTACCCTATATGGTTTTATATAGTTACCCTGTATGGTTACCCTATATGGTTTTATATAGTTTCCCTATATGGTTACCCTATATGGTTTTATATGGTTACCCTATATGGTTTTATATAGTTACCCTGTATGGTTACCCTATATGGTTTTATATAGTTACCCTGTATGGTTACCCTATATGGTTTTATATAGTTTCCCTGTATGGTTACCCTATATGGTTTTATATAGTTTCCCTATATGGTTACCCTATATGGTTTTATATAGTTTCCCTATATGGTTACCCTATATGGTTTTATATAGTTTCCCTATATGGTTACCCTATATGGTTTTATATAGTTACCCTGTATGGTTACCCTATATGGTTTTATATAGTTACCCTGTATGGTAACCTATATGATTTTATATAGTTACCCTATATGGTTACCCTATATGGTTTTATATAGTTACCCTATATGGTTTTATATAGTTTCCCTATATGGTTACCCTATATGGTTTTATATAGTTTCCCTATATGGTTACCCTATATGGTTTTATATAGTTTCCCTATATGGTTACCCTATATGGTTTTATATAGTTTCCCTATATGGTTACCCTATATGGTTTTATATAGTTACCCTGTATGGTTACCCTATATGGTTTTATATAGTTACCCTGTATGGTTACCCTATATGGTTTTATATAGTTACCCTATATGGTTACCCTATATGGTTTTAAATAGTTACCCTGTATGGGTACCCTATATGGTTTTATATAGTTACCCTATATGGTTTTGTATAGTTACCCTGTATGGTTACCCTATATGGTTTTATATAGTTACCCTATATGGTTTTATATAGTTACCCTATATGGTTTTATATAGTTTCCCTATATGGTTACCCTATATGGTTTTATATAGTTTCCCTATATGGTTACCCTATATGGTTTTATATAGTTACCCTGTATGGTTACCCTATATGGTTTTATATAGTTACCCTGTATGGTTACCCTATATGGTTTTATATAGTTACCCTATATGGTTACCCTATATGGTTTTAAATAGTTACCCTGTATGGGTACCCTATATGGTTTTATATAGTTACCCTATATGGTTTTGTATAGTTACCCTGTATGGTTACCCTATATGGTTTTATATAGTTTCCCTATATGGTTACCCTATAAGGTTTTATATAGTTACCCTGTATGGTTACCCTATATGGTTTTATATAGTTACCCTGTATGGTTACCCTATATGGTTTTATATAGTTACCCTATATGGTTACCCTATATGGTTTTATATAGTTACCCTGTATGGTTACCCTATATGGTTTTATATAGTTACCCTGTATGGTTACCCTATATGGTTTTATATAGTTACCCTATATGGTTACCCTATATGGTTTTAAATAGTTACCCTGTATGGGTACCCTATATGGTTTTATATAGTTACCCTATATGGTTTTGTATAGTTACCCTGTATGGTTACCCTATATGGTTTTATATAGTTACCCTATATGGTTTTATATAGTTACCCTGTATAGTTACCCTATATGGTTTTATATAGTTACCCTGTATGGTTACCCTATATGGTTTTATATAGTTACCCTGTATGGTTACCCTATATGGTTTTATATAGTTACCCTGTATGGTTACCCTATATGGTTTTATATAGTTACCCTGTATGGTTACCCTATATGGTTTTATATAGTTACCCTGTATGGTTACCCTATATGGTTTTATATAGTTGCCCTGTATGGTTACCCTGTATGGTTACCCTATATGGTTTTATATGGTTACCCTATATGGTTTTATATGGTTACCCTATATGGTTTTATATAGTTACCCTGTATGGTTACCCTATATGGTTTTATATAGTTACCCTGTATGGTTACCCTATATGGTTTTATATAGTTACCCTGTATGGTTACCCTATATGGTTTTATATAGTTACCCTGTATGGTTACCCTATATGGTTTTATATAGTTACCCTGTATGGTTACCCTATATGGTTTTATATAGTTACCCTGTATGGTTACCCTATATGGTTTTATATAGTTACCCTGTATGGTTACCCTATATGGTTTTATATAGTTACCCTGTATGGTTACCCTATATGGTTTTATATAGTTACCCTGTATGGTTACCCTATATGGTTTTATATAGTTACCCTGTATGGTTACCCTATATGGTTTTATATAGTTACCCTATGTGGTTTTATATAGTTACCCTGTATGGTTACCCTATATGGTTTTATATAGTTACCCTATATGGTTTTATATAGTTACCCTGTATGGTTACCCTATATGGTTTTATATAGTTACCCTGTATGGTTACCCTATATGGTTTTATATAGTTACCCTATATGGTTTTATATAGTTACCCTGTATGGTTACCCTATATGGTTTTATATAGTTACCCTGTATGGTTACCCTATATGGTTTTATATAGTTACCCTATATGGTTTTATATAGTTACCCTATATGGTTTTATATAGTTACCCTATATGGTTTTATATAGTTACCCTGTATGGTTACCCTATATGGTTTTATATAGTTACCCTATATGGTTTTATATAGTTACCCTGTATGGTTACCCTATATGGTTTTATATAGTTACCCTGTATGGTTACCCTATATGGTTTTATATAGTTACCCTATATGGTTTTATATAGTTACCCTGTATGGTTACCCTATATGGTTTTATATAGTTACCCTGTATGGTTACCCTATATGGTTTTATATAGTTACCCTATATGGTTTTATATAGTTACCCTGTATGGTTACCCTATATGGTTTTATATAGTTACCCTATATGGTTTTATATAGTTACCCTGTATGGTTACCCTATATGGTTTTATATAGTTACCCTGTATGGTTACCCTATGTGGTTTTATATAGTTACCCTGTATGGTTACCCTATGTGGTTTTATATAGTTACCCTGTATGGTTACCCTATGTGGTTTTATATAGTTACCCTGTATGGTTACCCTATATGGTTTTATATAGTTACCCTGTATGTTTACCCTATATGGTTTTATATAGTTACCCTATATGGTTTTATATAGTTACCCTGTATGGTTACCCTATATGGTTTTATATAGTTACCCTGTATGGTTACCCTATATGGTTTTATATAGTTACCCTATATGGTTTTATATAGTTACCCTGTATGGTTACCCTATATGGTTTTATATAGTTACCCTGTATGGTTACCCTATATGGTTTTATATAGTTACCCTATATGGTTTTATATAGTTACCCTGTATGGTTACCCTATATGGTTTTATATAGTTACCCTGTATGGTTACCCTATATGGTTTTATATAGTTACCCTATATGGTTTTATATAGTTATCCTGTATGGTTACCCTATATGGTTTTATATAGTTACCCTATATGGTTTTATATAGTTACCCTGTATAGTTACTCTATATGGTTTTATATAGTTACCCTGTATAGTTACTCTATATGGTTTTATTCAAGTGCATCTCCAAGAGAGGCTTGACTCCAAATCAGTGGTGAGCATCTTAACTGTCCTCTGTTTTGTCCTCTCCTTTGTCTTTTAACCTACTTGTGTACATGTAGAATTGTTTTATTTTGTCCATGGCAATATTATTTCCAGTGGACCTTAAGATTGTCTTGTATTGCACATAGAAAACTTCACCTGTTGATTCACACTGACCTTGTAATGGGAATTACAAATGTTTTTGTAGTTATTACATTATTTCTTTTAAAGTATTCTTAAGGTAGTTTTCGCAATAGAGAAGCTAACTTGCATGGTTGACACTGTTTACAAATTAGCCAAGAAAAAATGCTGCAGTTTCCTTTTTCGGACACAGATTTTAGTCACAGAAACTTCAAGTGGATGAAATCAAGATGAAGTGCAATTAGAGCAGGTGTAAAGATCACACAGACATTTAGTTCGATATATCATTCCATAAAGTAGACAGACATTCAGTTTGATATGTCATTCCACAAAGCAGCCAGATATTCCCATTAGCTTATGGTAATTCCAGTTATTTTTTTATTCTTAAATGTTAATGCTCTTGTCAGAAAGACATTTCACCTCAGTTTTGTCTAGTTTTAATGTCTCTGGTCACTTCTGAACCGATAGTCCTGTCTGTAAATGTGTATTTGTTTTGATATCACCTGTGTCACAAGATGTGCTCCAACACAGATCCAAGCATTAATATCCCAGGCTCACCGATACTGTGTGAGAAGGTAACTGTGTGTTAGAGCATCTCTCAGCTGGCCTGTCTGTACCTGTATCCTGGTCTTTGAGCTCTGAGGTGAAGACTGGTGATTGTGTGTGGTGACACCCAATGCCTTCTAATGGACTGGAGTCCCTCATCCACACTATTTATAGATGGCTGTGTCAAATCTAGTTCATACACCCCTTCCAACCCTACTGCCTCCACAACATTTCTGTTGAGTGGAGCCCCCAAGGACTCACAGTTCACTGAGGATAAAACCTCTGACCGTCTTCAACAACAAGGAGAGGGAGAGGGGAGGTCCGTTAGGCCCGATCAGGGCAGAGTCACATACCATTTGATACCGTCATGACAACCAATTTGACATTTTGTTGAAATATAAATGTTTTTAAATACGGTAGTGGTCAAATGCCATACAGAGATGAGCTGGATGATTTTCCACAGTGGAGCAGTAGACATTTAGCCCTAAACCTCTCAATACGTATTAATTTATTTTTTTACAGTGATCACGTTTTGTTAATTTTTTTATGCTATAAGCAATACAGTTACATAGAATACCTGAAAACGTCATGTAGTATAAGCATGTGCTATGCAGTAAACTCTGAAGTATTCTGCTCTTCAGTGTCCAAGTGTACCTACTACGGGGTAGGACAGGTTTGTAATCTATATAAGAAGGTGGCTGATGCAGTCATTGTACACTGCTGATCTCTCTGAGTACTATTGCTTATCAGTGCCCACTCTTAGGTGTCTGAATATAGTGGATTTATTTTGTTAGGTTTTTGTTCAGACCCTTAGTTGTCACTAACCTAAGTTCAGCACAGTGTTTTGTTCCAGTCAGCTCAGCCTACCTCCACCTTCCGCTGCCAGGTAGTACAGGCCAAATCATGACCAGAGATGGGTATGCATGTGGAACTCAAATTTTGATGTAAATCTGTCATTGACGTCTATGGATTTGTGCTGAAATTCAAATTATGTGCATGGATATCCAGTTAGATTTTGGCCTTACGATCTCTCTTGGTCACGTGTAGCAATACCTTGTTTAGATATGGTATGAATGTTACGGTGTGTATTTCAGCCCTGTAGGGTCAGAGTCTTCTCTTTGGTGAACTTTTACTCTCCAAAATCCACTGCCTTACCAAGGGCTCTCAGCTGGGCCTGTCTCACATTTTATAGGAGATGGTGTGGAGAGTGCAGATGCTCTGAAAAAGGACACTGTCAACAGCCTGCCTGTGTCTGTGCACTGTTGTCAAATGTTTTGTGAATGGGTTGCATCTCATGTCCCACCTCCCTGGGGGATGTTCCAGAAAGCAGGATCAATGAGTTAGCCAGCTAACAGTCCCCCCAAAAACGTAAATACCTGCATTTATTTTCGAGAATTATCAACTTGAAAGTGGTAATGGTATAATTGACTTGACAACCAACAATCCATATTCGGGTTTAGTTTTCTCAATGAAAATGAAGAGATTTGTTTGGCTGCCTATCAAAGTTAACTGGCTACGGTAATGATCCTGCTTCCTGGAACACCCCACTGCTCATCAACACACTCTTTCCTCCAGATATTCTTACTTCAGTAAAATATTATTAACAGAACTCCTCACATGCACAAACAGCACTTCTGTGTCTTACCACCTCCTCTCCTCCCCTTGCCTTGCCACACAACATGTGTATCAAACTCAGTATTCTGGTCTGGGACAACCATTCTAGGTGCAAAGCAGTGCCTCCTGTTTATTTACCTCTTCCTCTCTGTCTTGAACACAGTATGTGGTAGTGGCTGTATGACCACTCTGACTCTCAGCAGACAGTCGGGTGGACAGGCACATTAGCAGCACGCCCTCTGTTAGTCAGACTAGCATCATTCTCAGACTTCTGCTCGGAGCGTAAAAGTGCTACTTCAGCAGTTTTCTAGGTTCTTCTCTTGACTCTAAGGAAGGGGAAACATTTGACCTGTACGTTTTTGATTACAATTTTTTTCAAGAAAGAAAATTGCACTAATTTTCCATCCTTTATAGTATTATAAAATTAATGGTTGGTTAATTGAAGTTTTTAATTATTAGCGCTAAACAACACAAAACCCAATGAAACAATCACTTGACAGTTGTGCATGTTTGTAGAGATAATGTTTTGTATGGCTATTATCAAGCTTGTCAATAACGCCTTAAGATCTGTACAATGTGTTAATGGAATGATGCTTCCAAGTGACCCAGTTTCCCCGTTTTTCTGTAGCTGCAAAGGTGGATCAGTTCACTCTTGTTGTATTGACCCCTCTTGGCACTCTCCTGGTGTTTTATTCATAAGCAGAAAGGCATTTGGGGATGGACTGTATCTCTGGATAGGGAGATGTTACAGTGAGGGATCATGTTAGGGTGAGTCCTTAGCATTGCTTGAAAGCTGGACCAGTAACTGACTCGCTGTTTTTTACACACACACACACACACCTCTGTTGTTAATGTGAGTGGACGTTGGGAGTAGGTCCCTGAAGGTGAGGTTGTGCTCGACCTATTGTAGTTCTGGTCCTGTCTGATCTACATGTGAGGCTTTTCAAACCAGTGACAACTTTCATTTATTATTAACTGTATGGTCTGTTTTTGTTTTGTGATTATGGAAAAAGGCTTTATGACCCCTGTATAAAGTAGCCCTGTTGGTCTGATCTTGTATGACTGAGGTAAATAGACTGGATGGGATGGTGTTGTTGCCAGGCACTAGAGATGCAGAATTAAATCAGGAAGATGAGAATGGTTAAAAGTTTTAATGGAGTTGTGTATTTTCAGATTTGACATTTGTATTTTGGCAGTAAAGTTACTGCTTTTTACGTGACATTTGACCAGTTTTAAAAGAAACAGCATCCTTTTTTTAGAGTATAAAATCTGCAAAATATATGCAATGATGTATATGTAATATTCAATCCTCAAATATAATCCAGGTTGTATAAACTTTTGTATAGTGAGTTTTAATATAGTATGGCCGTACCAATATGAATTGATTCTTATCAAAAGCCTTAGTTGTCCACCCAAAGTGCTCCCTTAGAGTACAGTACCCTACACCTACCTGAACTTTACAAAGCATTAATAACTATATTTTGTTGCGTTTTTTTAATTTGTACCCTTTTTGAATAAAATAGATTTGTACTGTATATTTGTACCGCTGTGAACTACTTAAGGCTGTTTTGTTTTTGTTTTGCTGTTTTAATTCTATGTACTTAAGGACACAAAGATATTGTATTTTTATTGTTACAGCTAACTTCTTGGAGACATTGCATTTATCATGTTTGTTAAGTAAACACTATATATATATATATACATATGTGTATATATATGTACTTACTATTACCCTATTTTCAGAGTTGTGTTTTATTTGGTCTCTTCTTTGACTGGTCTACATGGAGAGGTGATATGTGGGTTCTGGAGTTAGTTCCAGGGTCATCTCATCTGCAGCTTTGGGTTATGAATGATTTTATTACCAGAGGTCAAATTTGAGTTTCAGGATCATGTCTGAATGAATTATATAAGGTTGTTTAACTACAGTACAGTATTTTCATTCCTATCATTCCATGTTCCTGCTCTGTTAGCATTGGATAGCACTACTCTGTGTAGGTGTTAAAGAGGTTTATGATACTGTCTGTGTCTGCCATGAATAGAGAGGCCATTGTGGCCTGGAGAGAGCCAGTCCGTGAGTGGCATGCTTTATTTGCTGACTGGTGCGTAGGGTGAACTGAAAGCGAAGAGAACGATTACTACACAGCGCGGGTGTCAAAGTCAATGTTTATTTCCACATTCTATTCCTGCTTTTAACATGATCTGTACATCTGTTAATCCAGTAGCAGAATGGCTGCCGTAAAAGTACCGTTCTGAGCAGTGACAACAGAACGAGCGTAAAGTGTTGATTTTCACTTGTTTACCCTCATTGATTTTGGCCTTCTTAAAAGGATTTCCTTTGTAAACATGGACATCAAGAGAATATCCTGATAGACTAGTAAAAAGGCCAAAGTTCAAAGAACATCTTTTGATTAAATTGAACAAAAACAGGCAGGCATAGAATAACAGTAGAATACAAGTTCATATTGAACCATTGTAGAACATATGCAGTTTCACGACATGCAGTGTTAACCTAATCCAGACTGTCACGCTAGGCAGAGCTTTAGACAGTGCTGTTCAAAAGCACAAACAGAACCTGGGAAACTGTCAATACAATTTCCTTTTGTAGTATTTTAATGTCAAAGAAGAGCGTACTCCACATTTTCCATTGCATTATTCCACTGTGTGAGGATGATGACACTAATATCAGCTGCCAGTTCAGTCAGAAAAACCCAGTATTCATTATTGAAAAGGTGTCCATACGTTCAGTACTTGGCAGAAATGTTGTTACAGATTTTATAGCAAAGATAATGACAGTGTGTGACAACTTTGTCTTGAGCATGGCTCTGCTCTCTGTGTATCTTAAATTAGGATAGTGATATGACCCTGCTGAAAATAAGTTAATGGACCAGGGCGCTGAATCTATGGCCAAAGAGGCCTCGCTGAGTTGCATTGCCTGAGTTGCACAATTCCATACATTTGAGTCCATTTGTTTTTTTCCTGCACTCTGCATAGTTTTAAGAGTCAAATTTCCCTTGGAATAAACAGCATTGTTGCATAGAGGTTTGAACCACTCCTAGACTCTTAAGGACAATTAGAATATAATAGCTTTTTCCCCTGTTGAGCGGGATGCTATTCTGTTCTGGGCTTTAGCCTGGTAGTGGCTCAAACTGAGAACCGGCTTAGTTCCTATCTCAAGGACTACTCCAGAAAACGAATCATGTACTGTAACATTGTCAATATGTGTCTGCAGAGCTCAGTTGTGAAACATTGTGTATCGGAGGTAACCTTTGTGGCAAGAAATTGAGAACATATGACCAAAGAGAAGGGGAAAAAATTCATACAGTATAGAACCAAACATGGCAAAATGTGTACTTTCATCTATAATATACCAAACCAAAAAAATATCCCCCAATTTTCTTTACAAAATATATATTCACATGTTGCATAAATATCAATTGGAATGAGGTCAAGGAAACAGATAAGACCAGAGATCTCTCCCAACTGGGCACGGGTCAACAGGTTTAATAATGAGTCTAGAACATGCTCATTGGAGAGCGGAACTCTGCAAAGTGAGATCACTGGAAAAATGCAAAGATTAGTTATTCAAAATATAGCTTTTACCCTGACACAAGCAGTTTAAGTCGGAAGTTTACATACACCTTATCCAAAAACATTTAAACCCTGTGCTTCACAATTCCTGACATTTCATCATAGTAAAAATTCCCTGTCTTAGGCCAGTTAAGATCAATTTTATTTAAGAATGTGAAATGTCAGAATAATAGAGGGAATGATTTATTTCAGCTTTTATTTCTTTCATCACATTCCCAGTGGGTTAGACGTTTACATGCCCTCAGTATTTGGTAGCATTGCCTTTAAATTGTTTAACTTGGGTCAAACGTTTCGGGTAGCCTTCCACAAGCTTCCCCGAATAAGTTGGGTGAATTTTGGCCCATTCCTCCTGACAGCTGGTGTAACTGAGTCAGGTTTGTAGGTCTCCTTGCTCGCACACGCCTTTTCAGTTCTGCCCACAAATATTCTATAGGATTGAGGTCAGGGCCTTGTGATGGCCACTCCAATACATTGACTTAGTTGTCCTTAAGCCATTTTGCCACAACTTTGTTAGTATGCTTGGGGTCATTGTCCATTTGCCACCAAGCTTTAACTTCCTGACTGATGTCTTGAGATGTGGATATATTGAAGCAACATTTTCCTGCCTCATGATACCATCTATTTTGTGAAGTGCATCAATCCCTCCTGCAGCAAAGAACCCCTACAACATGATGCCGCCACCCCCGTGCTTCACGGTTGGGATGGTGTTCTTCAGCTTGCAAGCATCCCCCTTTTTCCTCCAAACATAATGATGGTCATTATGGCCAAACATTTATATTTTTGTTTCATCAGACCAGAGGACATTTCTCCAAAAAGTACAATCTTTGTCCCCATGTGCAGTTGCAAACCGTAGTCTAGCTTTTTTATGACGGTTTTCGAGCAGTGGCTTCTTCCTTGCTGAGCGGCCTTTCAGGTTATGTCGATATAGAATTTGTTTTACTGTGGATATAGATACTTTTGTACCTGTTTCCTCCAGCATCTTCACAAGGTCCTTTGCTGTTGTTCTGAGATTGATTTGCACTTTTCGCACCAAAGTACATTCATCTCTAAGAGACAGAAAGCGTCTCCTTCCTCAGCGATATGACGGCTGCGTGGTCCCATGGTGTTTATACTTGTGTACTATTGTCTGTACAGATGAACGTGGTACCTTCATGCGTTTTGAAATTGCTCCCAAAGATGAACCAGACTTGTGGAATTTTTCTGAAGTCTTGGCTGATCTCCCCATGATGTCAAGCAAAGAGGCACTGAGTTTGTAGGTAGGCCTTGAAATCCACAGGTACACCTCCAATTGTCTCAAATTATGTAAATTAGTAGCATCTAAAACCATGACATAATTTTCTGGAATTTTCCAGGCACAGTCAACTTAGTGTATGTAAACTTCTGACCCACTGGAATTGTGATACAGTGAATTCAAAGGGAAATCATCTGTAAACAATTGTTGGAAAAATGACTTGTGTCATGCACAAAGTAGATGTCCTAACCGACTTGCCAAAACTATAGTTTGTGGAGTGATTGAAAAACGAGTTTTAATGACTCCAACCTAAGTGTATGTAAACTTCCCACTTCAACTGTATGAGCATATTTCAATACGTTGGCTAAGTGAGGAAGGAAATATGACAATTTGGGGCATTTAGAAAAATGCAATTAAATTAGCACTCTCAGTTCACATGTTCGAGTCCTAAATGTCCTAGAGGTAACTAACATATACAGACCAGTAACAGCAGCAAAGATTGTGGTTTGATGAGCCAAAAATGTCAATGCAACAGAAGATGCATAAAGTAAATTATTACCAACTACTTGGCAAAGGTTGAGTGTTGAAGGTACGAGGGAAAAACAGATTGAGGAAGGTCAACGTGACTAATAAAAGGCAAAGAGACCTACAGTAGTGGCAGTATATTTTGAGTTGAAGAGAATATGCTGGAATGGAGGACAATGTTGCTCAAAACAGGGCTCATTAAATAGTACAGCATATTCAGAGCATAGCGGATAGAAATGTGATGTATAGAACAGGCCCATTTTCTATCGTTCCCGTTTTATACAGTACATTTCTGACTATGTCTTACTGAATGTCCTGTTGAATATTCTCCTGGTGAGCTGTGAATACGTCCTAGAGATATAAACACACCCTCAAACTAAGGAAAAAACCTGCATTCTCTTCTGTAGTGTAACGTGTAAAGAAGCTTGGGAGTCAGAACGTAGGCCACAGAGGGCTCGGCCTCAGCCCCTTACTGAGGTAGTTGATTGGGTGGATATGAGCTAGCCAGAGCAGAGACCCACGTTGGCAGCGTGAGAGAGGTGTAGCTACCGGTAAACTCCAGCGACTTTGCTAGCAGAAGGGACAAGAGGCGAGGGAGAGAGCTATGGGCTACGTGACTCATTCCCAACACTGAAGGTCCATGTGCAAAAGATGGAAGGGTGTAACTCCTCCTGTCACAATGGGCTGGTATGTCAAAGTCTGCTTGCACCCAAAACAGAACAGATCAAATCTCTTTACAACATGCTTTATCAATACCTACCATTAAGTGAAACATTCTTGAACCTGCTCTTATTTCCTGCTAGTCTGTAATAAATTAATGTTATTTGTTGACACAGGAGTTCGGGTATCAAGTCGTTGGACACAGAAGCTGCTGGAATTTCAACCAGCATGGAATGGTTCCATCTGTGGCCATGGCAACCCACAGGCGTAGTGGAGAGGCCATTATAACTGTTAGTGGTCCAGTGTGCTGCCCCCAGTGACCTGGTCCTGCTAGGGCAGCTTCATGAAGAGGCTGTTGTCCAGAGAGGGGACAGGCATGGGGCAGGGGAACTGGAACAGGCTCATGTCTGCCGTCAGGGCAGCCATAGCAGCTGGGTCATGCTCTATCTGACCTCTCAGGGAGGGGTCAATCTTCTCTAGCCGCCGTTTCAGTCTCTTGGCCTCTCTCTCACGGATCAGCCTGGCCTGCCTCTTATCTGGCGTCTCGTTGGCCCTCTTCATCCGCATGGCCTCCCTGTCGCGCAGAAGCCTCCGTGTCCGTTGCTCCTCTGTCTCCTGCAGCCTCTGCATCCGCTTGGCTTCGCGGTCCCGCAGCCTCCGCAGCTCCCGCTCCTCGGGTGACTCGTGCTCCCGCTTGGTCTTCTTGGCGGAGCGCTCGCGCTCTAGACGGTGCATGCGTGCCTCCACCGGCTCATTCTTCCTGCGCATGGCCCACTTCCTCATGGGAGACTGGGCGTCCACCAGCTGCTGGTAGGCCACACAGCTGTTGCACACCAGCAGCACTCCGGCCGGGTGCACAGGCATGGGGCTCAGGATGTCTGGCAGCATGGGTAGGCCGGGTGAGGGGCTGAGGGCGTCAGGGAAGGAGGGGGGTGAAGAGAGGAGGCTGTGGTGCAGTGAAGGGAGTGGGTGGCCTGGGAGGTGTCCGAGACCTTGGCCATGGTTGTGTCCTGGGCCATGTCCTTGTCCTTGGTTGTGGCCGGGGTTGTATCCCGGGCCTTGGCTGTGTCCCGGGATGTGGCCTGTGCCACGGCCAGGGTTGTGTCCTTGGTTGTGGCTGGGCCCGTGACCGTGTATCAGGCCATGACCGGGGTTGCCCATGGGGCTGCTGGAGAGAGACCGGGACATGGAACAGTTCTCATCTCCACTGCTGCATTCCATACTGCTGCCTGTGTTCAGGACCTCTCTGAGCTTCTCCCTGTGTAGGGGGGCAGAGACGTGAGGAGTTACAGGACACAGCTGTTACAGGCTAGCGCAGACAGACAGCCTAACTCGCTAAACTCTGTAGATAACCCATGTCATTGTGTGTGTGAAAGGCTGAAGCACTATACTAGGGTATAGGACTGAAATGAGGTAGTAGTGGTTGTAGCTCACTCCAGTAACCACGAGCACAACCTTTCCTTGATCTTAACTGGCGGCTTTATTCTGTAGTTTTAGTCAGAATTATCACCTTCTGTGAGAACTAAAGTAAAAGAAAATACAGTTAAGCACACTCTTACAACTTTCTTGCCTTATGTTTGACTTTGGCTTATGAGTGATTACCTTGATATAACTCTGAAGTGCTTACATACAGTCGTGGCCAAAAGTTGAGAATGACACAAATATTAATTTCCACATAGTTTGCTGCTTCAGTGTCTTTAGATATTTTTGTCAGATGTTACTATGGAATACTGAAGTATAATTACAAGCATTTCATAAGTGGCAAAGGCTTTTATTGACAATTACATGAAGTTGATGCAAAGAGTCAATATTTGCAGTGTTGACCCCTTTTCCAGACCTCTGCAATCCACCCTGGCATGCTGTAAATTAACTTCTGGGCCACATCCTGACTGATGGCAGCCCATTCTTGCATAATCAATGCTTGGAGTTTGTCAGAATTTGTGGGTTTTTGTTTGTCCACCCACCTCTTGAGGATTGACCACAAGTTCTCAATGGGATTAAGGTCTGGGGAGTTTCCTGGCCATGGACCCAAAATATCTTTGTTTTGTTCTCTGAGCCACTTAGTTATCACTTTTGCCTTATGGCAAGGTGCTCCATCATGCTGGAAAAGGCATTGTTTGTTCGTCACCAAACTGTTCCTGGATGTTTGGGAGAAGTTGCTCTCGGAGGATGTGTTGGTTCCATTCTTTATTCATGGCTGTGTTCTTAGGCAAAATTGTGAGTGAGCCCACTCCCTTGGCTGAGAAGCAACCCCACACATGAATGGTCTCAGGATGCTTTACTGTTGGCATGACACAGGACTGATGGTAGCACTCACCTTGTCTTCTCTGGACAAGCTTTTTTCCGGATGCCTGTTACAGGAATTATATTCCTCTGTTTTAATACACGATTAAAATTAAACAGTCAATGCCTAAGAATTTGTAATACTCTTATTTGCATAAAATGGACAGAGACCAGACTCAAAAATCAACCAGCTGCGTTTATTCTCGAGAGTACTGAACATGATACAGTTTACCACAGATTAGAAACTGAAAATGACGTCATTAGTTTATGTACTACCCCGTCTAATCAACCAGCAGTACAATGGCTGTATAGTTCTCAAGCTTTCCCACATCGTCTCTCCCTACTAAGATCATTTACGACCCAAGCCAAGGTCTACCTGTGTAGATAAGCATTCTATCCAGTCTGGCTATAAGTTCATTCATTTCTACCAAGGAACAGACAGTCATTGTTCTAATTCTTGATTATATTCAGTACTAAGGTTAAAAGAAAATTCATACATCTATAACATAATAGTTTTCTGATTAGTCAGTCCAGATTGAAATGTATACATAATTAGTCATTATTGATTAAAAAAAATCCGTTAACAATGCCCCAAACAATTGGAAAGGGGGTTCATCAGAGAAAATGACTTTACCCCGGTCCTCAGCAGTCCAATCCCTGTACCTTTTGCAGAATATCAGTCTGTCCCTGATGTCTTTCCTGGAGAGAAGTGGCTTCTTTGCTGCCCTTCTTGACACTAGACCATCCCCCGAAAGTCTTCGGCTCACTGGGTGTGGAGATGCACTCACACCTGCCTGCTGCCATTCCTGAGCAAGCTCTGTACTGGTGTTGCCCCGATCCCGCAGTTGAATCAACTTTAGCGCTTACTTACTTTCTTGGGTGCCCTGAAGCCTTCTTCACAACAATTGAACCGAAGTTCTTGATGGTCCGATAAATGGTTGATTTAGGTGCAATCTTACTGGCAGCAATATCCTTGCCTGTGAAGCCCATTTTGTGCAAAGCAATGATGACGGCACGTGTTTCCCTGCAGGTAACCATGATTGACAGAGGAAGAACAATGATTACAAGCACCCACCCTCCTTTTGAAGCTTCAAGTCTGTTATTCAAACTCAATCAGCATGACAGAGTGATCTCCAGCCTCGTCAACACTCATACCTGTGTTAACGAGATAATCACTGACATGATGTCAGCTGGTCCTATTGTGGCAGGGCTGAAATGCAGTGGAAATGTTTTGGGGGATTCAGTTCATTTGCGTGGCAAAGAGGGACTTTGCAATTCATCTGATCACTCTTCATAACATTCTGAAGTATATGCAAATTGCAATCATATAAACTGAGGCAGCAGACTTTGAAAATTCATATTTGTGTTATTCTCAAAACTTTTGTCCACGACTGTACATAATAAACAGTTTAGCCGGAGATCAGATTAAACACATGAATAAAGGAAAAAAATACCTCATTGTCTGCTTATTACAGAAGGGAGGAAATCAAAAACTTCCCACGTATTATTCCTGGTATAAATTCACGCGTCATCCTTAATTATTATAACGTTACCATCCTAACATACACAATTCCACCTTTACGAACTATACCCGAAGACATGAAAACTTGGGGATTGCCTTCACTCAAAAAAGGTCTGTTGCTACGATAATAATCCCAGTTCCAACAGTTCTTAGCCACATAGTTCCGCTTGTCTTATCATTTCCCCTGCATAGCAAACACTTAAACAATACAAAAACAACGACAGACGTACAGGTTAATTGTCAGTTACAGTGGTGGAGGAGGCACAGACCTGTTGAAGTTGTGGGTGTCTGTGAAGCGTGTCCCACACACAGCACAGTTGGAGAGGCGGTCCTCAGAGTGGATGAGAAGGTGGCGCCCCAGGGAGCCTGGCGAGCTGAGCGTGCGCCCACACACTGGGCACACGTAGTTCTTACTGCTGCCCATCAACGATGTGTGCTGCTCCAGACAGACAGACAGAGTTATAGGCATTTAATTAGGTAAAGCACAATGGTTCTCTTTGTTTGTCAGTGTATTTTATAAACAACCTAAAAGTGAGGACAAACCACAACAGTGCATATCTAAAAATACACATATCTACAATTGTGGCATAAACGTATGTGGTTAGCACTAGACCACCATGTGAGAAAGAACACGAATGGAAGGAGGAAGTGGTTTGGTGGTAAACGTGTCATTCTGGCTCAGTTAGAAGACACTGATAACTTTAAACAAGTTGAAACATCCAAACCTTAGGTTTGACACATAACCCAGAGACTGATCACATGACTGGATCATAATTATCCTTCCCTCTTTAGTGTAGTGATGACAGTAGCTCCTAGGAGGTTCAATGGTGATTATCTACCCCTAGCCCATTATCCCCCTGATCCAACCGCTGAAGCTAAGGAGGCTTTGGCCCCGTCTGAATACTTGGTGCCATGGTGGACTGTCTGGTACTGTACTGTCCTCACCTGGTAGACGTGTGTGATGAGCTGCTCGGGGCTGCTGAACTCCAGGGTGCACAGAGGACACACACAGCTGTTCATCAGGTCGGCCCCCTCCTCGCTCTCCTGAGAAACACAGAGGCATCAGTACTACTGTACACTCAGATACTGTGGATGCTATGTGGAGCTACCATACAGATCTGTTTCATCAGTAATATGTATGCTAATGATTGTGTAATAATACAGTAAGTTATGTAATGGTGGTTCTGTCTAAACTGAGAATGTAGGGCAAATATTAGAAGAGGATTTAATATGTACATCTAAAGGGTGGATATGCTCATCCTCTCTACAGTACCTCTATGGCTGGTCCTGGGAGCAGGAATTCTGAATGGCAGGTCATAAGGTTGTGTGTGTGTATGAGAGAGAATTACCCTCAGGCCCCCAGTGACTCATTGACTGTCACTATGACACACTGTATGACTCTGCCAGGGTTGTGAATCACACCACACAACCCGAGATGCTTTCTGTTTCTGGGGTCTGAAGGTGTGAGGATATTCTGTAAATCGCCAGTTTACAATTTACAAATGCAATGTATTCAGACGTATTCTTGTGCTGCATCTCTTTTTGTAGGATTATTGAATAACATAATTCTGGAAATGGACAGTGCGGGATGGGGCAATAACCTTTCCACATATGTCTAGAGGGCCAGATGACCCTGAGATCTGTAGAACACTATCAAATCAGGAAGGAAATGCATGTGTGAATCAGCAACCAGGCAGGCCCACACTCAGTGGACACACATGATAACAGTACTAGGAGGAGAGAACACCCCTCCATGGGTAACCCTGACAGTGACACTCACTTCTTTAACTCCCCTGTGGTGTGCTCTCTTGGTGGAGGTCATGTGGTCGTCAGCTGAGGTGTTGGAGGATGAGTCGTGGTTGTCCAGGTCGCTATCACTGTCTTCTATGGAGGCAAACACAGCCCTATCAATATAGACAGACAACAGAACAGACCTAGTCATATTCTCTCACGACACCCCCTACAGAGAGTATGTCACATTAGGGTCAGGGAAATGCCCTAAATGCCTACCTGAAATGCTGTCCTGTTGGGAATTGTTGCTGTGGCATTCGCTGTCCTCAATGAAATCGTCCCTGCCATCCATGTTAATAGTGTGGAGGGGGCCTGCAAAGCCGGTGCTGTGGAAGGGCCCTGTGAACAGAGGAGTCACAGGGAGATGATAGGACCATCAGAAGGAGGGGTGAACTAGGCATATCCACCTGATTTTCAAACACTTAAAACACGGAAGCCAAATGCAGAAACTATGGATACAACTTGCTTATCATAATTCATATTCGAGCCACTAGAAATCCCTGCATTAGCATGTTTCTTTTCGCTGATAAATCCTGACAAAAAATACACCATATTACTGGCCTGCTAATGTGCCTGGACCTTGTAGGCTAACAGCTGAGTAAAACCCCAGAACTGATCCAAATGGTTGCCCAATCAGGCAAGCTAAATGCAGCCATTTCTAAATTAACATATAAAAACGCTAGGCTTTTGAGCATTATTCAAAAGACAAACTACAGTGAAAAATACTACAGCCTAGACTAGAGTTTTGTACTCAATTGAAAACAAAATTATTTGTTACATTGTGTTGTTGTCGCCTAGGTAGGATACATATATTCACTGCGGTATAAAGCCTAACATTGAGCTTCTGAATTATGGGTTAATATGCATACGTTTCTAGTTTAGGAGACAGTCCACATCCCATGCCTGTCAGTCTGTTGCGCAATTACACACCTGGGGTCTCTTCCTCTTAAATCTTGTGGAGTCCCAGAAAAAGCTAGACCACAAAAGCTTGTTGGACACTTATTTCGACGTATTTTCTTTAGCCTACTAATAGCCTATTAGAGGAGAGATACATGCTTGCGGAATGTAAAATAGGCTACAGCATTAAGAACGGGCAGGGAGTTGGAAAGGAGAAGCCCATATTTTCCTATAGTAGGCCTATCTTAACATCCTACATCCTGACAGAACACACGCATGGCCTGCTTATGTACCTTTCTGGACCTTCTTAACTGTGGAGAATAGTCCCAAACTGATCCAAATGGTTGCATAACCAGGCCTAGGCTGTAGGCATATGCAGTTATCTTTTTACAAAATCGGACGTTTGAGGTGTTATTCAAATTAGCCTACATCAAATGGACAATAACTGTGCACTCAAATGATAACAGTAAAACTTTTTTTCTTGCACTCTGACTGGTAAATATTTAGCTTATTACATCAGCTACACTTTACCAGCCTCTCTTTCCAGCAGTTCTCATTCACAACAGGCTATAGCAGGGGTAGACAACACCGGTCCTGGAGTCCCGCAGGCACTTCATGTTTTTTATTTAATTGACCTGGAGGATCAGGTGTGTTGAATTTAGACAAACTTTGAACTGATCAATTAGCTCAGTTGGTCAGGTGTGGTGCCTAGTTGGAACAAAATCCTGCAGTGCCTACAGATTGTTGAGGAGAGAAAGTGCATTGGTGTGATTACTTTTGACCACTTATTATGATAACACTGTTGCACTGATGCATTGCAAATAGTTGCACGGGACAGAGAGATGAGCACAGTGCAAAATAAGACCCAAAGAAATTGACAACCATTAGAAAAATGGAAGTCACTTGCAAACCACTTGAGCAATGGTGTAATAGATATGCAGGCAATATGGCATTTGTTGCTGAAATGATACATTTAAATACAGTAGGAGTTAGTATATTGTTTTACATTAGGCCTACGTTGATGTATTATTTGCAGTTGTCACTATGACAATGAACACACCCTGAAAGCACTGAATGGTCTGAACCAGTATCTGTGTGTTAGAGAACGCATGGTCACCTTATTAATAGACAGCGTGCAGTAGGATGTGTTGATCAGTTGATTGACAGGTGTAGGACTTCAGAACAATAAAAACTTTCCTCTAGTGTGGTTTCTCACCAGCGTGTTACAGTTACGTAGCCTATAGTTTATCTTTATAGTTATTGGCTTGGTGCCTGGCCCTTAACTCTGACAACACAACTAACGTTATTATCACAACAGAACTATTCTAGTAGGTCTAGCTAACAGAGAACGTGGATGAAATCAATGTACAATTATGCACTCGTTTACTTAACTTTTATACTGTATACTATAAAATGTGGTTATATAACCTTGAAGCCCATTCAAAAACCGGAAGATCGAAGAACCAAGGCAAAATGGGCGGTCACTTTCCCATCGGATTCCTGATTGAGGCAATCCTCAATGACATAGTTTTGAGAGAGTCAGGTGTGTATAAAAAGACAGTTGATAGATTACAAGACAATGCAAGAAAATACAGCCAGCAGACAAAGCCTTGGAGGTAAAACGTGCTAGGCATAGGAATGACAGCCCTGGAACAGAAGATTGACAGGTCAGTAGTGCAAGGCGGAGCGTGATCATGAAGTCGGGGGAAGACATTTCTAGAGCACAGACCTGGTGTGTAGCCTGCACTTCAGTTACCTGGTGTAGGTGCTGACTAGCCACGAAATCCAAGCAATCTACTACACTTAGCATATTGAAGAAAGTGCTTCAGATTAGAATACCAAGCCTATCCAGCATTAAAGGAGTCGTAGCTACACACATAAACCCATCATAGCTGCTATAATACACTGGCCCCAAGATGGTTATAGAAACACAACATAGAATACATGAAAGGCCTAAACTTTTAAACACAATCATTCCCCGAGCCTATATGCAGTTGACATGGATGCTTTCATATTCACTGACATGCCAATATAATGCTGAATCAACACATCGCAGAAGCGCACATTGACATGTACTCACACACAACCAGACCCCCAATTTTCACAGAAGCAGAACGAACACACACGCTTATCCAAGCATGCTGCAGTCCCAGGGGGAAGCAGCCTGCACTCCTTTCCACTAGCAGCCTGCAAGGCACTGTATCTCCCTCTCTCAGTACCACCCACACACTGCACAGCCTGGCTCACCCTCTGTCCTCCCTGCTCATACGCAGCTCTGACTGTTCTATATCCATACCAGCAGCTCTGAGGGGGAGGCCAATGCCTCATACCAAGGAGCCCATATGTGTCTGCTTAAACCCCTCACATGGCGCTCAGCATTTTACAGCATCTCTGCTCATTGCATTAGTATCCCATTTCCCCTCCGATCTACACCCAAGCTTGACAGGGTTGGAATGGGAGCACAGGGCCTCTCCAGTTGTTAGTGACAGTACACTCATTCCTGCCATCAGTATACGTTAACGGGAGGTTTTATTTTGATCATTTCAATATCTCTCGAACGGAAAAAAATATATATATAAACTGCAACCGTTAGGTTCATTAGCCCTCCAGTTATTACCCTCCCCTTCCTGTCCAGTCTTTCCATTCAGTGTGATGGAAGGAACATCTTTCATCCAGTTACCTGAGGCTGGCAGAGGTAATTACAGCCTCTGTTCTAATCCTGGAGCAACACACCACTGAGGAGCATGGTCTGTGTGTGAGAGGGTTGAGGAATAAAATCTATCATTAAAAAAAAAAAAAAACTACCCTCTAATATTCACAGGGCTGTCATTCCTGCATTAACTTTTTAGCAGAGTGTAGTATGTGAAAATAGTTTGGGCACATTTCCCATAGTGATCCAGGCACTCATTAGCATTGGTAGAGTGGGTCTGATTGTTGAACTATGAACTGCTACAGACTGGCTCCACGGCACACAGCCAATGATTGATGTGAGAGCTACCCATCCCCCACTGCTAGGCTCTGTCTGTACATCTGTCTCTCTTCTCCCACCGGCCCTCCCTCCCCATGTCTCTGCCACTCTGATGTTATCTCTGAGTCTGCGTGTCTGTAGGCAGGAGGTGACGCAGTGTCTGACTGAATCCAGACAAAGACAAACTCATCAGCCAACAGACACAGAGGGAAAGAGGAGGAGGAAGGGGGGACAAAACAGACAAAAGAGAGAATGCCAAAACTCTACTCAAACACTAAGCAATGGGGCTCCTGTTGAATTCAAGCTCCCCTCTTTTTTACCCACCCTCTGTTCCAACACACAAAATACTGTCTGAATCTCTAGGAAGTGCTGGGGCCCCTGCCTTCCATCCATGTACAGGCACTGTGGTGTTCAGGACCATGGGAATGGTGAAACACAGACATCAGATAATCCCAGACTCCCAGATCATTTCTCACTTCGCCTAATTGGCAGCCTGGTATTTAATTAAGGCAAAACGGAAGTAACCGCCATCACCCCTTTTCTCCAGAATCCCGCCCTCCTCCCCAGTGAAGTGTCTGAAATGATCCCAACTCTGCTCTCAAACAAATAAACACAAAATTACCCATCTGTATGGCTTTATAGATCCACAATGAAAACTATTTTGATACAACCCGGAATGCATGCTATCAAAACAGATACTTCTAAAACAGCTGCTGTTTCCCCTGCTATGCTTTCCCTTTACCCCAGCCATGATTGGCTCAGACAGGCTCGCTGACTAGTTTTCCCATGCTGGTAATGTCTGTGCGCTACATCGAGGGACATTTCACATCAGTTCAGGACACACACACACACACACACACACACCACTTTTAAGGATTATTATAATTTTTCATTAGATGGTGGGTTAAGAAAATGGCCTATTATCATTTTATAAACTATGTGGTATGTGTGTGTGCATGTGTGAATTTGTCTTGGACCAACTGTATGTGGTCATAGGAAAGTGTGAAAGTTGGATTCATTCTGAGGGTAATTAAAAAAAGACTGTTGTTATTTCATAACTATCAGTCAGAAGTAGTACGTGAAGCTGGGAGACGTCGCTTTAGAAGCCCCCCCAAAAACGCCTTAAGATTGTTAATGTATGTTGTTGTTTTACTATACTGTGTTTGAACAACAGAGTTCTATGGACCAATACGTCTACCAGCAGATCACGCATCCTTACTGTGTTACCGTTTCCCGTGACAGATGTTGTTAGCATATAGGGATTACTGAGGCCATTAGAGCAATACGCATTTCAACACCAAATTTAAACAAACTAGCCTCTCCTATGTTTAGAAAAGGACCCTAAAGGCTACATGGTCCCCTTGGGTGGACTTATGCGTCCCCAGGCATCCAGTAGCCTACACTATGAAGGATCAGCAGGCCAATTCATCATGCACTCAGTTTGACCTTTTAGCATGCATAGGAAAAGGACATCATCACCATCGGTAGAAATGTTTGTCAGGCAACTACACAGCTACCAAACCTGTAGTACCTAGACTATACCTGCTCTGGAGTAGTCTCCCATTGGAATTGGAGGAATGTTGCTTGCAGATAGCCAACGTAGTCTGTGACACTGAAAAACATCCTCCCCTAAGCTGGTGACTATGACAGACACAACAGCACTCATGGAACAGAAATGTTTAACGAAACTCGTTTCAGTGGGCTCTGATTACAGAAACCAAGCAGTGCACCTTTCCATTTAAAAATATATATATGGTCTCTTATTTTGGCCCAAGGCATTGACAATGCTAGTGGTATGACCGACATTGCTATTCTCCACTGGCTGTACTGGTTCTGTATCTGAGATGTCAATGTGAGAGCTTATCCAGAGAAACAGAAAGTACAGTCAATGCAAAAGCATGTTGTACCTAGTTTAAACTGACATTTTATGAGGGACAACATCTTACATGGATTCTGAGACCAAGATGGGTGAAATCTGTCCTAATCTCAAGACTAACATTATTTATTTTCATTGACATTGGTAGGCTATATCGTACTCTCAAAACAAGAGTTGAAAACAGGGACCAGCATGCCACAGCAGGTTTTCCTGCTGTCTCCAACAAAGAATCTAATTAAAAACCACAAACATAAGCGCCGGTAAACACATGGAAATAACTATCTGAATAGTTTCCCTCGGAGAAAACGACCTGCGCATGCAATTGTGAGGTTGTCATCTCCATACAAATATTAATATCATAGTATTAGTAGCCTAATAATGGTTCATGATAATTTTGGGGGGTTCGAAAATACAGACAATCGTCGGTGTCACGCGCGTTGATTCAATGTATCATCAAAATTATACAAATATTGACGTCTACGCGCTACATAGGTTGAACTAAAACATTGTATCAGGCGCTTGTATCAACGATGGTGATTGACACATTGTCTTACAGTTCACAATTTCAACGGTGGTGAAAACAATCGTCTAGTTAGATGGAGGAAATGATACGCCTTACTACTTTTCAACAAGTAAAAATGGCATTTACAATACCTGAGATACCTACAATTAACTTTGAAGGGGTTGTTCTGTTTTCGCCTGGACATATTATCCCCCACTCCCGGATGGAAAAAAAATCGAATCTCCTCCTAGCCCAGACAGATTTGAAGATTCCCCTATGCAATCCAGCTGTATTCCGTAAAGGGACTCCCTTTCGAGAGTACAACAATATCACTTAAAAAAATATTTTAAATAAATAACAAAATGCCCGATGATCAAAATTGTTTACCCATGTAGAGATGAACACAGCTTACACCATTGGTGAGAGTCGGGGTCATTTAAATGAATACAAAACAAATAGCCAATATAAAATGGCTTGGTTACAATCTGATCCACTTAAATTTAAAACACTCTCCTGTCGAGCTATATATAATTTCCAAATTATAGAAAATGCGATGGGGTCCTATCCAGCCCGGCCTGAGATGGTATTTGCTCAGCAGCCCCGAGCAGCTACAATCCTGCGTTGCTGTCGCTTTGCCAATTCACTGCAGCGATACACAGGCACAGCTTCTTCTTCGGTATAATGAAGTTCGCACATTTTGTTTGTGCATGCTGCCACCTATTGTGCGGTAGTGTGTGGTTTATCATGTCAATTTTTGTAACACAAAAAAGGGGGAGAGAAAAAAAAGATGCACCACCAACTAACCCTACACCTATTTAATAAAACAATTATATATATATATATATATATATATATATATATAATTATCACCAGCTCATTCCACTACTTTGACCCTAACTGATCCTACACCAGTCTGACGGCCTGGGAAGAACGGACTCTGGTTCAACACACCTTGTATCTCTTCCTCCGTAAAACCTTATACACCCAAGTACTGCCACCACAACCTCTACCTTCTGTGATTTACATTCCATTTCTGCAGTACAAATTGATAACCATGGCAATAAATGCTAAGAAGCCAACCTTACTGAAGCACAAATTCAAATCAGTCTGTATTGGCCTAAGCCTACTACTCACCTTTGATCCATCATCCTCTACTCTCTTCCCTGCCTCAGCGTGACACCTTCTGTTCTACTCTGACCCTGGCACCTTCAGCCTGTCTCTCTCGCACCAGGCACTTCTGATCCCCAGCAACACAGGCACCCCCACAATTGACCGTTTTTCCCCACCGATAATACCTTCACCGATTTAACATTACCCAACTTATTTTCTACCCAGCCTGAGACTACACATGGCTCAACCAAAAGGCAGGATCCGCTTTCGACAAAAATCTCACTCCCACTGGGCCAGAATCCTCATTTGCATGACCATCGGAGCGAGGATCTGAGGTCTTCACCTCACATGCCACCACAGGTAATTCATCATTGGGTTCATTTTCTGAGCCATCAGACACAGCAGAATACGGCTTGTACTTGGTGCCATTTTTCCTCAACACACATCTTCCCACTGCACTCGGCTCTTCTTCCTCCATAACCATGTCTAAACGTTCACCATGCTCATGCCATGACTTCATGTGCAGTGCTGCCTGCTTAGCCCAATTTAGTAGTCTGTTTATCTCTGGCTTCTCCATGCTCCCAAAACAAGCCACAATCGTCAGCCAAGTCTCCTCCTCGTCATCCATTTTAGCAAACAATCTCGGACTGCATCTCTGACCTTGATATGGTCTTAATTTTCATCCCACAGGCACACCTGATATCTATGTTCACAACATGCGCACAGCAATGCATTGTGGGATGTTCAAATCATTTGAGGATAGATAACCTGTGATGACATAGGAGCAGTGGACTACCGTCAACAATGCACACAATAATACATTGAGCCTACTTCTTTCTCTCCTCATTTCATGTATTATAATATTTTAATATTTCATTTTTTTTTTTAAAGATTTTAGGCTATAGGTATTTTTAAAATCACACTGACAATTTTAATATTTTAAATAGGCCTATATTCTCAAAGCCCCCCAAAAGTAACAAAACAATTTATACCAACTGATTCAATGACATGGTTGCAAAATTCAGTCTGCTCTCCAACATCACAGTCACATAGCTTACCTGTTGTACGTGGCACGTTGCGCACTACAGCCTCTACCAAGAGGTACCTTTATGGTACAGGTGGTACTGCACTCGATTCACCCCATAACCACAGCATTGCTGGTTCAAAACCTGCTCCAGCGGTTCACTCTTATTTTGGAGAAATCAGAGGGAAGTCACAACTGGCAGGGTTTGAAGCCGGGTGTTTGCGACTGTCAAACACATTAGCTGTTACACTAAGAGATCCGAATCTTAAAATCTCTTTTGAGGAGGTTGCTAGGTGTTGGGTTAGGGCAGCTATACTACTGGTACCAGCAGTGGGAAACCCATGGTTTTTCCTGGCCTTTAATGGACGTTATTCACTGTTCACATTCTGGTTTGTGCATGGGATACTTTCGGAAGAAGGGGAATAATATAAGTGCCTCTGCAGCCGATGTGAAATGGCGAGCTGGTAAGAGGTCTGGACCTTTATAACCCATGTAGTAGTGTGCATGGCCCGAAACCTGGTGACGCTGGTTGAAACACCGCTCCAGTTGTTCCTATACAGTATATTTTCTGATGGCGGAAAGAAATGTATAATATATTTTTTTAAAGTATAAAGAAGCTATGCAGCGCATGTCCTGATTGAACTTAGTGCGGCATTGTCTGTAAAGTACACTAGATGGAGCCCACAAACCTCACAAAATTACAAATGTCATAACATTACATGTTGACGTCATCACTGACTGCCACGAGGTGAGGTGTGCGAACCGCAGCACGACGTTTACAGACACATTATTACTCATCCGCACATTTCGGACACGTCTAAATACGATACATCAAATAGCTACCTAGCTAGGTAGAACACCAGCCAAGCAACATAATCAGATGTTGGCGTTATATAATAACAATACTCAAGGAGTGCATTAATATATCTAAACGGCTCACAAGTGTAGCTAGAAAGGCATGCATGTGTTAGTTAGCTATAAGGGGTTATTTAGCTAGTTACTAGAAGCTATAGCATTATTGCAGTGGTTAAATAAACATGTTCGTATTACCGTAATGCTTACATACATACCAGCATCACATGTTACTCAACCAAATATCACATAGCAGTATCGAAGCTGGTGGATTTGCTAGCCAATTGAGAATTCTGCAAATAATTTGCACGCTCGCCTGTTTGAGGTCTTCGTTCCTTTCTCATTCCACAAACGTTGAAGTTTTGTTTTTTTCGGTGTAACCCTCCGCCTGCGGTAGAAGTGCTGAGGCTAGGAGGGCCACCATTTTGAATGTCTGGTCTGTTCCTCCCTCCGTCGCAAATAGAGAAGGTTCCAGCTATTTTCTGGTATCAATACGGTTGGTGAGTATAACTTTATACAACTATGTCAGTTAAACAGATGCGTTTATTTGATTATAGCTGAAAAATCAGCACGACTTTGTCTTAAACCGCGGTGACAATAATCCATGTTGGCGCTACATGATCGGAAGTGAGGCTGCGCTAACCAGCCAGTGTACCGGGAGGGGTTGTCTGTCAGAGAAGCGGTAGCCTGGTGTCGGCTAGCTGGTATTGCTTCCCTGATATGTACTTGTGCGATCTTTAACCTTAGAAATCTGTTTTTATACTTAACTTTTACTTGCTTATACGCCTTCAATGTTTGTCAATATTGCATTTGGTTATTTGCTGTGCTACTCAAACTAGATGTACCGGTAGGTATGTAGGAAAGGCAGCTATCTAGTTAACTAATCCTACTAGCTAGCTAAGTCAGTGCGATGAAGGCCTCTCCGCGATTGCGTGTAGCTATCTAGCTATGATCTGTATGTTCACTTGCTAAAAGGGTTTACTTATGTCTGAGAAATAAGAAGGCTGTAATTGTTTCATGTTCGCCCCCAAATGGCCTCTGCTCGGACGTTGGATTGTTAACTTGTTAGTGCTAATGTTAACTAGTGGTAACGTGACAATGCATAATATATTTGACAGGTGTGGTTAAAGGTTCGTAAAGTATTGCGTTCAAGAGATGATTAGCAATTGAACTATCTTTCTGTGGGCTTGTGATCTACCATAGCAAGCTAACCACCCTACCCAGCTAACGTTTACTGGCTAGCCAGCTACTTGGTATGCAGAATGTAGATATGTACGGACGTGGAAGTTACCTAGCTAACTACTGTAGTTTGCCAAGTAGTTGGCTAACGTTAACTTAGTTAGCGCAATACCTTGATGTGTTCAAGTTGAACTCTAACGTTTACCCACGCTTCAAATAAGATGTGTGTTATACCTAGCTTGGGTGTAACTGTTGTAATGTTAGCTTTGGCTGTTTCTACGTGGTTGCAATGAATTTTAAGTGACTAACGTTACTTAAACTAGCTAGCTACTATGGTATTGTTGCTACTTTTTTGTTTGTTTTTGTTGATACTTAACGTTAACTAGCTAGCTACAATACTCACATACTGGTTGTGTGGGGAAGTTGAATTAAATGTTAATATACTAACGTTATTATGTAAGTTATTTACACACCTCGACAAGTGTCAATTCTCAAGTGTGTTAGTTAGTTGTAGCAAACCCTTCATTTCTTCAGTTGTGCCATCCCCAGACTTTTTAAAGAAGTGGGTTATTATGCCACCTGCTTCACTTGTGATTATTAGGGTATTTATGTGGTATTTACATCCATTTTTTTGGAGCTGGCTTGCATCTTGTGTAGAAAAGTTATTAAAATATTTAACTTTAAATAACATTTAAAAAAAATGTTATTTCCTGCTTCCCTTGCCACCTCTCCTGTCAGTTGATTCTCCTGAAGTCAACATCAGTGTCATATACTCGGATTGACTTGCTTTTTCTTTGCATGTTCTTTGTATTTGCATTAAACCAGCTGACAAGTGCCCATGTTTTATCTGCATTTTTAGCCTATTCAATAAAGGCTTTCTGACAGTACACGCTTATATTGGTAGGCCAATACTTGGCTAAACTATGTAGGTCAATGTTTTGTATAAATGTACTGTCATACTACTTGCAGAATTGTTTTTAGGTTGGAATGGAGGTAGCAGCCTGCTGTAACACTACCAATGAAATATCCTGGTGAGTGCTTGGCTGAGCAGTGATGGCAAAATGAGTGTCAAAGAGAACAATATGTTGGGATATTGTGTTGCAAGGAGCGCTCCCTCTACAATGGTGGCTTTGAATTGTTTCTGTAACGTAATGAACTTCATCGGCATAACTTTGTGTAAGGAGGAAGTCAATTGTGGCACACACTCCTATACAGTTGCTGTATTATTGTATAGCGTCGGGGTTCTCAATTGGAAAGGGCTTCATTGATGGTGTGCGTTGTCTCTGGACAATGGAAATTTAGTAGCCTATGTCCCCAGTGGACTCAACCATGTGTTGAGGTTGTTTTCTCTTACCACTGGTTGCTAGGCTCAGCAGGCTTGTATATCTTCTAGAGTCTCAGGAGAGGAATGGGCAATTCCATTCGCTCAGGAAATCTGCCACAGCTGGTGTCAGATATGATCCCTTTTGTGGCTATATGAGGGTGTTGATAACAATCACTGTATCATTATTATTTCTTCCTTTATGCCCAATTTGTTCCCAAAGCAGTCTTAAATAGCATGATCAAATGCATCAGTATGCATGTGGAGGGCAATAATTCAACTGGGACAGGAATAAGTTCAGGGGTGTTTGAGATCCACCCCCTCTAATTGATCAGGATAATGCCTCACGTCAGTCATTCCATTTGACAGCAATGTTTGCGTCACTTGGCTTGACCAAATGACAGTGTTGGCTGTCCAAGCTCCTGTGAAATATAGCGGGACTAAAATCTGTAGCGTGGCCATACAGCTGAACAGTACTGTTTTTGTCCTGGGAGAGTAAGTAAGGCTGAGCAAAGCGAATGTTGTTGAGTGCTTCTTTGGTGGTAGCTGCCCAACAGTTCAGCAAGTGCAAACCTTCTCCACATATGGTCTTCCTAATCCATCTATTGTGCTCAACCCGTCCTCTCTGTCGAGACCAAACACATCTTTTGTGCCAGCTTTTGTGGACATAATAAAGAAAAAGTAATGTCTTTCATGTTGTAATTAATAAAATAATGTGTGCCTATAAAAGCTATTGTAAAGTTGTAGTAGAACCAACATTTCCTCAGTCTTTGTTAGTCTAGCAGACTGGATTTTCCATATCTGTTGTGTGCGCACACTTATGAGCACAGGCTGATTGGGACTTCGCTTACTTGTCAGATGTCAATCACAGGAAATATAAGCATTTGTTTTGCTCGAGTCATTAAGCCTAGGTGTTGAATGTGTGTCATGATTCATGCATTTAAACAGATTGCTGGACTATAGGGTGTGAATTACTTGTAATTGTATGTATGTATGTGTATATGTGTATATCGGGGCGGCAGCGTAGCCTAGTGGTTAGAGCGTTGGACTAGTAACCGGAAGGTTGCAAGTTCAAACCCCTGAGCTGACAAGGTACAAATCTGTCGTTCTGCCCCTGAACACTGTTCCTAGGCCGTCATTGAAAATAAGAATTTGTTCTTAACTGATCTTTAACCTAGTTAAATAAAGGTTAAAAATATATATATATATATATGTGTGTATGTGTGTAATAATGACGATTCCAACAATACTGAATGAGCAATGAACACTTATTTTAACTTAATACATACAATCTACTTAGTCTCAAATAAGTAATTTGGTGTAAATAATGCAAAAACACAGTGTTGGAGAAGAAAGTAAAAGTGCAATATGTGCCATGTAAGAAAGCTAATGTTTAAGTTCCTTGCTCAGAACATGAGAACATATGAAAGCTGGTGGTTCCAGTTAAGAAGTTTTAGGTTGTAGTTATTATAGAACTATTTCTCTCGATACCATTTGTATTTCATAGACCTTTGACTATTGGATGTTCTTATAGGCACTTTAGTATTACCAGCCTAATCTCGGGTGTTGATAGGCTTGAAGTCATAAACAGCGCTGTGCTTCATGTATTGTGAAGAGCTGCTGGCAAACGCAGGAATGTGCTGTTTGAATTCATATTTACAAGCCTGCTGCTGCCTACCACCGCTCAGTCAGACTGCTACATCAAATCAGAGACTTAATTATAATAAACACAGAAATACAAGCCTTTGGTCATTAATATGGTCAAATCTGGAAATTATAGTTTTGAAAACAAACTGTTTATTCATTCAGTGGTATACGGGACCGTTCTGTAATTTATCGAACGGGTGGCAACCCTAAGTCTAAATATTGCTGTCATAATTATGTAACATTCTGGCAAATTAATTATGGTCTTTGTTAGGAAGAAATAGTCTTCACACAGTTCGCAACGAGCCAGGCGACCCCAAACTGTTGTATATACCCTGACTCTGCTTACACTGAACGCAAGAGAAGTGAGAATTTCAGGCACTGCATTGATTATATGCAACGCAGGACAAGCTAGTTAACCAAGCAATATTATCAAACACATGTAGTTAACTAGTGAATATATATATATATATATATGAAGTTTAATGCTAGCTAGCAACTTACCATGGCTCCTAGCTACCTGCACTAGCATAACAGGTGGTCAGCCTGCCACGCACTCTTCTCGTGGATTGCAATGTAATCGGCGTCTAAAAATGCCAATTACCAATTATGAAACCATTGCGCATGGTGATCTTAGCCTTGTGTGCGGCTGCTCGGCCATGGAAACCCACTTCATGAAGCTCCCGATGAACAGTTATTGTGATGATGTTGCTTCCAGTGGCAATTTGGAACTCTATAGTTAGTGTTGCAACTGAGGACAGCTGAGTTTTATGTGATACGTGTGGTCTCGTTCTGTGAGCTTGTGTGGCCTACCACTTTGCGGCTGAGCCGTTGATGCTCCTAGACATTTCTACTTCGCAATAACAGCACTTACAGTTGACCGGAGCAGTCTAGCAGGGCAGAACATTTTACAAACTGACTTGTTGGAAAGGTGGCAGCTTATGATGTTGCCATGTTGAAAGTAACTGAGCTTTCAGTACAGGCCATTCTACTGGCAATGTTTGTCTAGGAGATTGCAGGCTGCGTGCTTGATTTTATACACCTATCAGCAACATGTGCTTAAAATAGCTGAATCCTCGTGTGTGTGTGTCTCCATTTTTTAAAATGAGTTTAAAAAAAAAATCGAAATAAGCTTTGCTATACAATTTAAGGTCAAACAGTCCGCAATAATCCAATGAATTGAGGGCTTGTGAAGTTACTTAGGCTAAATTCAAGCATTCCACAACCACAAGACCCACTAATTATTTTGTAACAGTAGTTTAACCTGCTGTTTTGCAATAATCACTAAACTGACTTTCAAGTCTATGAAAATGCCCTTTTTTATTATTATTTTACAAATTGAACTTGAACCAATTATAATGCACAAATCACTAATAATGACACTTCTTGTAGCAAGCATTATAGAAAATTAACAATCTCTCGAGCGCAAGCTCATGTGCCAGCTAATTTCTATTTGAAGTTTAGCCAGATTGGATCTATTTGCTAGTTAACAAGGTAGGACAGTTGAATTGTTATGAACACACCCTTCTGTCCATCTCTAGCTGTTTGGACAGATTGCTAGCCTGTCCACTTTGTTCAGATGTGTTAATCAACTGTTGTTTTTTCTCAATGAGAATGAGTTTGCCAATTCTTTATATAATTGTTTTTATTGCACATTTATAAAATGCATACTAGACTGCTAGTATGACGTTCTGCAAAATTGCTGCTAGCGGCACAGCCACGCGTGACAAATTGAGCGTTAATTTTCCAGAATCAATGATAATGGCTACTCCCATTTTAGTGTCTGCTCTGCGCGCAATTACAAAGTGTTTCGTTAAAGGGGAATTGACCAATTCTGTTGGACCAAACCTTGAATTGAAACCGCTTATCAGAGGAAGAAGTGATCTCTAATATTTATTGGTGTGTGTGTGAGAGAGTGAATGGGAAGTTGCATACAGTCTATAGTCATTGCACACAGCAGAGAAGGATGGAAACAGCCGAGACCAAAAAGACATGAGAACAAGCAGACAAACGCTCATAAAAATTAATAATATATAAGAACTTGATTCTTGTGATAAAGGCATTTGGAATATCGCACAAAAACATGCATGCAAATGAATTTGGTCGCCCAGCCTTACTCCATGGTGCTGCTAACTCGACCTGACATTTTTCTCAGGGGCTGCATGGATGCATGCTTCAATACATGGAAAACTATATGCTCACCTGCCAGTTTATTAGGTACACCACCCTGTTCCCAGAAATGGATCGATCCTACAAACAGTGAGTCACTTTGCCGTGGCTTCCTATATAAAGCAGGCATCGAGGCAATTCAGTTACTGTTCGATAAAACGTTAGAATGGGCAAAACGAGTGACTTGAGAGTGACTTGAGCGTTGTGTGATTGTCGGTGCAAGGCGCGCCCGATCCAGTATCTCAGAAACAGCTGCCCTCCTGGGCTTTTCACGCAAGGCAGTGTCAAGGGTTTTCAGAGAATGGTGTGACAAACAAAAAACCATCCAGTCAGCGGCAGTCTTGTGGGGTAAAACCGATTGTTGATGAGAGAGGTCAAAGGAGAATGGCAAGAATCATGCAGGCTCAGGCAGGCCACAAACAGACAAATAGCAGCGCAGTACAATCGTGGTGTTCAGAACGGCATCTCGGAAAGCACAACTGGTTGATCCTCGTCACGGATGGGCAATTTCATGAGACGACTACAGCGTGTTACACTCCTGAATACACTAAAAACAAGAAGTGGATCCAGTGGGCAAACTATCACCAACACTGGACAATTGATGACTGGAAAAACATCGCTTTCGCCTGTCACTCTGATGTGTCTAGCACCATCGCATTAGCATTCCACATCCCTGTGGAACTTTTGACACCTTGTAGAATACACCAAAGAATTCAGGCTTTTCTGGATTGGTGTACCTAATAAACCTGCCGGTGAGTGTAAGTTAATTATCTAAGATGTGCCAAATTTAAGTTATATCCCGCTCAGGGTGGATATATGATGTCAAGATGATGCTTGTTGGTTACAGCAGAGACAATCAATTCCCTCCTGGATTAAGATCCATGTTGCCTAAAAAAATATAGCACCATTTGTGTGCACTTCCAGTAATACCGTATACCCTGGTATTGGAAAAGGTCTTTGATGTGACAACATAACTGGTGTTATTATTGGATTGTCTGTAATCTGTTGGACCTTTTTGTGTGTACAGCCTTTATATTTTCCCTAGTTTTAAGGTCTCTGCTCTGTGCATTCTTTTTTCACTAACACCGTCAGCTCTGAGGCGGCTAGATGCAGAAAATGGCTTTGTTCAGCAACTAATTACTGTCATCCCTCTTGCTGTAACTGCTTCATTACATTATCCATGCTAACAGATAAGAGCCATGCTTCTTTTGAGATGGGAAGTCATAAAACACCTCTTCTCTGCATGCAGGAGCCAGCAGTAATAACTTTCCCTGTTTGTTCCTGGCATAGTGTGCGTGATGGATCCCCTGTTGTGGCGGTGGTGCATTAACACACACCCCTCTCACCAAGCCCTTCACTGCAATAAACAAGGCCTCCTCCAGACCCACTGCTGGTGCCAGGCCCTTGACCTTGTTCTGCCCACTCCAGCCTGCCCAGGGTTTCTCTTACATCCTCTGTCACTCTGCTGTGTCTGGCTGTAGTACTGGAAGTGTACACTTTCTGAATGTACTACACTAGAGGGAAGGCCGCAGTGTTAATTGCTTCAACTCAGGTGTTGAAAGTCAAACGTGTCATTGCTATAGGGGTTTCTGAAAGCAGGAAGTAGAGTTTGTTTAGCACACCCAATGACGACGTGCCTTTGGAATGCTGAGATCTGTTGGCCTTTTGTCGTACGAGTCACTTCATATGACTTGGCATCTGTATTTCATGTGTAGTTATTACACATTTGTAGTTTCCCCTCTCAAGGGAGACCACATATCCATGGCTCTCATTGTGCCAGTTTGTTACTTCTTTCTCTACTGAATCTTTAAAGCTTAAAGCCTATTGAGCAATTTTGTCACACTATCTCTTAACTGCCAAGAGAGCAATCCTTCCTCTGTCATCCTCAAGAGCAGACAGTTCATGAAGGATTGTGATGCAGCTCAGTGTTCATGCACCATTTACCCAACGAATTCCTGCAGGGTTTTAACGCAGCATTTCCAAACCCAGAGGTGGCAACATCGTGAGACTTAGGGAACGCTTGCAAAACGGAACAAACAGACCAGGCCGTGGCTTGAGAATTCAATGAGGGGAGTGAAATTCTTCCTTGGTTGTTAATTTTCTTGAAGTCGAAAGGCATCCTAGATTATAGAAAATGTCCTAATTAGTTGAACATGTTATTACTTCAACCTCGTGAAAGTGACGAACTGACACGTTTTAATTTTCGTCAAAAACTACTTTATATCGAAGGGGTGCCTTCGATTTGATGGCCTGTGCAGTTTGGTGCGAGATAACCGTTAAGACCCAATGAAGTGTTTCTGCGCATGAGTTTAGCTAGCCAAATTTTCCATGACATTGACTACAAGTGTGATCGAGGAGAAGCAGTTTTAACCTGTCTTCATACTGTGCTCTTGACTTGGTCAAGGTCTCATTTACCTGTTTGTATATTTGATCCTCTGAAATGGGCATGAGACCAATTTAGTCAGCTAGTGTATAGATCCAACATGCAGGCTTCTTCTTCTTGACCAGAGGCCATTGGATTATGGTAGTTGTGTGCACATACAGACTAGGTGGTCAACCTGCTGTAGCTTGCTGGCCTCTGAGACCACAGGCTGTGGTGAATGTTATACCACACAGGAAGTATACTTATCAAATAGTACAGTGTATTTGTCATTATCATCTTGCTGCCTACCTATAAAAACAAATCAAATCCCTCTATCTCTGAGTCAGACACATATCATTAATGGGGTGAGAGATTATATGCTTGTCTAATCATTTAATTCTGAATGCATCCTCTCATGGAGCAGCGTTCCTGTTAGAATGGGAGTACATTAGTAACATCGTAGAGGCACGGTACTGCGAGTTCTCTTGTGTTTGTCAGGTCTGTACCTGGCTGATGTTTTAGAACTGGGGCACTGTGCTCCTGTTATTATTCCTCTGTGTGGCTGCATGTTAATACTGGAGAATGTAATCTCGCCTCCAAGCATGTGCCCCTTCAATATTTAATCACCCTCCACTGGTTTGAAACC
Source organism: Oncorhynchus keta (assembly GCF_023373465.1). NCBI lineage: Eukaryota > Metazoa > Chordata > Actinopteri > Salmoniformes > Salmonidae > Oncorhynchus > Oncorhynchus keta. Next base: position 69,138,383 of record NC_068434.1, on the reverse strand, counting down.
TTATAGTGCTCTCTTCACAAGCTTCTGAGCAAGGCATTCTCCATTTCCTTGTCACATTTTGAGGCTGTACTCACAGAACAATGCTAATTTGCTATTCAAATATTTTTCATCACATAGGCTACCAAAAAATACCATTACAGGAGTATGCATTTATCTTATAGAATGAATGAGTACCTATGGCTTCCTAATGATAACTAGACAGAAGTGGTGGTCAGGTGAGTTTACTAGCCCCCCAGCTACATGCACTTTAACTCAGAAATGCATACAGACAGACACTCTGTGGACCCACCATCACCCCAGGCATTTTTCTTTCATTTGTCTTAATGGATTTGTCCTCTTTATTTATGTCTGTATTAACGCCTTAAGCAATACAAATGTTGGAGAAACAAAAAGTTACTCATATCATTGTCACATCCCCCACCCCCATACTTTCATAATGATGTAGGCCTATTTTCACCTACCGGCTGTCAGATTAGAATATGACTTTGCAGTAAGGCCACCTGTGCCAAATGTTTAGTTTCTCCGTGTTTTCCAGAGGATGCCAGCGCCGATCAGACTGCGGGAGCTGATCCGGACCATCCGGACGGCTCGGACCCAGGCAGAGGAGCGTGAGATGATCCAGAAAGAGTGTGCTGCTATACGCTCGTCCTTCAGAGAGGAAGACAACACTTACCGCTGTAGAAATGTGGCTAAGCTACTCTACATGCACATGCTGGGCTACCCAGCACACTTTGGGCAGGTATGTTTAAAAATAACACTGTTCTTCATTTATTAACCTACATCTGTGAATGTCTTGTTGTTTCTGGCAGTGAATGTGTCTCGCCGAAGAGCGCAGTTTTGTGAACAGATGACTACAGCTCAGCGTTCAACACCATAGTGCCCTCAAAGCTCATCACTAAGCTAAGAACTCTGGGACTAAACGTCTCCCTCTGCAACTGGATCCTGGACTTTCTGACGGGCCGCCCCCAGGTGGTAAGGGTAGGGAACAACACATCCGCCATGCTGATCCTCAACACGGTGACCCTTTGGGGGTGCATGCTCAATCCCTTCCTGTGCTCCCTGTTCACTCATGACTGCATGGCCAGGCATGACTCCAACACCATCATCAAGTTTGCCGATGACACAACAGTGGTAGGCCTGATCACCGACAACGATGAGATGGCCTATAAGGAGGAGGTCAGAGACCTGGTCGTGTGGTGCCAGGACAACAACCTCTCCCTCAACATGATCAAGACATTGTGAACTACAGGAAAAGGAGGACCAAGCACACCCCCTTTCTCATCGACGGGGCTGTAGTGGAGCAGGTTGAGAGTTTCAAGTTCTTTGGTTTACACATCAACAACAAACTATCATGGTCCAAACACACTAAGACAGCCGTGAAGAGGGCACACGGCAAAGCCTATTCCCCCTCAGGAGACTGAAACGATTTGGCATGGGTCCTGAGATCCTCAAATGGTTCTACAGCTGCACCATCGAGAGCATCCTGACTGGTTGCATCACTGCCTGGTATGGCAACTGCTCGGCCTCCGACCGCAAGGCACTACAGAGGGTAGTACATACGGCCCAGTACATCACCGGGACCAAGCTTCCTGCCATCCAGGACTCCTATATCAGGCGGTGTCAGAGGAAGGCCCTAAAAATTGTCAAGAACTCCAGCTACCCCAGTTATAGACTGTTCTTTCTGCTACCTTACGGCAAGCGGTACCGGAGCACCCAGTCGTGTTCCAAAAGGCTTCTTAACAGCTTCTTCCTCCAAGCCATAAGACTCCTGAACAGCTAATCAAAGGGCTACCCAGACCCCTCTTTTACGCTGCTGCTACTCTGTTTATTATCTATGCAGAGTCACTTTAACTCTACCTACATGTACATATTACCTTGGCTAACCGATGCCCCCTGTATATAGCCTTGCTTGTTATTTTACTGCTGCTATTTTAATTATTTGTTACTTTTATTTTCTTTTTTTTTTTACTTAACAATTTGTATATTTTTTTGAAGCATTGTTGGTTAAAGGGCTTGTAAGTAAGCATTTCACTGTAAGGTCTACCTGTTCTATTCGGCACATGTTACAAATAGAATTTGATTTGATGAGTTTTGTTTTCTAGCTGGAGTGCCTGAAGTTGATTGCGTCCCAGAAGTTCACTGACAAACGGATAGGGTACTTGGGAGCCATGCTACTGTTGGACGAGAGGCAGGACGTCCATCTACTAATGACAAACTGCATCAAGAAGTAAGGCAGGCCAGAACCACATTGGCTCAAACACACTATCCTGACAGGAACAGCTGCTTATTTGTAGTGTGGGAGTAGAGCTAAGAGCTGTGCTGAAGGAGGTGGTGATGTGTTCTGTTACTGCCAGAAATGTTACTCATGAGTGGTGCCTTTGCCAGCAGCATGTGCTTCTGATGTTGGATACGGAAACAGTCCCATAACCTGCCGGATCAGCTGTTGCACCTTTTTCTCAATCTCTTGCTCTCGAGCACATTTTTCTTCTTTCCTGTAAACCCTTCTTTATCCTTCGTCTTCCCTTTTACCTACCTCTTCCTTGTATTTTTTTCTCTACGTCTTTCCTCTTTCTCTTCTACATACCAGTGCCATCCTATATTTCTGATCTATTATCTCCCTATGAACGGGGATACAGACACATTCCAAAGTCTAGGTTGAAAACAAAAGGCATTTGCCATTAAGACCCTTAGACTTTGGAATTGACTGCCAGAGATCAGGCTTGAAGATTCAGTGCCTGTTTTTAAATCTCTTTTTAAAGACACATTAAAAGCATCTTTATAAAAGTGTATGATTTTAATTAATTATTTTTTTCATTCTCCTTCCTCCTGTCTTTATTTATTTGCTAGTACTTTTATTTTATGATGTGAAGCACTTACTTTATACGCTATATAAATAAAGTTATTATTATCTGCTGTCCACTCATTCTTCCCCTTGTCCTTCCTCAGTGATCTGAATCACAGCACACAGTATGTCCAGGGCCTGGCCTTGTGCACCCTGGGCTGCATGGGCTCCTCGGAGATGTGTCGAGACCTGGCTGGAGAGGTGGAGAAGCTGCTCAAAACCTCCAACTCCTACCTGAGGAAAAAGGTACCTCATTCTCACCTAGCCCACATCCACTCTTTACAAAGAAGTGTTAGTCAGGTGATCAGTTTAAAGTTTGAGCAGACCTGCCAACCTGCACTCATTTTACATAACATGCCCACAATTTGAGGTAAAAGTATGCTGGTACGAAAAAGTACCCCAAAATACGCTTCTATCGGTACAATCGTCTGAAGTTGGAGCTGAGCCAATCAGGACTTGGGTGAGGAGAAAAAAAATCTCAAACTCTCCACTCTGGCCCGCCCCCCATAGTCGTAGTAGTCTACTATTTTCCTCCCTCGAGCTGAATGGCAGCTCTCCACTGTCCGTTGATACTGCTGATGTGTGACGACAAAGGGTAGGGAAAATGGAGAACCAACTATTCGACGAACAACTTTGGAAAATGTATATGTGTTAGTCAAGCACACAACCACTTTCGTAGTTATCTCCTTCTACATTAAGACAAATGTAGTTAGCTACAGTGTTTAGTCAACAGACATGGCAGAGAGAGCTGTTCTGCTAATACCGTTCTTCACAGAAAGTTATATTAGACTGTGTTAAGATTAGTAGGCCTATGTTGATTTAATCAGTTGTTTATCTGGCCTCTTGATCCAGCTGTATGTCAACAGTAGATAATGTTGTGATAGTAATCAGTTCACCAATGACAAGGCATGTTGATTTGATGGTAGCCTAGTAGTCAGACCTTGATGGATGAGGTCAAGGATGGAGATCTGAAACAAACTGATATAGACCTTGTTCAGTTGTTTAATATTGCAAATAGCCTACAGTAAGCTAGACCACTACATTACATCCAGTAATTTAATTATTCTCTTATTCTAAATGTTCTCCCCAAACAAAATTTAAGGAGACAGTTTAAATTTTTACTAGACTATCCACATATAGACACCTTAGAATAATACAAAAAAAACTAAATGTAACCTAGAAAAATGTGCGTGTCATTGAGACCACCGCAATTTGATTTCGGAGACTTCTGTGTAATCTATGGATTTCACATGGCCTGGGCAGGGGCACAGCCATGGGAGGGCATAGGCCCACCCACTAGGGAGCTAGGCCCAGCCAATTAGAATATGTTTTTCCCCACAAAAGAGCTTTATCGCAGACAGAAATACTCCTCAGTTTCATCAGCTGTCCGGGTGACTGGTTTCAGACGATCCCGCAGGTGAAGAAGCCGGATGTGGAGGTGTTATGGTTACACTTGGTCTGTGGTTGTGAGGCTGGTTGGATGTACTGCCAAATTCTCTAAAACGATGGAGGTGGCTTATGGTAGAGAAATGAACATAAAATTCTCTGGCAACAGCTCTGGTAGACATTCCTGCAATCAGCATGCCAATTGCATGCACCTTCAACTTGAGACATCTGGCATTGTGTTGTGAGACAACTGCACATTTTAGTGGCCTTTCATTGTACCCAGCACAAGGTGCACCTGTGTAATTATTGTGCTGTTTAATCCGCTTCTTGATATGCTTCACCTGTCAGGTGGATGGATTACATTGACAAAGGAAAAATGCTCACTAACAGGGAAGTAAACAAATTTGTGCAGAACATTTGAGAGAAAAAGCTTTTTGTGCGTATGGAACTTTCTTTTTTTTTTTTTTCAGATCATGGGACCAGCACTTTATGTTGCATTTTATATTTTTGTTCAGGAAATGGCAGTGAAAGGTTAATAAAAATAAAAAAAATGCAAAATGCTCCAACTTCCTGATTTCCCCCAGAAATGTAAACACATTAGAGATACTGAAGAGCAGCCAAGTACCCATAAGTCTATAGCCTAACATTCCTACTGAGACTGTCTTCTGCCAAAATCGTTGTTAGGCACAACAACAACAAAAAGTGCATTTTCTTATGATTTGAGCAGTGTGGGTGTTGCCTCCTAAAAATAATTTAAGGTTGGCAGGTCTGTGTTAGCATGTCATAGTTGAGCACTTTGGAAAACATTAGAGTTTTCTCCCCAGGCGGCGTTGTGTGCAGTCCACGTCATCAGGAAAGTCCCAGAGTTGATGGAGATGTTCCTCCCAGCCACAAAAAACCTGCTGAGCGAGAAGAACCACGGTGAGACAACAGGGGGCTGGGGGCAACAATGTCCTGCACAGAGAACATTGGGTTTGGTCACTCACAGATAAAATGGAGATGCTGTGTCCTTCAAAGGGAAAATTGGACTGGTGCCCTCTATACAGTTGAAATGTCCTTCAGTGAACAGAGTTGGATTAATGACTGTTTCCTGATGAGCTGTGGAGCTGCTGCGTCTTTCACAGTTTTCAATTGATCACCTCCGGTGTTTTCACTAGACGCTGATGGTTGTCATAGTACAATGGCTGATGTTCTGACAGCTTTCTAAAGTGATGCTCTTTTTTAGAACCAATGTTATTGCTACGAATATGTTTCTAAATGGGTTTGATAGATGAAGTTGCCCATAGAAAACTAAGTTCAGTTTTGTGTTTTTCCCCTCAATGGTCAAGGTAAGGATTTGGGGAGGGTAAGTTGATGCTAGATACATACCTGTAGTTGTCTTTGTATTGCTAAATTTTGGGCTTAATGACGTTAAACTGACACTTACTAAGAGTGAGAATCCAGATTATAAACCACCACAACGCAAACAGCTTCCTCATAGACTATGTTCCTTATTTTAGTAACAATGCTGTGACATTGCTAAGACATTGACTCCCAGGGAATTGGCAAGGAAATTTGTGCACATTTTGTGAGCTTCTACTGTCTTTCAGGGATGCTGTTTGTTGACCTTTTTTCAAACAACTAGTTTCTCTTTGTCTCCTTAAGGTGTTCTCCACACTTCTGTTGTCCTCCTCACTGAAATGTGTGAAAGAAGTCCTGACATGCTCTTACACTTCAGAAAGGTATGGCTAGCCACAATCTAATTAGTGAAATTACTGCTATTAAGAGTTTTTGGGTAACAGCGTAACACGTCATCAAATCTTTAGGGAGTTAATTAAGCATTTGTCCTAAGCTCACTCTACATTTCATTCTCTCTTAGTACCCATTTTCCTTTCACTATGACTGCTTTGGATATACTTCAAACATATTTTGCCTTTTGAATCCTTGGATTACATTTTCCCTTCAGGTTTGCTCTACATTCATAGTAGGCCTATGTCTCAGTCGTATCTCCTTGCCTCGCTTTTTTCCTCGCTGTATCTCTAGTGGCTCTGTACCTCTTTCCCTTAGCCATAACAACCTTGAGCCAGTCTCCCACCCCTCATGTTCATGATCAGAACATGACTTTGAGCTCTCTAAAAGTGAATCTTCCCTAACATCTACCTCATATTTTTTCTGTCATTTGTCTGTTACAATTCCTGCATTGTGTTAGAATGAGAAGGTAAGAGTACATTCTGGTTTCATAGCTGGTGCATGCTGTAACTAGTAATCACACGGTCACTGTAGATGTAATCAAACCTGTGTTCCGTAAAGTTCCTTTTTGTCATTTTGATTTAGACTTTTACAGCGGTTATACGTGGGTGTTCTCTCTTGATATCATGACAGGATTTTAAAAATGTTTCTTAGACATCTCTCACTATTGTCAATGTGCCATCATCAACCTAATGTGTAACTCATTTAATCACCGTATGTTGAAAACAACATGATGGGTCTGTTTTCAATAATGACCTCAGGTGTTTTCACTAGACACTGATGGTTTTATGTCTGTTAAAAGGGGGGTATGTGTCTGTATGTGTACAAATATATATTTCAGAAACATATATTCGCTTTGGTGCAAATTGTTTATGAATATTCTTGCCTAGCATTCCTGGTGAGAATTATGATTCGGGTTAAATTTCATCCAGATGTGATTGAATGTGACATCACAATTCTATTAGCTTTTTAAAACCCAACATCCTAACTGAATGTTTTCATACAATCAATGCTGTCTTGATTACCATAACCCAGAAATGTAAGTTACATTGACGATTAAATCAAGAGAATGTAAAGAATAACTGCACATTCTACAAAATACTTTGTCAAGTTATTTCAGTAACACGGTTGGACACCGATTCCTTAGAAATAAAGCCCTTGACCCTTGATGGTACCCCTCCTCTCCTGTTGGTCTTTTGTAGTTGGTTCCACAGCTGGTGAGAATCCTGAAGAACCTGATCATGTCTGGTTACTCTCCTGAGCATGACGTGTCTGGCATCAGTGACCCCTTCCTGCAGGTGAGACCTTTAACCTTGTGTTTTTGTTCCAATTATTTGATCTTCTGTAACAAACTTGGCTAGGCCAGTCAGTGATGCCCCTTGACCTCATTGCAGGTACGGATATTGAGACTATTGCGAATTCTGGGCAGGAGTGATGATGACTCAAGTGAAGCAATGAATGACATTCTTGCACAGGTGAGAATATAGGTTAATCAATAGTACTCTAGGCTTACTACCCCTAGAGATATGGCCTTATACAATTAGACTAATGGTTTCTTCACTCTTGTAGGTGGCAACCAACACAGAGACAAGTAAAAATGTAGGCAATGCAATCCTCTACGAGACAGTACTGACCATAATGGACATCAAGTCAGAAAGTGGATTGAGGGTGTTGGCTATCAACATACTGGGGCGCTTCCTTCTCAACAATGACAAAAATATTAGGTAAGTAACACACTTGGAGAACTAATTCATTGAATGATCTGAACATAGGCCATCAAAGTCCCAGGTAATATAACTTTTTTTATGGTCTTTTTTTATGGTCTTTTTGTCCACCCTCAAGATATGTGGCACTGACGTCCCTACTGAAGACTGTACAGACGGACCACAATGCAGTGCAGAGGCATCGGAGCACCATTGTGGACTGTCTAAAAGACCTGGATGTGTCCATCAAGAGGTGAGACCTACACCCAAATGAGGAGAACATGAGTGACATACAGTATAGACATTAGTACATAACACACTGTTAGTCACTGTACATACATTTCTGCACAAAGTTAGGGTCAGAAGATGTAGAGATTTCCTTGTCTTATCGTCATCCCATTTTCCTCCCTAGGCGTGCGATGGAGCTGAGCTTCGCCCTGGTGAATGGGAACAACATCCGAGGCATGATGAAGGAGCTGCTCTACTTCCTGGACTCCTGTGACCCAGAATTCAAAGCGGACTGTGCATCCGGAGTCTTCCTGGCTGCAGAGAAGTAAGGCTCGGGTGTTGTCCAGTTAGAGCTGGAAGATCTGTAGAGATCAGTCTTTGCCAATCAGAAGGACCATGTGAAACCGTTCTCAACATTATCCCGTGGCTTGTAGGTCTTTACCACCTCATTCTGTTTGTATTGGCTGTTGCTCAGCAGTTGTAGTTGTGGTTCGAGAAGTAATAGAAGGATTAGTAGTGATTGCATGAGAGGCCATGGCAGCAGTTGTTTTTGCATGTGGGCTGGTCACAGTTACCTTGCATTAGGAATGTAGGCTTAGAGAATAGATTACAGCCAGTGGCCTCAAGCACCTCCAATGATTAACTATTGTTTCTGCATCCTCTGGTTAATGTGTGTGTGGCTTACTTACTAAAATGCTGTGTGATGAAAAAATGAGTGATCCATCGTCAGAGCATGACATTGTTGATACCATTATATTTTCTGACAGCATCAACCTCAGGCCAACTTTTTTCAGTTAATGGTTATATGATCCTCCGATCAGAGGTGACTGATGCGTGTTCTGTTTCACAGGTATGCGCCTTCAAAAAGATGGCACATTGACACCATCATGAGAGTCCTGACAACGGTATATGTATAATTTCATCAAATACTTTTCTCTGCACAGATGATGGTAAAATAAATAATTATGCTTGACTGTTGAGTGACGAATCCTTGAGTGATCCATCGACTGAACTGCAAATGATGATCTCATCATGTCTGACAACAGCTGCTTTTTACCATCTTAGACACTTGGTGTCTAGGCTTGAAATTGTTTTTGTCGCTGACCCTATACAAAATTATCATTTGCCTCATTGTCCATTTTGAGATGTTTTTATTTTTAACAACACCTTTTTGTTTCCAGGCGGGGAGCTATGTCCGAGATGACTCTGTCCCCAACCTCATCCAGCTCATCACCAACAGTGTGGAGATGCATGCCTACACTGTGCAGAGACTCTACAAAGCCCTGCTGGATGACATCTCACAGGTCCGAGGCATCTCTGAATATGAATATGTTGTTGGATCACTTTTGGAAGTAGCAAAGCGTGTGCGGATGTTTCCCTTCCTTTCTGAGGAGGACTGGTTACAGTGAATCTGATCTTTCTGAACTATAAGTGTTTGTCTCCCATAGCAACCACTGGTCCAGGTGTCATCCTGGTGTATAGGGGAGTATGGAGACCTGCTGGTATCTGGACAGTGTGAGGAGGAGGAGCCCATCCAGGTAGACCTCCTGAAGCACTCAATCACCTCAACTATTTAATCTAGAATGTTACACACAACACGTCTATGTGCACTGCCGACCTCAAGTTGAAGTGTATATATTTTCTCCCCTTTTGTTTGCAACAGGTGACAGAGGATGAAGTCCTGGATGTTTTGGAAGGTCTTCTTGTGTCCAACTTGTCCACCCCTGTAACCCGTGGTTACTCCCTCACTGCCATCATGAAGCTGTCTACTCGCTTCAGCAGTGTCAAGTAAGTCCATCTGTGTTGAGCAGAGAGAATATCCAACAGGTTATGATGATTTTGTTCCCCTCCTTAGCTCTGAAATGAATGGAAGGACGGACACTCAAGGGTAACATTTTTGTCTTAAAATCTCCAGCCGAATCAAGAAGGTGGTGTCAATATACGGCAGCAGCATCGACGTGGAGCTGCAACAGAGAGCTGTGGAGTACAATGCACTTTTCAAGAAATATGATCACATGAGGTGAGTATGCTCCAAAATGTATTCCCATTCATTACAAGCACTTTTCTGTAGAAATTATTGGTAATTGTTTAGTTACCATTAAGTCAAGGAAATTTACCTATTTCCCCCCCCCCCATCTCATTCTCTTCCTCTCTAAAGGCCTGCGTTACTGGAGCGAATGCCCATCATGGAGAAAACGGCCTCCAATGGCCCTACAGAGATCATGCAGACCAATGGGGAGACAGAGCCCTCGGTGCCTGACACAAAACACCTGCCCCTAGTCACCCAGCCAGCCAACCAGGTGAGGGCAAGGTCACATGACATATCTGTACTAACCATTGCTGGGAGGTTTTCTGTCACAGATGTGTAGCTGAATCAGTGGATCAACATCTCATTCAATCCGTATCACTGAAGTTCAGCGTTATACGCTAATTAAATGTAAAGGCAATTCCTGTTTGAGCTGACATATGTAGCAGCTTTTACCGTGAATGCGGTCTTTGCTGATGTGGGAACATTTTTTAAAATGTAGATTGCGCTGTAGCGCTGCTCTTCAGCGATACGGATTGAATTGAGCCCTTAAGTTCTTTAAAATGCACGAATACACGTACACTCACACACATTCTTTAAGTTTTTTGATTTCTATTCATGTGGTAAAGTCCACAAATCAGAGTACGTCTGCTAATGCTTTTACAAACTGGTCAAACAAGGACCCCTGCTGGTAGGAAGATTAAACTGTGCTGGGCATGTCAATCTATAGATTCATATAAAGTAGTCTACGTTTTCCTTCTTTGAGTTATAAATATTTTATCATGTTTTAAAACAAAGCGTAAATGAGATGTTATTCAGAGCACTGATGTTTTGTCCAAATCCTCTCTGTATTACAGGTTTAATATACGAATCATCTCTGTATTACAGGTTTAATATACGAATCCTCTCTCTCTTACAGGTTTAATATACGAATCCTCTCTCTCTTACAGGTTTAATCTACGAATCCTCTCTCTCTTACAGGTTTAATCTACGAATCCTATCTCTCTTACAGGTTTAATCTACGAATCCTATCTCTCTTACAGGTTTAATCTACGAATCCTCTCTCTCTTACAGGTTTAATCTACGAATCCTCTCTCTCTTACAGGTTTAATCTACGAATCCTCTCTCTCTTACAGGTTTAATCTACGAATCCTCTCTCTCTTACAGGTTTAATCTACGAATCCTCTCTGTATTATAGGTTTAATCTACAAATCCTCTCTGTATTATAGGTTTAATATACAAATCCTCTCTTACAGGTTTAATATACGAATCCTCTCTCTCTTACAGGTTTAATATACGAATCCTCTCTGTATTACAGGTTTAATATACGAATCCTCTCTCTCTTACAGGTTTAATCTACAAATCCTCTCTGTATTACAGGTTTAATCTACAAATCCTCTCTGTATTACAGGTTTAATATACAAATCCTCTCTGTATTACAGGTTTAATATACAAATCCTCTCTGTATTACAGGTTTAATATACAAATCCTCTCTGTATTACAGGTTTAATATACAAATCCTCTCTGTATTACAGGTTTAATCTACAAATCCTCTCTGTATTACAGGTTTAATCTACAAATCCTCTCTGTATTACAGGTTTAATCTACAAATCCTCTCTGTATTACAGGTTTAATCTACAAATCCTCTCTGTATTACAGGTTTAATCTACAAATCCTCTCTGTATTACAGGTTTAATATACAAATCCTCTCTGTATTACAGGTTTAATATACAAATCCTCTCTGTATTACAGGTTTAATCTACATGTGCTTTATGATTCAGTTTATCTTCTGTTCCAGGCTCTTGACTTGTTAGACCTGCTGGGAGGTAATGATGTGGTGCCTGTGATCCAAACCACCCTGCCCACCAAGCCTGTCTCAGCTGGAGGAGAGCTGCTCGACCTACTGGGGGACCTCTCACTGTCTGGTAGGACCACAGTCGCTCTCTCCTTTTATTTCCCTCCAGCCCAAAGCACAGGTGGACCAACCGTGGTCCATGGTTAGGGGAACTTGATTGGTTTCTTCTTTTCTCTTTTACCTATTCTCGCTGTCACCTGCCCTGTACCTTCCTTCAGCAATAAACCACATTAGTCACTCCACATCCTGTTTGACTTGGTCAGGAATCAACTTGTCTTGTGAACTATCACCAATGGTATCACTGTTATGTCTGTGTGTGATTCCCTGTACCCTGTTGGAACCCCCTGTATTGTTTCCCCCCTAGGTGGTCTAGCTCCTGCTCCCTCTGTGCCCGTCTCCCAGCCCCCCTTCCTCCTGGATGGCCTCTCCTCACAGCCCCTGTTTAATGATACTTCAGCAGGTGAGAGCTAGCGCTCATCAGGGAAGCTTTCAAATTTGTCATTTGATCCGAACCCCTTTCCCGCCATGTTTTTCTTTTTTTAAATTTGATTTAATTATTTTACTAGGCAAGTCAGTTAAGATATTCTTATTTACAATGACGGCCTAGCAAAAGGCCTCCTGTGGGGATGAGGGTGCCTGGGATTTAAAGAAATTACATTTACAATATAAACAAACATCACAACAAGAGACAACAACATAGCAAGGCAGCATCACATGACAACACAGCATGGTAGCAACACAGCATAACAACAACATGGTAGCAACACAACATGGTTGCAGCCCAAATCATGGTACAAACATTGGGCACAGTCAACAGCACAAAGGTCAAGAAGGTAGAGACAACAATATGTCACACAAAGCAGCCACAGTCAGTAAGAGTGTCCATGATTGAGTCTTTGAATGAAGATATTGAGATAAAACTGTCCTGTTTGAGTGTTTGTTGCAGCTCTTTCCAGTCGCTAGCTGCAGCGAACTGAAAAGGGGAGCGACCCAGGGATGTGTGTACTTTGGGGGGGGACCTTTAACAGAATGTAACTGGCAGAACGGGTGTTGTATGTGGAGGATGAGGGCTGCAAGTAGAGTACTCTGTGTCCCTATGTATCCCTTTCAAAACAATGCAACCGTATACAAGTTCATACAATGTTTTTGGGGGTTATGTTTGGTACTACTTTTTCACTCTGAATTGTATTGACTTGTGCATTCTTGTCTTTAGCTATTCCCCCCATGACAGCATATGGCAAGAATGGCCTGAAAATAGAGTTCACCTTTGAGAGGGCCAATCCGAACCCGAACATAGCAGTCATCACTATCCACGCCACCAACGCCACCGAGGCTGACATGACAGAGTTTGTTTTCCAGGCTGCAGTACCAAAGGTGAGCCATGACTTGTCAGTCACATTTGTATAACTATATAATATTACGAAATATATGTGTGGTTCTATGATTGACCTCTGTAGCAATGTACTGCTTAGTGAACGTTGGGAATACAGTGGGGCAAAAAAGTATTTAGTCAGCCACCAATTGTGCAAGTTCTCCCACTTAAAAAGATGAGAGGCCTGTAATTTTCATCATAGGTACACTTCAACTATGACAGACAAAATGAGGGGGAGAAATCCAGAAAATCACATTGTAGGATATTTAATGAATTTATTTGCAAATTATGGTGGAAAATAAGTATTTGGTCACCTACAAACAAGCAAGATTTCTGGCTCTCACAGACCTGTAACTTCTTCTTTAAGAGGCTCTGTCCTCTGTGCTCCACTCGTTACCTGTATTAATGGCACCTGTTTGAACTTATCAGTATAAAAGACACCTGTCCACAACCTCAAACAGTCACACTCCAAACTCCACTATGGCCAAGACCGAAGAGCTGTCAAAGGACTCCAGAAACAAAATTGTAGACCTGCACCAGGCTGGGAAGACTGAATCTGCAATAGGTAAGCAGCTTGGTTTGAAGAAATCAACTGTGGGAGCAATTATTAGGAAATGGAAGACATACAAGACCACTGATAATCTCCTTCGTTCTGGGGCTCCACGTGAGATCTCACCCCGTGGGGTCAAAATGATCACAAGAACGGTGAGCAAAAATCCCAGAACCACACGTGGGGACCTAGTGAATGACCTGCAGAGAGCTGGGACCAAAGTAACAAAGCCTACCATCAGCAAGGGCATTGAAGATGAAACGTGGCTGGGTCTTTCAGCATGACAATGATCCCAAACACACCGCCCGGGCAACGGAGTGGCTTCGTAAGAAGCATTTCAAGGTCCTGGAGTGGCCTAGTCAGTCTCCAGATCTCAACCCCATAGAAAATCTTTGGAGGGAGTTGAAAGTCCGTGTTGCCCAGCAACAGCCCCAAAACATCACTGCTCTAGAGGAGATCTGCATGGAGGAATGGGCCAAAATACCAGCAACAGTGTGTGAAAACCTTGTGAAGATTTACAGAAAACGTTTGACCTCTGTCATTGACAACAAAGGGTACTGTAATTTCTGGACTATTAAGCGCACCTGAATATAAACCGCACCCACTGAATTATTAAAAAATCTTTATTTTGTACATAAATAAGCTGCACATGTCTATAAGCCGCAGGTGCCTACCGGTACATTGAAACAAATTAACTTTACACAGCCTTTAAACGAAACACGGCTTGTAACAAAAATTAAACAGTGACCAATGACCTTTCTTGGTAGGCTACTATCTTCCTCCTCCTGTGCACTGAAGTCATCTCCTTCGGTGGCTGAGTTGAATAGCCACAGAATTGCTTCATCCGATGTTGGATCGTTTTCATTGTCGCTCTCGTCACTTTCATCCGGAGGCAAATTCCCCGCTGAGCTCATGCTGCCCCTTCAACACGCAGCAGTCCAGCCTTTCGAAACCCGTTGATGATAGTGGAATTTTTGACAATGCTCCACGCTGTCAGGACCCACTGGCAGACTTGACCATAAGTTGCTTTTCGTATGCGGCCCATTTTAGTGAAGGATTTCTCCCCACTTGTCATCCAAGCCTCCCACTGAACACGGAGCGCCACCTTAAATGCACGATTTACACTGATGTCGAGTGGCTGCAAATACTTTGGGCCACCTGCTTTTCTTCCCTTTTGAAAGCTTTTGTTGTCTTTTTGCACTGAGTCAGTTCCTCACGCTGCTGTTTCCAACGTCTTATCATCGACTCATTAAGGCCAAGCTCCCGTGCAGCAGCTCTATTTCCTTTTCCAACAGCCAGATCGATCGCCTTCAACTTGAAAGCTGCATCATATGCATTTCTCGTGTGTCTTTGCCATAATGAGGGTGACAAAATTACTACCGTAATCAGAATGAAGGGAAGTTTGAGCGCGCTCGATTTACGTCACATTATGTGACGGTGCTCAGTTTTTTGGCGGCATGAATCTTGTGAAAGCGGGAAAAATCCATAAATTAGCTGCGTCACTGTATAAACCGCGAGGTTCAAAGCGTGGGAATAAAGTAGCGGCTTATAGTCCGGAAATTACGGTATATAACAAAGTATTGAGAAACTTTAGGGTAAGGATAGGGTAAGTAATCCTTCTCACCCCCCCCTAAAAAGATTTAGATGCACTATTGTAAGTGGCTGTTCCACTGGATGTCATAAGGTGTATGCACCAATTTGTAAGTCGCTCTGGATAAGAGCGTCTGCTAAATGACTTAAATGTAAATGTAATGTTATTGACCAAATACTTATTTTACACCATAATTTGCAAATAAATTCATTAAAAATCCTACAATGTGATTTTCTGGATTTTTTTTTTTTTTTTCTCATTTTGTCTGTCATAGTTGAAGTGTACCTATGATGAAAATTACAGGCCTCATCTTTTTAAGTGGGAGAACTTGCACAATTGGTGGCTGACTAAATACTTTCTTGCCCCACTGTATGCAGGCGCATGTCCTACGAAGCAGACATTTAAGCTCTGTGTCCCTCTCCTTCAGACATTCCAGCTGCAGCTCTTGTCCCCTAGCAGTAATATTGTCCCAGCACTCAACCAGGGAAGTGTCACACAGGTCATCAGAGTTCTCAACCCACAGAAGGTAAGAGATGTTCCTATCTGTCCCCATCTTCCTCACATTCTTATTCAGTTTCCTGATCTATTGGTGCTATCAGAGGAATTTAGTGCAGAGGGCTCCTATCGAGTTCAGCTCTACATTGAGTAGTTCATATTGCTTTAATAAACATGTCTTTCTCATGATTTACAGCAACAACT
Organism: Oncorhynchus keta; assembly: GCF_023373465.1. Lineage (NCBI taxonomy): Eukaryota > Metazoa > Chordata > Actinopteri > Salmoniformes > Salmonidae > Oncorhynchus > Oncorhynchus keta. Next base: position 69,122,403 of record NC_068434.1, on the reverse strand, counting down.
CCGCATGAGGGTCAAGCTGACGTACACCCACAAAGGCTCACCTGTCCAAGACCTGGCCGAGGTCAACAACTTTCCTCCTCAGTCCTGGCAATGATGTCCGTGCCCTCTCGCTCTTAAAAACCTCGCCAAGGGAACTATGGGAAAGATTCTCCCCTCCCCCTTTACCCCGACTGATCCCCCTGTGACATCACTGCAGACTGCTGCCCTGGGGTTGCATGGGAAGCAGCGAAATGGCAAACACACAAAAAAAGATGGTATGAAGACCATGATGACGACAACCGCAACGACAATAGACATCACCAGAAATATGTGAAAACATATGAATTTACTAACCCTTCTTTTCCTTGATTGGTTTCACCACAATCTGTCTGCTTTGCAGTTGCCATTCTTTCCATCTCCTTGCCCTCTCAATGCACGTACGCCCACATTGCACTCTCTGTGGTACGCCCACCCATCTAAGCCGCCATAGAAAATAGCTGTTGGCTATGTACTTGTTTAATAAGCAGTCTTTTTTTTCTTTTTCATGTTTTTAATCTCACAGGAATTTAACATGGGTATTTTGTCCCCTATTTTCAAGCCTGAATGAGATGCAATTTAATTAACTCTATGAAATTTGCACACTGTCCATTCACCACTTTCCCAATTGGGTTTGAAAACTTGGAGTACTTCGGCTCTCAGTATTTAATCTAGTTTGGTCTCCAAAGTGACTATAACACATTCTGTTCGAAAGATCTCCAGCTCTATACTTCAAATGCAAGGTCTTCAGTTGCAATACAAAGGTTAATCTCTCGTGGACAGATTCTGGGTGTAAACTGAAGAATCTGTCGGGACGGGATGGAATGCGTAGGATCAGTTTTCGTCACTGATTATCTGGATGTATCAGGATTGGCCGAAGGCGGTGCTTAAACTTCGACTGCTTCACTTGTGGCGAAGGGGGGCTTTGGCTAAGAGTTTCGTTTTGGGAGGGTAGAGACTTTGCAAACCGGAACTCACAATTTCTAATACGTATGGACCCACAACTACATCACGCAGCTGATCAAATTATGTGAGATTTTAGTTCTGGGGTAACTGAGATTATACAAACTTTCACATTATGACTTTTCCCCTCTTTTACATCCATTAACTTTGGCAGCAGAAAGGTTTTAAAGACTCAGAGCAGTCATTCATTTTGGGGGAAACTTGACCCTCCATCTCATGAGTGATTTAAAAGGCAAAAGATGTGCGGAGTCATTGAATTCCATCAGTTTGATATTTGTTTGAATCCCATTCACATTGGTTGGCCAGAGAGGCCTTTCAGCAGGGTTGAGATACTGTAAATGGATAAAGTGCATATTTCGAAGGCTGGAGTGTGTTCGTTTGTCATGGGCTGGTAAACACACAGTATGGTTCTATTTTCTTTAGTTTGGTCAGCAGTTTGGTAGCCATAGTATCTTGAAAAAGTGTATTTTCTGAGGTGGAATCTAGAGGATGGACATTTCTGCTTTGTTTGACTTCCCTGTATAGCACCGTTTCCTCCACATAGATGGGCACTATTTACAGTTTATTCAAGCCATCTTGTTAAATTCAACAGTTAATTGCTTCGATCAAGCTGAGGTTATTGAAGCAATGTGGATATTGTATATCAGTGCGGGTCTGAGACATCTTAATTATAGGCAAATCCTTAAACAGAGATTCATTGAATATTAACTTTGTAAGTATTTGATTCTTCCACGCATCTGAACAAACAGCCTGAAATGTAAGATTCACAGCTTTGGGACGTCAAAACGTCTGTCTCTTTTTAGACTATTAACCTGGCTGGACATAGCCGGCCTAGAGACGACACGTACGTACATGTACATTAAGTCTATTTTGAATGTAGTTATATGCACTGAATTATTTTTCTTTGCAGTCTTTTTCTGTGGCTCTCCTCTCTGAGGGCGCTGGCCATTTTGTTGGCACTATTTTTGTGGTATTATGATATTGTTTTTGTTTTTTTTGCAGTGATTTGACTTAAACAATATTGCCTGATATCAAAATGATGTGCCTTTTGACATAACTAGATGGGAATTCCCTAAACTGGTCTCGTCTGATCTGTGTGAAGAGGGTTTGAGTGTCAGGGAGTGCTTATTGTGGGTAATATCCTGAATAGAGAGCAGGCAAGATGGACAGGCTGGATGGAAGGAAGGAGTCGAAGAAGAATGTGACCTTTTATTTTAAAGACATCTCACTCTGATTTTCTGGCATTTAGAGTGGAAATGATGTAGTCGGATATCAGTGTAGCTTGGTGTGATTTCTTGGCTGTCATACTTCTCCAAATCAGAATCCCGACCAAGCTGTCGGAAACATTAACCTGAATACCTCACAATGTTTTCTTTTCCTGTTAACTATCAACAATACAGTACCTGGATAGCTGTATTTAGTCTTCTGTATGATCTGCAATCAAGTGGGCACCTGTAGGACATCTCATTACTAACACGCTTAGCTGCCCCATGATGCTGTATGTGTTCAGACCGTCAGATGTTCAATCGCACTATATGCTTATTGATATTCACTATGCTACACTATCAAACATTTGTGACCAAATCGGAGATGCTATTAGCTTTGGAAATAAGCTTTGGAAATATTTTTGAGCAATGATATGTGTATATGGAGAAAATGATTTCATTCTATTAGTTAACTTTTTTCTGTTTTTGACAATGCTATATTGGCTTTTTCTGTATATATTGAGGGCTTTTAAGATTTGTCAAATATCCTTTCTTTCATCCCTTTTTTTTTTAGATACCAACCATTTTCTAAGACTTCCAATTACTCACGGTGTATATTGTCTTAATAGATCTTAGTCAACAATATGGTCTAAAGAAAAGACTTCCCTATTTCATCAGTCATCGCAAAATATGTGTAATCGGCTGCCTGTACATTGTATATTATTGTAAACCGAAACGACAAAAGATGATCAAATGAAATAAAACCCCATTTGAAGACTTATACAGATTAGCTAAGGACTATAATTGTATACGTATATGTAAAAAGAAAAATCCTGTTGAAACGATGCAAATGAGCTGCATTCTCTTCATAATGTTGAGGTTTGGACGTATCTTCTATTTTCTGATGATTTAGTGGGTGAGTAGGTTGCTGCTGTTGGTTTCTTATAATGTCCTCTTAAGGTTTGGTTGGGCAGAACTGGTGTTGTCTATGAGTGATGTACCGTACTACTGAGAGGTCTGTGAGCTGTGCACAGTGACCGAGGTGGCACCTTGTCGGTATTCGGGGTACTCAGAAAGGCCTCATCTATTTTCATATGCTCCTTAAGAGGAGTAGGCCTCTTGCTAAGATGCTGTAATGCCTCCTTTGGCCTGTAATGTGCTTTATCTGTTTTTTCTTTCCCAGCAAAAGTAATTGGAGAAAATGTATGGTGTCAGACATGAAAGCTAATTAATGGATGGATGACCTACCTACAGTGCACATGGTCCTTCTGAGAGTGATTCTCCTTGTTGGACTCCTTTTTAAGTCTCCTATTCGCAAGTCATTCTTTTTTTCCAGTCCTATAGATTCTCTCCCCCATTCATCTGGCATCTCACCTCCCCACGTTAATTGTATTGGATTTCAGAGACATGAGAATGGGCCCAGAGTTTCTCTGAAGTGTTGGTCTTTTTTTTCCCCTTGTGATGCTGTTGCACATACCTTTTTATTGTAAGGTGGAGATTGAATGTCCTGAGTATTATCAGGCTATGAGAGGTTTAATCTGTGTGTGGTGTATATGAGTCATTAAGTAGTTAATTGCTTGTCTTCTCTTGGTGTTGACAGATACAAGGTGCTCTTGGCTGCCTGTCATCATCCACTCTATTACTGGGTCTGTTCATCGCTCCTGATGACTGCATTAAGGAACCAGTCTTATGGACTGGTTTGTGGAGAGCAGAGACTAGGCCTGGTTCTGTTACAGGGAACCGGCCAGCAGGGTTGTTGATGTTCAGGCTCTCTAAGATGAAATGTGGTCCTTTCTATTTATTGAAATACATTTTTAAAAATCAGGACTGAATTGTGAGGCTGATCTCTGCTGTGTGTATGGCCTTTTGGTGTCTACAATTTTTTTTCAGAAGACCTGTGATCTTAATGCAGTGCTGCTTAACCTGTCATTGTGATATGACACAACTATAACACTGAGCTAAAGCTGCATGTTAGCTGTGCTGTGAGCTCATTTCCACAAGGGGGAGCTGGTCAAGATATATAAGGCTATAGGGAAAGGAAAGACATCTCATACTTGTACCTTGTCTTGAATGTTTTTTTGTTTTTATCGGTTCGATTCCGTCAGCGTGACCCTCTGTCAATCATGTTTGACCAATTAACTCTTAAGGATACAGTGCCCCGTATAGTTTTAAATGAGAAATACTTATGAAGGTGAAATTCCATTGGTTTGGACACTGCATCTTAAAAAGGACATTTGTAAAGAAAATAACCCCTCAGAGGTCTGAGCAGCTTTTGAAGTGTTTTGTTTGTGTAATCAGCCAGTATACGTGTGTGTAAATATCTCAGTGCGTTGGCATGTCTTGCTACAGTCACCAGGTAGGACATGAAATTAGCTGCAATGATTTCAATTCACAACTTCTGAGCTGCATGTGAGAGCCAATGTAAATAGTCATTTCTACTCTTTATGTAATCCTCTTTTTGGAAATGCAAGAAAAGTTCACATTTTTTCAACAAATTCAACACACCACCTTGTTGGGTTGAACATTTGAATTTTTTTTTTTTTTTTTTGAAGTGGTTAAAAGTGCACACCACTCATTCGGATGTAATTGTTTTTTACTTCTATATTTGGCCAGGTGACTTCTGTGTGTAAAGGGGTTTGAAGGCGCATCTGACTTTAGCCACTATTATCCCTTTCCCTGTGAAATCATAAAGCGTCCATTGTACTTTTGAAAGAGAATCTGAATATGTAACACTCAGATTTATCCCAACTATAAAACAACATATCTGATTTGAGAAGGTGAGGGGGGAAAAAAAAAACATTTTTTGAAATTCACTTTTCCAGACAGGTTTAACATTTTGAACTGAATCAGAGTCCCGTGTCTTCAAGGTGGGTGTGAATGGACTGAAGATATGATTAAAGCTGAGAGGCTGTAAACTATATTTTAGACTTATGCTGTGTATTATTGTCTTTGGGTTGGAGGAAATGATGATCAAGAGTATAAATAAAAAGTCAAACAAAATTGTTGACCGGACTCATTCATTTATCAACTCTTAGGGAGTGCAATTGGCATGCTGACTGCAGGAATGCCCACCAGAGCTGTTGCCGTAGAATTGAGTGTTCATTTCTCTACCATAAGCCGCCTCCACCGTTTTAGAGAATTTGGTAATACGTCCAACCGGCCTCAACCGCAGACCACATGTATGGCGTCGTGTGGGCGAGTGGTTTGCTGATCTCATTGTTGTGAACAGAGTGCCCCATGGTGGGATTATGGTATGGGCAGGCATAAGCTAAACACAACGAACACAATTGCATTTTATCGATGACCATTTGAATGGACAGAGGTGACGAGATCCTGAGGCCCATTGTCGTGCCATTTAATCGGCTGCCATCACTTCATGTTTCAGCATAATGCACAGCCACATGTCACAAGGATCTGTACACAATTCCTGGATGCTGAAAATGTATCCGTTCTTCCATGGCCTGCACACTCACCAGACATGTCACCCTTAGATGTTTGGGATGCTCTGGATCAGTGTTTCCGCCAATATCCAGAAACTTCACAGAGCCAGTGAAGAGGAGTGTGACAACATTCCACAGGTCACAATCAACAGCCTGATCAACTCTTTGCGAAGGAGATGTTGCACTGCATGAGGCAAATGGTGGTCACACCAGATACTGACTGGCTTTCTGATCCACGCCCCTACCTTTTTTTTAAGGTATCTGTGACCAACAGATGCATATCTGTATTCCCAGTCATGTGAAATCCATAGATTGGGGTCTAATTTATTTCAATTGACTGATTTCCTTTTATGAACTATAACTCTGTAAAATCTTTGAAATTGTTGCATTTATATTTTTGTTCAGTATAGTGACAAATGGGGTTCACCTACATAACTGATTTAGAACAGGCCTACACAGACGTTTTCAGCTTAACATAACCTGACATGTTTCAGTATACATAGGCTACTTGTCATACTAAGCAAGATTGAGTCACAGTGAGGCTGGAGCAGCGTACAAACAAGGAGAATTCCGATCAAAGTTCCAGTATCTGTTTCCACGAGAGTAGTTTCTTCGGTCAGTGATTCTTGATTCGCTTTTGAGGAACATTATCAAGTCCAAGCTGTTAAAAGTACCTCTGTGTGGGCTGGTAGTTGAGGATTGATTTTCTGTGAGCCAAACAAACTTAACTCTCGTTCACTATTTTTTTACATTTTATTTAACCTTTGGCCTTTATTTAACCACATACCCCTAGCCCAGGCCTGCCTTATTGACATATCTTGACATGCCTTTTTAACAGGGTATTTTTGTCATTAACTAACTTGTTCCAATTTAGACCATAATGAAATGTGATATTGGCTGCGCTGATTCCCTATGAGGAATAATTTGATGAGTGCTTATGTAAAGATGTACAATTTTTCAAAATGTATGTATCATGAGCTTGACGAGGAGATCACTCTGTCATGCTGATTGAATTTGAATAACAGACTGGAAGCTTCAAAAGTAGGGTGGAGCTTGGAATCATGTTCTTCCTCTGTCAACCATGGTTACCTGCAAGGAAACACGTGCAGTCATCATTACTTTGCAAAAAAAGAGGGCTCGGATCATCAAGAACTTCAAGGAGAGCGGTTCAATTGTTGTGAAGAAGGCTTCAGGGCTCCAAAGAAAGTCCAGCATGCGCCAGGACCGTCTCCTAAAGTTGATTCGGCTGCGGGATCGTGGCACCACCAGTACAGAGCTTGCTCGGGAATGGCAGCAGGCAGGTGTGAGTGCATCTGCACACACAGAGAGGTGAAGACTTTTGGAGGATGGCCTGGTGTCAAGAATGGCAGCAAAGAAGCCACTTCTCTCCAGGAAAGACATCAGGGACAGACTGATATTCTGCAAAAGGTACAGGGATTGGACTGCTGAGGACTGGGGTAAAGTCATTTTCTCTGATGAAACCCCTTTCCAATTGTTTGGGGCATCCAGAAAAAAGCTTGTCCAGAGAAGACAAGGTGAGCGCCACCATCAGTCCTGTGTCATGCCAACAGTAAAGCATCCTGAGACCATTCATGTGTGGGGTAGCTTCTCAGACAAGGGAGTGGGCTCACTCACAATTTGGCCTAAGAACACAGCCATGAATAAAGAATGGAACCAACACATCCTCCGAGAGCAACTTCTCCCAACCATCCAGGAACAGTTGGATGACAAACAATGCCTTTTCCAGCATGATGGAGCACCTTGCCATAAGGCAAATATTGACTCTTTGCATCAACTTCATGTAATTGTAAATAAAATAATTTGACACTTATGAAATGCTTGTAATTATACTTCAGTATTCCAAAGTAACACCTGACAAAAATGTCTAAAGACACTGAAGCAGCAAACTTTGTGGAAATTAATATTTGTCATTCTCAACTTTTGGCCACAACTGTACATTGAGTGAAATTACAATGTCATTCATTTAAATCAAAATCGCAATACAGTTAGTGCGGTAAAGCACACGTGTAATAGGTGTATAGGAAACCTAATGAATAATTCAGTACGCCTCTACTCTGAAATGGGCAGTGCCTTATGAATAATATGTTACCCTGCCTCTCTAATGTTTATTGATTGGGTCTATCTGACAGCGGTGAAGTTCAGAGTCGTTATGGCGTCGCACCGAACGAGAATGGTATTTTTCAGCTGCCGCATGTATTGGAATTTATCAGTCATGTTCCACGTTCTTTTGGGGGTTTTCTAGTTAAATATACACATGCAAATGAAGGAAGAAGATAATATACCGTGCACCGTAATGGAGCGAAAAAAAGGTGGTGTCGAAGATAGCAGGGGTTGTATGGACACACTGGTCTACGAAGCGGGATCTAACCCAGCTGCAGGTCGTGGCGACCGCAACGGTACAGGAAACCGTGTCGGAACAGGGATACGCGTTCTAAAGGTAACTCAAGCAGGTCAAATTTGAAGGTTTATCAGAATACTTCAATCGCACAGTTCTCGGTTCTAACAGGGCCGAAGTGCGTGTGAAATTATACTCACACGTCATACAGTTTGAGCATCAATATATAGTGATAATTATGTTGGCTTTGAAAGTATAGCGTTGAGTGCAACAATGTGTCGAACCACATCGCCAGAGAGCCGCTTCCTTTCACTGTAGCTCTTTTTTAGATTGTAACAAAAACATTTGACTGACCTGATCCTCCAGTAGGCAGTCGTTCGAGATGTTGCTACATATTGCCGTGCTAAACTGTTAGTCTATCCTACTGTAAATGTTTCATATGCTATATTTGCTGTTGTGTATCATGTGCAAATATAACAACATTATAGCCTAGGCTATAGATCAGAACATGTCAAAACACATGTTTTAACTTGCTGTTTATTGCTGAAAATGAATAGCTTAAACTATTATGGATAGAGTAACATTTGTAAACTTATCAATGTGTTTCGCTATTTAGGCTATATGTTTGTCACTGGATAAAATCCACATTGGAATTCTTAAATAGCCTATTGCCCCGGTTTTGCATAGGTTAACGGACCACCGGTAGGCCCCATCGAAATCTTGGACTGAGATTGTTCAGTAGTTTCGAGCCCTCAGTTGGCAAGCACAATTGACAAGACGTGATAAACTGTTTCCTTACTCATCCGTGCGCAGTTCTTCCGCCCATTATGTCACTCATGAACCCATTAGGTCCATTTACATAAAACATAATGGCTAATGCCAATTAACCCCATGCATAATAATTTAGAAAATAAATGTCATAGGCTGACAACTCATCCATGCTTCTATGGATAGACTGCTTATCTCACCAATCTCTCATGTGATACTGTCATGGAGAATGACACATTCCAGTTACAATTGCTCTAATAATAAATATCCAAAAGACAACTTCATTGGAAGGACCATTACATTTTATGTTCATTGAATCATGAATGGCTGCTGCTGCAGCTAACAGTAGCCTTATATTCAACCAACCAAGATGTAAACCAATGAGTGGGGAGTTTATACACATATTAGTGGCGGTTGGTGCCATTATGATGATGGAGGATGGTAATTGTTTTTAATAAGCATGGCCCTATTTCTATTACAGCATATTGGATGACTGTCATTCATATTCTATTCACCCAGCTCAATGTAACCTCAATAGGTTTAGGCTACTCCATGATACTTTCCCTGTACCTACCCACCATGAGGTTCGTTAAACTAGCCTATGAATGAAAGTTTACATGGCAGGTGCACATGTCGAGATACTTTTTAGTAATCAAGGTGACCGTGACACATTCAAAACCGCCTTGCACACTCTTGCCTGCATTTAGTTGATCTAGGGTGTAATCTTTAGTCCAACAGTTAGTGCAGGTATTCAGGTATAGTGCATTCTCTAAGTATTCAGACCCCTTGACTTTTTCTAAATTTTGTTGTGTTACAGCCTTATTATAAAATGGATTAAATAGTTTATTTCCCTCAATCCACACACAATACCCCCTTAATAACAAAGCAAAAACAGGTTAAATTTTTGTAAATTTATCAAACAAAAATTGTGAATATTACAATTTACTTAAGTATTCAGACCCTTTACTCGGGTTCAAGTCCGAGCTTTTCCTGGGCCACTCAAGGACATTCAGTGACTTGTCCCAAAGCCACTCCTGCGTTGTCTTGGCTGTGTGCTTAGGTCATTGTCCTGTTGGAAGGTGAACCTTTGCCCCAATCTGAGGTCCTGAGCGCTCTGGAGCAGGTTTTCATCATGGATCTCTGTACTTTGCTCTGTTCATATTTCCCTCGGTCCTGACCAGTCTCCCATTCCCTGCCACTGAAAAACATCCCCACAGCATGATGCTACCACCACCATACTTCACCGTAGGGATGGTATTGGCCAGGTGATGAGCGGCGCCTGATTTCCTCCAGATGTGACGCTTTGTATTCAGGCCGAAGAGTTCAATCTTGGTTTCATCAGACCAGAGAATTTAGTTTCTCATGATCTGAGTCCTTTAGGTGCCTTCTTGGCGAACTCCAAGTGGGCTGTTGTGCCTTTTTACTGAGGAGTTGCTTCTGTCTGGCCACTCTGCCATAAAGGCCTGATTTGGTGGAGTGCTGCAGAGATGGTTGGCCTTTTGGAAGGTTCTCACATCTCCACAGAGGAACTCTGGAGCACTTTCAGAGTATCCATCGGGTTCTTGGTCACCTCCTTGACCATGGCCCTTCTCCCCTGGTTGCTCAGTTTGGCCGGGTGGCCAGCTCTAGGAAGAGTTAACTCTAGGGGATTTTAAACTTCTTCCATTTAAGAATGATGGAGGCCACTGGGTTCTTGGGGACCTTCAATGCTGCATAATTGTTTTTGTACCCTTCTCCAGATCTGTGCCTGACACAATCCTGTCTCGGAGCTGGATAATTCTTTTGACCTCATGGCTTGGTTTTTGCTCTGACCTTCACTGTCAACTGTGGGACCTTTCTATAGACACATTTGCCTTTCCAAATCATGTTCAATCAATTGAATTTACCACAGGTGGACTCCAATCAAGTTGTAGAAACATCAAGGATGATCAGTGGAAACAGGATGCACCTGAGCTCAATTTCAAGTTTCATAGCAAAGGGTCTGAATGTTATGTAAATATGGTGTCTGTTTAAAATATGTTTATATAAAAAGAATACAAATAATTCTAAACCTGTTTTGTGATTATGGAGTATTGTGTGTGTAGATTGATGAGGCTGTATTTTAGAATAAGGCTGTAACATAACAAAATGTGGAAAGTCGAGGGGTCTGCACTAGAGGTTGACCAATTAATCGGAATGGCCGATTTAATTAGGGCCCATTTCAAGTTTTCAAAACAATTGGAAATCGGTATTTTGGGGTGCCGATTTGCCGTTTTTTAAAAATGTGTTATTTTTTATTTTATTTTTTAGACCTTTATTTAACTAGGCAAGTCAGTTAAGAACACATTGTTATTTTCAATGACGGCCTAGGAACGGTGGGTTAACTGGCTCGTTCAGGGGCAGAACGACAGATTTTCACCTTGTCAGCTCGGGGATCCAATCTTGCAACCTTACAGTTAACTAGTCCAACGCAATAACGACCTGCCTCTCTCTCGTTGCGCTCCACAAGGAGACTGCCTGTTACACGCGAATGCAGTAAGCCAAGGTAAGTTGCTAGCTAGCATTAAACTTATCTTATAAAAAATAATCATAATCACTAGTTAACTACACATGGTTGATGATATTTCTAGATGGCGTGTCCTGCGTTGCATGTAATCTGACTGAGTATACAAGCATCTCACTATCTGACTGAGCGGTGGTAGGCAGAAGCGTGAACATTCATTCAAACAGCACTTTTGTGCGTTTTGCCAGCAGCTCTTCGTTGTGTGTCAAGCATTGCGCTGTTTATGACTTCAAGCCTATCAACTCCCGAGATGATGCTGGTGTAACCAAAGTGAAATGGCTAGCTAGTTAGCACGCGCTAATAGCGTTTCAAACGTCACTCGCTCTGTGCCTTCTAGTAGTTGTTACCCTTGCTCTGCATGGGTAAAGCTGCTTTGATGGTGACTGTTGTCATTGTGTTTCTGGTTCGAGCCCAGGGAGGAGCGAGGAGAGGGACGGAAGCTATACTGTTACACTGGCAATACTAAAGTGCCGATAAGAACATCCAATAATAAAAGGTTAATTAAATACAAATGGTACAGAGGGAAATAGTCCTATAATTCCTATAATAACTACAACTTAAAACTTCTTACCTGGGAATATGGAAGACTCATGTTAAAAGGAACCACCAGCTTTCATATGTTCTCATGTTCTGAGCAAGGAACTTAAACGTTAGCTTTCTTACATGGCACATATTGCACTTTTACTTTCTTCTCCAGAACTTTGTTTTTGCATTATTTAAACCAAATTGAACACGTTTCATTATTTACTTGAGGCTAAATTGATTTTATGGTTGTATTATATTAAATTAAAATAAGTGTTCATTCAGTATTGTTGTAATTGTCATTATTACACGTACATTTAAAAAAATCGTCAGATTAATTGGTATCGGCTTTTTTGGTCCTCCAATAATCGGTATCGGCGTTAAAATCATAATCGGTCGACCTCTAGTCTGCACTGTATGTTTATCCCTGTTTGACATCTCAGAACATGGTTTGTTAATTGATCTTCTGATCACTCTGAGTTGTTGGAGCTTTATTTGGCAGATTTTTTTTGCCCTCTGGCCTTGGACGGTTGTCGTGGGTGACGGAGTGAAATGAGGGCAATGACTGTGTAGGCAATGGTCAATGCTCAGGGCCGTGGCAGCCTCTCTGTGAATGAGTTTGCCCGTCTTGTAGACTCACATAGAGAGACCTGTGGTGTGTGCCTGTCGCCATTGATGTGTATGTTGTCATTGCACATAGTGAGGTTCCCGGCTTTTGGGAGTGTGTGTGCATATGTTGCCTGTCACCCATTGAGCTGTGTGTGTTGTCACTGCACATTGAGGCCTGTTGTGTGCATCTTTGGAGCTGTCGTGCTGACGAGCTGCGGCTCGGGGCCCTGCTGTCTCCTCTGTTGCCTCTCTCTGTGTGTGTGTGTGTGTGTGTGTGTGTGTGTGTGTGCTGCAGTGTAGTGTGGATGCCAGCAGCTGCCTGCCTGTGCCGGGCAGCTGTGGGGATGCACGGTATCGTGGAAGGATGACTTCATCAGTGTCTGACTAATGACCTAATGCCTGGTCACCAGTATCAAAAGCCAGGGTCCAGTTCACACAGCGCTGTTCTTGCCCTGTGTAAATATTTATTCCGAGCTTCTCCAGATTTGAAAATAAGGCCAGTGATTCGGCCATGAGCTTTCTGCAGGTAATCTCATTTGAACTTTCAGTTTTGTGAACCTGACAAATTGACTTAATTGAATTTGTCCTCTGGATGTGTTGGAACATGATGCAGCTTGAGATATTCTTTATTTAGAGCAAGGCTGCTGCAAGACGAGTTATCTTCTCTTAAACGCCCAATACATTTACAGTGTATCGGTGGTGGCGGTCTTTTCATCTAATGTTTGTTTCTACAGCGGAACATGAAGAGGAATGGGAGCAGAGGCTGTGTTACCAGGAAGACCCGCTTTGGATCGCGGGAGCGGGACTGGCTGAAGGGGGATGCCCAGCGGGGCTGTGTGTGTCTGTACGGGGGAACAGTTGACCCCCAGCCCCCAGCCTCGGGCCCACAGGCCTCCTCCACCCTCCAGGCGGACCTGCGGCTGGTGCTATGCTCCACCACTACCACGGTGGAGGAGCTGTGTGCCCAGAGAGAAGTAGAGGGACTATACCTGCAGCTCCATGGAGACCTGCTCAGGTAATACTCACCTCCACAACTCTCCTCTCCCACTCACGTCTAGTACCATGGTGTTATGTTCACAACTCTCCTCTCCCACTGACGTCTAGTACCACGGTGTTTTGTTCACAACTCTCCTCTCCCACTCACGTCTAGTACCACGGTGTTGTGTTCACAACTCTCCTCTCCCACTCACGTCTAGTACCACGGTGTTGTGTTCACAACTCTCCTCTCCCACTGACGTCTAGTACCACGGTGTTGTGTTCACAACTCTCCTCTCCCACTCACGTCTAGTACCACAGTGTTGTGTTCACAACTCTCCTCTCCCACTCACGTCTAGTACCACAGTGTTGTGTTCACAACTCTCCTCTCCCACTCACGTCTAGTACCACAGTGTTGTGTTCACAACTCTCCTCTCCCACTCACGTCTAGTACCACAGTGTTGTGTTCACAACTCTCCTCTCCCACTCACGTCTAGTACCATGGTGTTGTGTTCACAACTCTCCTCTCCCACTGACGTCTAGTACCACGGTGTTTTGTTCACAACTCTCCTCTCCCACTGACGTCTAGTACCACGGTGTTGTGTTCACAACTCTCCTCTCCCACTCACGTCTAGTACCACGGTGTTGTGTTCACAACTCTCCTCTCCCACTGACGTCTAGTACCACGGTGTTGTGTTCACAACTCTCCTCTCCCACTCACGTCTAGTACCACGGTGTTGTGTTCACAACTCTCCTCTCCCACTCACGTCTAGTACCACAGTGTTGTGTTCACAACTCTCCTCTCCCACTCACGTCTAGTACCACGGTGTTATGTTCACAACTCTCCTCTCCCACTGACGTCTAGTACCACGGTGTTGTGTTCACAACTCTCCTCTCCCACTCACGTCTAGTACCACGGTGTTGTGTTCACAACTCTCCTCTCCCACTGACGTCTAGTACCACGGTGTTTTGTTCACAACTCTCCTCTCCCACTCACGTCTAGTACCACGGTGTTGTGTTCACAACTCTCCTCTCCCACTCACGTCTAGTACCACGGTGTTGTGTTCACAACTCTCCTCTCCCACTCACGTCTAGTACCACGGTGTTGTGTTCACAACTCTCCTCTCCCACTCACGTCTAGTACCACGGTGTTGTGTTCACAACTCTCCTCTCCCACTCACGTCTAGTACCACGGTGTTGTGTTCACAACTCTCCTCTCCCACTGACGTCTAGTACCACGGTGTTGTGTTCACAACTCTCCTCTCCCACTGACGTCTAGTACCACGGTGTTTTGTTCACAACTCTCCTCTCCCACTCACGTCTAGTACCACGGTGTTATGTTCACAACTCTCCTCTCCCACTGACGTCTAGTACCACGGTGTTGTGTTCACAACTCTCCTCTCCCACTCACGTCTAGTACCACAGTGTTGTGTTCACAACTCTCCTCTCCCACTCACGTCTAGTACCACGGTGTTGTGTTCACAACTCTCCTCTCCCACTGACGTCTAGTACCACGGTGTTGTGTTCACAACTCTCCTCTCCCACTCACGTCTAGTACCACGGTGTTGTGTTCACAACTCTCCTCTCCCACTCACGTCTAGTACCACGGTGTTGTGTTCACAACTCTCCTCTCCCACTCACGTCTAGTACCACGGTGTTGTGTTCACAACTCTCCTCTCCCACTCACGTCTAGTACCACGGTGTTGTGTTCACAACTCTCCTCTCCCACTGACGTCTAGTACCACGGTGTTGTGTTCACAACTCTCCTCTCCCACTCACGTCTAGTACCACGGTGTTGTGTTCACAACTCTCCTCTCCCACTCACATCTAGTACCACAGTGTTGTGTTCACAACTCTCCTCTCCCACTCACGTCTAGTACCACGGTGTTGTGTTCACAACTCTCCTCTCCCACTGACGTCTAGTACCACGGTGTTGTGTTCACAACTCTCCTCTCCCACTCACGTCTAGTACCACGGTGTTATGTTCACAACTCTCCTCTCCCACTCACGTCTAGTACCACGGTGTTGTGTTCACAACTCTCCTCTCCCACTCACGTCTAGTACCACAGTGTTGTGTTCACAACTCTCCTCTCCCACTCACGTCTAGTACCACGGTGTTGTGTTCACAACTCTCCTCTCCCACTCACGTCTAGTACCACGGTGTTGTGTTCACAACTCTCCTCTCCCACTGACGTCTAGTACCACGGTGTTGTGTTCACAACAATATGTTAGATGGCATTCTCATAGTGACATTGGTTCAATTTATTGCAAGACAGTGTTATATTACAATTCTAAATGATCCCATTCATGTTCAATATCACATCTTTGTGCTTTATTCACCTAGCCTCAAAGTTACATCAGTCTCAAACCTATTCATACTGTTGTAGTTACAAATTATCTCATTCTGGCACTGCCGATTCCTCCATTCTATTTTTACACATTGGGCCAGGTTTGTACTCTGTTTTCTTGAGTGCTTATGAGAACTGTACTGCTTGCCTAGAACAGGAGTAGGCTCATAGATCTAGACTTTGACTGACCTATGTGGCCCACAATTCTGCATGTTCCCGGTGGCCGTGTCTGAAATCTGTCTTGCCTACAACTGACTTAAACTGCATTGCTGTGTAATAACCATACTACATGCTATTTAGAACGTATTGTTTAGTAAAAAAGAACAAATATCAGTATATTAGGTTCCTTCTAATTAGAATGCGTCATGAAATGCACAATTGCATTGATTACCGCTATTCATTCATTTTGATACAGCACGTCCCCTCACCTGATTTATCAGCTGTTGTCAAACACATGTGAGTCTCGAAAGACCATTCTCTTCCTCAATAGTGTGCAGTGAATTCTACTAGATTAAAAACCAAAATGAGAATGACATCCTGGCATTTAAAGCATACAACATTTTCGAAAATGCACATACTGTAAAACATTATTGTTTCGCATACCCAAAACGCCTACAAGTACGAGTATTCAGACACGTACAGGGACTTGACTTTTCCGTTTTCACTCCTTATGATGATGCCTCTGACACAGGCTATAATCTGGTTAAGCCCACTTGTTCTCCTCTTGGCTTTTTTTGGTCAGGCCAGGCAAGGGAATGCTTTTTACTCCCTCTAAGACTATTTTTGGTTAAACGCTCAGCAGGATGCACTAAATGGGTCATGTGGTTCAGTGTTGTACAGAAGAAAAACAAGGTATAACATGACTGAGATTTGTAGTGAATTACACACCTTGCTGTAGGATGCTCTTAATCTCCCCCCATGGTATTGATTTTACCAGCTGGAGCCCTCTACCACGTGAATGACATTTCTACATTCTATTAATACAGCTGGAGCCCTCTACCACGTGAATGACATTTCTACATTCTATTAATACAGCTGGAGCCCTCTACCACGTGAATGACATTTCTACATTCTATTAATACAGCTGGAGCCCTCTACCACGTGAATGACATTTCTACATTCTATTAATACAGCTGGAGCCCTCTACCACGTGAATGACATTTCTACATTCTATTAATACAGCTGGAGCCCTCTACCACGTGAATTACATTTCTACATTCTATTAATACAGCTGGAGCCCTCTACCACCTGAATTACATTTCTACATTCTATTAATACAGCTGGAGCCCTCTACCACCTGAATTACATTTCTACATTCTATTAATACAGCTGGTGCCCTCTACCACCTGAATTACATTTCTACATTCTATTAATACAGCTGGATATGCACTGGCAGTTTAGCACTATGCTGGTAAAGTGCTTTTCTGAAAAGACTGGATCAGCACAGGCATGTCTCTTTCTTATCTGAGCCTGAAACCCCCTCGGATTTGGTTCTGTAACCACCTAGGCTTCTCCTCTCTCCCCTTAAGGGAACTCTGATCAAAGTCATTTCACATACAGGTGATACAATGTCAGATTTATCTCAGTAGTGCCATTTTGTCTCCTCCCACACCCTGAAGACTGTTGGATAACTGTGCTGCCTGGGGGAAGTGTCAACACTGAGTCATTTCATGTACCTTTTGATTTTATTATTAGTGTTTGTTGTATCCTTGTTATTACAATTTCAAGGCCCATAGTAAGAGATTTTCCAGTACTTTGTAAACTTTTTAGCCAGTAGTTCTCAGAAGCCAAAAATGGTCCCAGAAAATGTGTAGATGTGTGCTTCACGTTATTTCTCGCTCTCTCTTCTCTCTCTGCTGTGTGTGCATCTTGCTAGCTGTCACTCAAATGCAGAGGAACTAAAGCTCATTGGCTGAAACTCAAATTGCTAGGGGGCTGGCCATACGTGGGGGAAATAGCGCTGCACAGCTTCCAGTAAAATGTTGTAGCTAATTGAGGTAAAACAGTAATTCTGCCCATAGATTATACATGTGTGAACTACACTTTGACACATCTAGCGCAAAGCGCTAGGTTTAAAATAGATATATACTTCACCAAAATTCTGGATAATGTCTAACAGATCACCCATGGATACACAACACATTAAGGGAAAGTATCTAGCCACCCAAATGAAGGAAAGGAGCTTTTTGGTGTCTTTTGACAGATTAAGCGACTAGATTTTAGAGCCTCCTGTACTCGTGTCCACGAGGCAAGTGGATTTGTGAATAAATGTACATGCTCTCAGAGCTTGTGTGAATGGTCTACAGGCAGTCCTGTACAGACAGTCATCCCTCCGAGCCTACCAGGGTTCTGTCTAAATCCTGTGTGAGGTGCTGGGGCCACGACTGTGTGTGACCAGCAGACATGATCCTGTTTGTTAGACCCCGCTGGCAGAGGGAGTGTGGGCAGGGAAATGCCACAGCAGCCACCAGACGCTGTGTCACCTCACCATCGCCCTGGTGTGACAAGGGCTGTGGCTGGAAACTAGTCACTTCTGCCTTAGCTTCATGGTAATCCTAAACTACAGAACATAGAGGACCTGCGCTGGGGGTTAGCTATCACAGGCGTACTGACTAGGGTGGGTCTCTCTCTCTCTCAGAATGTATGGAGAGAGCCAATGATGACTTCTTCTAAAGTGGTAATGTGGGCTACTGTTTAAGATTAAACTGTAATGGACCAGTTAGGTTTGCTACTGGAGCAGTAGGGAGAAATGAAAACCAGACAACTGAATCATTTAGGAAAATAATTCTGGCTTGTAAATGAAAATACAAAAAAATGTATCACTTTGAGTAAATATTGATGTACAATGAGCTCAAATATGAATGAAGAACATCAATGGTACAATAGATATCGGCCATATATCCTGCCTATAGTTTACTAGGGTGCACCCAACTCTGTCTTAATCTGAGGGTCTCTCCGATTTCAAAGTTCAATAGCAATACAATAAACAATACAATAAACACTCAATTCACAAATACTGACTCATAAACCACTATGACATGGAATCGAATGTGAGTGACTGTGCCTATCAAAAAACACTGAAAGGTGTTTAAGTGTAGCATGTGCTTATAACAATCCCAATGCAATGAATGATGCCTTGTAAGAAAAATCCTACCACACCGTAGTATGGCAGTGTAAATTTAGTGTTTTCCGAGGAAAATACATCTTTGCATGCAAATCGTATTGATGTCCTGGGGTCAGGCATCCTTGGTGGAACTGAATCAATACTCAAAAAACCTGACCTGTTTTACAAACAGGATCCCACAAGATATATACCATGAGTACCTTTCATATAACCATTAATATAGCGCTTAGCTTTAGTCTCTTACAGGAATAAGAAAATAAAACTTAGTCAAAATGCTTTACCCTAACTATAGCACTCACTAGGCTCACGTGGACTGAACAATAACTAGCCTGGGCAAATGAAAAGTACTAGTGCTTACACCTACACGTCAATTCTTATAAAGTCATCTAAAACATAAGTGTACCAAAATGGATTTATGCTATTTAGTCACATTTTTATAAAAGTATGAAAACTAAAATAATTTGCCAAGCATGATCACTTAACATTTGCTATTTCAATTGATCGATATCTGAGCTAGTCTAAATGTTAACGGCTTGTGCGTATGCTTGGTTCAGTTAGTAGAGTTTTATACCACTTCTCAACCATTTAAAACGTAGTTTTTCTTCCATCCAATGGCGGTAGCTCTTCACGTTCCGTTCTAGCTCTTTTAGTTGTTTTTCTTGTTGGTGCCAACTGGTGTTTTTACGTGAGGTTAGGAAAGGGACTAAGAGTATTTAGTTGTCATTGGCTCAAAATAAACAGCTGTCAATTTAAACATATCAATAGTATAATATGATTGGTTACTGGAATCTCACTAGCAACGATAAGAATTCAACATTATTTGACCTGCGTTACAAATGCGTTAGAATAAGCAACACAATCACACACTGTATGCCACAAAGAGTGGCATATTGATTTACAGCATATTATGAATTATATTGGGCAAAGCTGGGGCTTCCATAGACAGTGGGTCATTGTGAAAAATACCCTCACACATTTTATTGAGTGGTTCACAGTGGTTCTGGCTGTAATGTCTTCACGGTGGTTCTGTCGCAGATATCCTTGGTGTGTTCAGGTGCAGATCAGAGTTGTTGTAGGCGTGCCATTGCCTGTGACAGGCTGGGGGTCACAGATTGCGGGCACAGCAGACCTCATGTTTGATAGCAGCATGAGAGGCCCTTAACAGGATTAGCCATGGAATGAGCTGATGATTTCATTAGGGCAATAAGGCAGAGGACTCACACAGGGAGTTAAAAGAAAGGGGTTCCATCACCATACCATTCAGACACATTATTCAGATGAGCCATTGTTATTAGAGTGCATTTTGGTCATTAGCAGGTGCTTCATATGATTAATGATGTTGTTCCTCCATATCTGACTATGAACTTTGGACCTGATACCTGTGAGGATATAGTTTCTCTCTCTGCTTGAGTGACATCCGGCACGGAGTCGGACTCTGTAAATGTTTTGATACAGGAGCCTCATCAATTCCCCAAGTCTGAAAGTGAAACACCTGTGTCCAGCTCTGCTGATTGGCATGACAGCTGTCCTCTGGACCTTACCTGTCATAACACAGGGAATGATGGCTTGGTGTGTGTGTGTGTGTGTGTGTGTGTGTGTGTGTGTGTGTTTGCGCAAATGTGTCCCAGAAATGGTTGATGAACGATGCCCCTTTGGTTGGATTCCAAGCTTGAAGGCAAAGATGTTCAAATGTAATTATACGTGTCGAGGAGAATCTGGGGGCCTGTTAAGGGTATTGATTGTGATTGGCATATATCCTGACGGTTTCTATTTCTGTCACTGCAGGAGGCTGGACCCCTCTGAGTGCCCTCTTCAGATGGTGTATGACTACCTGGCTGCTATAGGCTACCAGGACCCTCTGCGTGTTCAGAGAGAGGCGGCCAACTCGGACCTCAGCTGCATGATCCGCTTCTACAGTGGTGAGTAGTGACCCAGGGGCCTGTCAAGGCTCTCCTTCACTGGGTTCTGACTGGGCTCAGCCTGTTCTGCTGGAACCAGGCCTGGAGCCCTGTCAATGGACCTGGCTCTGTTGGTTATGGAGCAGTCTAAACTGTCAGCTTCTGGGAGGGGGCTTGTTTTTCTGGTCCATAGTGTGTGTGTGTCAGTGTTTTTGTGACGATGTGTGTCTTTCCACTACTCTCCCGGCTGCAGGGCTGTTAGCGCTACCCTGACTTAATGAAGTAGGCTTCACTCACCTGGATTGGGGTTTATTTTTGCGTAACCTTTTATGCATGTAACAGTCTTTGTAACTTGGGGGAAAAATTGTACTCTTTCTAGTATTTTTGTGCTCTCTAAATTGTACTATTTCTAGTGTGTCTGGGTCTGTATACTGTCTGTCTGTTTGCAGGAGCCAAGCAGCCTGGGCTTGTTGTACTTTAGCTTTCATAATGGCAGCAAGACACAACTCTGATCGCGCTGGCGGATCGGTCTGTCAGAGATTGTGGAGCAGCATTTTGTACTTAGAAGAATTCATGTTTTCCACTTAAAATATTATGCTTTCTCTGTCTGCGCCTCTCTACACTTCCACCTGAGTGAAGAATCTGTACTAGCTTCAGCACCCAGCTAGTTTCAATCTGTCTAGTACTTTAAGAGGAATCAGGCTGGTTTATCAGGGCCCGAGTGGTAAACTACGAAGCAAGCTAGATCTACTCAGGATTTTCTAAAGGTAGCCAGCTTCAGTTAGCTTTCCATTCCAGCTCAGGCGTCATCCGTACTTCAACAATGAATACTGCTCGTCTGCCTGCCGATAACTCTAGCACGTGGCTTGGCTCAAACTCTTCATTTAATTTTTTTTTTTTACCTTTATTTAACTAGACAAGTCAGTTAAGAACAAATTATTTTTTTCAATGACGGCCTAGGAACAGTGGGTTAACTGCCTTGTTCAGGGGCAGAACGACAAATTTTTATCTTGTCAGCTCAGGGATTCGATCTAGCAACCTTTCGGTTACTAGTCCAATGCTCTAACCACTAGGCTACCTGTCGCCGAAGACAATGCTGAAAAATCAATCTGTGGGCAAGTCAGTGCCACAATTACTTTTGTATTTATAGATTTTTTTGTACTTACCCATTTTCTCCCCAATTTCGTGATATCCAATTGGTAGTTAGTCTTGTTCCGTCGCTGAAACTACCGTACGGACTCGGGAGAGGTGAAGGTCAAGAGCCATGCGTCCTCCGAAACACAACCCCGTCCAGTCACACTGCTTCTTGACACACTGCTCGCTTAGCCTGGAAGCCAGCCGCGCCAATGTGTCGGAGGAAACACCGTACAGCTGGTGGCGACCCAAGTCGGCGTGCATGCGCCCGGCCTGCCACAAGGACTCGCTAGAGTGCGATTGGTCAAGGACATCCAGCCAGTCAAACCCTCCCCAAGCCAGACGACGCTGGGCAATTGTGCACTACCTCATGGGTCTCCCCGGATCGAACTCGGGGCTGTAGTGACTCCTCTAGCTCTGTGATGCAGTGCCTAAGACCACTACGCCACCCAGTGAAAGTATAGTTAACTTGAAAATTCAGCAGGCTATCATATGAAATAGACTTTTAGAAGTGCTTTCTTTATTTTATTACGGTTATCAATGCACAAGCACCTTTTCCCTCCAATTATAAAATGGTGGTATTGGGTCATACAAAAGCTTTACTGTGCGTGAAGTTTCATATGCATTTGTCATTACGAAATGTGTAATGTGATCAGTATTTTAACATGACTATTTTGATGAATAAAATATTTAATCAGTTTGTCTTCAAATGAACTGGTATGATGACTCAATCTTTGCGAGAGTGCAGGAATCTGCTTTCATTGGTCCTCAACTTATGGCTCAGACACTCAGGATCAATGTAGTTAGCCCGGAGATAGCCTGCCTGGTGAATACAAGACGCAAGATCCTTAATGGCCTGGCTCCCCCTCCACTCAATATTTTTGTTAAACAGAAAACCCAGACATATGGCAGCAGATCCACAAGGTCTGCCATGAGAGGTGACTGTATAGTTCCCTTAAGGAAAAGCACCTTTAGTAAATCTGCATTCTCTGTGAGAGCTTCCCATGTCTGGAATACACTGCCATCAGACACACATAACTGCACCACATATCACACTTTCACAAAATGCTTGAAGACATGGCTAAAGGTCAATCAGATTTGTGAACATGGTCCCTAGCTGTGTGTTGCCGCTTTCCATGTTGTCTGTTGTCTGTAGCTTGTGAGGTGTGGAAACACTTTGTTGCTTTTATGAATTTTGTCTTGCTGCTTTTTGTTCTATGTTGCTCTGTCTGTATGCTACGTCTTGCTTGTCCTATGTTGCTCTGTCTGTATGCTATCTCTTGCTTGTCCTACGTTGCTATGTCTTGCTTGTCCTATGTTGCTCTGTCTGTATGCTATGTCTTGCTTGTCCTATGTTGCTATGTCTTGCTTGTTCTATGTTGCTATTGTCTATATTGTAATTGTTTTTAATAACCTGCCCAGGGACTGCGGTTGAAAATTAGCCGGCTGGCTAAAACCGGCACTTTTACTGAAACGTTGATTAATGTGCACTGTCCCTGTAAAACTAAATAAATAAACTAAGGTTAGATCTGAAGGATTTGTTGCCATAGAAATTCACCTGGATAAAAGGTGAGCCATGTTTGTGGTACCAGTTATCCCAAGTTACTCGAGTTGACCAAAGATACCTTGCTAAGTCCTCAAACTGGGCTTGTAGTATAGGGCTGAGGTGACCTCTGTTTAATGTTTCCATTGTTTGAACCGGGTTCTATTGTGGTTTGGGTTGCTACTACAACAGTTCAATCCCACATCCTCAAGATGATGGCCCATAAGTGGCTGCCTTCTCCCCTGGGAAGGGGTTTTAAGTGACAGCTACTAGTTCAGGCCTGTGAGGGATGTGTGTCAGATGCGACCCTGGGCGAGGGTAACCTTCATTACTCTGAGGCCAGGACGCAGCCCAAACAGCCATACATCAGGGCTGCGTGGTCCCAGACTGACCATCCTTCTTCCCTGGGCCTGGTGCAGGTTAGCGTTGTTTGCAATTAATCTTGTTCTTTTGGCAACTCTGCAGTGGTCACTCGCTGGCACAGCCAAAAAGTCATCAAATCTGATTTTAAATTAAATAAATGAAATTTTGGGGCAGCAGGTAGCCTAGTGGTTAGTATTGGGCCAGTAACCGAAAGGTTGCTAGATCAAATCTCTAAGCTGACAAGGTAAAAATCTGTCGTTCTGCCCCTTAACAAGGCAGTTAACCCACTGTTCCAAGGCAATCATTGTAAATAAGAATTTGTTCTTAACTGACTTGCCTAGTTAATGTTTTATTAACCTTTATTTAAGAACAAAAAGTACATTTTTGTTTCATGGATTTTGACTTTGCAGCTGGCCAAACTAAGGGGAAATTGCTCAGTTTAGCCCCCAGGACAAGACTCATGACAATAAACGTCAACCTGCGGGCCTGGCTGGCAGCGTCACTTCTCTGTCACAGCCCCAACAGTAACTAACTATCCCTGAGTCACTGATGTTTGGCACCAGATACAGGATGGATGTGGCTGGTTCATTTTAACACACTGGAGATGTATTTACAATGGTGTGATGTGTCCATATCATTCAGTCAGTCTCTCTCTCTCACACTCCTCCCTCTGTGATCCTGTGTGGTAGTGGCAGGTCTAATGATCCTCTTATCAGTCCAGATAGGCTTTGCTGTAAGGGGAAGAGGAGCGAGGACCTGATGTTCTGTGATGTCTCTCCTATTAATAACCAGGCTGAGACTGGCTGGGCCTAGCACTGTGTTGCTGAGTCAGTGTCACTGGCTGGGGCTGTGGCCGCGCCCATGCTGTGGTGAGAGACAGTGAGAATGAAAGAGCGAGAAAACGAAAACTAGAGGGAACTAGAGCGAGAGGGGAAGAAAGCGTGACCACAATCTCTGGCTGGCAAAGCCTTCTCACACCCTGTCACACGCACACGCAGTGAAAGAGCCCCTCCCTCCCCATCCACTGACTGCACGTGCTCAGGCATTCACCACACAGCCTCGCGATACCTCCCAGAGAAATCCTTCTGAACATACTCAGGCTGTTTCAGTGCATGTACGGTCACTATGTACTAAAATAGACTAAAACTACAGTTAGTGGATGTGTATTTTGTATTGAGAATAAAGCATGCCCCTCTTGTCTGTCTGGTTGGTTCTCAGTGCTGTCACTCTGTCTTGCTGTCGGCTCTCCAGCGCGTTGCAGGCCTCATTCTCAGTCACAGTGCATAGGCTACAGTGGGAACAGAACAGTGCTGGTCTCTCCCCTGCTCGGCCCAGTCCTGTGAGAGCTGGCTGTGCTGTGCTGTGGTGTTTTTGAGCAGAGCAGACCTGTGGCCCGGAGGTTGGCCAAGCCCTGGGAGAGATCTCCCTCACCTTTTATTAGCTGCTTGTGGGAAAACACAGGGAACACTGGCACCCAGGCAACCTATCTAGGCTAGCAGGGTGGCTGGATTGGATCAGATGAGGACTCTCATACAGAACTACGGTAAAATGTCTCCACTCTCAACCCATACAGTCATGGGGTAACAAGTCTTTCCACCCACACATTTAAGGGGTTGTTAAAGAGCTCTCCACCCACACAGTGGTGATGAAATAGATGGGCTGTGTTAGTTGGAGAACTCCATAACAACCCTGTGCTGTACATATGTCTTTCTCAGGTGCCTGGCAGCTGTTGTCAGGGGTAACCTAACCTCCTGATTGAGCTGATGAGGGGATCTCTGCCGCAGCTGTAAACAGTACAGCCATCATAGGAAGGGTTTGTCAGTACGTTCACACTTTTAATGATGTCTTTGTAAACCCTTTCTAAGGCCTACGTAAAGGCTTCACAAATCAGTCGCTATAAGCATATGACATTCTATATAGAGGGTGGAATAAGGGTGATCAGTTGACACATGACAAAGCACTTCTTATCACCCTTAAATGGTTAACCTTTATACGTAATAAAGTGTGTTGCAGTTAAGGTGTGACCATGAATCCTGCATTCACTGTGCTGTATGTTGGTGCACATGCCTGTGCAAGGGTTGCGCTGTGCACACCTTTCTAAAATGTGTTGGTATTCACACTGTAGAGGTGTTGAAGGGTTTTGCGAAGCGCAGGTTTATGACTTCCTTCTCACTTTCCATGTCAGAGAGGTGTTGATAAGGGAACATTGTGTGAGTTATTAAAATACACACGGCTCTATTTGTACAGGAATCTAATCTCCGAATCCCCCCGAACCACAGCCCTGTTGCCCACTCACAACAGCCTGCTGTGGCGCTCCAATGAGATGAAAACAAACATGGAGGGGGGAGTAAACATGAATAAATGCTGACTTAATAAAGCCCTCTATGAAAACAACTCTCCAGAGACCTGGGGGGACGTACAGCTGCAGCTCTGAGGGGGCATGTGAGTCCTGGCGCTGGTCCACTGGTTCTGGCTTCACCTCGGCCGGTCCGGACCTGGTTCTGCTCTGGAGTTCATATCCAGCCTGGGAGCCTTAGTGTCTCAGCAGAGGGGAGTTAATCATATGAGGGCTGACCAAGTTTAGTCAACTAATGAGTTATTGATCTGCCAGGATCTTATCAGAAAATACCAATGAAAACTAAGTAAACAGCGTGGAGGCCCTAAGCTGCGCTGACAGGGGCCAGAGCAAACCGTAGGGGGTCCAGCAGCCAGGCCATAGAGCCCACTGGGCTGCTGCTCACACAGGGGTCAGTGCTGGGCCCCTATTACAGACTGACCCATCAGTAATTGTCAGTGCCTGGAGGGACAGGTCAGCAGAGAGCAGACGGAGCAGGATTACAGTACACTACTTCCTGGTGTCACTAACTGATGAACTGAATAACAGGGAGAGGAGGAGGGGGTAAGAGTGGGATGGCACGACCAGGGGGAGAGGAATAGTGCTCTTACTCATGAGACATGATTCCCCCCCCCCCGAGCAGCGTCTTTGCATCTCTCTACCTTCTCAATACTATATGCAGATTCTAAATGTGAGTCAGCAATCAACTGCTAGAGATTTTCCAGGGACAGACACTGGCTCCTCAGCCTTGAGTCACGCAAATCTGTGGCTTAAAGAGCTGGGTGTCTCGGAAGTTTAGATTTGGTCTATTTCAATGCAATCTTTATTGGGAAATTACCCCTCCATCCTATTGCTGAACCGTAGAGGGATGGGGAAGATGTGCATATCGGGAAATGCTCGCTGGACTTTCTACCTTCCCATTGTTCAGTATCCAGTAAGCACTGCCCCTGTCCCATAGTTCTGTCCTGTCTGCATTATTCTGCTGAAGCAGTTTTCATTTTATTTGATTTCCCTAGTATGGAAGCAAGCTTAAGGACTTTATGAATTGCATTTCTCACAGTAAGAATAGGTCACAGAGGGGGCCTGCACGGCTCTGATTTGATGTTATTGCCAAAAATGACCTGCTGTTCTGATCCTGGGCTGCAGTAAGCCTGTGTTTCTGCCTCCACTGGCCCCCCACTGCAAACTAACCTAATCTATGCAATATTCTTCTAGTTCTCCCTGTTGGAGACAGAACATCAAGGCAGTTGTTCAGTCTGGATGGACGGACGGGGCTATCTGGAGTCATGTCTGGCTGACAGCTGAAACCTGGTCTGGCTTGGGGGATTCTCAGTAGAGGTCGACCGATTTAAAAAAATAAAAAATAAAAGATTTTTCAACGCCGATACCGATTCATTGGAGGACCAAAAAAGCCGATACCGATTTTAAATCTGACTGTTTTTATTTGTAATAATGACAATTACAACAATACTGAATGAAAAGGTATTTTAACTTAATACATCAATAAAATCAATTTAGCCTCAAATAAATAATGAAACATGTTCAATTTGGTTTAAATAATGCAAAAACAAAGAACTTTCTTTTGGAGAAGAAAGTAAAAGTGCAATATGTGCCATGTAAGAAAGCTAATGTTTAAGTTCCTTGCTCAGAACATGAGAACATATGAAAGCTGGTGGTTCCTTTTAACATGAGTCTTTCATATTCCCAGGTAAGAATTTTTAGGTTGTAGTTATTATAGGACTATTTCCCTCTATACCATTTGTATTTAATTAACCTTTGATGATTGGATGTTCTTATAGGCACTTTAGTATTGCCTGTGTAACAGTATAGCTTCCGTCCCTCTCCTCGCTCCTACCCGGGCTCGAACCAGCAACACAACGACAACAGTCACCATCAAAGCAGCGTTACCCATGCAGAGCAAGGGGAACAACTACTAGAAGGCTCAGAGCGAGTGACGTTTGAACTGCTACTAGCGTGCGCTAACTAGCTAGCCATTTCACTTTGGTTACACCAGCCTCCTCTCGGGAGTTGATAGGCTTGAAGTCATAAACAAC
Organism: Oncorhynchus keta; assembly: GCF_023373465.1. NCBI lineage: Eukaryota > Metazoa > Chordata > Actinopteri > Salmoniformes > Salmonidae > Oncorhynchus > Oncorhynchus keta. Next base: position 69,094,209 of record NC_068434.1, on the reverse strand, counting down.
GCAATGCTTGAAGCACAACGAAGAGCTGCTGGCAAAATGCACAAAGGTGCTGTTTGAATGAATGCTTACGAGCCTGCTGCTGCCTACCACTGCTCAGTCAGATACTAGTATGCTTGTATGCTCAGTCAGATTATATGCAACGCAGGACACGCTAGATAAACTAGTAATATCAATCAAACGTGTAGTTAACTAGTGATTATAATTGATTGATTGTTTTTTACAAGATAGGTTTAATGCTAGCTAGCAACTTACCTTGACTTACTGCATTCGCGTAACTCCTTGTGGAGTGCAACGAGAGGCAGGTGGTTGTAGCGTTGGACTATTTAACTGTAAGGCTGCAAGATTGGATCCCCTGAGCTGACAAGGTGAAAATCTGTCATTCTGCCCCTGAACGAGGCAGTTAACCCACAGTTCCTAGGCCATCTTTGAAAATAAGAATGTGTTCTTAACTGACTTGCCTAGTTAAAGGTAAAATAAGGGTGTAAAAAAAAAAACAGCCAAATCGGTGTCCAGAAATACCGATTTTCAGATTGTTATGAAAACTTGAAATCGGCCCTAATTAATCGGCCATTCCGATGAATCGGTCGACCTCTAATTCTCAGGTGCTGATACTCCATAGGGAAAGTTGATGTACAAGTGTTGGGTCTACAGAATGCATTTGGCCCATTGCCACTTCCTTTGACTCTCGCTCTCTCTTATTCTGTGTCTCTGTACGGTAGTTTCAATGCCACAGGGGACACAGTTTGACCTACCTCACTCCCCTGCCCATCTGGTGACTGTTGAAGAAAGACTTGACCACTGTCGCCAAGACTGCCGTCAACAGGAGACAGGGACATTAGAGCTGAGGGACAGAGGGCAGCGGTGTAAGGGGGGTTCACCCAGGACATGCACTGTGATTATGTCACTGTCCCTGTGGCTTGGCAGTGACTGAGCAGCGGAAGTGAGACTAGGTTTAGTGATTAGGCATGTCCTCCCTCTACCCCTGCTGCCGAGGACTCCCACCCTGCTGCTATTGGAACTGCTGCTTGAGTCCAGCCTGAGAGAGAGAACAGAGAAAGAGAGCGCGCGAACAGAGTAAAACAACATCTGCCGCTCTGCCAGACCTGTACACATTTTAGAACCAATGAGATTGGTCCATATCATAAATTACTGGTGTGGGAGTGGCTGACTAATGCTCAGGGGTGAAGGGGTAATTATACACTCCCCGACATATAACGGTATTTATTTGGACAATGAAGCTCAAACTTTTAATTTGGCTCTATACTGAAGCTAAAACTTAATTTGGTTCATACCACTCAAATACTAACCTCCCCTGTAAATGGTACTGATGAGAGGTTAGCATGTCTTGGGGGTATGATCTTTGTGCCTAACTTTCTCACTCATCATTATTCCCGATTCATTCATGATTGTCCGTAATCATAGTAGCTTTCACATTAGTGTAGAAGTGTTTAGAAACATATTTTGTTCTTATTTACAATAAAAGAGACTCAAATGACACACAATACATTATTTACCATTCATCTCTATTGGGAGCAACATAATCTGTAACCGAATGAAAACAAACTGAAAATGCATCCAACAAGATTTTATTGTATCTAGCGTGATGCTATCATTGTGTGCTAGGAATAAACCAAATACTAAGCTTTTGACTGACTACTTTAATTCACAAGTACATTTTTCCAAATACTTATAACACCTTCAAATGAGGGGACTAGACACATATATTGCTTTCATTTCTAAACAGTAAAACAGATCTGTATGAAAATTCCCTCGAATAAAAGTTAACATTCTGTACTGTTAACTGAAATGAAAAAAGTAATTTCAAATCCAAAATGCTGGAGTATAGAGCCAAACTTAAAGTTATAGCTTCACTATTCAAATAAATATGCAGGGGATTGTAGATGGTGCAGATGTACCAGCCTGGAGCAGACTTGTGTTCCAAGGTACTCAACGTTTCCCTGGCAACTCTGACATGGTGGGAAAGCATGCGTGTTTGTTTTGGGTGCAGCAGTTTGCCGTGAATGGCTGAGACTTGTTTTCATTGTGATTGAATGAGAGAGTTATTGGCAGAAAGTGTTATTGTTGTGTTGGAAGTTGAAGTGTCAGAGTGTTCTCGCTATCCCGGGCACACTGCAAACATTAGTGGGGTTGTCTTTCATTAAAAATAAACGAAGAATCTTCGAGTATGTTTTTGTGACCGTTTCAGGTCTGTTGGCTGGGTGTTTGAGCTGTGCTGACTGCTGTAAATTGTTGCACATTAGAGCCTAATGCAACAGTGGGAGAAAGTTGTGTGGTAATTGTGTAACATTGGGGATGAGGCCACATCTGAGATACTGCGAATGTCATTAGCCTATATTATCAATTATAAACTGGGTAGTTTGAGCCCTGAATTCTGATTGGCTGACAGCCGTGGTATATCAGACCGCATTCCATGGCTATGGCCAAACATTTATTTTTACTGCTCTAATTAAGTTGGTAACCAGTTTATAATCGCAATAAAGCACCTCTGGGGCAGTGCGCGCTAATCCTCCGACACATTGGTGCGACTGGCTTCCGGGTCGGATGCGCGCTGTGTTAAGAAGCAGTGCAGCTTGGTTGGGTTGTGTTTCGGAGGATGCATGGCTTTCGACCTTCGTCTCTCCCGAGCCTGTACGGGAGTTGTGGCGATGAGACAAGATATTAATTACTAACAATTGGATACCACAAAATTGGGGAGAAAAAGGGGGTAAAAAATAAGAACCAGCCCTTAGCTGTGGTATATTGGCCATATACCACCCCCTCAGGCCTTATTGCGGAAGTATGATTTTGTATTCCCCGTCATTCTGATAGCATGAGATCCATAAAGTACGTACTTGCCATCACCCTGTAGCAATGCAACAGTATAGGCTGTGGGTATTTACACACAACCATGTTAATGGGGGTGGCATTTTTCCATGGCCAGAGCAGGGAGAGCAGAGCACAGCTCAGTGTCTCTATGCGTTCAATTTGTTCAGCTTGATGCTGCTCTGTGCAGAGGCCTGCCCCTCAGATTTGGAGTTGAGTCCAGGGGGATGTCCAATTTAGAAACGCTTGTTGACATCTTGCATAATAGTCAGAAGATCTCGAAGTAGATTTGATTTGAAGGGCTTTTTAGGGCTACGCTTTGTTTAAAATAGCGCTGTATTGTCCTTGAGCTACATTCTGCTGCCGTCTCTCAAAATGCAATCAAACCCCCAAATATTGAGTGACTTTCACATTCCTCTTATTGCTGTAGAAAACGTTAACTCTAGTTAGATGTGGCATTTTCAGTCTGGCCCTCTGGCTCCATTGTTCAGAGAGGGCTTATATCTGTAGTGTTTCTGGGTGTTGCTCCAGCTTGGGTCATCACTGTGCGCTAGCTACAAACACTATGAACCATTCCCTCTCACAACCCACTGCACCAGAGTCAACACTATTTATAATAATGAGGCAGTGTTTTTCCTGTGTGTGATGTTGGAGGTGCGAATGCTCAGTGGGACTCTGAGTCAGTAGTCTGAGATTGTATTGGCGTGCTGTGTTCTTGCATCATTTCACGGAGAGGTGGAAAGAACAGGGAGGTGATTATTAGGTGTTTAATTCAGTTGGAGGGCGAGATATGAAAGTGAGAAAGAGATTTGTGGAGAGGGGGCTGGTAACCAGCAGTTCATTGGGGGATAGAATGGGATGAGTGTGTGGTTGAGGGAGGAATGTGGCGGTTTGTGGTGTATTTGCTGTGGGGCCAGTGGGAGAGAGCGTCCTGTCTGCCCGTGTCTTCCTGGCTGTATGTGGAGCCCCTACAGGGCTACAAGTCTGTCTTTGACAGGTCAGCCTCCTTCAACCTCACTGACACAGACGCATGGAGGACAGGGCAATGATGCAGCTCTCCCCCCTCTCTCTCTATCCCTCTTTCCCTATCGATTGCTCTTCCCCTCTCCCTCTCCTTCTAAGGCTGGCTGCCCTTGGCCCCTAGGGCCTTTGTGCTGGAAGTGAGGTACTCTGGTCCTCTTCTCTCTGACAGAGGGGAAGCCTGGGGATCAGAAACCTCTATTGATCCCCAGCCAGCGCCAGCAGCCCAGTTTTGCTGTCAAATGCCCTTGTCTTGTTCATTATGGGTTTTCCAGACAGCACAAAGTCAAGCAGCCTGACTTCATTTTGATCCCTGGCCGCCACTCCTTAGACGTGAAAGAGAAGAAAAGGGCAGAGAGAGCGAGGACATGTCTGCCTGCCTCTGGGAGTTGGAGACAAGGAGGTGGTATTAAGAAAAACGCAGACCGTGTTATTTCAAGGGAAATTGACAACAGAGGATAAAACAAAGCTATTCTGTGCCCTTTGTGCTTATTTTACCGGCCTTTAACCTGAGTGTACTTGATGCCTGGCAGAGCAGAGGGAGGGAGGCCTGCTGTTTGTGTCCTTCAGAAGCAGCATACTCAGGCTGCAACACTAGCCTCACCTCACTGCTACATAATTAGATTGAACGAGCGTTTTAATGTGACAAAAGCCTGACTCATTCATCAACCTGACTGATGCATCTGGGTTAGAGCATCTCTGAGAACAATCGCAAAGTTGTGTGTGTTAATGAAAGGGGAGACTGATCAAAAGCTAGGGACAACTCGAGTTGGGCCACTGAATGCTCACCAGTATCACCTGGTGTTTTGATCAACCTTGTCAGCGGCCTAGACATGCAGAGCCCCGTGATCTCTGATCAGATGTTAGAGGGAGTGACACTCACACTGTTGATATCTACCATGGATGAGCCATAGATTATAATGCCTTCAAACTATCTTTAGATTCCATCCAGCGAATAAATTGGTTTTGATACGTTATTACAGTGTGTCATAGCAGATGTTAAGCATGCTCTAGAGATATCAACTCTCTATGTGGAGGATAATGAGACTATAGGCTGGACTGATCTGCTGACATAAGAACACTTCCAGGAAGAGATGTCCTATTCATTGACTAATGCATAGGTGACATCATCGTGACCTGTTGATATCAGTGTGACTTCATGTTCTGGCAGCGTCTAGCCCTCTCCTTGTCTTTGTCTCTTGATCACACTACCCCTTTTGAGAACATATGGTATGAATTAACGTAATGTAATGATTGTGTACAGGGTGTGGGTGGGATGTATGTGCACTGTGTACGTACAGTATGTGTGTGATACGGTGTATTCGGAAAGTATTCAGACCCCTTGACATTTTCTACTTTTCTACGTTACAGCCTTATTCTAAAACCAATTGAATTGTTTTTTCCCCCCTCATCAATCTGCACACAATACCCAATAATGACAAAGCAAGAACACGTTTTTAGACATTTTTGCAAATGTATAAAAATAAATAAAAAATACTGATACCATATTTACATAAGTATTCAGACCCTTTACTCAGTACTTTGTTGAAGCACATTTGGCAGTGATTACTGTCTCAAGTCTTCTTGGGTATGAGGCTATAATGTTAGCACACCGCTATCTGGGGAGTTTCTCCCATTCTTGTCTCCAGATCCTCTCAAGCTCTCAGGTTGGATGGAGAGTGTCAAATGTTCAATCGGGTTCAATTCTGGGTTCTGGCTGGGCCAGAAGGACATTCAGGGACTTGTGCAGAAGCCACTTCTGCCTTTTCTTGGCTGTGTGCTTAGGGTCGTTGTCCTGTTGGAAGGTGAACCTTCGCCCCAGTCTGAGGTCCTGGGCACTCTGGTGCAGGTTTTCATTAAGGATCTCCCTGACCAAGGCCCTTCTCCCCTGGTGGCTCAGTTTGGCCGGGCAGCCAGCTCTAGGAAGAGTCTTGGTGGTTCCAAACTTCCATTTAAGAATGATGGAGGCCACTGTGTTCTTGGGCACATTCAATGCAGCAGTAATGTTTTGGTACCCTTCCCCCTCGACACAACCCTGTCTCGGAGCTCTATCTAAAATTCCTTCTAATCTCGTGTTTTTTGCACTGACAGGCAATGTCAACTGTGGGACCTTATATAGACAGGTGAGTGTACCTTTCCAAATCATGTCCAATCAATTTAATTTATCACAGCTGGACTACAATACAGTTGTAGAAACATCTCAATGATGGTCAATGGAAACAGGATGCACCTGAGCCCAATATCGAGTCTCATAGCAAAGGGTCTGAAAACTTATGTAAATAAGGTATTTCTGTTTTTTCTTTTGAATACATTTGCAAAAATGTCTAAACCTGTTTTAATTTTGTAATTATGGGGTATTGTGTGTAGATTGATGAGGATGACAATTTTATACATTTTAGAATAAGGCTGTAACGTAACAAAATGTGGCAAAAGTCTAGGTCTGAATACTTTCTGAATGTACTGTATATGACCATGTTCTGTAACTAATCCCTCTCCTCCCCAGAGTGTCCAGTGAACGCGGACCAGCAGGAGCGAACCCTGCTGACGGGCGTGTTCAGCGTCAGGAAGGGGAAGACCCAGCTGCACAAGTGGGCAGAGCGCCAGGTCCTCCTGTGTGGCACCTGTCTGATTGTGGCCTCCGTCAAAGACAGCCTGACGGGGAAGATGCACATCCTGCCCCTGGTGGGGGGAAAGGTGAGGGGTTAGAGGTCAGGGGTTGGAGAGATGTTGTTTTCCAAACCCACACATTCCCCAGGGGTCAAAGAGAGACAGAGAAGACAGCAGATCACAGATACAACAACACAGCTGGGACTGACAGACGGACAGAGGGGATGCACTGTACAGCACAATGAGAATGGCGTAAATCAAATCGAATTTTATTTGTCACATACACATGGTTAGCAGATGTTAATGCGAGTGTAGCGAAATGCTTGTGCTTCTAGTTCCGACAATGCAGTGATAACCAACAAGTAAATACACACAGCTCAATTCTGATCTTTTGCCTTATTATTGGCAAAAGAGCTGATATGATTGGTCAAACAACCAATTTGTTTAAAAAAGTTCAGAATTGTGCTGCCTGTGTAAATGCAGCCATAGACATGCACACTTAAGCACATGTGTCTCTGCCTTATATGGATGGAGCCAGTAGGCACCATAATGCCTTATAGTAGTTTCTTGGGAACACCAGTGGCTGTGTCTGTCCTCCTCAACATCTATGTTCTGTACGTTCAGGTGGAGGAGGTGAAGAGGAGACAGCACTGTCTGATGTTCAGCTCAGCCGGACCTCAGGCCCAGACATACTTTGTTAACTTCGACACACTGGCAGACTATCAGAGGTGGCATCGGCAGGCTTCAAAGGTAAGTGTGTTTACCTGTCAGAGTTGTTATGTAGGACAATCTGTGTGCCAAAGCTTTGTGTATGTTTTCTCTGATCAATTATGCAAGGTCTCTGTCAGGAAACACAGTGAGGGGTGGTCCTGGTTGGTTCCTCTGGGCTGGGAATCAGTGTACAGTATGCTGAGAGGGCAGAGTTACACAGTGCCCACTACCTGGTCTATCATCCAATCATAGTCCTGCTGTGGAACACAGGTGACCTCGGTGATTGGCTGTGCAGCGACAGAGAACCAGCAGTGTCTGGCTTTGATTAAACAACTGGCTAGGAGGGTGCATGGGTCATTGATTGTGTACTGCGTGTCTGTATGTACTGTCTGTGTGCTTGAACATGGGTCTCAGTACAACTATATGAAGTTAGTATCCTCAGCCACTTTCTCTGTTCCTCTAGGCTGCTCTGCTCCTCTTGCTGTGCCTCTAATTTCTGAATTAATGGCCATTGTATCCCAGCCCCTTACTGGGCCCTAACGAGCTCTGTGAATGCCTCCATCCAGGCAGAGCAGGCACACAATGAGGAGTGGTGAAAAAAAGGCAACTGAAAATGAAAATCCAATTAGTAGTAGATCCATGCTAAGTCAAGGAGCTTTCTCTCCCTCTCTCTCTCTCCTACCTACCTACCACTGTGGTGCGGATCGCTGAGCTGGAGTAGCCCTGTTTCTACGGGAGCAGTTTAGGAGAGTTAGACATCAGAGGTTCCTATGGCGACATGATTGCCTGGAGATGAAGACCGAGAGAGGGGAGGGCAGGCTGAATAAGAGAGGGATAAATAGAGAGAGATGTAGGAGTGAGAGAGAAGACGGGTATGGAGAAGCAGAGAGGGGTGTTACTTCAGATGGAGGGGAGAATTGAGATCGAGAGAACTGGAGGGGCAGAGAGAGATGAGGGGAGAAGAATTAGAGGAAGGGTGGATGAGATGGTGGATTTGGGGCAATCCTCATGCCAGGCTGGACACAATCAAACTCTTGTTTTAGTGTTTGTGTGCGTTTCTGAATCGGGGAGAGGGTTGTTGTGGTGTTTGCTGTGTGATGGGGGCTGTGCTGGCTGGCTAATGGCTCCATGCTCTGACAGTGGCCTGTAGGTGAGCCTGGTGAGTGGCCTTGTGGCATGCCCAGTTCCTCCCAGACAGAAAGGCTTGGAGGCTGTCTGAATGCATACAGGGAGGAGGGGGTCATCTTCCACAGCCACACACACTGGGCATCAAGGGCTCCCACTGCTGCATAGCTAGCCTCTACCCCACAAGCTGCTCTCCTCTCTCATGCCAGTCAACATGCAGGTCACTTCCCCAGCCTTTCTCTCTGTCTATTTCAATTTCTATTCTCTCTTTCTCTCTCTTCTCTCAACTCTGTCTTCATCTGTCTCTCTCTGACCAGCGCTCTATGGCCTTTTTAAAAGCTAGATGATGAGTACTCTAAGATTTTGTGTTTGTTTATCCCTAAAAGCAATGATGTGACGACATGCTCTGCTGAGCAAACCAATCTATTTTCTGGGGTGTTGCACAGTATGCAGTCCTGTGGTGGATTGAAGCGAGCATGTTTTCAGACTGAGAAATGTATTAAGCTCCAACCCCCAGACAGACAGTGTCCTCCCTGTGCTGACAACTATACAGTCTATCTATTCAGAGCTGAAGGAAATGCTGTTCAGCTGCATTCTGCACATGTAGATAAGTGAGCAGTGACTGTATGAGCACAGCCAATGAAACGCAGTGTCGGGACAGGGAGTGCTGAACAATGCAAAAAATCTAGACTGAAATCCGATATAGTCGGGGGGTGATTGTAAGCCAGAGTGGAGTCCTGACAAAATAAATAGGAAGGGTACACCGTACCAGTAAAACATGAGCCTGTCATAATAATTAATTAAAACTGTAGGCTATTACACTATTTATCATTAGTCATGTGAAAGATTTGCAAATAGACTTGAAGAGGTGTGGAATAGTGCCGTTTGGTTCGACGATAGCACTGAAATGTTGCCAAGGCAGGGATGAGTGGCCAAGACCGAGACGTGCACGGACAGAGTGGACACATCAATTCAGGTTACGAGACTTGTAGGCCTAATGAAGGACAAACACTTTAGTGTTTTATAACTGATGTCTCTTGGCATTTATCAAATGGTGGGTGCACAGTACACTGTATGGATGCCAGAATATTTGGAATAGTAACAGAAGTCTGGACACTGAATGTAGGCTTCATATGTAGCCTACTATAATGTGTGTGTGTGTGTGTGCACATTTACATATATACACACATTTACATACACACACACATATATATATATATATATATATATATATATATATATATATATATATATATATATACATTTACATATATATATATATATATATATATATATATATACATTTACATATATATATATATATACATTTACATATATATATATATATATACATTTACATATATATATATATATACATTTACATATATATGTGTAATAATGACAATTACAACAATACTGAATTAACACTTTTATTTTAACTTAATATATTACATTAATAAAATCTACTTAGTCTCAAATAATGAAATATGCTCAATTTGGTTTAAGTAATGCAAAAACACAGTGTTGGAGAAGAAAGTAAAAGCGCAATATGTTCCATGTAAAAAAGCTAACGTTTTGGTTCCTTGCTCAGAACACGAGAACATATGAAAGCTGGTGGTTCAATATTCCCAGTTAAGAAGTTTTAGGTTGTAGTTATTATAGGAATTATGCATCGACTATTTCTCTCTATACCATTTGTATTTCATATACCTTTGACTATTGGATGTTATTATAGGCACTTTAGTATTGCCTGCCTAATCTCAGGAGTTGATAGGCTTGAATCAAGCATTGCTAAGAGCTGAAGGCAAAACACAGTAAAGTTTGAGCCTGCTGCCGCAAACCACCGCTCAGTCAGACTGCTCTATCAAATATCAAATCATATACTTAATTATAATATAATAAACACAGATATATATGAGCCTTTGGTCATTAATATGGTCAAATCCGGAAACGATCATTTTGAAAACAAAACGTTTATTCTTTCAGTGAAGTACAGAACCATTCCGTATTTTATCGAACGGGTGGCAACCCTAAGTTTAAATATTGCTGTTACATTGCACAACCAATGTTATGTCATAATTATGTGGAATTCTGGAAAATTACTTTGCAACGAGCCAGGTGGCCCAAAAGGTTGCATATACCCTGACTGAGCGTGCAATGAACGCAAGAGAAGTGACACAATTTCCTTAGTTATTATTGCCAGCTAACATTAATTTCTTAACTTAATATTTGGGTTAAAAAAATATACTTCCGTGTATTGATTTTAAGAAAGGCATTGATGTTTATGGTTAGGCACATTCGTGCAACGATTGTGCTTCTTTGCGAATGCACTTAAATCATCCCCGTTTGGCGAAGTAGGCTGTGATTCGACGATAAATTAACAGGCACTGCATTGATTATATGCAACGCAGGACAAGCTAGTTAACCTAGTAATATTATCACGTGTTAACTAGTGATTATGTGAAGATTTGATTTTTCTTTTGTTGTTATAAGATAAGTTTAATGCTAGCTAGCAACTTACCATGGCTTGTTGCTGCACTCGCGTAACAGGTGGTCAGCCTGCCACGCAGTTTCCTCGTAGAATGCAATGTAATCTGCCAGAATCGGCATCCAAAAATGCAGATTACCGATTGTTATGAAAACTTCAAATCGGCCCTAATTATTTGGCCATGTCAATTAATTGGTCGACCTCTAGCATTTAGAGACCATGCTGTGTAGCCCAAAAGTGCCATTTCTATCAGCGACGTAAAAGATGAAAGTATTCAATATTCAACCATACAAAATATCCATCAAAGACTCATTGAAATACTCTCAGAAACATGTTGGATCCTTTGACAGCTTTTCAATTATTTTCAAAGATTTTGTTGACGATCTGATGATCCTGCAGGTGAAGAAGCCAGATGTGGAGGTCCTGAGCTGGCATGGTTAAACGTGGTCTGCAGTTGATGCCAGTAGGATGTACTGCCAAATTCTCTGAAATGATGGTGGAGGCGGCTTATAGTAGAGAAATTAACATTCAGTTCTCTGGTGGACATTCCTGCAATTGCACGCTCCCTCAAAACTTGAGACATCTATGCCATTGTGTTGTGTGACACAACTGCACATTTTAGAGTTGCCTTTTATTGTCCCTAGCACAAGGCGCACCTGTGTAATGATCATGCTGTCCAATCAGCTTCTTGATATGCCACACCTGTCAGGTGGATGCATTATCTTGACACAGGATAAAATGCTCACTAACAGGGATGTAAACAAATTTGTGCATAAAATTTGAGAGATACGCTATTTGTGCGTATGGAATATTTCTGGGATCTTTTATTTCGACTTATGAAACATGGGACCAACACTTGTTGCCTATATATTTCTGTTCAGTGTAGATTGTTGATGATTTATGACATCATTCTGGTGAGCAAGTCTTTATTTAGTCTTCTAGACAAGCATCAAGTAATGACGAGAAGCTTCATGTATCTAATTATAGACACCGTGGCTTACAAGTAGCCGACCAAATGTAGGAAAATATAAGCAGAAAAATATCTAAATTGAGGCTTAAATAGTTTATTTCCACACCCCCCTTTCAAAAAATGATTACACCATCCCAGAGTAAAGTGTGCAGGTATATATATATATATATATATATATATATATATATATATATTATATATATTATATATATATATATATTTATAATATATAAGTACCACACACCTCTGTGGAGTTCATGCTGCCAACTCTACTAGACCACAACACTAGAGCTGTGTGGACATCCTGTTTTGTTATGGACTCACAGCATGACCTTATCAGTATTCCTTTATTTATAATGCTCCATAAATCATTCTGTAATGCTGAAGACCGTGTATGATTCTAACTTCCCTTCTGTGATTGAACCGACTCAACCTTTTTTAAATGAAAGTTGCCCGTTACTCTGTGTGTTTTTGTGTGCAAACCTCATTTGCTCCATGCAGGTGGTTTCTGGTCAACCTCATTTATGACCATGCTGGTCAAAACCTTGTTCTATTATCAAAAAGCTTCATTAAAAAAACCATTTGGGAGCAGTAAACAGACATGTCCTGTGTTTGCAGGTGGTTTCTCAGACCATCAGCCTGGTGGATCTGTCATGCTACAGTCTGGAGGAGGTGCCAGAGTACCTGTTCTACAGCCAGGACCTCACCCATCTCAACCTCCGACACAACTTCATGTCCCTGCAGGGCCCCGGAGGACTGCTCAACCTCCCCAGGTAAACACACTCTGTCACCAGGCAGGGCAGTACCCAGCCACTGACACACCTTACTCGGGAAAATCCTACCTAATACTAAGTCCAAACATGCCACGCAAAACCTGAAGCCCAATACCAATCCTGCCAAATCTCCCAACTCAACCTGCCCAGTAACACCTTTACCTCAATACTAAATCATAATCTGTCGGCAGATCAACTGGTCCTCACTGTTACAGTGCAATGTGTGGTAGTGTTACAACACAGTCTGACCGTTTTATGTAAGCATGTCATATGATGTTCTACAAGTACGTACGTTGTTTATCACAGATCTTGGTTTATGGTCTAGTCGGTGCTGAAAAGTTGTCCTGACTGTATCTCTCGTTTGTGGTCGATGCTCAGAGACCGTGGTACAGCCTGCATATCGTCTTGTGGAGGGGCGCTTAGCTCAGTGTCCACTCCTATGGTACAACTGGAGCATATTTGAACGAGCTGGCATTCTCAAAAGAGATAATGCTATTAAATGTTAATGATCTACTACCCTCTGTAGTATTTCCTGTTGTAAGGCAAGCAGGAAGGGCCGAGATGGAATAAGTGGTGTACGTGTGTGAAGGGCTGTGGAAAGAACACATTCTAGAGGATCTACTGTGCCGGGTAGCTGAGAGGAATAAAATGTACACATCACTGCATCTCTCTCTCACTGTGTCTTGTCTGTCTGTGTCTATCTGTCTCTGTCTCTCTCTCTGTGCATGTTTCTGTCACTCCCTCTATCTGTATATTTAGAGTCAGAGCAGGGCTTGGAGAGTGAGGGAGGCTGATGGAGCCTGAGGAGGCGGAGGAGGGGGTGGGGTGGTTCTTCTCGGATGTGGTCTGTGCTCTAACGTGTTGTGACTCACAACGGCCACCTCCATCCCCCATCCGTTCTGCATCACGTCATTCACAAAAATGCTTGTATTGCTACTTTATGTGTGTATGCGTGCGTGCGTGTGTGCGTGCGTGTGTGTGAGAGGTGGGATTTTGGTTTGATAAGGATATGATACCCACCGGTCCATGAAGAGGACTCGATGCGAAAATGTAAAATGTCAGCAGCCCGTAGTAACGAGGACACAAATTCCAATGAAGCGATTAAGATGAACAAGACTACCTGAACCAACGCATTGAGCCCACAAAATACATCTCTTTTTATAATCAGACTTGTTGCAATCATCAAAGCTTTGCAACAAGAAGAAAATATGTATTTTTGGTCATTCAATGAACATGTCAGAAAACATGTCTCCTTCTCTCCAGGTTTTCCCAGCTGAAGAGCCTGAACCTTTCACATAACCGCCTGGGAGTGTTTCCAGAGTCTGTCTGTGAGATCCTCACCCTGACAGAGCTCAACCTCTCCTGTAACGGCATGAACACTGTCCCTGCACAGATAGGCAACCTCCAGAGGTAAGACAGTCACACATATAACCCTATATCAGTCCGCCAAAAATCTACAGTTGAAGTCGGAAGTTTACATACACTTAGGTTGGAGTCATTAAAACGTGTTTTTCAACCAGTCCGCAAATTTCTTGTTGCCAAAACTATTGTTTAAGTCGGTTAGGACATCTACTTTGTGCATGACACAAGTCATCTTTCCAACAAGTGTTTACAGACAGATTATTTAACTTATAATTCACTGTATCACAATTCCAGTGGGTCAGAAGTTTACACACACTAAATTGACTGTGCCTTTAAACAGCTTGGAAAATTCCAGAAAGTTATGTCATGACTTTAGAAGCTTCTGATAGGCTAATTGACATAATGTGATTCAATTGGAGGGGACCTGTGGATGTATTTCTAGGCCTACCTTCAAAGTCAGTGCCTATTTGCTTGACATCATGGGAAAATCAAAAGAAATCAGACCTCAGAATAGACCTCAGGGAAAAAAAAGACCTCCAAGTCTGGTTCATCCTTGGGAGCAATTTCCAAACGCCTGACGGTACCACGTTTATCTGCCCAAACAATAGTACACAAGTATAAACACCATGGGACCACTCAGCTGTCATATCGCTCAGGAAGGAGACGCGTTCTGTCTCCTAGAGATTAAAGTACTTTGATACGAGTGTAAATCAATCCCAGAACTACAGCAAAGGACCTTGTGAAGATGCTGGAGGAAACGGGTACAAAAGTATCTATATCCATAGTAAAACGAGTCCTATATCAACATAACCTGAAATGCCACTCAGCAAGGATGTTCACTGCTCCAAATCCGCCATAAAAAGCCAGACTACGGTTTGCAACTGCACATGGGGAGAAAGATTGTACCTTTTAGAGAAATATTCTCTGGTCTTATGAAACAAAAATAGAACTGTTTGGCCATAATGACCCTCGTTATGTTTGCAGGAGGGACTGGTGCACTTCACAAAATAGATGACATCATGGGGGAGTAGAATTATGTGGATATATTGAAGCAACATCTCAAGACGTCAGGAAGTTAAAGCTTGGTCACAAATGGGTCTTCCAAATGGACAATGACCCCAAGCATACTTCCAACGTTGTGGCAAAATGACTTAAGGACAACAAAGTCAAGGTATTGGTGTGGCCATCACAAAGCCCTGACCTCAATAGAGGTCACTCTTAGAAAAATTGTGGGCAGAACTGAAAAAGCATGTGTGAGCAAGGAGGCCTACAAACCTGACTTAGTTACACCAGCTTTGTCAGGAAGAATAGGCCAAAATTTACCCAACTTATTGTGGGAAGCTTGTGGAAGGATACCAGAAACGTTTGACCCAAGTTAAATAATTTAATGGCAATGCTACCAAATACTAATTGCGTGTATGTAATCTTCTGAGCCACTGGGAATGTGATGAAATAAATAAACGCTGAAATAAATAATTCTCTCTACTATTATTCTGACATTTCACGTTCTTAAAATAAAGTGGTGATCCTAACTGACCAAAGACACAGAATTTTTACTAGGATTAAATGTCAGGAATTGTTTAAATGTATTTGTCTAAGGTGTATGTAAACTTCTGATTTCAACTGTATCTTCTATTCCGTTTGGTATAGAGTACATTCTAACATTCCCTCTGTAGCTGTGTTAGGTAGGGTGTAATTCCATGGTGGTCAGTATGAGTATCAGTTCCTCTATGTACTGGATGTTGGGTTGGACATTTTGTGCTGTTAGGTGCAGAACACTCCACTCGCCCCGCTGCTCGCCTCTCCACATTAGCCCCTTTTCTGGCCACATGAGCCCACATGCTCCTCTTAGCAATGAATCATTATTGAGCATGTTATAGCTGTGTGTGTGTTTTGAATTTATTGAACCAATGCATTAAGTTCAGCTGTTTGTTGTTATGCAATGAGATTAAATAAAGATTTAAAATCAGGCCAGTTTTCATGCTCTCAGCTCACTTACTGCAGCATGATTTTCAAATATACAAACACTGACGTTTTCTCCTCTTATTATGGAATGCCAAACAGTTGTGTATCCTCAGAAAACAGAGATGAAAGAAATGTATGTCTGTTTCTGTCCCCCAGTCTGCAGACCCTGTCTCTGGATGGGAATCAGTTGAACTTCCTTCCCGAAGAGCTTGGCGGCCTAGCTCAGCTCAGCAGCCTGGGGCTTTCCTTCAACAACTTCCCCCACATCCCTGGTGTGCTGGATAGGCTGAGTGGCATGGACAGGCTAGCCATGGCTGGGAACAGGGTGGAGACCCTGGAGCTGGGGATCCTTGCCAGAATGAGCCACCTCAAGAACATCGACCTGCGGTGAGAAACTAGACCAGTCTGTACTCTCTACCGTCGTACGGGCCCTCCGTCTCTTTCTTTCTATTCCTATTTCTCCCTCACTGTCTCTCTTTCTCACTCTCTCCATCAGTATACACTCTACTCACCAGTCACAGCATGCATAATGCAGGATCAGTACACAATGGTAACAAGAGCTCCCCTGTTTGTAAATCTCAGAGTTGGCAGCAGCAGTTCAATGTCGTCGTCCCCTCCCCTCCCAAATTCCCCACACCCCGATGCCTGACCCTGCCTCACCTAGCCATTTTCATATAAAATGCCTTCTCATCTCTCTATCCAGCTCTCATGCAGCCATTGATAGTGAGGTTGATCCCCTAAAAACCTGCAGTATCACCCCCTTGATTCCCTGTCACTGTTTTAAAGTTTAGTCGTTATTCATCTCTCTCCTCCTATCTTTCTACCTCTCTCGCTTCCTCCCATCTTTCTACCTCTCGCTTCCTCCCTCTCTCACTCCCTACCTCTCTCTTGCGCCCTCTCTCTTTCTCTGCCTCACCTTGAGAATGAGTTATTGGGTGGAGGGATGGGCTGGATTTATGGGGGCTGGGTGCCTGCAGGATTAGGAGGCCAGTTGGGTTCATAAAAGGTACTGCAGAGTGAGATCAGATAAGGGAGACACACAGGGCCAGTCTGGAACTCATCATCCAGGCAAAGAGGATGGACTACTGCTCGGCTCCACTCCTCACCTGAACTGGCCTCTGGTTTGGAGGAGGAGCACCAATACCTTTTTTCTAGTTGCTGACTATATTCTGTCTTGTCTGTCTGCAGTCAGCATTCTAACCCAGTGTTCTGTTTGTCTAAAGCCAGTCCTTTAACATCATGTTGTGGCTAATATCTCAATTCTATGTGTATGAGGCCTGTGTGTTAATTAAGCAATAAGGTCCGAGGGGGTATATATGGCCAATATACCACGGCTAAGGGCTGTTCTTAGGCACGACTCATTGGATACAGACCTTAGCCGTGGTATATTGGCCATATACTACAAATCCCGAGATGCCTTATTGCTATTATAAACTGGTTACGATCATAGTTAAAGCAGTAAAAATACATGTTTTGTCATACCTGTGGTATACCACCGCTGTCAACCAATCAGCATTCAGGGCTCGAACCACCCAGTTTATAATGCTGTTTATACCATGGTATTGTTGAATACTCATTTCTGATTGGCTTGAAGGGCATTCTAAAGTGTGCATTATTTCCCTATAACGCACGGTATATCAGCAGGGTAGAATTCAATGGCTATAGTTCATACATGTTCTATGTTTTGAGCTGCTTTTGAAAGCAAAGTCAAATTGAGAACATTATTGACATTGTTAAATTAACACTTCTAGTGGTAAATGTGTTAAATGATAGTATTATTGTGGTATAAAAGAGATAATAAACTCGGGGCTCTGTGTTCTCTGGAAAATACAACTCTTTGGAAGGTCAGTTCCACTCCGATAGCGAGTCGCATTGGAACACACCTTCCACGTCGTGAATGCATAGCCCCTTGTTCATTTTCCCTTACGTACTGTATGAGGCCTGGGTGTTAATGTTGTGTACCGTATGAGGCCCTGGGTGTTAATGCTGTGTACCGTATGAGGCCTGGGTGTTAATGCTGTGTTCCGAATGATGCCTGGGTGTTAATGCTGTGTACCGTATGAGGCCTGGGTGTTAATGCTGTGTACCGTATGAGGCCTGGGTGTTAATGCTGTGTACCGTATGAGGCCTGGGTGTTAATGCTGTGTACCGTATGAGGCCTGGGTGTTAATGCTGTGTACCGTATGAGGCCTGGGTGTTAATGCTGTGTACTGTATGAGGCCTGGGTGTTAATGCTGTGTACTGTATGAGGCCTGGGTGTTAATGCTGTGTACTGTATGAGGCCTGGGTGTTAATGCTGTGTACTGTAAGCAGGCTGAACGGTCTGCGCTGGGTGAAGAGTGAGGCCCTGGAGGCAGTGAAGCAGGTGACCCAGCTAGACCTGAGGGACAACCACTTGGCCACCCTGGACCTGAGCTCCATCTGCAGCCTGGAAATCCTGCACTGTCAAAGAAACCAGCTGAGGGTGCTAACGCTGAGTGGCTTCACCCTGCGCACACTCCACGCCAGCAACAACCGTGAGTGGAGCAACTCCCTCCCTGGTCCTGTCTCTCCAGGCCCTCTACCACTGATACTGTTACATAATGCATATAGCCATCACTAGCTTGGCTGCTGATCACTGCTTTTCCTCTACTCACAGGCCTGACAACAGTAAACATCTACCCAGTACCCAACCAGCTGACACAGATGGACTTATCACGGTGAGTGCGGTCTGGCCAGGGCCTCAGTTTCTCAATCAGTAAGGAAGAGGTGTTAATAATGTTATTAATCTATCAACATTCTTCTTCTCATGAACTTGGTATATTGGTACCTTTTTTCATATACGGTGCTTTCGGGAAGTTTCCAGACCCCTTTTCACTTTTCCAAATTTGGTTACATTACAGCCTTATTCTAAAATTGATTAAATAAAACATTTTTCTTCATCAATCTACACACAATACCCCATAATGACAAAGCAAAAGCAGGTTTTTAGAAATTTTTGCAAATGTATACAAAATGAAAACAAATACCTTATTTACTCAAGTATTCAGACCGATTGCTATAAGACTCGAAATTGAACTCCGGTGCATCCTGTTTCCATTGATCATCCTTGAGATGTTTCTTCAACTTGATGGGAGTCCACCTGTGGTAAATTCAATTTATTGGACATGATTTGGAAAGGCACACTTGTCTATATAAGGTCCCACAGTTGACAGTGCATGTCATAGCAAAAACCAAGCTGTGAGGTCGAAATAATTGTAGATAGAGCTCCGAGACAGGATTGTGTCGAGGGGGAAGGGAACCAAAACATTTCTGCAGCATTGAATGTCCTCAAGAACACAGTGGCCTCCATAATTCTTAAATGGAAGAAGTTTGGAACCACCAAGACTCCCCCTAGAGCTGGCTGCCCAGCCAATCTGAGCAATCTGGGGAGAAGGGCCTTGGTCAGGGAGGTGACCAATAACCCAATGGTCACTCTGAAAGTGCTCCGGAGTTCATCTGTGGAGATGAGAGAACCTTCCAGAAGGACAACCATCCCTGCAGCACTCCACCCATCAGGCCTTTATGGTAGAGTGGCCAGATGGAAGCCACTCCTTAGTAAAAGGCACATGACAGCCCGCTTGGAGTTTGCCAAAAGGAACCTAAAGGACTCTCAGACCATTAAAAACAAGATTCTCTTGTCTGATGAAACCAAGATTTAAAAAAAATTGGCCTGAATGCCAAGCATCATGTCTGGAAGTAACCCGGCACCATCCCTACGGTGAAGCGTGGTGGCAGCATCATGTCTGGAGGTAACCCGGCACCATCCCTATGGTGAAGCGTGGTGGCAGCATCATGTCTGGAGGTAACCCGGCACCATCCCTACGGTGAAGCGTGGTGGCAGCATCATGTCTGGAGGTAACCCGGCACCATCCCTACGGTGAAGCGTGGTGGCAGCATCATGTCTGGAAGTAACCCGGCACCATCCCTACGGTGAAGCGTGGTGGCAGCATCATGTCTGGAGGTAACCCGGCACCATCCCTACGGTGAAGCGTGGTGGCAGCATCATGTCTGGAGGTAACCCGGCACCATCCCTACGGTGAAGCGTGGTGGCAGCATCATGTCTGGAGGTAACCCGGCACCATCCCTACGGTGAAGCGTGGTGGCAGCATCATGTCTGGAGGTAACCCGGCACCATCCCTACGGTGAAGCGTGGTGGCAGCATCATGTCTGGAGGTAACCCGGCACCATCCCTACGGTGAAGCGTGGTGGCAGCATCATGTCTGAGGTAACCCGGCACCATCCCTACGGTGAAGCGTGGTGGCAGCATCATGTCTGGAGGTAACCCGGCACCATCCCTACGGTGAAGCGTGGTGGCAGCATCATGTCTGGAGGTAACCCGGCACCATCCCTACGGTGAAGCGTGGTGGCAGCATCATGTCTGGAGGTAACCCGGCACCATCCCTACGGTGAAGCGTGGTGGCAGCATCATGTCTGGAGGTAACCCGGCACCATCCCTACGGTGAAGCGTGGTGGCAGCATCATGTCTGGAGGTAACCCGGCACCATCCCTACGGTGAAGCGTGGTGGCAGCATCATGTCTGGAAGTAACCCGGCACCATCCCTACGGTGAAGCGTGGTGGCAGCATCATGTCTGGAGGTAACCCGGCACCATCCCTACGGTGAAGCGTGGTGGCAGCATCATGTCTGGAGGTAACCCGGCACCATTCCTACGGTGAAGCGTGGTGGCAGCATCATGTCTGGAGGTAACCCGGCACCATCCCTAAGGTGAAGCGTGGTGGCAGCATCATGTCTGGAGGTAACCTGGCACCATCCCTACGGTGAAGCGTGGTGGCAGCATCATGTCTGGAGGCAACCCGGCACCATCCCTACGGTGAAGCGTGGTGGCAGCATCATGTCTGGAGGTAACCCGGCACCATCCCTACGGTGAAGCGTGGTGGCAGCATCATGTCTGGAGGTAACCCGGCACCATCCCTACGGTGAAACGTGGTGGCAGCATCATGCTGTGTGGATGTTTTTCAGCGGCAGGGACTTGGACACTAGTCAAGATCGAGGGAAAGATGAACGGAGCAAAGTACAGAGAGATCCTTGATGAAAACCTGCTCCAGAGCAATCTGGACCACAGGTTGGGGTGAAGGTTCACCTTCCAACAGGACAATGACACTAAGCACACAGCCAAGGCAACGCAGGAGTGGCTTCGGATAAGTCTATGAATGTCCCTGAGTGACCCAGCCAGAGCCCACACTTGAACCCGATCAAACATCTCTGGAGAAACCTGAAAATAGCTGTGCAGCAACGCTCCACATCCAACCTGACAGAGCTTGACAGGATCTGCAGAGAAGAATGGGAGAAACTCCGCAAATACAGGTGTGTCAAGCTTGTAGCGTCATATCTAAGAAGACTTGAGGCTGTAATTGCTGCCAAAAGTGCTTCAGCAAAGTACTGAGTAAAAGGTCTGAATACTTGTAAATTTGGTATTTCAGTTTTTTTGCTGTCTTTATGGGGTGTTGCGTGCATATGAGGGAGAAAAAAACAATTTAACAATTTAATAATAAGGCTGTAACGTAACAAAATGTGGAAAAAGTCAAGGGGTCTGAATACTTTCCAAATGCACTGTATATGTACAGTTGGAGGTAAAAAGGTCTTATATCCCCTCTGACCACTGTGTTGACTGTGACCTCTGTGAAAAGGAACCTGCTGGAATACCTTCCAGACTGGGTGTGTGACAGTAGAAAGGTGGAGGTGCTGGACATTACACACAACTTCCTGTCTGAACTACCAGCCAGGTTAGTCTCCCTACGAGGACTAGTGCATCCTTCTCAAACTCCTCACTTCCAACTCGTCTAGTTATTCATATAAAGACGTTCTAAATATGCATATTTGTTAAGGTAGATTAAAGGCTGTTACTTTGTCCATCATGTTGTGCTATATGTTTAACCTGTCCACCTCGTATCATCCGGATTTGGCTTTTAAACATTCTGAAATGATTATTAGGATGAGCACCATATTAATCTGATTAACATTGGGCATCATTTAGCCAATGTCCGGCCAGAAATAACTGTCCCTAAAACATCAGCAGATGTGTTGACAGTCAGCTGATGAGAGGATTGAATTGGCTGTGTGAAGCCAACGTACGGCTTGTCGTCTTTCTGTCAGCAGACTGTGATCTCAGTATGACTCTGCTCAAAGCAACCGTCATTTAACGTTACCCTTTAACACAACTATATTTGCATTTGAATAGACCAAAGCCGTCGCAAACAAGATAATATTCGTCTTGACGGCGTAGCTGCAGATGAGACCTCTGTTATTCTTTCTGGAGTAAATTGTGCTGTGTTGGTATCTTTAGGCTGCCAAGTTGAAAAAGACGTTGATGGATTTGTTGGCTGTGGAGTTTCTGTACCTCAAGATTTCCCCCAGTTTCATGAGTGATCAAATTCACAGCAGAAGATGTTCTCTCTCTCTTTAGCTCTTTCTCTCTTTTTTCATCTCCCTCTCCGCTAGACTACTCAGTAGCCTGAGTCTGAGGAAGCTGCTGGCTGGGAACAATAGGCTCCAGAGACTGCCTGACCTACTTGACCACGTCCCCCTGGAAGTACTCGACCTCCAGCACAACAAGCTAGGCGAGCTCCCGGAGAGCCTCTTCTTCAAGGCCTTAAAGTGGGTCAATCCCCCTTCCTCTCTCTCTTCACACCACCCTCTTTCCTACCCTTCTCTTTGGTGCTTGTCCTCTCTCTCCCTCTCTCTGCCTCTCTCCATTCTTGACAGGTGTTTTGAAGGCTGCAGCTGATGCTCCGTCTCCCCTGGGCCCGAGGACGCTACTACTGCTGCTTTAAACCCCGGAGCAGCAGTGGCCCTGTGCCTCTATTCAACCACAACAACCAATTAAAGGACAAAACAGGATCGGGCATATTGAAATGAAACACTGCCCTACACTACATCCTCCTTACATCATGCAGTAGAAATACAGTATAAATATTTGATGGGGTTGATGTATCTAGCTTAAATTGGTTTGCAGTCTGTAAGAGATGTCTTACTTCATGTAGACATGTGATGGCCCTGGTTAGCTGCTCCAGTAGAGGTGGACTGACTGGGTCCCCTGGGCTGTGTCTGCCAGGCTCTGGAGAGTGTGGCTCTGTGGACCAGTCAGAGTCGGACTGTAACGTGAGCCCCCTCCACCAACAGCCTGACGTTCTACCGTTTCCTGGGCACCCATTAGGCCTGGGCTACTCTACTCTGTCTCCCGTGCTGAGACATCGAGCGCCAGTATGACGGCTGTAAAGTGCCTCATTGGTCAACAACATTTTGTTTCTCAGTGTTTTAGAAGAGCCACCACTAGAAGATGTATTCTTATTGATTTTCTCCCTGTCATCCTTTATCTGAATCTGTTTTGTTAAATGAAATTTATGGACAGAGTGTTGGTAACAAGAGCATTTAACTATCCTCTGTCATAACAGCTTTAAGAGGAAGTTCTGTCTAAATCATCTGATGTTGACTTGATATTACACATTTACATCACTTGTATAACTGGCAATTAATTATGGGTTCTTTCCTATTTACATACATCGCTCTCTGCTCCTCCTCCTAGCCTAAAGTACCTGAACGTGTCAGCCAATGCCCTGGAGATAATTCCCCCCAGCAGCCAATCAGAGGAGAGCCTCAGCACTCTCCAGGAACTGTACCTGACGGGGAACAATCTGAATGAGAACTGCGCTGCCCTGCTGGTGGGACACCAGAACCTCAGAGTCCTGCACATGGCCTACAACCAGCTGCTCTCTTTCCCTGCCAGGTAACCAACTCCAAACCCAGGTATACTGCCTTCATACAGTACCTATCAAGAATGGAATATTCTACACAGGGAGTTAACCACTGCTTTAGAGATTGCGTCTCTAGACATAAAATGTTCTCTATTGCTCCTAATATACTGTAGCTATTCTCTAGATCTGATATGAGCTATTGTTCTGTGGTGGAGATGTCTCTATACTGCTCTGTGTGTGCAGTAAACTGAGTAAACTGGAGCTGCTAGAGGAGCTGAATCTGAGTGGCAACAAGCTGAAGACCATCCCCTCCACTGTTTCCAGCTGTAAGAGGCTACACACCCTCATAGCACACTCCAACCACATCAGTGTGTTCCCCGAGATCCTCAACCTGCCAGAGATCAAGGTCAGTTTCACTCATATCTGTTTATATTAGGGCTGTCCCCGACTAAAAAAAAATATTGGTTGACCGAGAGTCGTCCTGTTCATTCAACCAATCGATTGGTTGAAATATTGAAATGTATTTTTCCATATATAGACAGACACAACCTAATAAAATCAACTACATTTGCACTGAGCTTGTATTTTGCTTTAAGCCCACTGTTTGATTAAATAATTAAGACGCAAAAATGACTCGAAAGATCCCGATGGTCACACTGTGTCAAAAAGAAATGACAGCGAGTACCTGTGCGACTGGTGCAGCAAAAAGGCACCACAGCACAGCAAGTGTTTATTGCGCTGTCCATGCTGAAGCTGCAACATAATAATTACAGCCATTACCTGTTTCTGACTGAAAGGTTCTGTTACCGAGATTTCTAATTTGTTTAGGAAAAACATTCCCTATTCCTTCAACCCTTCTCTCTTTATGTGAAACATGCATTCATCACATGTGACCAATAGGGCCTGACCGATAGCCTATCATAATCACATCAGTAAATTGGTTATTACTGGTTGTGTGCCAAACAGTTGCTGTTTAAATTACAATACTTGCTGTGTGATGGCATGAATGAATTGATGATGGATTTATTGGTACAGTAGCCTATATATTGAAATATAGGCTACCTAAGTAAGTTACGGTATTAAGACTAACCAGGACTCTTAGGCCTACAGCTCGATGGTGGTTATACAAGGATACTATACCAAGCCTACTAATGACAACGACATTACTTGTTTTTATAATGATGATCATAATGATAATTATAACAATAAGAAGGAGATCAAGGAGGGTATAGGAGCGAGAGCTAGGTGCATATTGTGTGTGACAAACAGGTGCTGTTAGATTACAATATAATTTTTCTGCCTGTTTGGAACAGTGTAAACAACACTAAATACATTAAGTAATACCGGTCTGTACTAACCCCACAAACTTGTAAAGCCTAAATTACAGCATAGCAAAGATTAAAAACAGATGAATCTGTGAAATTGCTTTATCAGACATTTTGCTGTTGCATGAGGCCTGGTGTTCACAGAATCAGTAGGCTGTTAAACAAACACTAAAACAGGCAACAGAAGCAGGATCTGTCTTATTTCTGTAGATATACACTACCGTTCAAAAGTTTGGGGTCACTTAGAAATGTCCTTGCTTTTGAAAGAAAAGGAACTTTTTTGTCAATTTAGAAATGCAGTGTAGACATTTGTTAATGTTGTAAATGTCTATTGTAGCTGGAATATCTACATAGGCGTACTGAGGCCCATTATCAGCAACCATCACTCCTGTGTTCCAATGGCACGTTGTGTTAGCTAATCCAAGTTTATCATTTTAAAAGGCTAATTGATCATTAGAAAACCATTTTGCAATTGTTAGCACAACTGATTAAATAAGCAATACAACTGGCCTTCTTTGAAGATGAGAAACAAATAACTTTCTTCTGAAACTCGTCCGTCTATTTTTGTTCTGAGAAATGAAGGCTATTCCATGCATGAAATAGCCAAGAAACCGAAGACCTGTGTACTACTCCCTTCACAGAACAGCACAAACTGGCTCTAACCAGAATAGAAAGAGGAGTGGGGGCCCCCTGTGCACAACTGAGCAAGAGGACAAGTGAATTAGTGTCTAGTTTGAGAAACAGACACCTCACAAGTCCTCAACTGGCAGCTTCATTAAATAGTACCTGCAAAACACCAGTCTCAACGTCAACAGTGAAGAGGCGACTCCGGGATGCTGGCCTTCTAGGCAGAGTTCCTCTGTCCAGTGTCTGTGTTCTTTTGCCTATCTTAATCTTTTATTTTTATTGGCCAGTCTGAGATATGGCTTTTCTTTGCAACTCTGCCTAGAAGGCCAGCATCCCAGAGTCGACAAAAAAGTAGCTTTTCTTTAAAAAACAAGGACATTTCTAAGGAATCCCAAACTTTTGAACGGTAGTGTATATGGATGATTTGTAAAGACATTTGACAGGTAAGATGTGGTTTCCTCTCTCATCAAATCGTTTTTTGACAATTAGGCTTAGGCAAGGGCTGTTTCCTCATCTCTGCTTCTGCTGGCTCCGCCGCATTGTTTTCAATCCCAATATGCTGGTTAACTTTGCTATTATGCACATAGCAACATAGGGAAAGGTGTCAATTCTATGACGCACTGAAGGTTATGTTTCAGAACCACGGACAGCGACCATATCCAATGCGGGATAAGGCTCATTTGTTATTAAATAATATTCGATTTATTAGTGTTGTACCGTTATTTTTACATACTATAACCATATTCAATTTCAGTATCACATGTCTTAGAATGATGGACTGTGCCATCCCCGTGGCCTCCGCAATGGATTAGTCCACTGAGACAGGTGTCTTGTGCACTGTTCGACTAAAGAAATCTTGGTCAACCAACAATCGACTAGTCGTCTAAACGGCGTCAGTCCTAGTTTGTGTTTTGTTTATGCATATGTCTTTTAGATGTGTATGTCTTTATTACAATGTTATACCATGTAACAGTGTGTTATCTTCTCCCTCCACTGTGTGTGTGTGTGTGTGTGTGTGTGTAGCTGGTGGACTTGAGCTTTAATGAGCTGACTGAGATCCTACTGCCAGACTCTCTGACGGCCACCCTGCACGAACTGGACCTGACTGGCAACAGCAGCCTCTTGCTGGAGCACAAAACACTCAACCTGTTCAGGTGACACACAGAGACCAAAGTGTCACACTGCACAATATAGTATCAGGTCGCTGGTGTACTTAGATAAGATATGTGATAAATAATATTACCTGTGCTACGGTGTGAATTATGGTTCGGTTCAGTGTGTCTTTGTGTGTCTCTCCTCAGTCATATCACCACCCTGAAGCTGGACCAGAAGCCAGCCATGACAGCCGGGGACTCCCTGGGCTCCTCCACCCTGTGGAACCACGGCTACTCTGAGATGAGCGGACAGAGGAACAAGTGAGCAGAAGGGAGGGAGGGAGGAGGGCTGAGGGAGAGAATTACATTATGAGACAGTGAGTGAACATATATGTGAGAGAGCATCATAAAGTGTATTTTGCCTGAGTGAAGCTCTAATTCATGACAATCTGATGAGAGGGTATAAATGGGATTATGAGATCACGTGTGGTTTTAGAGCGTCTTTAAGAAGCATTTCCTTTTTCAGGGAATCGCTGTGAGCACCACTACATTAAATGGTCTGAGAAGAGGATGTGCTTCTCATAGTCCATATCAGCCCGTTTCTTTTCTGCTCTGCCTCTTGGCTGGGATCCTATTTTAAACCCTACCCGGGGCTATAATATGCATCTATGGAGGAGTTACTTAGTTATCTAACTGTACAGCCCCAGCACAGCTTCCACTGCCTGGGTGAACGTCTGTTGGGCCTGGCATCTAGGCCCCTGGGCAGCGGATCTTGTTTAATAGTAGGGAAGGTGGTGAAGCCTAATACTTCCTGTGGATACAATGGGTATAAAGCAGTGTCCCCTGCATCATTGATGGGGGCCCAGTTTGCCTGGCTGCTGCCCTAACAGGGCCTCACAGGGTCATGACCACCACAGTGTCACAGGGGGCCGTGTCTGGTGTCACACTCAGCCCCTGCTGCCTCCGTAGGAAAAGGGCTCTGTCTCACTGTGTTCAAGTATAGATGAGTTATTCCTGTTTGGCTTGAATTTGAGCAAGATTGTATAACGGGATTTACACACAAAAAATGTAAACACATTTTGTTTACACTTTTTGTGTTCATCTTATTTCATACTGTATTTTCTTTTCCTTGGGGACAGGTTGTGTGTGTCTGTGCTGGCAGTGGACCGCTTTGGGGATAGTGTTGAGGCGGCCTATGGCGTCTTCGACGGAGACCGCAATGAGGAAGTTCCTCGTCTGCTGCAGTGTACCATGGGAGATGTGCTGTCGGAGGAGCTGCTGCATTCCAATGTAGACAGTGTGTACATGAGTAACACCTTCCTCACCTCACACAGGTATGAGCATCATGCATACACAGACACACACCCATTTTGCTTGTATTACTGTAATACAAGCCAAATGTAGGCAAATTTCAGTATTCTATGAATCAGGGGCGTAACTTTGGTTTTTGAAGTGGGGGTGGGGAGTATATCATTATTATTATTAATGGTTTTTTTTTAATCCAGTTGGATAAACACTCCAAACAACGTACCCGACCGCTCCAGGCACCCGCATGGTCCTAAAGCACACTATTGCCTCGTTTTTAACATTCCAAAGATAAGACTGGGGGGGGGGACAAAAATGCAATTTCAGAATGTGGGCATGTCCCCCTCTGTCCCAATGAAAGTTGCGCCTGTGCTATGAATTACTGTTGCCTCTTAGGGAAGACAAGCCTACAATTGTACTATTCCGTGTTCATTTACATTTGATTAACTTTATTCACAACTGCATTAGCTAGTAATTAACATATGCAAATAACAACGTAATGAATATTCATAACGGTCTATTTTTAATGTTTATTTAACAAAGAAGCTAGCTAATTGCAGGGCATGTGCTGATAGTTGCATTCTGTGATGTATGATGCAGGAAACTGGGCATGG
Organism: Oncorhynchus keta; assembly: GCF_023373465.1. Classification (NCBI taxonomy): domain Eukaryota; kingdom Metazoa; phylum Chordata; class Actinopteri; order Salmoniformes; family Salmonidae; genus Oncorhynchus; species Oncorhynchus keta. The sequence continues at coordinate 69,065,668 of NC_068434.1, read as the reverse complement.
CTGGTCAGAAGCTGGGTGCATCTGCCCTGCTCTGCTACATCCACCACGAGCCGTCGGAGCTGGGCAGCTACTTCAGCCTGACGGTGGCCAACGTGGGCAGCTGCCAGGCGGTGCTGTGTCGAGACGGACAGCCCCTGCCCCTTTCCAAGGTCTTCAGCCTGGAGCAGAGCACCGAAGAGATGGACAGGGTCAAACTCAGCAAGGCGATCATCACTGAGGTACTGTGGGGAGTGAGGCGTGTGTGAATGCACATCTTTGTGAGGGCCTTTGTGTTCATTAAAATCTACTTGTTAGTTAACTTTATGTGATGCCTTGTGCTCAAAGGTATTCATTTGTATTCAAAATGCAGAGCTGAGTCCCCTCTTGTGTTATTATGTTGCAGGATAACAAGGTGAGTGGAGTGACATGCTGCTCTCGCCTGTTGGGATGCTCTTATCTGTCTCCCTGGGTGCTGCCCAAGCCATGGGTGTGCACCGAGCCCCTGTGTTCCCAAGATGAATTCCTGATCCTGGGGAACCGGGCGCTGTTTGAGAAGGTGTCCTACCAGGAGGCCGTGTGCACAGTGCAGGCCGTGAGGGACCCCCGCGCAGCTGCCAAGAAGCTCTGCACGCTGGCCCAGAGCTACGGCTGCCGGGACAATGTGGGGGCGGTGGTGGTGTCCCTGCACATCGGGGAGGACAGCTGTACCTGTGAGACCCCTCACGCCAATACTGGTACTGAACCCCGGGGACCCCCTCCAACACCCCTCCCCGTCACTGCTCCCCCAGGGGACCCGGCCACGCCCTCCTCCAGCAGTGGCATCGCTTCAGAGTTCAACAGCGAGACTTCGGCCTCGGAGGTGGGGAGTGAGGCGGGCTCCACGGCCTCTGACGAGCACCCCTCTGGCCCCACAGTCCGACCTGAGAGGCGCTGTAGCCTCCACCCTGCAGCCACGCTCTGTGCCCCTGCGGGACCTGGCTCAGCTGGGGTAGGGGGGCCCCACCAAGTCCTGTTCCAGCGCCAGCCCTCCTGTACCACCTTCTCCAGTAACCAGTCTGACAATGGGCTGGACAGTGATGATGAGGCTCCACTAGAGGGGGTTATCTCCAACGGGAGCAAGCTGGAGGTGGAGGTGGACATCCACTGCTGTGCTTTCCAGATCCGTTCTGGGCCAGCCGCCAGCCCAAAGGACTACAATCTGGACAAGACACGCTCAGACTACCCCAACGGAAAGATGCGTCGTCAGAACAGTGTGGTGGTGTCAGCCACTAACGGCTGCCTGCTGGCCGTGTGTGGCAGGGAGATCTCCGACCTGAAGAAGTCCCCCTCCACCTCCAGCCTCTTTGGGAAGAAGCTCTCCAACGGCTCCGTGGTGGCCCCGGAAGATAGCCACAACCTCATCGAGGTAGCCGTGGAGGCCCCTAAGAAGAAGTCGGGTTACTTCACTGCCCCTGCCCAGCAGGACCCCGAGGACCAGCTGGTAGTGCCTCCCAGTCTAGAGCAGGATGTTAGGGAACAGCTGAGGGGCCAGAGCCCTATGGTCCCTGGACCTCCACCTCCTTTCACACCCCCCTCCATCAGAGACCCTGTGTGGGACCACCCCCACCCCCCTGCCCCCATGCTGCCCCAGCGGGACCTCGCCCCCAACCCTATCCCTGGCCTACAGCAGGAAGTCTATGATACTGCCCTCTAGAGGGGGCCAGAGCACATTGCAACCCTGTGGTAGTCCTGTGACAGTGCCATACCAGGGGGGCAGAGGAGGTCTCTCTGGCACAGGTGGGATATTCCAGTTCAAGTTTCCATTCAGCTCTGTCATGAAGACCAGATGGACATGTGGGGCCTTGACTGTTCACACATGAATGCGTGACGTCACGTTAGACGTAGAGAGGTGATTAGCTAACTGTCTGATTAACTTGGTGGAACTGTCTGAGTATCAGAGTTGAACAGGCACTGAAATCACCACCCATGAAGAGGTTGTGAAAAGATACCCCAGCCTGAGCTAGAATACCTCATGCGTTTTAGACTGCAGAACTTGTTTGCAACATTTCCCTTTACTTGGAAGGAAGGTCAAGTAATGAAACAGTAGAAGAATCCCTTTGAGTGTGTTGTCATTCCATTGCTAGGGGCTGCAGGGGCTCCTAGATCCCAGGGACAAGTCCTGCGACCAAATGGTGAAAAAGTGCCTACTGTAGATGACTCAGCCCCAGATGTCCCTGCCTCCCTGCCTGTGTGTGTGTATGGAGGGGAGGGGGGTTGGGGTGGGGACATCAGTATTAACCCTGGAGGAGGACATCACTGTGTGACAGCGTCCTCCAGGGGCCACCAATGGTACAGCCACTTCTCTCTATATATATATATCTCTCTCGATCTCGCTCTCGCTCTCTTGCGCTTGCTCTCGCTCTCGCTATCTGACTGCACAATGGCAGACGACATGGCTGTCAGGACTGGAAACTGGGCTGACTGGCCTTACTCTGTGGTACGAGGATTCAGAATGTGTATGCTAGAGGCAAGTAGGAACATAACAGCAGATGATAAAAAAACTAACAGAATTTTCATTTACTAAAAAAACTAAGATGTGACCCTTTCTATCTACACCATAATCCTCTATATGGGAAATACAGTTAGTATCTATATACACATGTAGTCTGAGCAGTGTAGTGCAGAACCACATAGTGGTGTAATCACAAGGCCTGCTTGGCCTAGTCCCAGCATCAGGATGTGTATACAACCATTGAAGCCTTGTTGGGAGGAATAATACAGAAAATAACATTCAAAAATAGCATCAAGCTCTCATAAAAAGGCAAACTCAAAATAACATGACAGTGCATTGCTCACCTGTACCGAACCAATATGGGATACTGCTTCAAAACCCATATTGTAACACTGTATCGGTGACAGTGCATGGTCAGCAAATTTAAACAGAAAAAGTTATATTAATTATGTTTTATGGGCAACATGAGTGGTGACGACAAAGGCAAAACAATCGTTTACAGTGTTCATATCTCAAAGACGCTACAATGCACACTAGATACTGTACAGTAATCATTACATATGATGGGTGAAAAAATATGTTCTTCACATATAGAGTGCCATCATTTAAGGAGTCCAGATACTGTGAGGTGTGTAGCCCCTTTTTTCTTTAGTTTTTCTAGTTTCATGTTTGTTGTACCCAGGAAATTGTGCAAAATCTCTGCAGCGACCAACATATCGAAAGTGTTTTTTAAGGTTTGAGAATCATTCTGTTCCCATCATTCCATTAGCTTCACAGTCAACTGAACAAAATATCCATGACTAGTGTACTAAAATGAGGATGTAACATGGTATATTATTTTACAGGTATATTTAAAGTATGTATGTTGTGAAATGTATGTGTACTATTTGATACAAAGATAGTTTGCATAATTCCTTTGGAGCCTATAGATATATCTGGTTGATGCTCTTCAATTTAAGTCAGTGACCAGAGAGAAAGAGAGTAAAAATAATGATTTACTCATTGAAATAATTAGATATTTCATTCTCATAGATCTAGTGACAGATTCAATAAGGGTTTGTGGGACATCTGGTGGTGATAACTATGAATTGCCTCAGATGTTAGTTATATATCAGTGAATATCACCAGTGTACTGTACGACCACTACCACCTACTGTATAACAGATTCAGAACAAGCACAGTGTGTTTTGGTTGGCAGGACAGAAAAGCTCATTGTTGTCTTGGTGACAATAAGTGCTGGTTTGAGTAAGAGGGGTGGTGTGAAGCTCACATGAGTGGCAACGCCAAATCAATTCAACAGGTGTATGCTAGAGGCAAGTAGATGGGGTATTGTCAAGGAACAACGGTTCAAGGGGCATGTAGGACACCTGACCTAATGCTGACGAGGACGTTATCTTACTCTTCTTTCACATTGTGGAGACGAGCCTTTGTCTGCTCCATATGTTCCATAGCTGTCAGAGGACCTTTGGTTAATACCATCCAACCAATGAGAAACATAATCTGATAAACGCATTTTATGTGGAATTTTAGCAAAAATCTACAATATACAATACTCTAATCTACAAATCAACTCACCGGAGCTAATGATTGCATCCATCTCAAATTTGTGTCCTGGGATAATGCAGATGTGGGTTCAAGTATTGACTATTTTGACACACAAAATAAAAACACAGGTATTCTTATGTATTGGGTCAATGAGACATTAACTTAGACATTACATATCCACCTCACTGGATAATGAAGTGATGACATCACAATGAGCAAAGCACTTTTGTGTCATGAGAAGAGTGAAAAAACGTATTGCGTGTAAGCCATTCATTTTGCATCAGAATTTGAGTTCAGACTTTATTTGTGGCATTTGCTAATGGTTTTGGTGTTGCTGAGGTATGGAGTGGTCCACAGTATGGCCCTGGCTTTTATCTGTCACAGACATGGTGAAATATGTCAGTCATGGACATTGCTTTGAATAAAGGCATCTGCATAATATGGGTCAGTAGACTGTGAATATGACATTTCTATAAAGTTGCACTTGTGCTCCAGCGATGTTGGAGGATAAGATACTGCTAATTGACTCATCATTGATTTTACAAAGCTGCAGACCAAAATGTATCCCCCTTCCCCCTTGTGCCAAACTGCCTAACCCATTCTAGAGAGGACAACAGTCTGACTTAGTAAGAGGGGGCTTGTGGTCTGACTAGAGAATGACCAGGATGTGTTCCTAGATGCCACTGTGAAAAGGCTAGTGGCATGGTTCTAGTGTTGTACTTACCATAGCTGCTTAGCTAGCTACAACCCTCTCTATGCTTGTTCATAGCCTTATTGCAGCGCTGCCAGTCCTAATGATGATGGGGACTGTCTTTTTCTGTTGGTTTTATTTCCTTTAGTGGAGCTGGTTTTGCCCTTTTGACCTTACGTGGCAAGGTCAGGAGCATAGAACACCTAAAAATCCAATATTTTGCATTCTTTTCCTTTTCTCCAAATTGTAGAGGGAGCAAGGCAACATTTCAGTCCAGTAGAACAAGGCTTGGGACCAGAGGGGTGGATTCTAAAGGTTTCCTAGAATTGGCAGTATTTTAGATGCTCAAAAACCTCACCGCGGCTTCGAAATGGCTATTTACATTCTTAACGTTATCAACTGGAATGATTGGTGAATTTGCCTTTCTAAAGCCTGCGTGCTTATAATATGAGATGTATTACGTAAGTCTAATTCACTTATTTTGTCCCAACTTCAGACAATATCCGCTCTTCAAAGGATCAAACACTGTTTAAAGCACTTTGTACATGGGGAGATTAATATATTCAAAGATTGATATTTGAGTATTATGTGAGATATTTATCAAAAATGCACATGAACTCATAGGGCTTGAGTTGTCGTTGTTGTGGCTTCTGCCAAACTTATCATGTCTTCTCTAAGAGAAAGTATCCAATAGAAGTGCTAATAATTGTGAAGTGTGAGAGAATTACAAAACTGCTTTTTCTGGTGGATGCAAGTTTGTCTTTTAGCACAAAGATAGGCATTGTTCTTCCTTGTTCAAGTCTTAAGGCTTTTTTTGTATTGAGTCATTCTGCTTCCATGAGAGGAACAGCAGCTGGTGTTGTGGGGTGAAAGGTTGGCTCATTCTAGGGATGATAAGTGGCAGAAAGCAGTCCATTTGAATATTGCTTTGTTTGCTAATGGAAGCCACCTGCTGTGCTTCAGGTGGCAAAACAGGTACATGTCAGCACCACAGGTGTGGGTTTGCCCTCCACCCTGAAAACAAAAATAGCATTTCAGGACAGACTAAAGAAACAGATTTGCGCTTGCACACATTTGACATTTTCATATGGCATTTAAGTTGAGAACGTAAGAACAGTATGAAGAGGTGATTGTCTTTGATGTGGTTGGTGGAACAAGAGAATTCAAAGTTCTCATAATCCTCTTAATGAACAGGAAGTTGGACTTCAAATACACTACACAATGTAGATGATTATGAACATGAATTCCCTCACATCAAATATGCAAAGTGTCACCTGTACATATTACTAACAGGTTACACACCTGACCTAAAAATAGGAGGATCCTTTTTTCTTAACTATGAAAATGAGTAGGAACTGAACATTCTTGTCTGTGTGTGCGTATGCATGTGTGTGTGAATCACGAAGTGCAGTGTTCTGCCATCGTGTGCATTTTGACCTTTTGTCAACTCTTTCTGCGCAGTGATCCATGTAGAAAAGGTGATGAAGAGGCTCCATAATTGGGCCCTAGTTTGCCAAGTGAGGGCCAGCAAAACACTACTAAGCTCTGTGCGTCCCAAATGCACCCATGCTACGTGCTCTAGCAGCCAAAAATGCATTCCGTATGTCAGAACATGCATCTGCAGATCCTTAGCCAAGTATTATTTGCCATTTAATTTAGTTAACTCTCCCTTGTTTTTGTAAAGAACCAAAAAATGGACTCCTGCTAACAAGAGCTAGAAACAATATTGATTGAGAAGGTCATTAACCTGGATCGAGAAATAAATGTGCCTGTACATATGCAAACCGTACGTATTGCTACAGGAAGATGGGGCACAGAGTCACAGATCAAGGTGACATCACAATGATGGCAAAGTATTCCCTTTAATTATTTAGTAGAGGAGATCAACTACTGTTCATGATCTGAGTGCACCATAATCCTATGTAAATACAGCGGAGTGTGTGTGTGACGGTATGCATATTTAAGTAGGTTATGGTGTCAATTCTTTTCTGATTCAGTTAATCCAATCTCTGTAAACACATTATAGGTTTTGTTTCTCTTCAGAGGGAGAACATGCTGCCTGCCTGTTTGTCATTGTGGTCCGAGTGAGAAAGTATGCACACGTGCATGCATGTGTTGCTATCATATTTAACAGATTGAATCTCCATTCTGTTGAATGATTATGGTGAACTCTGGAGAGAATCTGATATTGAGGATGTTCCAATTGTTTAACATGTGACCAAAGTAGACATTGTTTGATCTCCTTTCTTTCTGTACTTTCTTTTCTAGAGATGCTTGAATATTTTCTCTCAATGCCAAGAAGCTGAGGTTTATTTTTGTACATTGTTTCATGCAAATGTATAGGTCCTTCTCCACTACAGAATCTAGAATAAAGGGATTCTATAGTATACTGTCACAGATTATTGTATTTTTATTTAAGATAATAATTCATGTATTTAATGTCTGAAGCATGCCATATATAAATGCATATAAATATAAAATATATACAGTCCTATGTGATTACTTTGTACATAATGTTAACATTATGTTTGTAAGCCAAGGCATTGTTTTGAATATCTGGAGCATATCTAATACTTTTGTTTATATTTTAGCATGCAGAAAACTGCTACATAGTTTCAGGATACCTTGTGTTTTATAATTTAGGAAAAGGACTAACCATGAGCACTTTTGCTGTTTGTCTGCCAGAATTGTACTCCTTAAAATTGAGTGGGCGATGGTTTATTATTTCATTTGAGATGCTGCTATGACTAGTTTTGAGCAGAAAAGCTGTATTTTTAATTAACTTTCAGCCAAGTAGCAATAAAAATTTATACTGTGAAAAACCTGGGCCGTGGTGCATTTCTATCGTTTCCCCTCGGTTGTCTTTCTGATGATAGCGTTGGCCAGACACTGTCCTCAGAAACACCATGGATTTGCTTCTGAGCTGCACTATGGAAACCGATTCAAAACCAAATGGAAGAAAAATGAGATTTTTATTGGATCAATTCAGGTAGATCCCTTCCCGTTCGCTTCCGTTTAAGAAGCTTTTTGCAACAGAATCGGCGGAATGAATACATCCCTGATCTCTTTGCTTTACTCCACACCAATAAAGATTTGTTTTTAGTCCCACAGACAATAACTATTCTTCAAGGTAAGATGGAGATATTCTAGGCAAGAGGGTTCATGAGGAAGAGAAAACATCTGTTTGATTTTTATTAGTAAATAATGTTTGTGACACTGTAGATGTCTCACATCTGTAACATTTAGTAAAATAAGTGTGCATGTTTTTAAAGTTTATAAAACTTAACAAAAGTCACAAATGTACAAAATTGCTCTTTTTACAGTTAAACACTTTTTTTTTTTTTTTAATCAATCACAGTTCATAAAAATGCACAAATATTTATAGTTGTTTGACTGAATTTGATCTCAACCCTACATTTGTATCCTTTATATTCACAGTGGGGGGTGAGCAAACCTGTTATAAGTTACCATCTTCCATTGCTCTCGGTCTCTTCATCTCACGCACTGCCCTGAAAGCACGGATGGCCAAGACTATTCCGAAGATGAAATCAGTGACTCCAAGCACCCCGAAGAGGCCTCCAGCGATGTCTGCTCCATTGAGTGCACACGCAAAGCCTTGATGCCCTTTGCTCTTGTAGAGCACTTCCTTCTCCGTACAGATGGGCTTGTCGTAGGTCTCCTGCAGCTTGATGAAGTAGAAGGCCAGGGCAGAGATGTAGCCCAGGCCGATCAGGAGGTTCACCAGGGCCTCACCCAGCAGCATAGGGGTCTAGCGGTAAGGGACTCTCAGGATCCCCAAACCTAGAGTGATGCAGGCATAAACCATCAGAGCCCCTCCACGGGCCATGCTGAAGATGTATGGAGGTAGCTTGAGCTGGTGGAACAGTTTGTTCAGCTCCTTGACCCTGTCTGTGTAGGCGCCGATGAAAGCCTGTCCTCCATAGTAGTACTGGTAGAGACCCCCGGGGCTGACCAGGTCCCGGTAACCCCCGGAGTTACTGTAGGACACTCCTGAGCAGATGACTATCAGCAGGTTTACAAAGACCTCTATCTGGCATAGACCTGAACAGATAAAAAATTGCTAAATTCATTACTTATCATCCAGTAAGAGTCTCGGGGAGAAAGCGAGCTGAGTTGAAGGTCAAGTTATACATTTCACAAGAGAGGGAGGATTATAAAACAATGCAGCTAAATTGAGGTGGATCTGAGTTCAACCAACACTGCCTAATGGAGTGATGGCTAATTTCAGTGGAAATTCCACCTCCGAGGGAGATAGAACATACAGTATGCCATAGTGTGAATTAAACATACATCAAGGATGAACAACCAATTTGGAGAAGGAAACCGAATACAAAAACTCCTAAACGTTAAGTAATACAGATATTATAACTCGACTCCAATCCCCTCATAAATACCCTGTACCCTCCGAGAGGGTGGTCATGTGGTTGGTTAGGTCATTCGTAACCTACCCAACTACATTCCTACTACAGGGGTGTAATCATTAGTCCAAAACGTTTTGCAACGACAATTGTTTACGCCCAACGAAAACGAGTTTCTTTTGGACAAATTCAGGTAGGTCCCTCCCCAGTTGGTTCTGTTTGGTCCTGGGATTTATTCACTAGGAACCAATCAAACAAAACAACGCCTACTACACCATACCAGCGAGATTCATCCACAAACAATTCTACCACTACAACATTTCAGGTGTAAGTTGTTGCTGTTTATTCTTTAATTTAAACATGACTTGCCTCTGGCTGTTAAGGCATATCTGAGATTGTACAGAGCCTGATAGTATTTCCCCACAGAGGGAGACGTGGAGGCTTCTGTATACCTGCAAAGAAAAAAATCAGAAGTTGACGTCTGCCAAATCTGACATTGAAACTACACCACATAAACCCACCACACAACATCCCTCCATGGCAGAGAGCAGGTTTTGTATTCCAGGGGTTCATATTTACTTTGGGCACCCCAAGAATCAATGTGCCATTCAAACACTAGCAGACAGACATTACAAGGAGTCAATCCCAAACCAGTGTCGTGTCTTTGGCTATATCGGATTAAGTGATATGACATGCTATTCTATAAAATAATTTCTCAGTAATTAATATTACTTGATTGAGCTAATCATGTAAATGTAATTAACTAGAGAGTCAGGGAACCACAAAATAATATTTATAGAGCTATTAGCTTCCGAATAAACTCTTAAAGACCTAGTAATATTTTACATCAATAGCAGTCAATATTAATCGTCACCTTAATTCAGTCTCATCTGAAAGTTGTAAATTCTTGGTTATCTGCATGAACCCTGGATAACAAGTTGAATCAGCAATACTAAATTGGGTTTAATTATGTATTTACTAAATACCTAACTCATTACACATACACATAATTAATCATAACTTGATTACAAATGACGTCATCAAGGAAAATGTCCCTGGCGGGCAGAACAGATATGGCAGCTTGTTACACAAAAGTAAAGGGGCTGGGTTTGAGTGAAAGAGCGGGAAGACTGAGGAACAAAGGGCGAAGCTGTGCTATCGTAAACACTATCTTATGCATTCTAAATTACCACCCATTTGGAAAAGGAAAATGCAATAAATATTTACTCTGAGCTGCACTTCGGTAGGTTGGTGGTAGATGGAAGGTCGTGTTGCCAAACCGAGTCCTTTGAAGAATGTCTCTGGTGGTCAATTGGATACGTTGTAGTAACGTCATTGTGTGATAGATGGGATACTCTGTCCGTTCCTTCCTAACCTGCGTTTGCAGTTGCTAACTCAATGGCTAACTCAACGGCTAGGAGGTATCACTTCTGTAGTGAATAAGAGTTCAAAGTTCATACCATTCGCAACCAAAGCTCACACTGATGTTGGCTTCGTTCTGTAGTTATTATCTGAACCATTCTGACATCAGACCGTCGTCCTCACATCCTCGGAACAGGAGGTTATAATGTTGTCAAGGATTTATATAGGAAGGGAGAGGGGGCGTGTTTAAAAAGTTTTATATCCCATGTCCCTTCACAGCAGTGGGCCACTGATTGAGCAGAGCCCTGCCTTTATGAAAACCAAAATCTCACATTTTCGAAGCTAAAAATCACATTTCATCCCATTACAAATAATTTAATATTCAAACATTTAAATTCAACAACAATTCCATGTGAATCCGATAACTCTGATGTGTGTACTTTCCACTGTAGAGTTTGTCATCTTATCATTGATGAGAATGTCTGTCTCAGATGACAACCGAACTGACATCATATTCATTAAGTACCAGCGCATATGTTCAATTGGTCGGATTACCAGAATATAGCATATTTCCCCCCACCTTCTGATGTTCCCAGAATCTATGTTAGTTAACCAAGGGTTTTGCAAATGTAACATCAGTAGGGTAGAGAGAGGAAAAAGGGGGGGGAGAGGTATTTATCACTGTCATAAACCTACCCCCAGGCCAACTTCATGACACCCGTGAAACCGGAGCCTTCTCAGGCTGTACAGTATATGCGGGCAATTAGACTGTAACAGAATGATGCAGACACAGATTTTTCACTTTAAAATATATGCCTAACAAAAACCAATGATTGGAAAGTTAAATAAACGCTGCAGGGTTTCTCAAGCTCAAAGGTTTCCCATGTGTATCAATAATGATCCACCACCCAAAGGACATCCAGCTAACTTGACACAACTGTGGGAAGCATTGGAGTCAACATAGGCCAGCCTCCCTGTGGAATGCTTTAGACACCTTCTAGAATCCATGCCCTGATGAATTGAGGGGGTGCAACTCAATATTAGGAAGGTGTTCCTATTGTTTTGTACACTGTGTAAATTTCCACACTGAGGTTGGAATAATACTGTGAAATTGTGAAAATTATGATAAAATGTCCTTTAAATGTGCTAAACTATGGGGCAAAACTGACAAGGTTGGCTTAGATTGTTGAGAACATGTGAACTATATTTCTTCTCCAAATGTTTATTGAAAACAAATACGTTTTCACAATGAGTACTTGTCTCACACATTATTACATTTGTTGGTTAGCTAGCTAGCAAATTTGACCATATTAGCATAGACATAAAATCAGTCAAAACACCTTAAAAAAAGACATGGTATCAATAACAAGATACAATGAGCTGAAACAAGCCACCGACAATTCCCCACAAAGCAGCTTCTTGTCATTGTTGCCAGCTATCTGACCATTCAGAGTCATAACATGCGGCTACACCGATGCGTGTGTATAATTTCCGTAATGTTGTCAGCAAACCTGTTTACAGTATAACAGCTAGCTGTCAGTTTTCCCCTCTTTGCTAATCTATTTTCATTTGAATTGAAAACAATCACAGTAACGTACTAAATTGTTACCCAGAAATTTGATATTGAGATAAAAATGGCTGCGTTGGACAAAAACACATTTACTTGAAGAACAGTGCAGATGCAAAGTTTGGTAACAGAATGACAGCACAAATTGTAAATGTGTTTTTGTATTTAAAAAAATGTAAAGGTGGAAATTAAGTAGTCCTTGTGCATAGAGTTGTACAGTATGGTTTTATGATTTTACAATTATTGGTTTTTGTTTTGCATATATTCTAAAGTGAAAAATCTGAGTTTCTGCATCATTCTGTTACTGTGGAATTGCCCATGCCGGTAACAATGGAAGCAACTCTGTGACAGTCAGATGGTCTCTTACACTCTCTGTTGTCCTTGACTACCGCCTCTGTGGTCAGGTGGTGGGTCCTTGTGAGAGCAGGGTGTCATATCCCGCTGTCGGTCAGAGTAGTCCTTCTCTCTGTCCCTCCTGTCATCTCCAGAGCCCTTCTCATCCCTGTATCTCTCATCCATTTTGTCTCTCTTCTGCCGCTCTCTCTCTCTCTTTGCCTTTCCCGGTCTCTCTCTTCATGTGAGGAGCTTCCTCTGTCATGAGTGCAGTCCCTCTCCCTGCTGTTGTGCATCTCGTCATACTCATCCCTCTCCAGGTACAGTGCCTTGCGAAAGTATTCGGCCCCCTTAAACTTTGCGACCTTTTGCCACATTTCAGGATTGTGTCCCACTTGTTGTTGATTCTTCACAAAAAAATACAGTTTTATATCTTTATGTTTGAAGCCTGAAATGTGGCAAAAGGTCGCAAAGTTCAAGGGGGCCAAATACTTTCGCAAGGCACTGTATCTGCTCCTCTGGCATTGTCTGGTTTCTTGGCCACTTCTCTGAAAAATTATTAGAATGAACATTGCCATGACCAATTGAGTATTAGTGTAAAGGTGTCATACAGATATTTCAGGGAGATCAGATGACAATCCCAATCTATTTTGTTTGTGCATGTAGCTCTACTAATCATTGGTGGCAATGCTTGTTGGCACTAGTGACAGTTACCACGTGGCATTCCTCTGATTCGGAAATGACTACTGAGTAAAGATGGGGGCAATCTAACAGCAGCAGTAAGGGGTATCTCTCCTTAAGGAGCCCTGGGGCAGGGATGAAACCCGAATTATACAATATAGTCTGACTGTGACCCACGTCCTGGGCGGTTCTTACCTTACCAGGCAAAAATTGCCCAGGAGAAACCCGCCAAAAACCCACCCCTTCTTTCAATTGGCTCCTGGATGCTTATCTTCTTATTGTCTTGTGGCTATTTCGTCATTCTACGGGGCGCAGCACTGCCTGGCGACACTGTGATACAGCTGCCCAGTGGGAAGCATTTCCCATGACTCACTGCGACCCATAGAATGAGGAAGCAGCCTGGAGCCAATAGGAAGAGATGCATCCAGGAGCCAAATGAAAGCGGGGCAGGTTTTGGGGGTGTTTTCCCTGGATGTTTCCAACCTGGTCAGGTAAGAACTGCCCAGGATGCAGATCACTGTCAGACCCAACTCTAATGATACTGTGATGATTCTGCACATAACTGAATACACATTGAAAAACTGATAATGGTTTAAAACGTCAAACAAAAATGCTGACACTGACTCGCAACCTGGTCTCCGAGCATTTCATATTATTCTGTACGTAAATCCAGGGTACTCCATTTTGTATGACGTTTGGTATGGTTACATAAAAACAGATGGTTACTTATGGCAAAACCGAAAGTATGACGTGAGCGTCTAGCAACCCAAAGGTCATACATAACACATCATACGAAATGGACATCCACAAATTATAACATAACAAAACATAACATACTAACTGGTGAGACCAGGTTGACTCGAGGGCAGTAGGCACTAGGCAATAATGTGTGTTAGTATATTTGATGAAGATAACAAAAATACATGCATTTTCATGTTACCTGTGAAGAATGATAAGGTATGCTGTTGGTTGAAGCGAACCAAACATTGAGATAACGAATTGATGAATGAAGAATCATAGAATAAAGAAATTAACAATACCTCTTAATTCTGGTTCTTTACGTCTTCTACTTTTCCTGTATCTTGGCACTTATTTTATTTCCAAGCTCCTCCCTCTCACCTGTACGCCCTATAGAACTCCACCCCTACTACCAAAACAGCATTTCGAGGGCATGGGACAAAGTGGAGTGTAGTGTCGGTGGAGGAAGTGGCCATGTTGCTGGGGATCAGACATGTCCTGTGCAAGTGAAGCAGGTTGACTGTTCCGGGAGCGCAGCAAGTGTCTTATGCTGATGCGGTGATGAAAGTAGAGGATAGGATGGTGGGCAGATGGTGAGGGAGCCTGCAATGACGCAGTATCTTAGACCACCTGGGAGCTATCCCTGTGAGTAGTAGGGATTCGAACAGTTTATGCTTTAGTAAGGTTGGCTTCTCTGCGTTTATTGTTATGGTCATAACATAGCCACACAGATGGAAAGTAAATCACAGAAGATTGAATTTGTAGTAGCTGCAGCAGAGAAGTTTTTGTGTGTTAGATTTTATTGCAGAATAACTACAGGTGGTTTTAAGAGAAAGGGTTCCAGGTTCCCAGGCCAATGGCTCTGTTCCAAAGTAGTTGTCATTTCCTTTCCCCCCCACATTTCCCCCTTTTTTAAAAAACAAATGTGCATGGATGGAATGTTGAAATAGCAGTAAATCTTAGTTATAACAACACAATCGGTCTGTCCTAAATAATACATAGCTGACAGCTCTTTTAGCTCCTACTCAAGCTGTCAAACGTTCACTAATATACCCTCCTACCCGGACGTAAACGCACGCGTTCCCAGAGCACACTAGCCATCCGCGGCGCGCGCAGGCCAGAAGCAAGGAGGCGAGACAGAAATGGCGGCGAAGGCGGGGGAAGCAGCGTGATATGATGGAGCAATAAAACAACCTAAAAATACAAATGTCAGTCCATTGTCGAGAAAATGAAAAAGATGTCGAATTAGGCCGTATTTTGTAATAATTATTACAAAAAAACTAACACCTTCCCCGGAGAACGTCCATCTTCTGATTGGAAAAGAGAATCTCACAGGGAGCATGGCTTCTCAGAGTAACGTTAACCAGGTAACGTTAGAACTCTTCACGCCGCTGATACGTCTAGGATTTTTAAATGTTTCACATTGTGACATAAGATTAATATAAAAGTAGTCTTAAATAATGTTGCATTTGTTGATGTTTCTTGGCCGAATGTAGTGGTAACCAGTGTCATTGAAAAGTGTGATGAAATTGCTTGCTAATGCTGCCCTAAATAGCCTATTTCCCCATTGAAACACCAGCATGGTACAGGCCCGAGGAGCCTCCATTCAAATTGGCCAACAGTACTCGAAGTAGGGTTAGTTGAAAATCTAAAAATGGGCAAAAATCGTGTGTGCACGTTGTATTGAGAAAATGCCACATTCAAGAGACCTACAACAAGTGTAATTTTGCTTTGACAATTTGTAGTTGTTAAATTGCTGCGTGTATGTGCATGGCCCACCTGCTCTGGCTGATGCGACAGGCCTGTTTGATTTCCATAACTGTTTGTTAGCTAGCTTAGCATTTAGATACGAGTGAATGGTAAAAGTGCCGACGAGTTATAAGCAAGGTATTAATCAAATTGTATATGGTCAAACGTAAACTGTGTAATTGATTAGTTTGGCCAGCTAGCTACCTAGCTTAATATAGCTAGCTGGATAACTAGCCAGAGTTCGTGCGGACGCAGGTGGTGTGGCTAATGACTTAGCTACTAGCTACAGTGGGCCTGATCAGAGGCGGTTTAGGTATATTTCCGAATCTGAACCATTCATGATTCTGCAAACGGTTCGGAACTTGTGCATTGTGCACTCCGTTTTTGATGTCCCCTTTAGAGCACGTAGCTAGTTGTGCTTCTTTCAAGGGAAGCTGACTCATGTGGACAGACGTCCATGATCTGTTTAGATGTAATGACTTGTCACGGCCTTAAGTCTAACTAAGCTAGCTATCTATCCTACATTGAAAGGTAGCTAGCTATATCTTCTGTCCAGGTATAATAACATTAGTCAACTAGCTAGATATGGCTGTATACATCCATGTAGCTCAGCTTGCCTGCTGGAGACCAGACTGGTGAATTTCAAAATCCACCAACCTATGGAACAGCTGTTTTTAATTCAGTAAATGGTCATCTAATTACAAGCTGGAATGTCCAATAAAATTACATTTGAACCTACTGTACCAGCTGTCTGCGTGGGCAAGAATGAGACTATAATATATCCACAAATTATTATTAAACCAACTTTTCAAAGTGCAGGTAGTGTTAGATTTCTCACATGAAGCATGAACACATTGCATATACATGCACGCGACGCATGTATACTTGCCAAGCTCGTGCTCTTGTTTACATGGTTTTGCGCCTGTTTCAGGGGATAGAAATCTGAACACACCACCAGCACTTCATTTTTTAAACTAATTGACTGATGTCGGTTCAATTATTTTAATTCAATTTTGTTTTTTTCTTAGCTCAATGCTCAGTTTCTTTAGAGAAATCATTTCAAGTCTGAACTGTGTGACATAAGTAGGGAGTTGTAGTTTTCAACAGGCTAATATTCTACATACTTTGGCGCTGAAAACGTGCTGACTGACTACAATGACAATCTATTGCGTGCCAGCCTACTTTTCCGGTCTGTTTGGAGCACTGAGCTATGTTAAAAGAGCACTGAGCTATAATAAAAACAATGTGGAGCAGACATGGAAAGTGTTTTTTTTCAAGGAGTGTCTGTCTACCTGAAAATACATGATCTAAGTGATAGGCAGCAGATCTAGAGATGAGATTGACTTGGATTGAGTATTTTATTGAATACATTTTTAATTTATTTGACCTTTATTTAACTAGTCAAGTCAGTTAAGAACAAATTCTTGTTTTCAATGACTGCCTAGGAACACTGGGTTAACTGCCTGTTCAGGGGCAGAACGACCGATTTGTAACTTGTCAGCTCGGGGGTTTGAACTTGCAACCTTCCCGTTTGATAAGTAGTAATGGACAGTGACTTCCATTAATTGTTTATTTTGTTCTGATTATTTTGTTCTGTCACAGCATTCGACTTGCAAAATTCAAAGTGCATTTAATGTCCCAAAGAATTATCGAAGATCATGAGTGTTTTTTAATAATCAAAACTGACCTCTACACTAATCGCGCAGCACTACTAGCTAGCTATGTTGTTATAAATATAATAGCAAGCTAACAGTTTCACTTCGAGCTAATATTCTATCATAACTATTATAACTTTCTGTTGCTAATGTCTGCTTGCTAATAGTGTTGGCTAGCAGCTTGTTAGTTTGCAACAGGGGTTCTCAAAGTTGGGTCCGCTAAGATATTAGCTTTCAATTTGCAACAACAAACATCTCTGCCACATGACAAAATATGTTGATTGCTGGAAATGAGCTTAAACCGACAAATTCTCTTCAATGCCAAGAGACGGGCCTTTAAAAATCTTCCTTCCTAGGGCCCAAGACTTGTTTCATCTGACGACCATGCAATACCGAAGTCTTAAACTCCTTGTAAGCTATTTTTTATCAAATTCGAGTTGTGTTTTTTACTATCACAAAATGGGGCCCCGGCTGCAAATAGTTGTAGAACCCCTGGTTTACAATACAAGGAATGGCAGACGTTTCAAATTTGAGGGTATAATATACAGTGCCTTCAGAAAGTATTTATACTCCTTGACGTGTTCCGCATTTTGTTGTGTTGCAGCCTGAATATACAATGTATTCAGATTTCACTGGCCTACACACAATACCCCATAATTACAAAGTGGAACTATGTTTTTACATTCATTAAATGAAAAGCTGAAATGTCTTGAGTCAAGTATGGTGAAGTTATTATTACACTTTGGCTGTTGTATCAATACACCCAGTCACTGCAAAGATACAGCCGTCCTAACTAGAGGTAGACTGATTAATCGGAATGGCCAATTAATTAGGGCTGATTTTCACAACAGTTTTCACAACAATCGGAAATCGGTATTTTTGGACACCGATTTGGGCTTTTATTTTTTTGCGCCTTTATTTAACTAGGCAAGTCCGTTATTAAGAACACATTCTTATTTTCAATGACGGCCTAGGAACGGTGGGTTAACTGCCTTATTCAGGGGCAGAACGACAGACTTTTACCATGTCAACTCGGGGATTCAATTTTGCAACCTTACAGTTAACTAGTCCAACGCTCTAGCCACCTGCCTCACGAGATGCCTGCCTGTTACGCAAATGTAGTAAGAAGCCAAGTTAAGTTGCTAGCTAGCATTAAACTTATCTTATGAAAAACAATCAATCATAATCACTAGTTAACTACACATGGTTGATGATATTGTTAGTTTATCTAGCGTGTCCTGCGTTGCATATAATCGATGCGTTGCGCATTCGTGAAAAAGGACTGTCGCTGCTCCAACACGTACCTAACCATAAACATCTGTCTTTTTTTAAATAAATGCACAAGTATATATTTTTAAACCTGCATATTTAGTTAATATTGCCTGCTAACATTAATTTATTTTAACTAGGGAAATGGTTTCACTTCTCTTGCAACAGTCAGGGTATATGCAGCAGTTTGGGCTGCCTGGCTCGTTGAGAACTGTGTGAAGACTATTTCTTCCGAACAAAGACAGCCAACTTCACCAAATGGGGGATGATTTAACAAAAGCGCATTTGCGAAAAAAGCACAATCGTTGCACGACTACCTAACCATAAACCACAATGCCTTAAAATCAATACACAGAAGTATATGTTTTTAAACCTGCATATTTAGCTAAAGAAATCCAGGTTAGCATGCAATATTAACCAGGTGAAATTGTCACTTGCGTTCATTGCACGCAGAGTCAGGGTATATGCAACAGTTTGGGCTGCCTGACTTGTTGCGAACTAATTTGCCAGAATGTTATGTAATTATAACATTGAAGGTTGTACAATGTAACAGCAATATTTAGACGTATGGATGCCACCCGTTAGATAAAATATGGAACGGTTCCGTATTTCACTGAAATAATAAACGTTTTGTTTTCGAAATGATAGTTTCCGGATTCGACCATATTAATGACCTAAGGCTCGTATTTCTGTTTGTTATTATGTTATAATTAAGCATGATTTGATATTTGATGTAGCAGTCTGACTGAGCGGTGGTAGGCAGCAGCTGGCTTGTATGCATTCATTCAAACAGCACTTTCGTGCATTTTGCCAGCAGCTCTTTGCTGTGCTTCAAGCATTGAGCAGTTTATGACTTCAAGCCTATCAACACCGAGATTAGGCTGGTGTAACCGATGTGAAATGGCTAGCTAGTTAGCGGGGTGCTCGCTAATAGTGTTTCAAACGTCACTCGCTCTGAGACTTGGAGTAGTTGTTCCCCTTGCTCTGCAAGGCCCGGGGCTTTTGTGGAGCTATGTGTAACGATGCTACGAGGGTGGCTGTTGTCGATGTGTTCCTGGTTCGAGCCCAGGTAGAGGCAAGAAGAGGGACGGAAGCTATACTGTTACACTGGCAATACTAACTAAACTGCCTATAAGAACATCCAATAGTCACGGTATATGAAATACAAATGGTATAGAGAGAAATAGTCCTATAAATACTATATTAACTACAACCTAAAACCTCTTACCTTGGAATATTGAAGTCTCATGTTAAAAGGAATCACCAGCTATCATACGTTCTGAGCAAGGAACTTGAACGTTTTTTTTTACATGGCACATATTGCACTTTTACTTTCTTCTCCAACACTTTGTTTTTGCATGATTTAAACCAAATTGAACATGTTTCATTATTTACTTGAGGCTAAATTGATTTTATTGATGTATTATATTAAGTTAAAATAAATGTTCGTTCATTATTGTTGTAATTTTCATTATTACAAATAAATGTTAAAAATCGGCCAACACAATCCAGGTGTGGAAAGCTTTTACTCTTACCCAGAAAGGCTTGCAGCTGTAATTGCTGCCAAAGATGAATCTAACACAGTAGTCTCTGACCCTGTTCCTGGAGAGCTAACTTCCAGTAAGTTTTCGCTCCAAGCCCAGTTGAAACTAACTTGATTAATCTTATCAGCCAGATAATTATTAGAATCAGGTGTGCTAGATTAGGGTTGGAGTGAGTTTACAGGACGGTAGCTTTCCAGGAACAGGGTTGGAGAACACTGTCTTAACATGCATTGACTTAGGGTGTTGAATACTTATCTAATCCCTGTTTTATAAATGTTCACAATTTTCTTCCACTTTGACAGAGTATTTTGTGTCTTATCATTTACAAAAATGTACATCAATTTTAATCCTGTTTTTGTAACGCAACAAAACGAGGATAAAGTCAAGGGGTGTGAATACTAGCTAACTAGTTAGGCCAACAAGAAATTAACTATTAGTAATCTGTCAGTGTCCATGTTTTTTAATTTTACCCCGTTTTCTCTCCAATTTCGTGGTTTCCAATTGTTTAGTAGCTACTATCTTGTCTCATCGCTACAACTTCCGTACGGGCTCGGGAGAGACGAAGGCTGAAAGTCATGCGTCAATGTCCATGTTTGTCCAACTACTAAGTGTTTTTTAATCTTACTCAACTATTTTCAACAATTATGGTTTATAGCAATGGCCAAGCTTCACAACTAGCTTACTACCTAGCTAGCATGCTTGCCCATCAACAGACAATTACATCAATACAGAGTCGGCCTAAGCTAGATATCAAATTCCCATTGTGGCATAGTGTCCACCCAACCAGGGCTGGTGAACGTAAGATAGCTGGCTGGCTAGGGGTTTAAGATTAGGTGCATGTGTGAAACTGTATATCTCACTGAAGGCCTAAATAGTAAACCATTGATCTAAGGGAGGTTTTTGTTCTGAGTCATTCTGACAGGGTTGTTTTTGCACCTGAGGTCATGTGTCCACTGCCCTACCATTTTATATTCTTAATATAAGGCTCTAGTATCAGGGATTGAGCGAGGTGGCATTGAATGCACATAAGGGAGACACTCATTTTATGATTCACTATAAAATGTCTCGGGGCATAGAAGATAATTGATTGAATGACAATGCCCATTGCAGAGAATTGAATGTACCTGCGATGTATGGGTTGTGCACAAGGAGCAGCAGAAGCCACATCTTTGCTTTATGACTCAGGGTTGCTAGATTGAACCAAAGGGCAGAGGAATGGTAGCTGTTGGACACCGTTCCACACCACAGCAGTGGGTTGTTTGAGAGTTGCGTACGGAAGTATCATCACAACATTTTCTAAGTTAGTAAATGAGTGCTAGGAATCTTCGGCTGAGTAAATGCTTCCACGTATTGTGGACGTCAAGCATAAAATGGTTCATGGGCCTGTATAGTTTCTACCTAAGTATATTGTACTGTGTATTTGCCCGTATTTGAGTTTTTCACAGTTTTGTCAGTTGGTGAACAACATGGATATGGGAATGGTGGATTGTCTTAATGTCACCTGACAAATGTGCGGGTTAGGAGTGGGTAGTTGTGGGTAAACCTAGACCTAATTACAGGTTTGTAACTGAAAAAGATGGCAACCTCTTATCACAGTGTAGATCTGATGTGTTAAAGTAAAAATACATTTTAAAAAACAACGGAAAGGATTATGGTTAATTTCCAAGCACGATCTGATATCTTTGTGATGGCCTTCATTTTTTTGAATGGTGGGCTCCTGATTCAACATTATGGAAATGGATCATGAGGCTCAGAGTTGCCTGGCTAGTTAGGTATTTTCCTGAACAGCAGGGTGGAGCAGTGTTTAGAGAGCAGAGCTGCCTCCCATTTGTCTTACCCTTGAAAGGTCCTGCAACACCATGACCTCAGAGAATCCAATCAGCTGCTGTTAGTGTTTGAATGACATCGCCCTGTATTAAAGTGTCTCTTACATGAATAAATTATATTGTTCTTCTCTGTCATGTCTCTGCTCAGTGTTTAGTTAACGTTTTCTCCTCACTTCTTGGGCATCACTCACTGTGCTAGCTCATCATACTTAACTTTTCTTCATAAGAATGTAATACGCAAGCCCCGGCATGCATCATCAGTTTATTCAAAACATGTTTGACCTTATTTGTAGTGTTGCATATTCATGCTATGCCAAGTTTGCATTCCAATTTGTGAGGCCTTGCAGAGCCGGGCTGGCTGAGTCCCAGTCCAATAGGGAACACTGGGTAGTAGTGATGAGGGCGTCCCAGTCTTTGTAGGTATATGGTGTTGTGGATTGTTATTCTATGCCTCAGGTGGGTGTTGGTAATGTCTGGTAACTTGAAATTCCAGTGGAACATCTTGTTTTTTATTTTACTAGGCAAGTCAGTTAAGAACAAATTCTTATTTTCAATGACGGCCTAGGAACACTGGGTTAACTGCCTGTTCAGGGGCAGGACGACAGATGTGTTCCTTGTCAGCTCGGGGATTCGAACTTGCAACCTTTCGGTTACTAGTCCAACACTAACCACTAGGCTACCCTGCCGCCCCAATTTGACTGGCTCTTGTTTGACATATGTTCTAATACACCCCCACTCCTCTAAGCCATCCACTTCCTTAAAGCTGTCTTCCTCATAAAGCAAACTTTAGATGTGTTTTTGTTTAATTGTTAAGCAGAAGCCTCATTGAATGCTATCGGCAATATATGATTAGCATTCTACTCTATTGACGTAAAGTATACAAACATTAGAAATGAGCATGTGTTCAGTTGACCTGTTTTAGCTCCTTTTATCAGCGACAATGTCATCGTCCTTTATATTTCATATGGATCCCACCTTAGAATGTAAGCCCCGCTCCCTGATCTGTAACCACATTAAGTGTGTGTGTGCACACCGTCTCACTGGAGCATGTTGAAGTTATACAGGTGGCCATTTTGTGGTAATCCTCAATCCAAACGAACAGCGAGGGAAGCTTAGTGTGGTACGTGTGGCACGCCTGTGGAAAGAGGCAAAGGGAGTTCTTTCTGTTGTGATTGTATTAGCTGTCCTGAGGCCGTTGGACTATAGCTGGCTGTTTGTCGCTTGTAGTGCCATTTCAGCAATGTTGGGCCCTCGTTTGCAAAGAGTTACATATGCTTGAACTGCACTTTCTTTTCTCTGTGCCTCCCCTTTCATGTCCCACAGTTAAATGCGCTGGAAGGATTCTGTATGGTTAGCAAGCTTGTTTCAACTTTTTTCATTACTGCTCCATATCATTGGACACCTTCCCCTCGCCATGCACCACCAACACTTGTTTTGTTTAGAAATCATTTTTTATTTGTTGCCTAATGAAAGACTTCAAAAATGTCGTTTCAGGCTGTAATGTTATGCAGATATGTTTTTGGCCCCTACTATTCTGTAATGAGCCAAACCAAGAAATGTCGCCAGGCGATTGAAGGACCAATTCACCCCACTATGCAGGGCTGTCGGTGTGCAGCAAGAGACCTTCAGTCACGCAGTGCGACTGGGATTAAGATGACCTGCCTTCCCCATGCTGGCTATAATTATCTTTACAAAGTAGTGTATGGCTGTGGCCAGCACGTGGCTGGCTAGAGTACTATCCCACTGTTAGTGTCTGGTCTGGAGGGGGATTGCCTTGTCAGGTTTGTACCGACATTTTAACGCCTTCCCTAAAGATTCCTGTTTAGATGAACACACATTGATTGGCTGTGGTCCAGTTGGGTTACAAACTGATTGATGATGGTAGAAGGGTTTGGTGTGTGTGTGTGAGATTTGGAGATAACTATATGAGTATCTGAAACCTCAGATGTGGGTCATTGAAAATTAACAACATGGACTTCTTATTACTGCATGGTTCTGCAAACAATAAGAATGACCACCCCACTTCCAATTATTATTATGGGGAATTTGGTTGTGTGTAGTGTGAAAAGTGTTGTCAGTACTCAACTCAATTTTCTTAATCACATTAGTGTGGAGCCTTGTGTAAAAGGTGCAGCTAGAAGGCGTAATCCCTGGACAGGGCTTGACAGTAACCTTTTTTTGTCGCTTGTCCAAAAATAGAAAAATAGTCTTAATGCAATTTTTACATCGTTGTATGTTACAAGGAACCACTTTACAAAATAAAATGCATTACTGTATTTTTGTACCATAGAAAAGAAAATCAGACGGCATTGTTGTCTGCACTCCTTATTGATGACTGGATAGCTGTCTCAAAATAAAACACGGCCTCTTTAAGGCTTTCCTGAAGGATGTTTGGCCGCCTTCTGGTAGCCTATAAATTACTGCAACATTAAAATGACAACCTTGTACTTTAGTATGTCTACAGATTAAAACACTCTGGGACAGTTCTGAGACAACAGATCCTAAATTCATAACCACTGCAGATAAATAAATAAAAAACAATGAAACAGTAACTTTTTTGTAATCTTATCAGACCGTTTTGCTTAAAATGTTGATCAATTTTTATTTATTCATATTATAAGCTCAATACAAAGACTGTTAATTATTAAATAGTTTCAAAATGTTGGCCACCTCTGCTCAGATTCAAGGTGGGTGATGTGCAGTGTGCACCATGCACTATCCTTCACTCTCCAGTCTTGTGACCATTTGATCTGAACAAAGTGCTTTGAGTATGCCGACAGAATCAGACTTTAATGTTAGTTATCCTTCATTATATTTGTCAAACAAAGCCTATATTTATGTAATTCTCATTCAAGTTTGGTTACATTTTCTGGCGCCTCCATGTCAGCATCGGTTTGGACATGAGGCTTGTAGCCAATATCACATACACTTTGTCATGTAGGCTTTTTTTTTTTATCTATGTGCATTATTATTCCAATGTTGGCCAATGATCCAATTCTGAATTGGATAATTGTTTGATATTGTGATTGCATTTTTTTACATGTCAATTGGGGAAACTTAAATCTATATTATTATTATTGTCCAGCAAGCATTAATATCAAGACCAGCTGGATGAACCCATGGGATTTGAGTCCAAACCAGCATACTACATAATGATACTTCACTGCCATTAACATTTTCCTTCCCCAGAACATTGTGTGAACATTTTTGAATTTGTTACATTTGGGGACATAAGATTGGGTCGGCAGGGTAGCCTAGTGGTTAGAACGTTGGACTAGTAACTGTTCTAGTCAAACCCCCGAGCTGACAAGGTACAAATCTGTCGTTCTGCCCCTGAACAGGCAGTTAACCCACTGTTCCTAGGCCGTCATTGAAAATAAGAATTTGTTCTTAACTGACTTGCCTAGTTAAATAAAGGTAAAATAAAAATAAATAAAAATTGATCCAATAATGCATTGTAGCCAAATGTCAGCTAAATTTTCAGCGGTGGTGTTTTACTCCACTTGTGAAGAAACGACAAAAAATGGCCTACAGTACAGTTGTTTGAAGTTCATTCCCGCCTTAGAATGTGCTACATATTGGCGGAAGCCAGTGAGCCAGGTCTCTCTATTTGGCTCAGTTCTCTGGGAAGTGGGCTGCCGGGAGCCATTTTGCCATTCTAATACTGCATGACTCGTCACTTTTCCACGTTGCCCCTTATACCCAAATCTATGGCGCAATCTGGGCAGACTGATAAGAAAAGCCTCTCCCAGTAGCCTCTCCAACGGGTCTGTCACAATTAGAGGTCGACCGATAATGACTTTTCAACGCCAATACCGATTATTGGAGGACCAAAAAAAGCCGATGCCGATTTAATAATAAAAAAGATATATTTTTGATTTGTAATAATGACAATTACAACAATACTGAATGAACACTTGTCTTAATATAATACATCAATAACATCTATTTAGCCTCAAGTAAATAATGAAACATGTTCAATTTGGTTTAAATAATGAAAAAACTAAGTGTTGGAGAAGAAAGTAAAAGTGCAATATGTGCTATGTACGAAAGCTAACGTTTCAGTTCCTTGTGAAAGCTGGTGGTTCCTTTTAACATGGGTCTTCAATATTCCCAGGTAAGAAGTTTTAGGTTGTAGT
The DNA here is from genome assembly GCF_023373465.1 of Oncorhynchus keta. Taxonomy (NCBI): domain Eukaryota; kingdom Metazoa; phylum Chordata; class Actinopteri; order Salmoniformes; family Salmonidae; genus Oncorhynchus; species Oncorhynchus keta. Next base: position 69,039,720 of record NC_068434.1, on the reverse strand, counting down.
TATTAAAGGAATTATAGGACCATTTCCCTCTATACCATTTGTATTTCATTAACCTTGGACTATTAGATGTTATTATAGGCACTTTAGTATTGCCTGTGTAACGGTATAGCTTCCGTCTCTCTCCTCGCTCCTCCCTGGGCTCGAACCAGCAACACAACGACAACAGCCACCATTGAAGCAGCGTTGCCCATGCAGAGCAAGGGGAACAACTACTAGAAGGCACAGAGCGAGTGATGTTTGAAACGCTATTAGCGCGCGCTAACTAGCTAGCCATTTCACTTCGGTTACACCAGCCTCATCTCTGGAGTTGATAGGCTTGAAGTCATAAACAGCGCAATGCTTTAGGCACAACGAAGAGCTGCTGGCAAAACGCACAAAAGTGCTGTTTGAATTAATGTTTACGCTCCTGCCTACTACCGCTCAGTCAGATACTGAGATGCTTTATGCTCAGTTAGATTATATGCAACGCAGGACACGCTAGATAATATCTAGTAATATCATCAACCATGTGTAGTTAACTAGTGATTATGATTGATTTTTAAAGTTTTTATAAGATAAGTGTAATGCTTGCTAGCAACTTACCTTGGCTTACTGCATTTGCAGAACAGGCAGTTAACCCACCGTTCCTAGGCCGTCATTGAAAATAAGAACGTGTTCTTAACCGACTTGCCTAGTTAAATAAAGGTATTTAAAAAATAAAAAATAAAATAAAAAAAATTAAAAACGGCAAATCTGAGCCCAAAAACACCAATTTCCGATTGTTATGAAAACTTGAAATTGGCCCTAATTAATCGGCGATTCCAAGTAATCGGTCTACCTCTAGTCACAACTGTGTCAGTTCATTAGTAAGAGGTGTACTTGTCTAAAATTCTCAGGAGACAAATGGAGGACTAAAGCAGACTTTTTTCAAAGTGTATTTCTCATGGGGTCTTGGATGTTTGAGCAATATTTCACACTTATGTTTCCTACACATGTTAATATTGAAGATGCCATGTTATATATATATATATATATATGTATATATGTATATATGTATATGTATATATATGTATATATATGTGTATGTATATGTATATATATATATATGTATATATATGTCATTTAAAGAATAATATATTGAGTTTAAAAGGTTGCATGTGATTGTCCTCAGTATGTTGAATCATGTGTTTTATGTAAATATATATTTTCTCTCTGTAGTACATCTTCGGGGAGTTCAGCCCTGATGAGATCAATCAGTTCTTCGTGACTCCACGATGTTATGTTGAGGTAAGACAATGAGTTTTGAATGAAATTTTACTCACATACGTTTACTCCAGCTCATGGCTGTTTTGACACCATATAGTCTACGGTGTTAAGTGTTGGAGTGCCGGTGGCTCTTAATGTTAACTGGGTCGTTCTTAAGAATGGCCTTTTGGAAGCTCATTAACACCAAAAACCACTGAGTTTATAGATTTAGTCCAGTGTGTGTAGTTACTCTGTCATTGTCTAAAACACAGAGAAGACAATGGTTTATTTCTCATGTTCTCAGTTTAGTGAGTGTGAACAATATAAGACAGCACAAAATAACATGTTTTTATCACCAATACTGTCATCTACCCCCCTCCGAAATGCACATTACACAGATGTGATTCACAAGCAGGAAGGCCCAGACTGACAACGGTCGTGGCTTGAGGTTAACACCGTTTGATTATTTACTTTAACTAGGAAGTGTCTTTTTTAATTTGTAATCTAATCTCTCTGCTCTTTGACAGCTTCCCCCCTTCAATGACAAAGTCTCCTGCGTCAGCCAGTCTTCAGGTAAGAACGTCTACTGGATCACTCTGATTTATTTAAGTTCGTCTTGTAGACATTCCGAACGTCATCCGCATGAGCCCGGCCAGTGCTCTCTGGGTTGACCTCACTCTTGCCCCCCCACATGATGTAATGGTTATGACCAAAGTCAAACATACACCCGCCCGTCTGTGCTAGTTGGATCCAGACCTACCTGACTGAACTGCTTGTAAGAGAGTGACAGTTTAAGTCTGAATTGACATTGTTTTAAGATAAGATTTTACTTGTAAAAATATGTCCAAACATACCTGCAGAACAGGGATTTTGGAGCCAACAAGTTACAAAGTCTGTCAACCATACCCCTCCCCTGCTCATAACACTTGATTTTTACTCTGATTTGTATGAATTATTCAGGAAGTTACTGCACTCCTGCTGTGCCTTACATTGCGGAGTCTATGAGACGGCAGGTTTGCGGTGAGTTTTGGGTCCGACACTATGTGCTTATTACTTGTTGCTGAAGCACTCAAACCCAGATCTTAAAAACTGGTGGCTTTCTAAACCTTGCCCCTATTTACACTCATTCTTGTCCGTACGATCTGTGAGGCTTTGCATGCTTAGATGCCGTTAAATATCTCTTCTCTATCGCATTAAACACATTGGCACCGCAGCAGTGCTTTAAGTTGACTTGTGATTGATTTGTATACCCCCTCCGTCACTTAACTGGATGGATTGAGAGAACCCTTTTTTATTGGATTTATAAGGGCATAGTAATGGTCTTATGGAAGCTAACAATTACAATAGGTATTTTGTTTTGCTAGGGTTTATCACTCTCAATTCATCATTATGACTCTGGAATGGAATCCCTTTGGTAAAAACACTAACAAAGGACACTCTAATCCACAGAGAAGAGCAAATCTCGACCGTACTCTCTAATCATACCTTACATTCCCCCTTAGGGTTTCCGGTGTCTGGTTTGTATGGATGACCAGTCCTGTCTTATATAGCCCGGCCATGCCATTTTCAGTGTTGGGATGATCTGAATTTACTAACGTTTTCCTCATGTTCACCTTCAGCTGTTTCTCTCACCGCCTATCTTTCAATTTGAAATGTTAGAAACTTGTTAAATCTAATCGACATATAACTTACTCTTCATTGCTTGATACTTTTTATTTGTGTAGTACTCAAGGTCAGTGTTTGATATATTCAATTGAGTTTGTGGCAGTTAATAAAGTTGTAAATTGTTGTTTATTTCATGATGCCAATTTTGTTTTGGATGCCAGATATTGGCTTAGTAGTAATGACGAATAATTGGACAAAACAGTATTTTGTGTTGTGTAAACCTTATGAACCTTTGTCTTCAGGGCAGAACTGTAGTGCCTTATGTTCCCAAGCTGACTGACATATCCTCTGCAGGCGAAGACTACCAGCGCATAGAGTTTGGTGTGGATGAGGTGATGGACTTGGAGCCTGTGGGAGTGAAGGATCCTCTCTTCAAGGTGTCCAGCACTCTGAACCCCCAGGCTCCAGAGTTCATCCTGGGATGCCAGCCGTCTCAGAAGGTCCCGCAGACAGCCACAGCCCTCTCTCCGGCAGCAGACGGAGCACAATACAACTCACTGGACGAACCCGACGGCCCGGACGGACCTGATGGCCCAGACTCTGAGCCCTCCGCCATGGACGGCAACCAGAACTGCCAGGATGGGGACGGGGGCCCGGGCAGCCTGGGCCAGCGGGAGAGGAAGAAAAAGAAAAAGCGCCCGCCAGGATACTACAACTACTTGGAGGGCTCAGGTCCCAATAGCGGTGGCATGGGAGTGGACGGGCCTCCTGGAAAGGGGTTGGTGAATGGACATGTTCTTAGCGGCCCTCACCTCGGGTCGCAGGACATGGTTGGTAAGGCGTTGTCAGGGGGCGGACTTTCCACCTCAGCCCCTGTCGCTACGGCAGCAGCGAATCAGAGGACTTGTGATAGCCCTGATGAATCGTCTTTGGACTTCATGAGTGGAGCTGCCTCTTTATCAGATGGTAAAGACGCAGCCTCCTCCTCTTCTTCCTCCTCCTCTCAGAGCAGTGGGGTGGCAGAGGGAGGCAGAACTGCAGAGCAGCAGCCTGAGAACATGGCTCCAGAGAGCCCTGAACTGCTGGGCAGCGGTGGGCACAGCCCCTGCCCCACCTCCCCTCCTCCCCCCTCGGTTGCTGTGGCCAGCCCCCCTGCCACCATTGCTACTACTACTGAAGAAGAGGAGGAGACTAGGGACAGTGGGGTGGCTAATGGGCTGGCTGAGCCCCATGCTGGCATCAGTGCAGACAGACACAAGGAGGCCTCTGAGACGTTGGAGCTGCCCCAGCAGCAGTCCCCAGCTCCCTCAGTGGAGCCTGCTTCCTCCCCAGACTCTGAGGCCCAGCCGGCGGTGGCAGAGCAGCCTAAGTCGCCTGCCCCTCCGGCTGCGCCCGCTGCCAACCCCTTCAAATCCTGGGCTAGCCTCTTCCACAACTCCAAGCCTCTGCCTGGAAGCCCTCAGGCCTATGTGGAGGTGAAGAATGTGGTGGAGGTCGTGGCTCCCTCCCTGGCTGCTGTGGAGCAGCATGAGAAGGCTGGGGAAGTGAAGGAAAACCCTGTCCATGTATCAGAGGATCCCATGGCCCCTAAACTTGCAGGTAGTGTACTCACAGATTGCCCCACAGTGTGAGGAAGTAGAGCTCACAGGTTAACCCTTATGTCCTTTGGAGTGTGTTAGGGCTGTCCCCGACCCCCCCCAAAAAACTATATATATATATATATATATATATATCAATCAATCAATCAATCAATCAATCATGGTTGACCGAAAGTCATGTTCTTTCAACCGATCGATTGGTCTACATTTTGTAAGTTTATTTTTCCATATATAGACACACCCTGTGTGTTTTAATAAAAGTATCTGTATATGCATTGAGTTTATCTGATGCTTTAAGCTTACTGTTTGATTAAATAAGACACATGGCCCCAGGGAGCCAGAAGACAAAAATCTTAACCTGTCCTGAACATCCTCCCCCTGCTCCTGGCTTTTGCAGATTCTGCCATTACTCTCCTGAAGATGCCAGCAATAGGCTACATAAGGCGTTTCGGCAACCTTTCTCATGTGGAATGCCAATTTATTTTTGTGGAACAGTTTAATTTAATTTAGAATAATATCTTCGGTTCTCAAAATCATTGTCATGTGGTTAATTAAAAATCTAATTCAAAATGATACAAACCTAAAAGTAACTATGTAAAAATAGCCTATAAAGCCATCAAATGAAAACAATGCATCCAACAGGTAGTAGATATCCTGATCCTGTCTGTAACGAACTTGAAATGTTGTATCAGCTATTAACTTGAGTCCAGCCTGAAGCTCCTTGTAACATTGTATAAAATATTCTGGGCCCTCAGTTTCCCTTGCCAGTGAACTCTGGACACTGTAGGCTATTTGTGCTAGGGATAGGAAGTAATCAGGTAGGCATATTTTATGACGGATCAGAGCATGACATTTATAATTTTTCAAATACATTGACAATGGTTTCTCATTCTCAATGGATGTAAAAACAGACTGTTTGCTTGCTGTTTGAGATGAAGAAAACATTACTTTGAAAAGCTCCACGACTCATTAGTGGTGGTGCGTTAAGAAAATCAGAAATACTATCAGATCCCCAAATGGGCACATTTATATTCCTACATTTGTGCGCAGGCCAGGTAGCCTATAGGCCTACTTCTATGCGTAATCAGGTGCGCATCCTTTCTCAACATTGACAGGAGCGCTCCAAACAAAAGACAATTACTAAATTGACAACTCGTAAATGGAATGAAATAAACCAAAACTTTTTTCTCACAGGTGTAGCATAGGTTGTGCGCATCTGCAAATAACATGTCCACTCTGACAGTGAAAACAGTAATAGACTGGAATAATAATAATAATATTGAATGCATTAAGACTTTACTGTAACCAAACAAACATTATAGATTAGGAATTAGCCGTGTGTGTACTACTGGTGATATATGTAATGGGGAATTGATAGACACTAACAATCAAAAGCAAACACTTCACACAATAAAGTTATGAAACAATGAATGTGCACAAATTACCGGGAGAGAGCGCATTATGGAGAGAGACGTGCATTGTGCAGCCACACTCGCCTTCTTGGACTGCCATTCCCGCGGCTTCCGCAAGGGATTATTTCACTGAGATGGCCGCGAATAAGACGGGTGTCTCGTGTGCCATATATTTGCTACTGCTCAACTAAAACAAATCTCAGTTGACCAACAGCCTATTCACCAGTCGAGTAATTGTGGTCAGTCCTAGAGTGTGTTGACAAAATTATACCCATTGATTATTATAATAGTAATTAATTTGTGCACATTAAATGTTCTGTATGCATGTGCTGAAGTACAGCCTACCGTCCACTTGGTGTCAACATTGGGACATTTAGTTAGACTACACATGAGCACCAGGTGGTGCTAACACTCAATGCTTGAGAAGGCCCAGATTGCTATGACACATCTCCATGATATGCTTTACCTCACCACCCTATTTTTCCCAATAATGCTCCAATGAATAGAGCTGGGGAATGAATGTCAGGCCATGTGACCCCAGGGAGACTCCCATGTAGCCAACTGGCTTTGCTGGCGTCAGAGAGTCATTGTATATAGCAGTAATACTAATACATGTTGAAGGCCTCTTCCAAACTGCATTCATGAGAATACAGGCAGAGGGTGGGCTGGAGCTACTGCTTTACCAATAATGTATGAGCAGCACTAATTAAATCCATTACCATGACATCAACCGTATGGATTTTCAGATGCAGTAGACTAGAGCAGGATAGATCTCTGACCTCACCCCTTTCTCCTAACACACACAGAATATAAATGAAAATTCAAAGGTTGCATAATGAGTTGATCTTGTAAGCTGCCTAATTAAAGGGGATATGTAGGATCATATCCTGATTACTCACTTCCCAACAACAGCCTCCAGGTGTTGGGACCACACAGGGTACACTGGCGGTTTTAAACAGCCTGTGACAGGGAGGATTGCCATGTCTGGGTAATGTGTGGTTATTGTCTTGATGGGATTATTGCTTGTCTCACTCAGTGCTATGACCCTGGGATTCCTCAGGCCTCATGGATATAGTCCTGTGTCTGGAGGAAATATACAGAGAGGCCTTATCTCAGTGGGTTACTTAAGCCTCCTTGTAAATTGTGGTTGACACTGGATTTTTGTCATCCTTTTAGTAAACTGGGGTTTTTCATCTATTCGGCACCCTTAGGAATTATTTATGAGAGAGAGGGGTTCTGGGCAGCCTAATGTGCTTCTGTCTAGATAAACCTGATGGTTTCCTGTGCTCAACGGCTGTAAATAATTCAACCAGGCTCCACGTGGTTTCCTTCACTGTCCAGTAGAAAAGCTTATTTTGTACCCACAATACAGGTGCTCAGACTTTCACTCTTCTGTCAGGAAATTAACAGGAAGCTATTTATAGGACCCTGGTGTCACTGCTACCACGTCTCATTTTGATTACAACCCCGCATACTGTCTTATCTCTGGACTGGATTTTTATCTGGAGTGTGCATTTACTGTTTAGCCAAACTATATTTCTCTTCTCCTGGAATGACCTGTTTCACTTTTAGCAAACCTGTTATCTATAAAAACAATGTTTCTGTAATTTGGAGGTTGTTCATAATATGCTATGTGCGTAGGCGGAACTATCAAAAAAAATTGGCGATTTATAACCCATTGTTTTCAAATTGTGATTATGTGCTATTGTTTTATTATATTTTCTTTGTTGGAATGTCTGTCCACGTTACCATGGAAGCTGTGTTGCCAGTGACAGTCTTCCTTCCTAGGCGTGGCACAGTATCTCCTTGTTCTGACAAACCAGCCATGTGTGTCTCATGATGCAGAGTTGGTAGAAGGGACACAGTCTATATAGCACAGTATGGAGTAAATTGATTATTTTTTTTTGCCTGAGGTTTACAAACTAACTTCTAACTTTTTGTTTGGTTTAGTAAGGGATTTGTGTTCAAAATCATGTGCACTTGTTTGAATCCCCAGAACTAATTGAGAATGTGAAGTTGATACACAAACCAGTGTCTTTGCAACCAAGAGGACTGATCAACAGGGGAAACTGGTGCTATATCAACGCTGTATCCTTTTCTCAGCTGCATGTGAAATGCTTTAATCACACCATGTCATAAACAAAATTACATTAAATGTCTGTATTTAGTGTTTCAATGAGGTGATTTTACCCTTGACTGCCACCCCCAAGACATTGCAGGCCCTGATTGCTTGCCCCCCCATGTATCACCTGTTTAAGTCCATTCCCCTGTTCAATGACACCCAGAGACCCTGTACTTCCACACCCATGATGGACAACTTGTAAGTAGCCTCTCTCCCTGGGAGCTGACTGGCTGTTTTTAAAAGCCAAATCTCACAATCAATAGATGTATTGTTTGTGTGCAAATAAGCAGCGATGACAAATTCCTGCCTGAGCTAAATTGGTAAAACTGTGTTACGGGTATTGAGAGTAGGTGTTAAATGTGTGCTCACTGCATTGGGTTGGGTGTGTACTTCCTTTGCTAATTACAACTCCCTGACCTTGTTTCTCCCTCCAGTGTAAGGCTTGTCAATGAGTTCAACAATATGCCTGTGCCATCCAAAGCCAAGCAGCAAGGTAACCTGTCTGTCAGCATCTTCTAAAAGAGCTGGATTTTCTTTTATTTCCTGTTGATGTTCATTTGATGTGTTCCTTGTTGCTTTTTCCGTAGCTGCTGGTGAAAAGATAATAAAAGACATTCGACCAGGTGCTCCTTTTGAACCCAACTACATCTACAGACTCCTCACCCTCATCAAGTCGAGTCTCTCGGAGAAGGTAAACCCATTGGGCATCCAGTGTATTGATTTCATTTGAATGTTTTAGAGTGGAATATCGTAACAATCTTTTTATGTCTGCTTGTCATGTTTTCCTTTGCTCCCATTTACACACACACACACCAAGCCCCTCCCTCAGCCACTCACCACAACAAAGATGAGAGATCACTTCCTCTCTTGACAAGTGGCTTCAACTTCCATTTGTGGTTTGGTCCAAAGAATGGGTCGGTCATATGGACACAAACACATTGCGACATTATTTTACTGTATTAGAGGAAGTCAACCTTTCTAACGATTCCCCTTTTCTGTCAACTCAAGTTGCTCGCAGAGCGGACATTACTAAAACAGGAGTATCAATGAACATTGGTTCTGGAAAATGAATGCTCAACATTTTAGCCAAAGACTGTTATATTAGCTGTCTATTCTGTGTTTTATAAATGTGCAATAAGCATAAAACACAAATATAAGGTAGGCTGCATGATTTCAACATCTGAACCAAGTGGACCGGATTGCATGCTTTTCAGACAGCTGGAGACAGACAAAATGGTGTGTTCATAACAATTGAACTTTTTTTTTACCTTGTTAGCCTGCTAATAGGCCCAAGTTGGCTAAACTTGAAATTTAAAGATTAGCTGGCTACTCACTAGCGCTTTTGCTTGACTGATTGAGACCTGTGTTAATGTTCTATAATGCCTGCTACAAGTTCGTCATTATTATTGAATGTGCATTATACATGTTTCTGGTTAAATTTGTAACAAAGGTTATTTTCTTAGACTTAAAAGCCAGATCAGTGATTATTGCAACAAACAACAACAAAAAGCAGGTCGAACAATTTTGATAAAATAATTAATTAGTGGTCTTAGCCTTGTTTGTGGAAGGCTTATATATTTAGTGTAGGTATAATTTTACAAGCCCTGGATTAGATTATAGCAGACTGTTTGCACTGAATGCAGTGCATTTGACCTTTTAATTGTACAACAAAGCGAATGAAAGGAAACCATATTGAGATGTATATCTTGAATTGCCGAGAAGTTTTTAAAATAATAATCTAAAGGTGATTATTTATTTTTTTAGGCCGTATCGCCCAGCCCTATTATCAATAACATCAATACAAAATAATTTGTTCTTTACATTTCAGCCGGGTTTTTATTTAGAATGTTGAACCATCCAGACATTCCACACTTTCAGGTGTTCAGGGACTTGGAGCAAATAAACTGAAACACTTTGTATCACCTGTTTCCTGACACTGGTTTTATGTCAAATTCCACATTCTCATCAGTACACTTGAGTCTATGCACCAGAGACATTCAGTCTGTACCTGTCTGATGGTACAGTACATGGATACATGTACAAATATCCATCTGTTGGTGCATGAGACATGCTGACTCATTACTGATTTCATAACCAGATAAGGTGCAATTAAAAAAGCTATTCCAAATGGAATGAGGTAGTCAGCTCCTGACTCAGGCATTCCCTATGTGGTTTAGATTGTATTTCACCTGTCCTGTCCCAAAGCTCAGTAACAGTGGACAGGACCTGTGTCTGCTGAGTCAGTGGTGTTGCATTAGAGCGCAGGCTCTCTTGGCACCGTGGTCTCATTAGTGCTGATGGTTGTGCGTTCTCTGTCAGGGTCGACAGGAGGATGCGGAGGAGTACCTGGGTTTCACCCTCAACGGACTGCACGAGGAGATGCTGGCTTTGAAAAAGCTAATCTCCCCTCAGGAAGAGAGTAAGTAGTGCAGTGGTCTAAATCTGATGCATGGGGTCATACGATTATCTGTTTACACGTACTCTCTGCTTCTGAACTGATCTATTCCCTGTTCATTTCACATAATTTACTTATGTTCTTTGGCCTCACCACTCAAGGTGTATCTGCTCTATGATTGCCATTGGCTGTGGTTCTAAATCAGTTGTCTCTTCTCCTGTCTTGATCAGAAGCCCCCACACCCAACGGCCCAGAGTCCCAGTCAGGTGTGGATGATGCTGCTGCTGATAAGGAGGAGGGGAGCGAGGACGAATGGGAGCAAGTGGGCCCCCGAAACAAGACCTCCATTACCCGTCAAGCTGACTTTGTCCGCACCCCTATCACTGACATATTCGGAGGGCACATCCGGTAGGGTAACACCGATGACTTGTGTTGACTTGTGAGGTGTCAGGAAACTCACATATAGTTTCTTTACATGTGAGGTGTTGCTTATAATGGAAACTTATTGTTGTTCACAAAGATATAGTCAAGTCAATGTTTTGGTGGACCCAAAGCCTTTACTACTTCACAAGACACCTGACTTCTCCCAAATGAAGCCAGAGTGATGGTCAGCCGCTGAGTTTCTTTTCTCCCTGCCCAGAGCTTATTTTTCTTAAAGCCCAGCAGTAGAACTGTGGCACCAGTGGTGTCCTTGCCCTTCTTTTTATTGGCTGTGGCTCAGGAGAACTGAGAGAGTATAGTGCAATCTTTATCTGGGCCCTCTTGGGCTGGTTGCCCTGGCATTGCCTCTGGCCCCCAGCTCCAACCTCAGCTGAGAATGCCATCCCAAACAGGCCTGCCACCAGCTGGCTCTGGGATTTCTCTGCTCCAGAAGTTCTCTTTAGAATAACAGCCATTGTGGCCCGGCCTGTGGTTGGTGGCCTGGACAGCCAGGTGTGGGGGGGCACACTCACAAAGAAAGAATCACAAAACAACTTTGAAAGTGTAGGACCTATGAGGGTGTGACTGGGCCAAATGACGTGCTCTCTGAGGTTCTGTTATGGCACACGCCTGGCCTGACTGGGTTACAGATCACTTCAGAGGATCATTTTTCTCCGAATCAGTAGTAAAAGTAAATGGAACATAAGGGCAGACCTTCAGGAAGGTCTGGGTTGAACTATGCATACCCAGCGGCAGTCACGTTTTCAGCTACTCGAGCCTGGGTAATTGGTTTGGCTGAGGGGAATCATTGGAGCAAGTTTGAAATTAGTTTCACCATTTTAAAGAGATTATATGGCTATCAGTGTTATGAATGTTGGTGTTGTTTTTGCCATTTAAACATTTTGGATCAGTTTCTGCCAAGGAGAGGAGATGATTCATGAAGGTGTTGTTTGGAGAGACGTGTAGAGAGAATCACTAGTATGACCCATCCACTTTCCTTCAAAGCTGTGATGCTGTCTTCTGAGGTCAAGATGTCGTTGAGAGACACTCAAAACCCATTACTGTATTTCATTGTCTGAAGTGGGGTATATTTGTCTTTCTGTCCTATGCAGGTCGGTGGTGTACCAGCAGAACTCTAAGGAGTCAGCCACCCTGCAGCCCTTCTTCACCCTGCAGCTGGACATCCAGTCAGAGAAGATCCGCACCGTTCAGGAGGCCCTGGAGACCCTGGTGGCACGGGAGTCAGTTCAGGGCTACACCACTAAAACCAAGCAGGAGGTAAGGATCTTACACACAGTACACCTATGCTATTACTAAACAATTACAAGTCATGAATGTGTTTGCATATCGGTCATTCTGATTTCATGCTCAATCGCTTGTTTCCCCCACATGTAATTAGTTGAAGTATGTTGATCCAAACTTGAATGCTGCTTTGAAAACCTCAATTGATTTCCGTTGTTTTTCTTCTGCAATCTGAAACAAGGATGTGGGAATCTTGGCAGTTAAAAGTATTTTTTTTTAAATGTAGTTTTTAGACAGTGAGAATATTTGTTACTGTGGTGTCTCGTTTCATTCAACGGAGTATTTGGGATGCTCAGCAGCACTCTACACCTAGCACTCTCCCCTCGATGGGTCCCTTCTAATGGGCTGAAGTTGTCAGACTCTAACAGATCGTCTTCCCATTGGCCTTGTTTCTCTTAATAGACTGAGGGCTGTGTTGTGCGTGCGGACTCTAAAGCATTGTTTATGCTTCATGTCCTCTGACTGCGTTGCCTGGTGAAAACACATTGTTTTAAAGCCACAGTATAAGAAGACAAATGTGCCTTGCCTGCTTCCTCTGTATGGAGACAAATCTGGTGAGAGCATCATCTGTTGGACAGCTGTGTTGTTTACCAACCCCATCAGCTTTTATTTTACAAGACAGTTGTTACAGTACCTTGATATCGTTTTAGAAGTAGCTGGTAGTTGGGGGTCACAGTCTGGTTCTGACAGTGAAGGTGTAAAATCCCAGTGATTCACAAGTGACTAGATCAAAGCTCACATCAGGCTCTTAGTGTAGGCCTGTGTGACAGTGTGTGCTGTTTTTGTTCAGAGTCTAATCCCTGAGTAAATTGGGAGATCCTGTTCTGGTTTATATTAGCTGTTTTATGTGGTGCCACTGTGTCAAATAGTCCACTGGCTCAGTTTGATAATCTCTCCTGTGTTTGCAGATTGAGATCAGCCGGAGAGTGACCCTAGAGGAGCTCCCTCCAGTGCTGGTGCTCCATCTCAAGAGATTTGTGTTTGAGAAGACTGGAGGCTGTCAGAAACTGATCAAGAACATTGATTACCCTGTAGACCTGGAGATCAGCAAAGGTATGGGAATCACAGAAACGCTTCCACAAACCATTGGGTGAAGTCCCCACTTAAAACGCATCCCCCAATTATTGAATTAACTCAATTGAATGTGTGTTAAGCTCTCTGAACCCTGGGTGAGAAAGGCAATCATTCATAACACACTTCTTACACAGTCAGCATCTGATCATATTCCAGTACGGACTAGTCTTTACACAGTCTGGGTCCTAGTTAGACAGACACACAGGTGTAGCTCACTCACACATCACTTAAACGAGGGTGCCGGCAAAATGCTGCGAGGTCACCATCAGCAGCAGGGAGAGATGATTTGTGGGTTGACCTCATACCGTTAAAGGCCTCCTCATCCAGCCCCAACACCCGACCTCACACAGCTTTACAACTCATCAGTCCTGAGCTGGCCAGCCTACCTATGTTTACTGCTCCGCCCAGCCTACTCTACAAGCCCTGAACCAGCAGCACACAGAGGAAATATTTAGAGAAACCCCCACCCACACACTAAAAAAAAATGCCATTTTAGATTTCCTCTGCCAGGTAGGTCAACATGTCCATAATATCTGAGGGGGTCTCTGTATCCATCTCTCCCATATGGGATTTCTGTAACTAGTCCTAAAGGCACGTCTTCCAAATCCCCACAGACAAAGTCCCAGCAGCTTGAGGATATTAGTACTGTAGATTTACAGAATAAGAATCAGAATGTGGAGAGAATCCCTGGCTCGTTCCAATGTAAACTGGGTCCAGTGTGTTGGGTCTCCTGCGGTGTATAAATTATAGAAAGTAGGCTACATTTTATTTTGGTTTGGCATGAGCAGCAGCCTGCCAGCATTCTGCGTACGATTTACCAAATGCTACACTGGTGTGTTTTTAAAGCCACCTTTTATTTAGACGGGCTGGCTTTCATGGCACACAGACCCAAATAACTATAATTGATGGTGCTCTGAGGGATATCTTATACATTTTGTTTCTCTCTGTGATGTGGCTGTACTTTTCATTTGTCTCTTCTCCTTAGATCTCCTCTCTTCAGGGGTGCGGAGCAAAATTTTCAAAGGCCAAAGAACCTACAGGCTCTTTGCAGGTATGTTTATATCGATTTATGATCAACTACACACATCTCCTACACCCACAGTATTACACAAACGGTCATAATCATTCAATTATATGCAGTAATAGGGCATTGGCCCTATGCTACAGGCAACAACATATATAGTCAAGCATAAAATGTATTCAAACATTAAGTTCAATCGTTCATAGGACTCTCTTTCGATGTGTTCAGACTTGCACTGATGTTTCCTTTAGAGGTCGACCTAATTATGATTTTTGAACACTGATACCGATTATTGGATGGCCAAAAAAGCCGATACCGATTAATCGGCCAATTTTGTGTTTGCGTGCAGTTGAAGTCGGAAGTTTACATACACTTAGGTTGGAGTAACTAAAACTTGTTTTTCAACCACTCCACAAATTTCTTGTTAACAAACTATAGTTTTGGCAAGTTAGTTAGGACATCTACTTTGTACATGACACAAGTAATTTTTCCAACAATTGTTTACAGACAGATTATTTCACTTATAATCCACTGTATAACAATTCCAGTGGGTCTGAAGTTTACAACACACTAAGTTGACTGCCTTTAATGAAAGCTTCAGAAGTTTATAAAGCCATGACATTTTCTGGAATTTTACAAGCTGTTTAACTTCTTGTGGCTGGGGGCAGTATTGAGTAGCTTGGATGAATACGGTGCCCAGAGTAAACGGCCTGCTACTCAGTCCCAGTTGCTAATATATGCATTTTATTTGGATAGAAAACACTGAAGTTTCTAAAACTGTTTGAATGATGTCTGAGTATAACAGAACTCATATGGCAGGCAAAAACCTGTGAAAAAATCCAACCAGGAAGTGGTTGGTCGATTTTCAACTCATTCCCTATTGAAGATACAGTGGGATATTGGTCATGTTGCACTTCCTAAGGCTTCCACTAGATGTCAACCGTCTTTAGAAACTTGTTTGAGGCTTCTACTGTAAAGGAGGGGCTCATAAGGGCTCTGAGTCAGTGGTCTGGCAGAGTGCCACAAACTCGTGACGCTCGTTCATGAGAGAGGTAGCTCCCGTTCCATTGCTTTTCTGAAGACAAATTAATTTTCCGGTTGGAACGTTATTGAAGGTTTATGTTAAAAATCCTAAAGATTGATTCTATACATAGTTTTTCATGTTTCTATGGACTGTAACGGAACTTAATGACGTTTTGTCTGCTCCTAGTGAACGCACTTCAAATTGGTTTACAAAACGCGCTAACAAAAGTAGCTATTTGGACATAAATGATGGACATTATCGAACAAAACATTTATTGCGGAACTGGGATTCCTGGGAGTGCATTCTGATGAAGATCATCAAAGGTAAGTGAATATTCAATGTTATTTCTGACTTCTGTTGACTGCACAATATATATTTTTGGCTTGTTGGGTATCCGAGCGCCGTACTCAGAATATTGCATGGTTTGCTTTTTGAAATCTGACACAGCGGTTTCATTAAAGGCACAGTCAACTTAGTGTGTGTAAACGTCAGATGTCAATTAGCAGAAGCTTCAGAAGTTTATAAAGCCATGACATTTATAAACTTCTGAAGCTTCTGCTAATTGACATAATTTGAGTCAATTGGATGTCTATTTGTGGATGTATTTCAAGGCCCACCTTCAAACTCTATTTGCTTGACATCATGGGAATATCAAGACTCCAGACAATAAATTGTAGACCTCAAGTCTGGTTCATCATTTGGAGCAATTTCCAAATGCATGAAGGTACCATGTTCATCTGTAAAAACAATAGTATGCAAGTATAAACACCATGGGACCACGCAGTCGTCATACCGCTCAGGAAGGAGACGCGTTCTGTCTCCAAGAGATTAATGTACTTTAGTGCGAAAGTGCAAATCAATCCCAGAACAACAGCAAAGGACCTTGTGAAGATGCTGGAGGAAACAGGTAGAAGGTATCTATATCCACAGTAAAACAAGTCCTATATTGACATAACCTGAAAGGCTGCTCAGCAAGGAAGAAGCCACTGCTCCAAAACCGCCATAAAAAAAGCCAGACTACGGTTTGCAACTGCACATGGGGACGAAGATTGTACATTTTGGAGAAATGTCCTATGGTCTGATGACACAAAAATATAACTATTTGTCCATAATGACCATGATTATGTTTGGCGGAAAAGGGGGGAGGCTTGCAGGCCGAAGAACACCATCCCAACCGTGAAGCACAGGGGTGGCAGCATCATGTTGTGGGGGTGCTTTACTGCAGGAGGGACTGGTGCACTTCACAAAATAGATGGCATCATGAGGAAAGAAAATTGTGGTTTTATTGAAGCAACATCTCAAGGCATCAGTCAGGAAGTTAAAGCTTGGTTGCAAATGGGTCTTCCAAATGGACAACGACCCCAAGCATACTTCCAAAGTTATGGCAAAATGGCTTAAGGACAACGGAGTGAAGGTATTAGTGGCCATCACAAAGCCCTGACCTCAACTATAGAACATTTGAGGGCAGAACTAAAAAAGCATGTGCGAGCAAGGAGGCCTACAAACCTGACTCAGTTACACCAGCTCTGTCAGGAGGAATGGGCCAAAATTCACCCAACTTATTGTGGGAAGCTTGTGGAAGGCTACCCAAAATGTTAAACAATTTAAAGGCAATGCTACAAAATACTAATTGAGTGCATGTAATGAAAGAAATAAAAGCTGAAATAAGTCATTCCCTCTACTATTATTTGGACATTTCACATTCTTAAAATAAAGTGGTGCTTCTAACTAACCTAAAACAGGGAATATTTACTAGAACTAAATGTCAGGAATTGTGATAAACTGTGTTTAAATGTATTTGGCTATGGTGTATGTAAACTTCTGAATTCAACTGTGTGTGTGTGTAATAATGACAATTACAACAATACTGAATGAACAATGAACACTTTTAAAAATGTTTTATCTTAATACATAAACAAAATAAATAATGAAACATGTTAAATTTGGTTTAAGTAATGCAAAAACAGTGGAAGTAAAAGTGCAATATGTGCCATGTTAAATGTTTATTTATTTAAATAGCCAACGTTTTTAAGTTCCTTGCTCAAAACATGAGAACATATGAACGCTGGTGATTCATTTTAACACAATTCTTCAATATTCCCAGTTAATTTGTTTTAGGATGTCGTTATTATCGGAATTATGACGTGTCGACTACTTCTTTCTATACCATTTTTATTTCATAGACCTTTGACTATTGGATGTTCTTATAGGCACTTTAGTATTGCCAGCCTAATCTTGGGAGTTGATAGGCTTGAAGTCATAAACAGCGTTGTGCTTCAAGCATTGTAAAGAGCTGCTGGCAAAACCCAGTAAATTGCTGTTTGAATGAATGCTTACGAGCCTGCTTCTGCCTACCACCGCTCAGTCAGACTGCTCTATCAAATATCAAATCATCGATGAATTATAATATAATAAACACAGAAATGCGAGTCTTTGGTCATTAACTTCTTATGGTATAGGGGACAGGGGAAATGCATAGCGGAAAATTCAAATAATGATGTCAAATCAAACATTCATTAAATCACACGTAAGATACTCAATTAAAGCTACACTCGTTGTGAATCCAGCCAGCATGTCAGATTTAAAAAAGTTTTAAGGTGAAAGCATTAAGAAGCTATTATCTGATGATGGCACAATGTCAATAAAGAGGGTAGCATATTTCAAACCTGCAGGCGCTACACAAAACGCTGAAATAAAATATAAAACATGCATTACCTTTGACAAGCTTCTTTTGTTGGCACTCCAATATCTCCCATAAACATCACAATTGGTCCTTTTTTCCCGATTTAATTCCGTCCATATATACCCAAAATGTCCATTTATAAAGCAAGTTTGATCCAGAAAAAACAGCTTACAAACGTCACTACAAAACATTTCAAAAGTTGCCTATAAACTTTGCCAAAATATTTCAAACTACTTTTGTAATACAACTTTAGGTATTTTTAAATGTTAATAATCGATAATCGGCCATAATCAGTAATCAAATTACCGATTTTATGAAAACTTGAAATCGGCCCTAATTAATCGATCAACCTCCAGTTTCCTTTCATACTCTGTTTACTCCACATGCTATCTCAGGGACTATTAAAATTGATACTCTTGAGTTGAGCTACCTTGGAAGGCTTGCTTCGGCAGCAGTGTTTTTGAAAAGAAGCGGATTGAACTTCTCAGAGCCATGACTTTGCTCCTGGAACAATTGTTTGTTTTGGACAAATCTCAATTGACCCTTCGCTAAGCCACACCCCAGAATTTTCAGCAACCAATTGCAGCACTCCATTGGAAAGCAATTGTTGTCAAATCTGACTCCTTGGACAAGTTCACGCTTAAATCTCATGAAACCAGTGAGTGCTATAGCAAAAATTGAGATTTTTTTTTTTTTATACAATGGCTAAATAATAGAACAGTGCACCAGTAATACTTGGTACTTTGATTCCTGAAATACAGAGCCTATTTTTCAAATCTGAAATTATGCTTTTGATACATTGTTTGCTAGCTCAGCTGGTTGGGGAGCTCTGTCTCATTGACCACCAAATGTTGCTAATGCTTGCTAGCTAGGCACTTAATGTATGTTTGTTAGCAATGTTATGAATCTGCTGTAGAGGTCGACCGAGTAATTGGAATGGCCGATTAATTAGGGCCGATTTCAAGTTTTCATAACAATCGAAAACCGGTATTTTTGGACAACGATTTGGCCGGGAAAAAAAGAAGCTTTATTTAACTAGGCAAGTCAGTTAAGAACACATTCTTATTTTCAATGACAGCCTAGGAACTGCCTCGTTCAGGGGCATAACGACAGATGTTCACCTTGTCAGGTCGGGGGATCTTTGCAACCTTACAGTTAACTAGTCCAACGCTATAACCACCTGCTTCTCGTTGCACTCCACAAGGAGAATGCCTGTTATGCGAATGCAGTAAGCCAAGGTAAGTTGCTAGCTAGCATTAAACGTATCTTATTAAAAAAACAATCAATCATAATCACTAGTTAACTACACATGGTTGATATTACTGGTTTATCAAGCGTGTCCGGCGTTGCATATCTGACTGAGCATACAAGTATCTGACTGAGCGGTGGTAGGCAGCAGCAGGCTCGTAAGCATTCATTTAAACAGCACTTTTGTGCATTTTGCCAGCAGCTCTTCGTTGTGCGTCAAGCATTGCGCTGTTTATGACTTCAAGCCTATCAACTCCCGAGATGAGGCTGGTGTAACCGATGTGAAATGGCTAGCTAGTTAGCGGGGTGTGCGCTAATAGCCTTTCAAACGTCACTCGCTCTGAGACTTGGAGTGGTTGTTTCCCTTGCTCTGCATGGGTAAAGCTGCTTCGAGGGTGGCTGTTGTTGTTGTGTTCTGGTTCGAGCCCAGGGAGGAGCGAGGAGAGGGACGGAAGCTATACTATTACTAACAATACTAAAGTGCCTATAAGAACATCCAATAGTCAAAGGTTAATGAAATACAAATGGTATAGAGGGAAATAGTCCTATAAATCCTATAACTACAACCTAAAACTTCTTACCTTGGAATATTGAAGACTCAAGTTAAAAGGAACCACCAGCTTTCATATGTTCTCATGTTCTGAGCAAGGAACTTAAATGTTAGCTTTTTTTACATGGCACATATTGCACTTTTACTTTCTTCTCCAACACTTTGTTTTTGCATTATTTAAAACAAATTGAACATGTTTCATTATTTATTTGAGCCTAAATTGATTTTATTGATGTATTAAGTTAAAATAAGTGTTTATTGTTGTAATTGTCATTATTACAAATAAATAAACAAAATCGGCCGATTTAATCGCTATCGGCTTTTTTGGTCCTCCAATAATCGGCATCGGCGTTGAAAGATCATAATCGGTCGACCTCTAATCTGCTGTCGACATCAGGATAATATTTGAAATCACTAGTTAGCTCAAAAAATGGTTATAGCTTTGACTACATGCTGACAGTGAATTCAGAGCCATTTAGTGGCTAGCTACACTACAAACATAATTTTACCAGGTTCCTGTGAAGAAATTGTAATGACAGTCCACCACAACATAGCCGACCCAAGAGTTTCCTGACAAGCAAGGGGTAGTCTGTTCCTTTTTTTTTTTAAACATTTCATTGTGTATTGGAAACACAGTTTGAGGTCATTGTGAGGGGATTTCACCAGTGGTTTAATGGGGAATTGGGCTTCCTGGGAAAATGTTATCCGATGTTGCAACAGTAAACAAGGGGCGCGGGGCTTAGCAACTGGTCAAATCATGTTTTTGAAACATTTCGTGGGTGCAAAATGCTGTTTCTGCAAACTTCTCTATTCCCTACCAAATTCTAGAGTGTGAACATACCTGTTTAATGTACTGGACAGTATTATGACTTGTCTATGGAGAAGGGTACAGTGGAAAAGCACAGTGAAGAGTTCAGTTGCTATGATTCCAGTGGGCTCCTTGTGGAATGATGCCTGAGGTAGCTAGTGTTGATCTCAGCTGTGAAATGACGCAAGAGTTTCATTCTCTGTGGTAACCATGCATCGGTAAAACCACGTTCTCCCACTCCTCTTTTCCTCCTAGACCCAGGAAGTCTTTCTAGACTAGAGCATTACCCCAGACTTTACCTCCCGTCCACCCCTGTAACCTCCTCCCTGGCAGGGCCAAAGGGAATAGAAGTGGGCCTTCATTAGGAAGCTCTGCATGCTCAATGAAAAAATCTCCACTGTGCTGGTGTAGGTGTGAGTGGCCAGTGTTCAGCTAACTGTTATTTCCAGCAGCTCATTCAGCATGTAGTTCTCCTGCCCCCTCCTCCCCTCCCTTCATGCCTGACTGACAAGTTCAAACAAAGACAACCTCCACTGGATATGGGGGTCCTGTTAATCTCCCCGTAGTTTGGAAGTAAATTGTCTTCAGCCGTTTATTTTCCTTTCAGAGCAGAAAAGGGCTTTCCTCACTTTTCAAAAATCTGTTAGTAGAGTAACCCCTGGCAACTGTTGCTATAGCGGTGCAGTTAATCTTTTACTGTAAGATCCTGACGGTAGAAGTTTTCAAATTCTCTTTGGCCATCTGGCCCATGGGATGGAGAAAGTCTTGATGCTACTCAGCGTGTAATATGATAACATAACAGTTTAGTAAATATGTAATATAAGCACCTTTGGAAGCTTCAATCATGCAGTTTTAATGTTCTTGCGCCAGTGAAAAGATGAACCTATGCAATCAAGCACTGAGGGGAAAAGTTGTCTCAATTACACACGGGTATTTCTTGTTTCCCTCCAGTTAAACCAACCATTCCGTTGTGGTTGCACATATCTTTTGTCAGATGAGGGGGTAATGATGTTACTCCTTGCCTATAGTAGCTTATGGTTTCCGTGCAAAGAATGAGTTACCGCCTGAATCCAGTTCTGTGTCTAAATCAAACAAATCTAACAAGATAGCCATGTTTACTCAACTTAATGATTTATTTCTGCCCGGTAATAACTGTCACTGTGGCTTAAATCCGAAGCCCACTTTTAAATGTGGTCTTCATGGTATTGTAGTGTTTCACTTTAAGGACGTTAAGTCCATTTGGAATACGTGTTGCCAGCTTGTAAATACGGGCACAGAATGGACAATGTTATTTTCTTTTAACATTCTCCTGCTGTAGTTACTTAGGTTTTTACATTTGGTCATGATTGATGCATTGCCAAGAATTCTTATGACACTTGATCAGATATGTGAAAGTGTAATATAAGTTTGAACTATATGCTTACAACATGATATTCAATGCCTACATCAATAACACACTGAAATGGAGGCCTCTCTAAGGCTAGCAACCCTGGTCTACATGCCTAGGTTGCTCCAGAAAGTTGCTAATATCAGTAGTTAGTTATTGGCTCTGACCTTGTGTAGCCAGAACCAGATAACAGAATGGCCTTTTCATTTGGACATTTTAGTCATTTAGCAAACACTCTTATCCAGTTAGTGCATTCCTCTTAAGATAAATGCACATGTGGTTGTCTCACATAGTTTCCCCTCAAATTTCAGTTTGAATTCCGCCTCTGAAAAGCTTCTATTTTATGTCTCCCTCGCAGTTGTCTATCACCATGGGAACAGCGCTACAGGCGGCCATTACACCACGGATGTCTTCCACATCGGTCTGAACGGCTGGCTGCGCATTGACGACCAGGCAGTGAAGGTCATCAACCAGTACCAGGTGGTGAAGCAGACTGCTGAGCGCACTGCCTACCTGCTGTACTACCGTCGCGTCGACCTGCTGTAGACACCACACACGCGTACATGCACACGCACACAGAGGAACACTCATTTTACACATTCAACTACACATACACACTCCCACTACACATACACACTCCCACTACACACACACACACACACACACACACACACACACACACACACACACACACACACACACACACACACACACACACAAACTAATGAACAGGAACACTGCCCAACTTCTTGCAAGATTTTCTTCTTCCTCATCCCTGCTTTTCCAGAGAGCCAGCTTTTCCAACAATGCCTTTTTTCCTTTTATCTTTTTTGAAAGAATTAGGGGGAAAAGGACGCGTTGTAAAATAATTTCCCTGTGATGGCTTCCTCTTCTCTGTGCGCCACTGCTGTTTTTTTAATGCTGTGAGGAGAGACTGTTGAATGGACTGAGGGGAGGGGACCTTGAGACTCGCCTCTGAACCTACAGCTTTGTTTAGACTGGGAACAGTGGGTAGTTCGTCCTGTGGGTAAAGTATGGATCTACAACACGAGGCTGCAGATGGACGGTTGGCCTGCTGGAGAGAAATTGTCATTTTGTTTATCTACTCAAATGTTTTTTTTTGAAAATGGCATAAAATAATCAGTTTTGCCTTTTAGCACGGGGAGTTGTTGTCCTAATGAATTTGCAGCAGTTTAAACACCTGTTGAAATTTTGCCGGAGTTTGTCGGAAAAAGGCCCAGCACCAGCAAACGACAAAACGTTATTGGATGAGTCTCTAACTCCAGAGGCAAGATACTCTTCATGGCCACCATCTCTTCTTACTTCTCCACCTTCCTCACTTTTCTGATGCTTTTAAATCTAGGTAAAACTTGAGCCATCAAAAAAATAGAAAAAATGACAGGAGAAGAGGTGCTGCTACAGTGTGCTGAAACTAAACAGCTTTGTTTGAAAGAACCTTGTAGTTTCTGGGTGTGGAATTAGAATGACGATCTAAAACAATTTTAATGTGCTTTAGGATTTAAATGATGATTTAAAAAATAAGCTGTGCACGTATAATATATCTGATCAATAACAAGATGTGGATGTGCTAATGCACACTTGCAGATATTTTAAGATTTAAAACTGTAAAAAAAAAAAAAAAACATGACATCTGAATCTAGTTGAGTGTCACCTTGTTTGGCTCCCTGGGTGGCTGTTAGTTCTAAGGCGTTTTGAGTACTCTGGAGCACTGGAGAGATGCCAATGAAGACTGAGATTCCACCGCAAGCGCCGGCCCGTGTTAATTTTATACCTATCCTTTCCCCCCTCATTCTTCATTTATAATTTTTTTCCCTGTTCTGGTCTAAGGGTTCCATCTATGTATAGGCGGCCTGCCGTTGTAGCGTTACAACAGCCACATGACCCCTTACACCCCAACTCACCAGAAAAAGGGGGTTGCCTTAGGTTCGCTATGCGAGGCTTTCTAATCCAAATCTCCACTCAATGTACGAGTCCAACCCAGTGAGTGTGACAACTGTAAGTCAAATGTCTGTAAAGTTTTATGGGAATGTACCTTACCTTTGCATTTCGTCTTTTGTGGCTGAGTGCAGTTCCTTTCCAGTGAGAGAGACTGTCCATGTTGAGGGGAAGTGGGATCACATCTGCTGCTTGGCTCTAGAAATGAAATCCCCCACAATAAATGCGCACAAAAGGAAATCATGTTTTGTTTGAGACCTTGCTTTTTGCGTCATTATTATTAATTGATTGTGTTTTTGAGTTTCGCGTAAATGTTATTTTGTTGTTTTTAATTTGTTCAATAACACCATGACCGTTTCCCCAGAATTATACTATATGGCATCTAAATTGCTATTTGAGCGAAATTACCCAAGCTAAAGCACAACAATGAATAAAATTGGACAAGTTGTTTGCTTGATCATATTTTCTTTTCTTGTTATTTTGTATTTTTCCTCCACTAAGTTTGATCCGTAGTCTAATCTTAAGGGACATTTCAAACAAGCCAATGTCAAAATCTGTCAGTATTTTAATCCTTTACAAAAAGAACATAACTGGTACATTACTTTGCTGAAGGCTTGGTGCATTGTGGTTTACCTTTGTATACTCTGTCCTCAATGGGCAAAGCAGACTATTTTCTAAAGATATTTCACATACAGTATACACTTTCTCACGTGCACACACACTTGGCCATTGGATAAAGCGAGGTACACAACTGGGAATGGGTCCTTTTGTAAGACGGCTCTCACACTTTCCCATTTCTGACCACTGGAAGGTTGGGCCAGTGTGAAATCATTTTTCCCACATCAGAATAGCAGGGCATGCATTTTAG
This sequence comes from Oncorhynchus keta, assembly GCF_023373465.1. NCBI lineage: Eukaryota > Metazoa > Chordata > Actinopteri > Salmoniformes > Salmonidae > Oncorhynchus > Oncorhynchus keta. The sequence goes on along the minus strand of NC_068434.1, from coordinate 69,015,023 downwards.
ATCTTACAGGAAGAGCTTATTTTATCCGATTTCTCGCTTTATAGTTCTCTCACTGAGGGTAGCAGAGACTTATTCAATATACCTGTATCCCCTTTTATTTAAAGTGACTGGAAACTGAGTAATGGACAAAGTTATCTTACAATGTGCATTTTCTGTGTTGCATACTTTGAGTTTGGAGAAATGTCATTTAAATTGCCCATACAATTCCCTTCCATGAATTAGTGTTGTATATTTTGTCCTGAAAATGTGTTATGTTAAAGTGACTGCAATTTCGTAGTCTAAACCATGCAGAATTTGGTTCCCTCAAGTCATTTGCTTATTACTTATGGGTGTGTAAAGTTTTTTTTTTTAATCCCCAAGTGAAACCAAAGGATACTTCACATTGACCCTGTTGCCTTTCATAATTGCGCTAATGCTTCTGTCTAATTTTGGTTTCCCCTCTGCATCATAAGTTCTGTTGCCACAGATCATGATTAATTTAATCAGCATGGCTCAGTCATTCCATATGAGGAAATTGAGCTGATCTGTACAGATCATTATAAAACTCCTTAAGTGTTAGTTCAATTGTGTTGATGGCTATGTGGTCATATCTGATACACTCATTGTGACAATGTTGGTTTGAAACAGACCCCGGAGAATGTTTTGAAGATGGTTTGAACCAGACACTAAAGCTGTCGGAAAGCTTTCTGTTGTACACATTTTATCCCCGAGTCTTTTTTTATGATTATCGTCAGGATATGTGCTGGCGAATCGCTTCAATGATGTCGTTCTGTTTAGTTTGTGCTTCCTAACACGGTTGTCTGCTGAGGGCTTGTGTTGGGATATCAAGCTGAAAACAAACTATATGCTGTCTTTTAATCTCAATCCTCTAGCATTCTACTATTTTTGTTTATTGTTCAAATAAATGATTGTGTTAAACCGAAGCCGTTTGCTAATGGTGTAGTCAGAAGACTGCTTAGCTTTCTTCTAGTACTCCTACACACCTTTTAACTGCCCTAGTACAGACAATGCCACAATAACAGCCTGCTCTCACAGACTAGACGTAACATAGTAAATGTGAATCCGGGACACTCAAATTAGTTTTTGTTTGGTATGGTTATGTAAGACAGATGGTTTACTTAAGGCAAAAAGGAAAATAGGGTGCTTGGTCGGTGTGGATAGGTGGGCATGTAACGCGTACGTCTAGTAACCCAAAGGTTGCGATTTTGAATGTCATCATCATGGACAACTTTTTCAATTTAGCTAATAAGCAACTTTTCAACTACTCAGCATGTTAGCTAACCCTACCCGTAACGTAACCCTTTTAGCTAACCGTAACCCTTTAACCAACCCTAACCTTAACTTCTAAACTTAACTCTAACCCCTAGCCTCGCTAACGTTAGCCACCTAGCTAGAACACGATTTGCAAATGCGTAGCATATTGAACATTTTTCAAAGTTGTTACATATCATACGAAATTAGTGATGGACATCCACAAATTATTATGTACCATATCTAACGTAACATTCATCTAAATTGATTGTCTCGGATTCAAGTACAGAATAAAACAAAATCCTGAGATCAGGTGGACAAACAAAAACCTGAAATAAAGTAGAAACCGATCCTCACAGTATATATTGCATGTATTGTAGCCAATCTAGAAATAATTACCTGTATTGTAGCCTACCAGTATCTAGAAATAATCACCCATGGTCTCATTCCTCATTTAGTTTTCACCTACAGTATATGATGTGCAGTATTTATAGTATGCTGTAGCTGTTCTCCCCCTGACCAGAACTGTGGTCAAGCTGGCTGCCTCTGTGTCGGGACTACAGTCTGGTTCAGGGAAGTGAGCTTGCTTCTGTTTGATTTATGCAAGCAGGCCCGTCATTTCAGATTTTTGCCAGTGATGGATTTTCCCCCCTCTGTATTTCTTGCTATAATTTGGCCTTTTGCAGGGATGCGGGGTGCAGGTTTTGCTCTCAGACTTGAACATGTAATTAGGTGTGGTATTTTTCTTGTTCATATCACAGCACAGCTAAAGATCCTCTTTATAGGCCCGTGGCCTGGGGGGATAATTACAGCCCGGGGCACCCAGTGATGGACCACCTATATACTCAGAGAAGTGTCTCTTTTAGCCACACTGAGAAAATTATAGGTTGTAAGGGAGCTTGTTTTACTTCTTCCATTTTTAAGGCATGAGTGAATGTTTATAGCCAGAACACATTTTTTAAAAGCCAGTAATTTGTAATGGGCATGTTGCTGTGCAAACCCTGGCATGAATGTACACTGAAAACAGGGGCTACTCTTAACATGTTGGTAGGGGTTTTAAAGTAACGTTTAAACCTTCTAGGAGATACTTTAATATTACCTGTGACGATTTGAAAACTTGCACCATTGCCTGTGTCACAGAGGTTTGACGCGTCAGGGAGAGATGGTCTAGTGAGGGATGGCTGAATCAGAAGTGCTTAGAACATTGTGAACATGAAGTTCAGAACTCTCCTATATGGCAGCTGAGTGCAAACTCCCCCATTCTTTATGAAGCATGTGGATGGAGAGATTCACTGCAGGAGAGAAACCTGATCTACCCCTAGACAAAATGTGCGTGGTTACATACATCCATATCATCACCATAGCCTCCCAAAACCACCTCAATCCTTATTTTCAGAATCATTTTTCTTGGCTCTAGAAAACTATGCAATTTGAGAGAACCATTTCCTGTCTGTAGTAACCAGCGAACTCACTCAGAGGGGGAATCACATAGTTTCCCTTAGAAATGTTTTCTGTGGTTTAGCAAACACAATTCAGTAGTTTGCATTAGAATGGTAATGAGCAGTAACAGTTACTTCCGCCCCCTCCACTGTGTTGGCACAGGACCATCCTGGCCCAGTCAAACAAACTGTAGCCCTTGACTGGAATCCCAGGCATGCACTCCCTCTGGTGCTGTGATGGTCCCTGTGCCCTCCAGCTACGCAGACCTCGCCCTATTACCCCCTTGGCTCCTCACTCCAATGGCTGAGCCCCAGGAGATTTGCCACTTTGCCCTCTGTGATACTCCCACCCTCTTGTTCACCGTCATGTCCTATATGCTGCAGTCCTACATTTCCCAGCCTAAACTGTCATGGATGTCTTATTTCCTATTTACTGTATGTGGAGCATTTTTCATGTTCTATTAGAACAACCCATATTCACCCAGTCTCATTGGCTTCAGTCACTGTCTGTACCCCATTACCCTCATTCACCCCCAAATAAACTCCAAAGTAGGGGTACGAGCGGAGCAGGGAGGGTGTTCTGAAATACTGCTTAGGTAAATGTGAAGACCGCCCCCCGAGCATCCTGTTACCTGAGTTTTAGGAAATGCTGGACATCTCCTGGTCCATGGTGGATTGCATGACTATTGAAGAGCAGTGCTCGAACTGACACAGATGGGAGGATGTTTGATTCACCTTTCTCATTTTGCTTTGAACCCCCAGATAGTCTAGGATGTGAATAATCCCCCAAATTAAATCTGCAAAGCCTATATTCTATCTGAAGTTTGATTCTGAAAGTGATCTTCCTCTGTCCTCATCTCTCCCTACAGATCTCAGGGAACAGTGCCCTCTGGTGGACATATCACACAACCATCAAGCCTGTAGAGATAGTTTCAACAGGTTTAGCCTTTGCCTTCTTCATGCCACCATTCATTATAGTAAAAAGAACCCTCTGACACAGTGTTTGAGTGTAAATGGTTGTTCTGCCTCATAACATGTGAGCCTAGTCTCAGGACTATAAATGATATTAATCATAACTGTATTTCCTGTAGCATGTTGGTATCTTTACCAAGCACTGGACCCATGCCTGAGAGAAGGGGGGGGCGGGGAGAGATTTTCTCATACTCTGTCCTAGCTGTCTGTTGCCACGAGTGGTAGTGCTTGGGCACCTGGGCACAGTGTTTAAACTGCTGAGTTTCACTGAGGGTTTCTCGGGTGATTTGAGTAAAAAAGAAGAGGCCTTCAGCCAGTTGCACACACTGTGGCCTCTTAAAGGCCAACAGAGAGGTTTCACACAGAAAAAAGTAAATCTCCGGATTAAGCGTTCCTGTCTCTCACTGCTGCTAACCAGTAATGTTACTGTGGTTACCTTAATGTTGTTTATTTTGGCCTTATCAGAGCGGTAAAAGCAAACATTTGTATGATTGAGGAGTAATGTAAATACAGTATATGTGCTGGTTTCTTAGCAAGAGGGTGGTGGAGGATGTAGATATTTCCAGCTTTGCAGCACTGGCACTGCAGGCCAATCATGGGAGGCTAGGGGATTCGAGGCTTCCCTCTGAAGGGTAGGACAGGGTACCCTCTGAAGGGTAGAAGAGGTAGGACAGGGTACCCTCTTTGGGAAATTCTTTCAGGACAGGTGAAGGAATTATTTGTTGTTTTTAAAAACCATCAAGAGGAAATGAAAGCAGGTCCGTCTCCAGACAGAATATTAGTCCATGGAGCTCCTACATCAAACATGGAGCACCTGAAACCCATGACTTTTATTATAGGCAAGCGTCCCAGAACTACTATAACAACGGGAGATTTGTTCATATTGGCGTAAGACTTACATGTACATTGAGTATACAAAACACTAAGAACACCTGCTCTTTCCATGACATAGAATGACCAGGTGAATCTAGGTGGAAGCTATAACCCCTTATTGATGTCACTTGTTAAATCCACTTCCATCAGTGTAGATGAAGGGGAGGAGACAAGTTAAAGAAGCGTTTTTAAGCCTTGAGATAATTGAGACGGATTGTGTGCCATTCAGAGGGTGAATGAGCAAGACAAAATATTTAAGTGCCTTTGAAAGGGGTATGGTAGTAGGAGCCAGGCACACCGATTTGTGTAAAGAACTGCAACTCTGCTTGGTTTTTTAACGTTTAACAGTTCCTCGTGTGTATCAAGAATGGTCCACTACCCAAAGAACATCCAGCCAACTGAACAGCTGTGGTAAGCATTGGAGTCGACATGGGCCAGCATCCCTGTGGAACGCTTTCTACCCCTTGTAGAGTCCATGCCCTGACGAATTAAGGCTGTTCTGATGGCAAAGGGGGGTGCCACTCAACATTAGGAAGGTATTCTTAATGTTTTGTCCACTCAGTGTATGTGCAAGACTGACAAGCCCAGAAACACATAAAAGCCACTGCAACAGCTTTCTGATGTCTCTCACTGGTTTATTATACCTGTATGCAATACAATGTGGATTCTGGTAAAAGTCTTTCGAACAAATCGTTTCTCAGTCAGAGATCATTTACAAATGGTAGTTTATCAGTGGTCTGGGTTTGATCTGTTGAGACTTTTGCTTTGTCTTGGCTCTGGTGGAGGATTGGAGAGAGACTTTGTTAAATGGAGCAGAATTCTCAAGTCATTTCCAAATCCCTTTTGAGAAGATTCATTCCTTGTGAAATTCACAACCTAAATTTTCAGAGCAATATCAACTTAATGGATAAATTATGGGTAGAACATTTTTATCTATTTAGGTCACTGTGCAGCTGGCTTTTCTTCTGCTAGGTAAATAACAGAGACAACATGATGAACCATCTTCTCAGCAGCACATGAAGTCTGCTTCTCTGTGTTACCGTGCCAACCCTAATCCATGTCTGGCGGGTCAACACCCCTCATTTCCCCCCGTGCCAAGTGTCATAAACTTGTGTTTCCTCTATGTAACATGTTTGTTGGTGCATCTTTCATGTGCTGCTGCTGAGTCAATTGAAGGCCAGCTGACATCTCTTTTTCATCTCCCTCTGTGGTCCCATGTGGTTGTGTGTTTAGATGATAGTCAGATCATGATGTAGTACTACCATGCCAAGTGCCATGCCTTTACATCCACAGGTCTGGGTCAGTACAGAGATGTAGGCATGTATGTTATACTTCACATGTGGAGCGTGATGTAGAGGTTGGTGTGCCAGTGATGCAGTGTGTGAATCACAGTGTGTGTAGAAATTCCACCTTGGATTCCCACTCTGACGGGAGGCTTGGTCTCCATACCTGGGGGTAGAAATGTGAGTTCCCCATGGGTTAAGTCATTGTCACGGAGACCATGCTGAGCTGTACCAGAGGGAGGGAGATAAAGAGACTGCTTTGACAAACTGGGTACTTGGTACAGATGTGTATGGAGTGTTTGCACATGTGAGGACAGTGAAGAGAGAAGAGCGTAGTAAGAGCACCACCTATTCTTTATTCCTGTTTGATTTACAACTGTTCTGTTTCAGAACCAAACTGCCCCTCCACTCTGCTATGGAAATAGGACATTCTGTCATGACATTCCTTGAGTGGCATCAAAGCAAGGCATCAAAATAAAAAGCCAACAAGTGAATAGTTGTTCAACCATAAACTGATATCATACCAGCTATCATATCATATGAAGGATATATTATAATACAGCTATAGAGAATTATTAATACTAATAGTTCTACACATATTACATTATCACTATCAAAATAAACCAAATTATAATATCGTATGTGGAATTATTAATTATATTTGCATTTATCTGACTCATAATGATATACAATCATGCAATAATCTTTGATAGGCTAATGGTAATTATCGATGAACTGTCTTGAAGAAACTCTGGCAAAGCTTTTGGATTGGAAAAGAAACAGAATAGTTATACAGAACTCTATTACGCATTTCGATTGCTCTGCTTCGTAGTGAATTACATACTTTGTGTTTTCCTTTCGACATCAATCGTCAGAGCGCAGGATGCTTGCCAAGAACATAGCCTTCTTGAGGAGGGAGCTGTGGGAGTGACTAAAGAAAGAAGAGTTCAGATTTGTTTCCCTCATCGCCCGTTCAGCGGGGTCTCTATATAAAGCACTGCGATGCCGTGGTAAAGTTAATCAAAAGTCACAAAGTTACTCTGCCCTCTAGGACCGCAGCCAACGAGTACAGCTCCACTTCAGCACCAATTTAACAAACGGGAAATACTCAACCGGCGCAGAAGCTTTTGGATAATTGCCGATAATTTCCAGTGATTGAGGTTAGCATGTTTTTCTACATTTAATCACATGTATTCTGCACCATCTATTCACCATATAATTATATGATTTTGTGTGCCACTGAGTTCAAACGTTTTTATAATGTTCAGATTTGATAAGAATATGTTAACATTTGTTTAAATACATTTTCTTTCATCAATGCTGTTGTAAATGAATTAGCTGGTCATGAAATACTAAACGTTTCAATATTGTCTTGAACATTGTTATAACACATGCAGTGCTCCAGCCATCATCACTGTCCACATTTCTGCTTCTGTGCTATAATGTCATCCCAGGTGTCAAATGAAAACTGCGCAACATGGCTTATATCAACAATATAGCTGTTTTGAGTCAGGTTTACCTCAGAGCATGTGTTGTCAACTTGTCCAATGGGAGTTGTGTTGATGTGTGAGACTTCTAGGTTTGACATTGGGGGCAGTATAGGACAGAAGAGCTACTGCAGAGCCACCAGGTGGAAGCTCACCAGCTCCTGTATATGTATGTAGGCAGGGTGGTGTGTGTGTGTGTGGCTGGCTGCTCTGTCTGTCTGTCACTCAGGTATAACATTCATGAGAATGATGAGAAAGGCCCAGAAATAAAGGCTGGTGTAGGTTTGGTGTGAGAAGGTAGGCAGGGACACAAAGAGAGGGCCAGAGGAGGGGTGTGGTGGGATGGTTGGGCTGCCTCAGGCCAGCCGGCTGGCTCCCATCGCTGGCTGTGGCTGCTTGGCTCTGTGACAGTGTGTTGACACAGACCGGCCGTCAGACCTCAAGCCGCCGTTCCAGGCTAAGAGAGAGAGAGGAGGAATTGAAGGATGCATGGAGCAGTGGTATGACTGGCTCTCTCTCTCTCTTTACTTCTCTCCCTCTCTGCCATGCCTTCTCCTGCCGGCTGATTTAGTAGCCCTGCTGTTTGTCTTCTCCTGGCCAATGGGGTTGTGGCTGAGGCTGGGAGCCTGCCTTGTGCCCTGTGAGCCCTGTGTGCTGTGGCAAAGGAGGATGAGAACCACACACTACCTCGTATTCATACTAAAATGTTCTCTGCATCTGACTCTTCCCCCCTCTCTCTTTATTTGGCTTTCTCTCCCTCTATTTTCATCTCTCTATCCATCATTTTCTCGTTAACTAATAACCTTTTCTGCTGTAGTTCTTCCCTACTCCCTCTCCCTCTACTGTTTTAGATTGTGATTTTGCAGGTCAGCCAGAGGAGGATCAGAGAGAGGTCACTGAGATGATGGACTTCTTTGCCTGGGAGAGTGAACCAGACTGATTACTCTCTTTCCACCCAGATTATATATCACTCTGGAATACAGGGTCATTCAGGACAATTGATGGCTTTCATGAAATATCTGCAGTCATGTTTACCGATAGATCATAGTTCCAAAGGGGCTGAGTAAGACTCCGACAAAAGAAGAAACTAATTAACAATGTGAATTTCCTTAGTCACTGTGTTGCGCAATCGATGTAAGATTTCAATTTGTCATTATTATGGATCTGAAAGGATATCCCCAGCTAATTACTGAAATATGATAGAGCTGAAAAGAGCTTTGAAAGGATTTGGCCAAACTGAAGATGATCAGGTACAATGTGGAGATTAAACTGATGAGATATTGTCTGACTACTGAAAGCCTTGTAGAGAGAGTGTATCCTTGGATATGGAGTAATACCACTCATTTAATTGCCTCACCTGTGAATACTACAGTACTGTGGATAATTGTTGCAAAATCTCTGACTCCACCTTGTTCTTGTGGTTTTAGTTATGCAACTTGTTCTCAATGTGGTGATATCATTTCCGGACTGATGTATTGCAACCAGTGAAAATGCCTCAATTAAAATGGATCAATACCTCTAGTATTGCAAAACCCAGGGTTCTCTTGCGTTAGCTCAGTCGTCTGTCTGGCCATGTGCTTTGCTCTGTAGCCTGCTTTGTTGGCTGGCCGGCTCACAATGTGTTTTCTCCCAACAGCATTGTCTCTGCTGCGCTCAGAACCAGAGCTTACACAAGGCTGCCCACTGTAGTCTGCCTACCCAGAGCCCTAGACACAGACGCCCAGAGACCCGTCCCAGAGACCGGAGATAACTGCTGCCATGCCCTTCTGGCTCTCAGCCCTCACCCTTGCCCTCAACCTCCTGGTCCTCTCTGCCAGGGAAGGAGCTGCCCTCTTCCTGCCCGACTCCAATGAGCTGCGGCAGCTATTGAACCGGTACCAGGATGACCAGAACAGCACCGATAACACAGCGGGTAGTAGGACCCGACGGGCCATCCAGTGGACAGACCGCGGGGAGATTCTACAACTGCACAACAAACTGAGAGGACAAGTCTACCCCACCGCATCCAACATGGAGTACATGGTGAGAATTGCAATCCTGAAATGTACACTACCGTTCAAGAGTTTGGGGTCACTTAGAAATGTCCTTTGTTTTTGAAAGAAAAGCACATTTTTTTGTCCATTTAAAATAACATCAAATTGATCAGAAAGACAGTGTAGATATCGTTAATGTTGTAAATGACTGTTGTAGCTGGAAATTGCAGATTTGTTTATGGAATATCTACATAGGCGTACAGAGGCCCATTATCAACAACCATCACTCCTGTGTTCCAATGGCACGTTGTGTTAGCTAATCCAAGTTTATCATTTTAAAAGGCTAATTGATTATTAGAAAAGCCTTTTGCAATTATGTTAGCACAGCTGAAGACTGTTGTGTTGTTCTAATTAAAGAAGCAATAAAACTGTCCTTCTTTAGACTAGTTGAGTATCTGAAGCATCAGCATTTGTGGGTTCAATTACAGGCTCAAAATGGCCAGAAACAAAGGACTTTCTTCTGAAACTCGTCAGTCTATTCATGTTCTGAGAAAGTAAGGCTATTCCATGCTAGAAATTGCCAAGAAACTGAGGATCTCGTACAACGCTGTGAACTAATTCCTTCACAGAACAAGCCCTTAACTGGTAGCTTCATTAAATAGTATCCGCAAAACACCCGTCTCAACGTCAACAGTGAAGAGGCGACTCCGGGATGCTGGCCTTCGAAGCAGAGTTGCAAAGAAAAAGCCATATCTCAGACTGGCCAATAAAAGATTAAGATGTACAGAAGAACACAGACACTGGACAGAGGAACTCTACCTAGAAGGCCAGCATCCAAGAGTCACCTCTTCACTGTTGACGTTGAGACTGGTGTTTTGCGGGTACTAAGGTGAAAAGGGTTGCCATTGATATTGGCTGACCCTGGCCGTGACTTCAGTGGGAGGGCTTTGGTTTTTACTACTGTTAGGTTCTGAACAAACAGAGTAAAAACTCATGGACATCTAGAAAAAGCTCAAACCAAGTTTATTCACCCACTGGTTCATACAGCTGCAAAGACAAAGACATGATTACACAAGAACAAATATTTATGCTTTCCTACTGGGCACAGTCAACTCCTTGCACATCTAGACAGCCAATACATCTCTGTTGCTAGTCAGGAACTTAATTGGTTCCTCTCACTGATGTAGCCATGGCCTGCCTGATGCAAGAACCTTCCTGGGTGTGGAAGTATATGTGTGTGTAATAGGACTTCTCCTTCTCACTTCATCTGACCTGACCTCGGGCCGTCTTCCTCACCCTGGTCCGCAACTGTCCTACCTTATCGGTGACTGAAACCAGACTGTTTTACCTTTGCCTTCCTCCTTAGGCTCAATGATATTTAACAATACCATGATTTGACAGAATGTAAACTTTCTGCACTCCCCCTTGTCTCACTCAGTAACTTCCCCTCCTCCTAGGTTCTATCCACCCTACATTGACCCCAACATATACATCCATTATACATGTAAATTCATCAATAAGTTCTAGTATGGTAACATGAATAAGTATTTTTCAAGCTTGAGCCCAACACGACAACAATCTTCTCTCCTGGAAAAGATGAGCTCATGGTTGTCAACTGCTGGCAGCCTGGAGAGGAGCTGGCTTACTGGGAGGATAATTACACTGACTCTACACTACCTGCTGGGAGTCAGACACTTCAGAGAGGGGTGAATGAGGACAGGGTAGGCCAGGGGAGGACAGAGAGAATGAGGGAGGCCAGAGTGGCCAGTGGAGGAGAAACAGAGTGCTGCTACATGAAGGAGGGATGGATAGAATGGGAAGGGGACTGTGGAGAAGAGAGAGCACTGAATGTTATTGAGAGCGATAGTGTTTATGGAATGTGGTGACTGGGTAAGCGGGTGTGCTGAGTTTAAGGTTAATATAGTTTAGATGGACATACTCTGGGGGGTAGTACAGATGTAGTACTGACAGTGTGATGTCTTGTCTGTGTGACTGTGGTGTGGTCTGGCAGGAGAGGAAGGGCCATGAAGTCTCCCTCTGCCCTGCTCTTCTGTTCTCTGCCAGGCCTCAGCCAACAAGCTTGGTTCTGAGGACAGGACTGGAGGTATAGCCGAGCTGGCATAGTCATGGGCATGCATATGTATGTGTGTGTATTTGTATGTGTGGTGGTGGTGACCACCAAGGGCCTGGAAATGTACTGAGGAGAGACACTGTGAGGCGCCACACTGTACCAGTCACCTCCTCCCCCATATCCTAGTGGTGAGAGTGGTGGCAGAGATGAGGTGCATCCTCCCCTTTCCACCCTCTTTTCCACGGGTAGAGAGAGAAACCCGCTCAGGAAATATGCCTAATTCAGCTGTGATTGCTGGGGATTTGTAGTGGAGTGGGGCCAGGCGCTGCTCCACTCACATTTCCTGGGCTAAAGCTAATGTTTTACTTGTATCCAGATCAATTTCAGCTCCCTGGGAAGGAAGAGGGAGAGCAGAGGCCTACAAAGGTAGCTAGTGCTTAGGTAGGTAGCTATGAGGAGACAGGAGGAGCAGTTATTATATGAAGGGGATCTACCTGGTGGCCTGATATTAAGTGTTACAACTTTGTTCTAACAGTGTTATTTGTGTGTTTCCAGGTCTGGGATGATGAGCTGGAGAGGTCAGCCACTCACTGGGCAGAGGCATGCCAGTGGGAACATGGACCTAATGACCTGCTCATGTCCATCGGTCAGAACCTCGCCGTTCATTGGGGCAGGTAAGACAATGTGACACACACACGAATGCATACACACATGTACACTTCGCACACACACACACTCTTTGTGCTCTATGCTGTCTGCTAATGAGTCTATGTGAGTCTGTAGTGTGGCTGTTGTGTGTACACTGAGTGAACAAAACATTTTGAACATCTGCTCTGTCCATGATAGACTGACCAGGTGAAAACTATGATCCCTTATTTATGTCACTTGTTAAATCAACTTCAATCAGCGTAGATGAAGGGGAGAAGACCAGTTAAAGAAAGATTTTTAAGCCTTGACAATTAAGACATAGCTTGTGTATGTGTGCCATTCAGAGGGTGAATGAGCAAGGCAAAAGGTTTAAGTGACTTTGAACGGGGTAGGGTAGTAGGAGCCAGGCGCACCGGTTTGTGTCAAGAACTGCATCACTGCTGTTTTTTTCATGCTCAACAGTTTCTCGTGTGTATCAAGAATGGTCCATCACCCAAATCACATCTCGCCAACTTTTGGATGCCTACGGGAGGGCGTCTCCCGCTCAGCCCAGTCCAAGCTCTTCTCTGTCTTGGCACCCCAATGGTGGAGTCCCTGCCCATCTTCTGAAAACATCTGAAACCCTACCTCTTCAAACAGTATATTTTTTCAAATGTTATTTTGTTTTTATTGAGGAACACAAATAAAGTACAAATGAAGTAAAAGAACAACCAAAAAGATCTGTCAGTTACAGCACATCACACGCTCATCAGAGTAGTTACATTCACATCATCTTTGAATTAGACCATTTTCAAGTACGAAACCTATTTTTCCCAGTATTCCTGACCTCTCTCCTGTTGAGTTCTTAAAGCAGAGGTCATATGCTCCATGGGGTGTATTTGTTTTTACCATATCTATCCATTGTGTCACGGTGGGAGAGTCTTTTTGTAGCCATTTCCTAGTGATGGGCTTTTTACTGGCTGCCAGAAGGACCTTCAAGAGGTACTTTTCTCTAGTGTGTAAGTTATCCGGTATTTCACCCAAGTACAAAGAAATGAATGTTTGTTCTATGTCAAAACCCATTATCTTTCCAATGTTAGATCTTATCTCTCCCCAGTTTGTTTCGATTGCGGGGCAGGACCAAAATCTATGAGAGTGATCCACCCTTGATAGTCCGCATTCTCTCCAACAAGTGTGTCTGTTTGGATTTCAGTTTAGGTCTTATGAAGAAACGTATAACATTCTTCCAACAGAATTCTCTCCGTGACCTTGAGTTGGTGGAGCTTTGTTGAGTCTCTAATATGTTCAACCATGTTTCATCAGTTATTTCAATGTTAAGTTCCTCCTCACATTTCTGTTTAATATAGTTTGTAGATGGTTTCTTTGAGGATTGATTACCCAAGTAAAGATTGGAAATCGTTTTTTTGATACTCCCCAATTTGTATGCGTTAGTGAATACTTGGATACAGTTTTGAGGTGTTCGAGGGTCAATCACTTTTATCTCCCGTAAGAAATAGTGCCGAACTTGAAGATATCTGTAAAAATCTTGTTTATCCAAGCCATGTTTTTTACTTATGTCCTGGAAGTTCTCTAGGTTCCCATTCCTTATAATTGTACTGAATGATGTGATGCCTTTCTGCGTCCACTGTTTAAATCTGCTGTCCTGAGTTGCAGGGATGAAGCTGGGGTCGTATGTGGGCCAACTCAGCAATTTGACCTCTGTCTAAATGATTTTGCTTAACTAACTATGTCTTAAGAGAGAAATAAATCCACTGATGTTGTCTAGGTCTCAATTGGGCTGACACAAAATATTATTTTAGGCTCTCCAAACAGTATCTTAAATAATCCTCCTCCTCACCATGACTCCGCCCCTCCCCCACCCCCTCCCCACACATACACACATACACATTCCACCTCTCCTTCTAGCTCTGACTCTACTGATAACCGTTATTGAAGAAAAATGTACTTTCTATTTGTGTGATATGTGGCTGTCCCATCTACAGTAACTATCTTAAGATGAATGCATTAACTGTTTGTTGCTCTGGACAAGAGCGTCTGCTAAATGACTCAAATTAAACATTTGAAAACATGGGCCAGCATCCTTGTGAAAAGCTTTCGACACCTTGTAGAATTCATGCCCTGACAAATTGAGGCTGTTTTGAGGGCAAAGGTGGGGTGGAGTGCAACTTTAATATTAGGAAGGTATTCATAATGTTGGCTATACTCGGTGTATGTATTTGTGCTGTGTGTTTGTTAGGGTATTCAGAGCATTGCAGCCTGACAGTGGGGCTCTTTGTGTATGACAGTGGAGGGCTACCTAAGCAGGTGCCATTCTGGGAATCCGCTCACTTGAGCTCTCACAGCCTCTCTCTCTCTCTCTCTCTCTCTCTCTCTCTCTCTCTCTCTCTCTCTCTCTCTCTCTCTCTCTCTCTCTCTCTCTCTCTCTCTCTCTCTCTCTCTCTCTCTCTCTCTCTCTCTCTCTCTCTCTCTCTCTCTCTCTCTCTCTCTCTCTCTCTCTCTCTCTCTCTCTCTCTCTCTCTCTCTCTCTCTCTCTCTCTCTCTCTCTCTCTCTCTCTCTCTCTCTCTCTCTCTCTCTCTCTCTCTCTCTCTCTCTCTCTCTCTCTCTCTCTCTCTCTCTCTCTCTCTCTCTCTCTCTCTCTCTCTCTCTCTCGTCTCACAGCCTCTCTCTCTCGTCTCACAGCCTCTCTCTCTCGTCTCACAGCCTCTCTCTCGTCTCACAGCCTCTCTCTCTCGTCTCACAGCCTCTCTCTCTCTCTCTCTCTCTCTCTCTCGTCTCACAGCCCCTCTCTCTCTCTCTCTCTCTCGTCTCACAGCCCCTCTCTCTCTCTCTCTCTCTCGTCTCACAGCCCCTCTCTCTCTCTCTCCCCCTCTCTCTTCTGATGCCAGCACTAGCTAGGGCTGTTTTTCTCCTTCTCCACTGCGAGTTTGTTGTAGTCTCAGCATTTTTCAATACCGTAAAAAGAGATGTTTACAATAAAGGGCCATAATTGATTCGACAGGCTGTGGAGCCGTGTTTAGTTTTTGTAATTTTTTCTCAGCATGGCTCATGTTCCCCGATGTTGGAGGGAAACAGACTGTGAGTGTGTCTGTGTGTCTGCTGGGTCAGAACCGGACTAATCAGTGGAGGCCTGAGGGGAGGCTGGTGCAGTGCGTCTCAAACCCAGCGAAAGCACCTGGCAGCCCCCTCAGATATCCCTCATGTGGCCCTGGCAGCTGGAGGTCCTCCTGTATGAGCTCTCTGTGCTGCTGAGGCTGATGCTGCTCCCTCTGTGTCTACAGGTACCGCTCCCCGGCCTACCACGTCCAGGCCTGGTATGATGAGGTGAAGGACTACACCTACCCATACCAACATGAGTGCAATCCCTGGTGTCCCGACCGCTGCTCAGGGCCCATGTGCACCCACTACACCCAGGTGAGTCTTGGCTGGGGGAGAAAGGGGGTGGGGGTTCTGAATTTGGAGCGTTGAGTTCATGAGCCTGTGCAGTGTTCAAGATCATAAGTCTCCTTTCTACCATCAGTATATAATGGACAGCACGTGACTTTTAAATGTGATGCTGCTGCAGGTATTCAGGTCCTGTGTAAAAACAACGTGTTACCTGCAGCCTCTTCAACGGGTGTCCATGAACTAAAAACAGGGGGAGTGCCTTAAACAGTGTGGTTACCATAGGACCACATGGGGGCACAGTAGTGTAGTGACAGGGGAAGATATGTGCTTGCCTCAGGACCATTAAACCATCACATCAGAAAGGGTGCAACAAAGTGGTAGAAAGAGGAATAAACAGAGGGGAAGAGAGGGACAAGAGGGGGACAAAGAGGGAGAATTGGCCTCCTCTCCTCATAGACTTTACTTTGTAGCTGAGATTGGTTTGTGAAAACAGTCCGACTCATCCTCCTGCATCTGCATACTACTTCACACGGGAAACCAGGTCACTAGCATCTGGAAACACTTCCCAGACACACCAATCGTCTCTGTGCTTGACCTGGATTCCTTTGAAGATGGAATGCGGGGAACAATGCCAAGTCTGAACACCCTCTCCTTGTTTCTCCCTTTCATTTTCTAGACATACTAGTGTAGCGTAGCATAGTTGGGGTCCAATCCCTACCATAACACTGCTAAGCTAGGTTATGCTAGCCCCTCCGGGTCAGTATCCTCACAGTCTCTCTCTGGGATGACACAGAGCTTTACCACAGGCTCCAGCCCTCATCATCACATCTCTGTGTATGCTGTAGTGGTGTAGCAGTGTGGTGTCTATGCTGAGTCATTGTCTCTAAGTCAATACTGCCTGTGGCCTCTCACTGGCCCAGGAAAGGGAAACACATTCCTGAAAGAGAGGGGAGAGGAGTGAGAGTCGGAGAGAGAAGAGGAGGAAGGAGAATTAGGGGTACAGGGGGAAAGTGTGGTATTGGAGTCATGTAACAAGCTCTCAGTAGTAGGACTGCCTGGCTGTCAAATCCATAGGGGATGCCTGTAGCTTTACATTTAAGTAGTTTTAAAAAACTGTATTACTATAATGCTTGTTGTTTTTCACTTTTGTAGTTGGCGTTTGAATTTTGATTGATACTGTTATTGTACTGCATTGTTGAGGAGAGTTAGCTAGCAAGCATTTCACTGTACCTTGTGCATGTGACCAATAAACTTTGATTTGATTTAACTACCTCTCCATATTGACAGAGGAAGTGGGCTTGTCCAGAGTTGTCTTTGTTCAGTCCGAGCCAAAGCGAGTATCTTTTATTTACATTATTAAACTGGATCATGAGAATGATCACAGAATGTCGCAGGAAACAAACTGTGGTCACATTCGACTTCTATCTCCCTCTGACTGGGGCCGAATGAAAGAGCAGCCTCTTCTAAGGGCCCCTGTGGCCCCATCAATCTGCCTCCAACACCCCAGCATGGGAACCACTTCCTGTGGCAGGAATGCGGGATCTATGAGGGTCGAGAGAGATGAGTGAGAAAAGGAGAGAGGTCTACAGTGACATGGTGCTTCCTACTAATGTGTCTGTGAGGCTCTTTCTCTGACCTCCATAGCCACCCATGTCAGGCCCTTTCAAAGGCTGCAGGGCTCCAGGTCAAATAGTTTCAGCTCGTAGAGTTGTCTGCACTTTTATGTGGAGCTGAGGAACTGTATCGGTGGAGATGGATGTGTGGTCATAGAAAGAACAACGAGTCAGCAATGCGAATATCCTTTTATAATAACAATGTTAATGGAAGTGTTGTCTTCTCTGCAGCTGGTCTGGGCCACCACTAGTCGTGTGGGTTGTGCAGTGCACGTGTGTCCCAGGATGAACGTGTGGGGGGAGATCTGGGAGAACGCTGTTTACCTCGTCTGTAACTACTCCCCCAAGTAAGATCAACTCACTAACGTTACTCTCATTTCCCCACTCATTCACATATCATGTCTCCAGTGTTCTGTTTTACATACTTCTTACCACCACATGGGGTGTTTACCTAATACCAAACGCTTTTGAGGGCACATGTCAGGGTATGAATGGTTCTGTCTAATGTTACAGTTAAAGTGTCTGTCTAAGAAGTATTTCATGACACATTGAGGCCAATTCTGAAATTCCAGCAGAAGTTCAAATACAAAAATAATAAAGGCAGGGGAAAGAGAAACAGGTCCTAAGCAGAATGTTCCAGACAGACCTCATTTAATTTCCAGAGGGACAGCGTGTGTGTTTTCATTATCCAGCTGGACTCAAGGTTTTAAGAGTGTGTGATAATGTGCAAAGAACACGTGAATAATTACTAGGCCATGTGCCGTGACGGCTGAGTGCTGATTAGTTTCCAGCCAGTCATCCTGACCACTGTGCTCCTTCCTCCTCCCCAGGGGAAACTGGATCGGAGAGGCCCCTTACCAACATGGCCGCCCATGCTCCCAGTGCCCTCCTAGCTATGGAGGAAGCTGCAGGGACAACCTTTGCTTCAAGGGGGACTCTCAGCGTTCTGAGACTGAGGACATGAACGAGGTGGAGAAAGCTCAGATTCCCATGTCACCCCGCACCACCACCAAGCCTGTCCCCAGACCCCAACCCAAGCCTGCTGCACCCAAGAAGCCATCCGCTCCCAAGCCTTCCACTCCCAAGGCTCCCACCAGCACTTTCCTGGGTGAGTTTGACTAGTGGGAATCGTGGTGGGGACTTTCAAAGTTGGCTGTTTGAATGTACTGTTTGAGAAGGAATGCCACTGAAATCCCTAATTGACCAGTCATTTATTTGTCTCCCACAGCCCAAAACATCAAGTGTGAGACCAAAATGCGTGACAAGTGCAAGGGAGCAACCTGCAACAGATTCAACTGCCCTGCTAACTGCCAGAACAAGAAAGGGAAAGTGTGGGGGACGCTCTTCTATGATGTGGTGAGTCTCACACTGAAGTCCAACATTTCACACTATACAGTTAGTGTGCCTGAATGTGTTTCTAATGATTCTGTTTCTATTTTTCCAGCAATCAAGTATCTGTCGTGCTGCTATGCACTATGGCATCATCCATAACAATGGTGGTCTGGTGGACACTACGAGGAAAGACAAGTTGCCATTCTTCGTCAAGGCAACAAAGAACGGCATTGAGTCATTCAGGTAGATATTTCTGGCAGTCTTTATTTTCTGTCGTCATTCTGCCTGCTATGCTCATTAATGGTTTGTGAAATGAATTGATTTCCTGAAATGTAATGGTCTTCTAATGCCTGACTTTAATCTCTTCGCAGTAAATACAAAGCTGGCAATGCATTTGTGGTGTCCAAAGTGGAAAGTAAGTCACACTTTTTCCAGAATAAATGGAGCATGCACCTTGTTTTTACCTTCTTCACCTGATGACTTTTTGCAGCTGTTGATGGCGTATGTCTCCTCTCTGTACCACAGGACAATCAGTGGACTGCTATGCAACAGTGGCGGAGATCTGCCCCTTTAAGAAGCCCTACTCCAACTGCCCGAGGTGCCTAGCTCCTCTCCCCCCACCATTGTTTCACACGCACAACAAGAAGTGATGACTTGTGAATTAAGGGCTTTGCTTTGTAAGCAAAATCTAATTAGAGTCAGATTCCTGCTCTGGGCCAAATTCTTTAAACCTTCAGTCCAAAACCACTGGAATCTCCTAAACATGCAGACTCTGCTAGAAGGAAGCGTCAGTCTTTCCTCTGTTCTACAGAAGTTCTAGGGGAAATGTGTCGGGGTTATTCATAACATGACATACATTACATTTAGCTAAATGGCAAATTCGTGCATAAATCCTGCATTTCTCATTGTTGCAACATAAACCATGGGTCTGCCCATTCAATTGTATTTGTTAATAATAGTGCAATCTCAATGTGTCTCTCCCTCAGAGTGTTCTGTCCGGCCAACTGCAAGAATGAGCCATCCTACTGGGCTCCGGTGGTTGGGAACAGCTTCTACACAGAGGTAAGTACTGGGCCTAGTCACTGGGTATACCAGAAGGGCCTCACCATGCCTGTCCTATCCTCCTGACCTGGCTGAGAGGTCATACTGACAGAGGACAAAACGTTTGTCCCCACTGGGCCTGCCAGACAGATACACCTCAGTGTGTCTGCTCCCCAGAGAACTGTATCTGACTGGAACACTGACCTGATTTATGTTGGACAGCAGATGAGTGCGGTCTAGCCCCGTTGAGCACTTAAGAGACTGTGGCCTGAGGCGACCACGAGCAACTTCTGAATAGCGGTGTGAACATAGTTGGAATGGGAGCACTGGTGATGCAGGCCTTCTAATGGTCGCCAGTAATGTCTCTCCCAGTGCTGAGTTCGACCACACACAGCTGCTCAGTCCTGGCTGGCTGACTAACTGACTCATAACTGGCCCAGAGATTGCATGCCTGAGGCCTGAGTCATGGGACTGTGTCAGGAGAGGGCTTTAGGACCAGTCTCAGAGAGGGAGGAGCAGTGGGACACACTGTCACCTCCATTATTGTCACATCACCTCAGTTCCTGTCAGATCACCTCTATCACTTCCTAATGACCCGAGGACAAATCTCAAGTGATACACTATACTCCATACAGAGCGCTACCTTTGGCCAGAGACACATACGGCTCTAGTGACAAGGAATGCACTATATAGAGAATAATATGCCATTGGAGAGACGCCATATGTCATTCTAAAATCACCTCTGGCCTAAGTTGCAAGTTGCATGTGTAAGCTAATGTGGTCCTTCTGTGGCTCAGTTGGTAGAGCATGGCGCTTGTAACGCCAGGGTAGTGGGTTCGATTCCCGGGACCACCCATACGTAGAATGTATGCACACATGACTGTAAGTCGCTTTGGATAAAAGCGTCAGCTAAATGGCATATATTATTATTATTATATTATTATATTATTATTATTATTATTATATTATTATTATTATTATTATTATATTATTATTATTATTATATTATTATATTATTATTATTATTATTATATTATTATTATTATTATTATATTATTATTATTATTATATTATTATTATTATATTATTATTATTATAATGTGAGACTGCAGTGGGTGAAAGGAGTGAAACAAATAATGATGCTCCCCTGGGAACAATTTTGGACCTAAATTGACCCAGTTACATGAAGTTAATGTTTTACGTGTTCTTGCCTCGAACGAACTTGACGACTCTTGTTTTCCACCAACATTATTTCACTTAGATGTAGTCCTACTGGACACAGCAGTTTCCCAGAGATCTCAAACAGAGCCCAATGACTGTATTTTATCAGGGCAGAGCCTGATTCTAACACTTAAACACTCACAGCGCCAACTAACACTGAGCAAAACACAGCAGAAGGAGAAGTACAGGCCTATATTGACATAACAGAAGTCCCCAGACACCTGTCCGGTTCACCAGACACCAGGGAATGTGGCCTGTGTTAGGCTAGACCAGTGTGATGGAGTATGATGAATGAGCTTCCAGGTTAGTGATAAGGACCCAGGGTCTGACACGCTGGAGCCAGACTCAGTGCTTCGGACTGGGGGACAGGAGGCACCATGCCCTGCCTCAGAACCATGTGTGGAGTGTACAGCTCTCTGCTGCTGTCTGTCATCTGTAATCCAGAGTGGGGCAGCAGTTTACATCCTGATAATAATGTGCCTGGCTTCGGCCTTGCTAATGTACATGTACAGGATTTGTACAAATGGAATGCTCTGGAAACGAATACATTGACTGTATTTGGTGTGGCTCTGTGCACTGTACTGAATACAAGAAGCTTTACTGATATAGTGAAATGGAATAATAAGCCATGAGTGCTGTATCTGATATCATGAAAGGTATATTGAACCCTCTCTTCTGATCTCCCCTCCCTCAGCGCTCCAGTATCTGCCGGGCAGCCATCCATGCCGGGGTGATCCAAGCCGGCGGGGGCTACGTGGACGTCCTGGCCCTGGATAAGAAGAAGAGTTATGTTGGTGTCCTGAAGAACGGCATCCAGTCAGAGAGGTGGGTGCCTGCTCTTACCCTCCTCTTCCCCTGTAAAATACCCTTCCCTGCCCTCTCTCTACCCTTCCCTCGCACACCCTTCCCTCACACACCCCTCCCCTGTCAGACAGAGGTCTAGGGCTCAAGCACGGAAGCCATTGGCGCCAAGTCCATGTTTGGCACACAGGGGTGCAGGAGTAATGGTGTGGTTTGGTGTGCGGACGGCCCACACATGAACTCTTTGCTTACTTTACCCGGACATTCAATGGAGTGTGCAAAGTGCTGCATGGCCAAAATCAGCTGAGCTAGAGTACAGTGGAATCTAATGCTGAAATCAAGGGCCCCCTCACTGGGAGCCTCACCTTAACCTTAGTGTGAGTGAGGACATGGGCTGTCAGTGACAGGGAACGGTATGGTATTACAACCATGGCCATCAACAGTCAGCCCCCGGTGTGATAGAGACTGATCCAGAGGTTGACTTCTGTCCAAGTGACCCAGTAGTTAGGAAGTGGGGCGTACATGTAGCTGGTTGGGTGGACGGTTCTTTAATAAGGAGGAAATAATCACAGCCTATCCATTTACCCGGGGATGGAAAAGCTGTCGGCGGCTGACTCAGTGCTTCCCTCTGCAGATAATTGCAGCCAATCTGATGCCAATGGGACGGGCATCATCCTGTGATTACTGAGATTGGCAGGCCTTCAAGGCCTCTCCACTAATGAATTAATGCCAAAGCCGTCAGGCCCAGCACAGTAGTCAATGGTGGTTGTTGGAAAGATCACTCAGTCACTATAACAGCATGGCTAACAATGAGCCAGTGTTTGAGTCATGTTTCCAAGTACAATGAGCAACAGGCTGACTTGAATTGGAGCCACACACGATCAATGACAAAAATACATTTGGTCTACAAAACAACTGACTGACTTGACAGCAATATGGTTTATATTATTGTAGTTATCTTTAGATTTATGTCACTTTATCTTAGTAATGAGTTGAAAGGACACTGGTTAACTGTTTGAGTTCATGAATGAATTCTCGATGTAACCGTCTCTCTCACTTCTCATTTGCAGTAAGAGCAATCCAGAGGGTGGCTCGTTCCGTGTTTTTGCTGTGAGGGAGTGAGTCTCCTCCATCTCAGGGCCTCCCACTCATTGGTTCAAGGACTAACAGGGTCCCCCATCTGCTCTCAAGGGGCAGGAAGTGCCCACAGGTTTGATGCCATGGCAACTCCTCCCATCTGTCTCTGTCCCCCACTCTGGGAGGAAGCAGAACTTCCCATTGGACCAACAGACACTTCTCCCTCTTAGCTAATAAACAGTATCTGACTGCTCAAGTCGGTGGCTAAACATCACAAAGAACCCTTCTGTCTCCTACCCTTCTCACCTTTAAACCCCAGATGTGGATATTTTTGTAAGATACACAAACGTTAATGCAAAATGATGTGTAACATCAAAGACCAATAGAACAGCTGGTGCTGGAACTCTGCGTCTTGACATGTAGTTAGGTTTCAAATCAAATATGTCATATTTGTGTATATTTTATGTTCTTAATACAAAAGTGAATCATTGGTCTCCATGCACAGGAATGTATATTGATCACTGTATTTAATCATTCTGTACAGATTTAATTAATTCATTTTGTCCTTCTTAAATGGGTGTATATTGACAGTTTTATGTGTTTATAATGTATTTTGTAGCTTGTCTCTGCTTTCCTAACCCATTTATGCTTTCATCGTGGTCTTTACCTTTGGCGGATAGGCCATGGTGCTTGAGTTAGGAGAGGATCTGTGTTTGGCATGCTGGACGAGCTCACAGTGGACAGACAGGCAGACAGAGACAGACAGACTTAGGGATTGCGTAGGAAGGGAAGGGGAATGAGGAGGAGGAGGGGAAGGCAATACCTCCAAGGAAAAGAAACCTTTCCTGAATACAGCCTGTACGACTTCCAGTGTCAATAATGTTCAGACGATCTGGTTAAGGTACAAAAACATTGTAGCAATGTTCTGTCCACTGTGAGCTCAGGAAGGCAATGGGAGCTTGGTGTGGGCAGGGCTTTCAAAATGGTGGCATATCTGGCTTCATCTGAGGACATTCACAGATGAACGATGTTCTTGTTTGAAAAATGATTCTGTATTTATAATAGCTGACTGCTTTCTTCCCCCCCTTTCCTCTCTTGATGCCATGTGTTTTGATTGAATGAGAGAAATACTCCAAGATAGGTTGAATTTGTCCCCACTTAAGACAGTTGAATGTTGTAGGTTTTGTAGAAAGAGGGTCTTATACAGTCCAGTGTAAGAAAGGTGTGCCAGGTGTTCCTATCAGCAGGCTTAGCTTCAGTTAGGATTCATGACTAGGTAATGATTTGTAAATTACACAGAGGATGCAGAACATGGATCTGTTTAAACCACTCATACCCAGGAATGTAATAAATAGTTACTTATCCAGAAGGAAGGCACACAGAGGCAGAGGCAGGCTTCAGTTGGGGAATATCCTCTTAAATGCTGAGACTTTGTCATGAGAGGAGAGTAAATCTATGTAAATTTATGCTGGAGGTTTAGGGTCTCCTAAAGAAGGACATTAGGTATCCTCTATATATCCCTAGGCTAGACTGGACAGCAGTGTAGCCATTCTCTCTTTGTTTTAGTTTTCATATTTCTATGTTTTTTTTAGGCTACCTCAGTCTTATAGTACATGGGCAATCTTAACGGGAATGGTAATGGTTTGTACAGCTTTGGAAATGGAGTGTAATACTTTGATTAGTCTTTTCTGAACTGTTCTCTCTGCTGTAAAGCCTTCTTTCTAAATATATGTGTTGTGTTATTTTTGTTTGTTTGTCTAGTTTGTATGGTGTTTATAGGCATTGGATGGGGTTTTGTATTATTATTTTTTTTGTACAATTTGAAAATAATTAAAGTTTGAAATAGTTAGAATGTTTGTTTATTTTGTACACTGGATATAGTAGTATACAATGGCAACATTTGCCAAGGTAGTAGGAAGATGTTCCTACAGCAATTTAGCATAAGTACTGATTTCTCAACAATCCAACTACAGCAACACATATTGTACAGCAACACAGCTTGAGCCAGATCATATGACTGGAGCAGTCAGGTGACATGACAGGCATGCTGAGGTCCACAGCAGGCATGAATGGAATAGAGACCTGGGCCACCCAGGTTAGGCCGATTTATCTTTGGAACAACTTCCCTGACCACAGACACGATCTGAACTGGCCTTGGTCTGCCTCTGGTGGGTACAGACATGCAGGAATGGGGTGGAACAGATTCCCACTCAGTTAAAACAATCACTCATCCTTAGGAAGCACAGAAATGGTATGCTGATACTATAGTTCTGTACATCTGAGTTAGCACAGTACATAGATGGTATGCTGATACTATAGTTCTGTACATCTGAGTTAGCACAGTACATAGATGGTATGCTGATACTATAGTTCTGTACATCTGAGTTAGCACAGTACATAGATGGTATGCTGATACTATAGTTCTGTACATCTGAGTTAGCACAGTACATAGATGGTATGCTGATACTTTAGTTCTGTACATCTGAGTTAGCACAGTACATAGATGGTATGTTGATACTACAGTCCTGTACATTTGAGTTAGCACAGTAATGACACAAGTATGCTACTCAATAGATGTAAAATAATAACGTTAGACATTTCATCAGGGTTTCTTGCTCTTTGTACTTTGCAGCTTTCCACATTGAGAACAGACAAATGGAGACACATTGGAAATAAGGACTCATGGACCATTGGAAGAATGTCTAAGTTTGAGATACACTCTTTAAGCAGTGGTACATTCTGATTCTGTCATTTAGAAAGACATACAGTAGTAAGGACATGTGGTGTTACTTCAGCACACAAACCCAGACTGGGCCTTTGTTATTGACCTGATGTTGAGAGTAGAGAGCCATCTGAAAAACACCTCAGTCTAACACTGGCAAGAGGCTGTGTTTAATGAGAGAGAGAGAGAGAGAGAGAGAGGAGAGAAGAAAAAAGAGAGGGAGATCAGCAAGGGATGAACCCTGGCTGAAGCTCAGAGCTAGAAGCTAGGTCTGCTGATAAACAGCTGTTATAGGCCAGCCTGATGACTGTTTTACTCCCAGTGATGATGAAGATGGAGTGTCGCTCTCCACTCAACCTTTAACGACCCTCAAAGTGCAGAGAGAGAGGACCAAGTGTTATGCAGGTTTGTTCCAGTTTGCTCTTTCGACGCTCTTGGCCCACGCCACATCCCTTTGAATGTCATACAGATGCACGTTTTTCATTTCCTCCCTGCTATGTTGAAGCTGAGGCTCTGAACGGCTGTTTGTGTGTCTGTATGTGTGTCTGTTATCTCCAGAACACTATATCTTGGCATAACAACTCCAGCAGGCTCACCCATCCAGCAGCCAGCTGCTCCTCTCCATCTCCCTGTTTCTGCTTAAGGTGACCTTGCCGCGTGCTGCAGACTGTTTGGTTGGGTTACTGTAGTAGTGGGAAGCAGCAGGGGATGGATAAACAAATAGGCCTCACTTGTCTTGTAACCCAGCCATTAATGCACAACAAACAGCAGGGCCTTCAGTGGAGAACATGCAGCCTCAGCCCTTATCCTGCCCCACTGCAGCAGCAGCAGGAGCAACACACTGTATCGACCAGCTGCTGGAGAAGAGCCCTGTCTCCTCTGATGGGGTTTTGTTCTACGCACTGACCTCAGTGTGTGTGTGTGTTGGAGGGGATCTTAAAAGCAAGGTATCTGGCTGAAGTCCCTGTAGCTAGGACTTTGCACTCCTTACAATCATTTACAGTATGCTAGTGAGCAGCTGAATTTAACCTCCAGGGACTTTTGGTTGAAGATCTCTCTGCTGTTATTGGGTGCCATTTTCAACCACAATCTCAAAGACTACAGTCGGAGACTGTAATTCAGAGGGACTTTGTGCTTGCCTCGTTTTCCCCTGAAATTTGAGTGAAACGAAAGAGGACATGTTGCACAAATTACATTAAACAACTCATTAACCCTTTAATTCATACAGTAGATCCTTCTAAAACTGTGGTCTTTAAGTCAAGGCCTGGCAGCTCCATTTCCTTTCCATCCTTCTGATGTGCTTGACAATTCCTGCATCTCACCTTCACACATCGTTCAATAAACATCTGTGTGGGGGCTGGAAGTCATTTCTGAGGAAGGCAGTACAGTAATTACTGTAGTTAAGTCCTTTGGGGGAAGTGGCCGTAGCTGTGCGTCCTGGAGGAAGCACCGCGGGGCTTCCAGGATATGCTGCATGTTATCAACCTCCTGTTTGTTGGCTTAATTTAATGAGGCTTCACAGGCCAGGACTGCTGACCTACTAACATGGATCCCCTTTCTGGGGGCCTTGAACACCTCTGTAACATTCCACTGGACTGTGTGTTGTGTGTCCTGTGTCCACCACTCTCCTTGCTGCTTGGCCAACAGTCTACAGTTCATGATGAAAAACACTGTCCACTCTACTCAAACAGAGAGATGATCAACATGGTCATGTTCACAGTCAACAGTACCAGAGTTGGCGAAACCACTTGAACACTGACCTACAGCTATTAGCGTCTGCGTCCAAATGAATAAATGAATCTGTCGTTTATCGGCTGCTGACCCTTGGCTGGTTTACACTGTATGTTGGAAACATTCCTGCAGACCTCAAGGCTCCTCAAGATAAACACAACATTAATGAGATGTACAGGTTGTGGACAGCATCGATGTAAGCGCAGTAGAGGAAAATATCCTAATACATCATACAGTATTTCCCCAGGCCATGTGAGGAGATCCATCTGGGTTCTCTGGCTGTGGAGCCATGGATGGTGAGTTATTGCTGTATTTGCATCTGTTAGGGAGTTTTTGTTCAAACTAGGTTAACATAACACATATGCCCTGCACTCACTGGGGGAGGACCAGGATGTTAAGAAGACTGCACCAAAAGAAAAAGAGGACTCCAGTTTCAAACTAATATGACAGACTAGGTAAATCGAGTGTGTTTTTCCATCCGGGGGGATTGATAGTGATGCAGCATGTGCTCTGAAGGGACACATGGGTTCTACTGGGTTAGTGGTGTGGGAGGATGCAGGATAAAGGACTGGATTTTGATCCAAATGGAGCTATGTGCAAAGGTGGCTGATACTGCTGTGATGTTAGGGAGGATGCATGGCCTCATTGGCCTGCTGCTTAGAAACACTATGGGGTGATGTTTCCGAAATTCTAATACATCAATATTAAAAATCAATGTGCTTCCTTTAGCAAAGGTGTATGGATCGGCTAATGTTATTTATTCATTATAACTCCCAAAAAAGTCAGCAGGAGATGACGTGCAAGAGGGAGGACAAAGATCACGAGAAGGACCTATTTGACAAGTGTTTGAGGTGTGATCAGATTGATGGAGGAGGATGGTGCATCCCTGCCTTATCTACACAGTATCCTTAGTGGTCCTTCTGTGGCTCAGTTGGTAGAGCATGGCGCTTGTAACGCCAGGGTAGTGGGTTCGATTCCCGGGACCACCCATACGTAGAATGTATGCACACATGACTGTAAGTCGCTTTGGATAAAAGCGTCAGCTAAATGGCATATATTTTTTTAAATTTTTTTATCCCCTGGCAGCATATCAGAAGTCACTGCAAGAGGGTGCTTGGGTGAGGACATGAAGCTATGGTTAGGGTTATGGTTGAGCCGGGGTGAGGACATTAAGCTATGGTTATGGTTGAGCCGGGGTGAGGACATTAAGCTAGGGTTAGGGTTATGGTTGAGCCGGGGTGAGGACATTAAGCTAGGGTTAGGGTTATGGTTGAGCCGGGGTGAGGACATTAAGCTAGGGTTAGGGGTAGGCTTGGCCCCACAGGGTCCCATTCACCCAACCTTCTCACTCCTCACTGCTGTGGGGGTTGAGGTGTCAGGGGCCCCTAAATAACACGAGCGAAGGAAACCTGGGGTAGCCCCTGAGGGCTCTGGGGTGTAGAGTGGAGGCAGTAAATCACCTGCAATCTGTGAAAGTAATCACTGGAACACTACCCAAACACAACATGGTGTGGCAGCCAGCTCCAACACTGCAATGTGATCTGAGAATACAGTACAGTACAATACAGTTACATGAGCCAGAGACATCAGTGAACATATTCTACATTTTATACTGTACAGTGTATAATCCATCTTCATTTCTCTCCGGTTTATTCAGCCGGTCATGACCTTCTGATCAGGTGAAGACACGATAAACACAAACCTACCAACATGCACACACTCTGGTATTACCCTTAAGGTGGTGTCTATACTGTAGCGTGAAGGTTTGAACTGTGAAGGACTTCTGGCAAGTTGTCTTACACAATACAAATCATAATGCAACGTTTCAAATGCTTCCAAACTACTGCAAACTAACACAATTACACTTTGTTGTTTGACTGACTCATTCCTCCTTTATTTGTGTTTGATTCAGGCTCTTTATTGTTTCAGTATAAAAACAGTTCTCATTGATTCATTGACTAGGTCCCCCTGGGGAGTGGAGTAGAATACTGGCACAGGGCAAAGCTTCTCAGAGCAGAGAAACAAAGAGTGTCTTTCAAAGGGCTGATGGGGAATCTGTGGCAATGCTGCATACTACTTAGTTAGACAGACCGTTCTGACTGGAACATCAAGCCCACACTGTAGTAGGGACTAGAGACGTACAGTGAGCACCAAAAGTATTGGGACATTTTTTTATTGTAAATAAAAATAGAACTTGTTTCTAAACACTTCTACATTAATGTGGATACTACCATGATTACGGATAATCCTGAATGAATCGTGAATAATGATGAGAGAGAAAATGACAGACGCACAAATATCATACCCCCGCAAAAATGATGAAAGGTTAGCATGTCTATGGGTATGATATTTGTGTATCTTTCTCACTCATCATTATTCACGATTCATTCAGGATTATCCGTAATCATGGTAGTATCCACATTAATGTAGAAGTGTTTATAGACATATTATATTCTTATTTACAATAAAAGTGACTCCAAAATGACGCAATACATTATTTAGCATTTATTTCTATTGGGCACAAAATCATCTGAAACACAACCGAAACAAACAGCCAATGCATCCAACACATGTGTAGAGTCTCAAGCTTGATGTAGTCATTTTATGCTATGACTATGGGACCAAATACTCAACTTTTGAGTACTTTAATAAACATATAAGTGAATTTGTCCCGATACTTTTGGTCCCCTAAAATGATTGGACTATGTACAAAAAGTGCTGTAATTTCTAAACTGTTCACTCAATATGGATGAAAATACCCTCCAAGTAAAGCTGACAGTCTGCACTTTAACCTCATAGTCATTGTATAACTTCAAATCCAAAGTGCTGGAGTACAGAGCCCCCCACCAAAAATATGTCACTGTCCCAATACTTTTAGAGCTCACTGTATATGAGGATGAGGACTGAGCGATAAATTGTTCTGTTTTATCACACTGACAGCGAGCCCCCAACAGCCCCCAAGTTTATTTTTTCAGTGACGCACTTCCATGCTGGGAAGTGTCTTGAAGATTCACAGCCCAGTGATCAAACATGGGTGCCTGTGGATACATAGTTCAACCAATGAGCAGGGACTCACTGGTGCTAGCTTTGGAATCCTGAAATGTCTAGTAAAAATCGTAAATCCATGTTGTTTTTGAAAACAAACTTGTCAACCAGCAGTGATTTCATGTTGAGGAAGAGATGTGGATAGATTAATTTAAAAGTTTAGATTTGTGTGTAGTGTTGTGAAATGGTTAGATATCACTTGTTAAACTTTACTGCACTGTTGGGGCTAGAAACACAAGCATTTCGCTACACCCGCAATAACATCTGCTAAACATGTGTTTGTGACCAATAAAATGTGATTTGATCTGTGTCTGAGTGTGACTGACCAGAAACCTGCTGCGCCACCAGGTTGACTTATGGTTTTAAAAAATGACATTGCACAGTCACTAGAAGTCCTCTGATTGAATAGTGAGAACCGGGACTCATTCATGGAAACCACTTCTCTACAGATTTACATAATCAAATCAAACATGGGATCCTGTGGATGTTAGAATCAGTTAAATGTAACTAAATGTAACTAAATGTAATCGAAAATGTAATCTACGTCATCTCCAAAATCAATTATTTATAATGAGAGGGTCATAAACAATGACTAGTAATGCTGCATTCTCCAAGGTTAACATCTCACCTTTCTGGTAAAAATAGTTATAAATTGCTGAAGTGTAGTCATTCTCAGGACACAAGCTCAAGTACACAGTACAAATGATATTTTGTATTTCCTACTCAACAAAACTGTATGCATAAGGCTTGAAATGATTTTTATGCTTTCTAAACATAGTATAATCAAATTATAAAATGTCAAACTATAAGATTTCGCCTTCCTTATAACTGTAAAATACATGTTTATATGTTTATTGCTAGAGAAAATATCCAGATTGGAAAACATCTACAGGTTTCACATAATCAGTTGACTGTCATCCACACTGGGTCGTCTGATGAGTTGATGGTGTGTTTGGAGGAGGTATGTTACTTGTGTCTTTGGCTCTAGGAATATTTGGGAGCTAGCCATAGCCCAAGATGAGACCTGAGAGATGGGCTGTGACCACAGCAGCCCTCCCTAACATGGTTCTCCTCCTCCTTAAAGGACTCTCTCTCCTACCCATCACTGGCATATTTGGCTAATGAAGACTCTATGCATCAGTGTTGTATAACCATCCTCTCAGCTCAGTCTAAACAGTGTAGAGACTCACAGGGAGCATCTTTATCAAAAGCAAATCAAAGCGCACACTCATACACACACGTCATCACTGTGTTATTGTCTAACATCATACACAGGAGCTGATTCATGGTTAAGGCCCTGGGTAAATTGGTCAACTGCTGGTTTGTATATATTGATTGCTTATTGCTCTCCTCTATGAATCTGGCCTGTGCTGTAGCAGTATCATTTGTTGTTACTGGGATGCTCTGAGAGAAGCAGAAGGAATAGTGGAAAGTTAAGCAGGGGTAAACAAGGCTTTGAGGCAGTGTTATGGTGTGTTTAAACAACTCTGTGCTTTAGTGGAGATGAGCTGGGACAGCGCCAGAGGCTGAGAGGGTGACTAGCTGTTTGGGTGAGGAGGATGTAGCCTGTGAGAGGTACTGAGAGGTGGGACAGTCCTGACCCCAGCCTGGCCTACCAGATGGTCTCTCATCACTTGAGTCTTGTTTCCTGACAAGACTATAAACTCAATGATTAAAACAACACATAAACAGTTTCCTGATCCTGTTGAAACAAGCTCTCTGCTTATGACAATAGGTCCTAATTAAATAGAGTGGAGTACAATGACTCTACTACTGCTTGGACTGTAACTGTAATTACTGTACAGTAGTCATCCCTGCAAATAACACAAATTCGCAGGAGAGGCGACAGACGGGTGGTGTCGCGCACACCTGGAGCCCCTGGCACCACCGCCTGGCCTCGGGGCAGGCCTCGGAATCAGTTCCATGTGACGCTGTTCCGCTGTTTAGATAACGGGGGTGTCAAAGCAAAGGAGTGGAATTATGGGTCGAGGTGCAGGGCTGACTGATGATTCTGCTCATTGGTTTGGTGTGTAGGGGCTTGGTTTGCGGGGCGCACCTCAGCGGGGGGGTCGTTACTGTACCAGCTCAGGTCTGGTTCCAGTTATCTCCATGTGGGACTGGCTCTGGACTGGTAAACAATACTCTCCACAGACAGGTACCAGGCCTTAGAAAGTACCCTTGGCCCTCACAAAATCAATGATAAAATAAACATTTACATTTTAACCTGACTTTTTAGTCTCCAGCCTTGGTTTATAAATGCATTCGTGTTTCGAGGGACATTTCCATAAAGTGTGGCTGCGCTCATGACGCAGAGAAATCCCACATTTTTTCCAGGTGTCCATAGATGTGTTTTTCCAATTTTCCTAATGTAAGTCTACTATCTCTAGCGTGCTGGATGAGCTGGGCCCCTCAGAGCTGAGGACCTTGTGTCATGCAGAGTACAATATGAATTGGATCATGGAAGGATTGGTGATAAATTTTCCCATCTGGCACCCTCCCTCTGTCTCTGTGTCTACCAGATTTCCCTCAGGAGCTAAAAAAATGGGGTTGAAATGGGGAGATACATCTCCACAAGGTAAAACTCTCTGTGAAAAACAACCGCAAAGCCCCTTACCCCTCTCACATTCGGAGAAAAAACACCCCTTACTCTGAAACCACTATCCTCCCCTTATATCACCACCATGAATTCTGAGAGTACTCAATAAAAGTAATTGCATAAATGTGTTGTTTCCATTACGTTAGAGGATAGGCTTAGAGTGATAAAGTTTACATGGTTCTTATGTAACAGGTTGTGTTAAGATGTTGATGCAGCCCTTATGATGGGCTAACCCTCTGGAATGGCAGTGGGGACCATTATGTTCCTTTTTTTAAACCGGATCGTAAAATGTAACCCAATGTTTTCCACTCCAGATATGGGTTGTATATAAACACTACCTGTGGGGAAAGTAATATGTTTAGATCTACGTTAGACCTCAACCACACAGGGTATATGTTTCACTGTCCTCTCGTGGTAGATTAAATGTCAGTTGAAGGGGGCTGTGGATCCGTCTTCCAAGAAAATGAAGTCTCATCAGGCTCCCAGCTTTGATGTTCTGTTTTGGAGATCTCGTTGTTCTCTAAAGTTTTCTCCCATGCCAGCCAACCATTCCTGGGTTCTTTTATTTACCATACAAGGCAACATTTGAATTGTCCCTTGTAATTCATCCTTACATAGGAACACCAATTCAGAATAATGTATGAGGTACAGCACATACAGTACAGAGCAAGTCCCTCATGTATGTGGGCGGCAGGGTAGCCTAGTGGTTAGAGCATTGGACTAGCATCCGAAATGTTGCAAGTTCAAATCCCTGAGCTGACAAGTTACAAATCTGTCGTTCTGCCCCTTAGCAAGGCTGTCATTGAACATAAGAATTTGTTCTTAACTGACTTGCCTAGTTAAATAAATAAAAAATGGTTGATTACTATATTTTCTCATTGAATTAGATTTAAACATGTCTGAAGAGGACTCCCGGGTGGCGCAGTGGTTAAGGGCTGTGCCACCAGAGACTCTGGGTTCGCGACCGTGGGGCGACACACAATAGTGGCAGGCATAGTGTCGTCCAGGTTAGGGAGGGATTGGCTGGTTGGGATATCCTTGTCTCATCGTGCACCAGTGACTCCTGTGGCGGGCCGGGTGCAGTGCTAACCAAGGTTGCCAGGTGCACGGTGTTTCCTCCGACACATTGGTGCAGCTGGCTTCCGGGTTGGATGCGCGCTTTGTTAAGAAGCAGTGCGACTTGGTTGGGTTGTGTATCGGAGGACGCATGACTTTCAACCTTCCTCTCTCCCGAGCCCGTACGGGAGTTGTAGCGATGAGACAAGATAGTAGCTACTAACAATTGGATACCATGAAATTGGGGGTAAAATTCACCCACCCCCCAAAAAAAACATGTCTGAAGTGCCAGTATTGGCTCACATAGACAAGTACAGCCCTTTGCTTATCTGAGTCTGTGCATGTCAATACTCCTTTAAGGTCCAATGCATCCATTTTTATCTCAATATCAAATCATTTCTGGGTATAAATGAAGTATCTTACTGTGATTTTTTACAATTGAAATAATCAAAAAGAAACACAACTGGTTTCTTAGCAAAGAGCAATTTTCTCAAGCAAGTATTTTGCTAGAACTATCTGAGTGGGGAGGGGAAAATGGAAAATGTGCTGTTATTGGCAGAAAGGTTTGGAACTCTCTTTCTTATTGATTTCTTATCTAATTTACTGACTGGTGATGTCACCAGGCAGGCCAAAACTTCCTCCCACTAAAACAAGCTGAAATTTCAGGCGACCTTTTCTAACAGCTCTTACACTAAAAGGGCATTATCATCATTTTCACAATTTCGCAGTATTATTCCAACCTCATAGTGTGAATATATATATAAAACACAGGGACATTTTTTGACCGCACTGGGCCTTTAATACTCCATCTACACCTGCAATATGAATCATGTCTGTGTGATTTGAGGGTTGAAGTTCTGGCCAAACTAGCCTCAACTCATAACTTTAAATAATAGTAGGATAGGATATTTTATAGGTATAATCTTCTAAGAAAAAATTACCACTTTTATGTGTTGTCATCTAAGTGTTTATTGGACTAGAGCTTTTATAAATCATGTCATGTGTTTTAAAAAAAAATTTTTTACCGTGTGAACCAATGTTTATATACTTCGTCAGTCAGTTAAGACACTAACAGGCTGGTGTTGTATGTAATACTTTCCTAACGGTACCATGACAGATTTAGTTCCTTAGCCTTGTTGTCTCATTAACGTAGGCTCTCATGGGAATGTCCCCTTATCAGCTTGGCTTAAGGAAGCTGATGGTAATCAGCATCAGAATGGGAGCAGTGAGGCCACATTTCCCATATTACTCACTGAGGCCTGTGACGGTGATGCCTGCGGAGTGTTGGCATTAGCTGCCCATGCCAACACAAAATGTCAGTCAGTCTGGGTCCCGCTGTCCCGTGGTATTTTAGTTAGCTTTGTGATGGATGTGTTATATCAAGCTCTGAAAATCCTTACTCAGACCTTGTAGCAGGGTCCCTTCCTGCTATCCAGGGGTGGAGCTCTGGGAAAGGTTGGGTTCCCAGGCAGAGAGGGACAGACTGGGTGTGAGATGTGTTTTCCAGGCCCACTGGAGGCCTCGTCCCGGGAGCCTGGAGCTGCGGGACGATGGGAATGTGGGAGAGAGAGCGAGAGACCACCCTCTCTCCTGACTCTGGGCTAGCGGAGTGTTCCCATTCCTCTCTGTCTCTCTCCCTGAACCATTTACCATGCTATATGTCCCAAAGCCTTTACAAGAAAACTGCAGCTCAGATGATGTCCTTGTGGTTCACAGGAGAATATCACTGACGTGTCTGAAATGTCATGTTCTCATTGAGGTCTTACACTCTGACACATCTTCCCATCAGGGTGTACAGATTGTGATGAATGTATGTCATTTATACAGTTGCCTGTGCAATTATGTCTGATTATTGTATATGGACAATTTTGAGTTTTCATCACAAAGAAAATGTTTTCCCAACTGATTTTGGACTATATAGCGTATCTGGATCAAATTTAAAATGTGCACTGTTTTTGTTGCTAGAGCGAGCCAATACCAAAGTTATCATGGTATAAAACACAAACTGGATTTTTTTTCTATTTTTCCCAGACTGTAATTTACAATCACTAATCATGAAAGTGGTGGATGGCTTTATTTGCTCTACAGTACATAGTTATATATCAAATCAGCCCAAGACAACTGGAGCCTGAGGGGGAGGTGAAGAAACCCTTGTGTCTTTTGAGTCCGAACCATCAATTATTTTTTGGGTTGGTGTGGTTGACTTTGACGTCTGAGCCCACTCACTGATGGTGGTAGTGGTTGTCTTCTCTAGCCGTTGAGGAGTTGTAGTGGCAAGTCAGTGTTGAATCATTTTATATTTCCTAGGGAGAGAAAAACACGGACTGACACGAGTGCAGAGGCGTCACGGCGGACTGCTGACGTAGGTCAACAGCACAGGGGCTGGTGGCTTAGGCTGCTTGTGCTGCTTTGTTGCCACTACTACTGCAGCCAAGAGAGATGAGTGTTCCTGGAACAGACGGGTTCAGTTAGACAGACAGACAAAACAGAACTGTTACTGCTGAAGAGAGGTGCACATTCTGTTGCTCTGATTATGTGTCTACCGTCCTGGTACAGATCTATACACTCCAGATCTGGATAATACATTCTTACTGTTTGTCTCTTTTTTTCTTAAAAATAAAAAAAATCCCTTAATTTTCTTCTTCTCTGTCTCTCTCTCCACCTAATTCCCCCCCCCCTCCCCTGAGCCACTGATCAGACTTGATTTACTCAAGCCTCAACTCCCCTTTTCCAATTTCCTCTCTCCATAGTACTCTCTGAAAAAGCCCATAACTTAAGCATTGTCCACTCTTGCACATCATATCTCAGTGTCCGGAGGATGTTCTATGTGTCAGCTTTATATAATGACCCTCTGCCATAATAAGACAATATACAGCTCAGGACAGATAACATACACTGAGTGTACAAAACATTAGGAACACCTTCCTAATATTATGTTGCACCACGCATTTTGCCCCGAGAACAGCCTCAATTTGTCGGGGCATAGACTCTACAGTGTCGAAAGCGTTCCACAGGGATGCTGGCCCATGTTGACTCAAATGCTTCCTACAGTTGTGTCATGTTGGCTGCATGTCCTTTGGGTGGTGGACCATTCCTGATACACAGTGGAAAATGTTGAGCTTGATAAAACCCAGCAGCATTGCAGTTCTTGACACAAACCGGTGCACCTGGCTCCTACTACCATACCCTGTTCAAAAGCACTTAAATCTTTTGTCCTGCCCATTCACCCTCTGAATGGCACACATATACAATCCATGTCTCAAGTGTCTCAAGGCTTAAAAAGTATTCTTTAACCTGTCTCCTCCCCCGCTGGGGCGGCAGCGTAGCCTGGTGGTTAGAGCGTTGGACTAGTAACCGTAAGGTTGCGAGTTCAAACCCCCGAGCTGACAAGGTACAAATCTGTCGTTCTGCCCCTGAACAGGCAGTTAACCCACAGTTCCTAGGCCGTCATTGAAAATAAGAATGTGTTCTTAACTGACTTGCCTGGTTAAATAAAGGTAAAATAAAAATAAATAAAAATCTACACTGATTGAAGTGGATTTAACAAGTGAGTGACATCAATAAGGAATCATAGCTTTCACCTGGATTCACCTGGTCGTCTATGTCAGGGAAAGAGCAGGTGTTCATAATGTTTCGTACACTCAGTACGATCTAATATTTATCTTTTAGATTCATTTCTATTTCCTCGCCAAAGAACCATTTGGTTGAATAATGGTTGTTGGCTTGTGTGGCCTATAAACTAGGGTGAATGGGTTGATTGACTTCTATTGTTTCCAAATTGGAGCCAATATGTTCTATAAATCTGTATGAAATCTGGGTCGAAAAACTTCCCTTGTTCGCCGTAAAGAGCATATAGCTAAAGCAATTGTTGGTTTTGGCACATAAATGTACTGAATGTTAGTACCATATCAAATTCCTCTACCAAGTAGAAGAGTCTCATTAGTGATTCTGTCATAATATTTAGGTTGGCATTCACTAGCTGGCACAGCCACAAAGTCATCAAATCTGATTTTAAACATAAACTAAACCCTAACCTTAACCACACTGCTAACCTTATGCCTAACCATAACCTTAACCACACTGCTAACCTTATGCCTAACCTTAATTTAAGAATAAAAACTAATGTTTGTTGTGTTTTCATGAAATGTTGGAATATATAGTAAAGTCACTTATGACTTTGCAGCTGTCCCATCTAGTGGAAATCACTCAGCTCTGCTTCCAGGACAAGATTCATCCCAATAAACGTCAACCTGCATAAGACTCTTAACAGCTTGGGATGGCTTTGCCCCATCCAGGTAACATGTCCACTTAAACTTCTATTGATTCCTTAGAATGTTTTTTTCTACTTGTGTGGTCTGTAAACAAGGATAAATGGGTTGATTGACTTTCTTACCAATTGTAGCCAATGTATGTCCAATAAATCTCACAGAAATCTGGGTCATATGTCTTCCTATGTAGGGCAAACTAAGGAAATGGCACTGACAGATTTTGAACCCAAGAAGATGAGACCTTTCCTTCCCTTTATAAATCAAATGTTTTCACTTGCCAAGATGCTCCACCGGCTATTAACTGTAAAATAATCCAAATCTAATTGGACTAGTTCTGCTGTACTTTCATAAGGAAACAGAGACCTGCATGAGAAGACTACACTATTTAAGGTACTGTATTTCCACCTGGAATTCACTGGAAGCTGTTTCCTCTTGAAGGCACAGTTCTCTCCCCTGTGAGCTGCTCTGAGCCAAATGTGATCATCCTGCGTTGGCAGTGCTGGGTGCTGAGAAATGGTGGACAGTCGCCTGGCTAAATCAGGCCTTTCAACGAATCAGGCCTTTCTGCCAGTCTGGGTCAGGGGAGGGTTATAGCCAAAAGCTGAGGTTGACCAAGACACGATCTGATGCAGGGGGTGGTGTTTACATCTGACATGGTTATGGTATGGTAGGTCAAAGGAGGTTACAGATTCATGTTATTTATGCTACTCTTAAAAATACCTGAATATAGTGGAGCTGAAACAGAATCATTTGTCATATCTGTTTTCTTGTATGAAGGTTGTTGTTTTGTCATGCTCATACATATACATGAATGCAAATCACAGCTTAAAGTTTGCTACAAAAAAAGACATAAAGACCTAAATGAAAAAACATTAGTATTCCCCTTCTCCACCTTTCCAGGGACTAATTTGACCCTCCACTTCACTCCCAGTGAGACTCCACGTCTGGTATCCAGCTGTACTGTTAAAGAGGCCAAACCACACCGTTTGAATACTCTGCCATATTTCACAGTAAAGAAACTCCGGGGGCGCTGACCAAAACGGAATGCCTGTTTAGCTTGACGTAAACATACATGTTAATTGATTTTGGGAAAGATGAGTGTACATCGGAATACTTTATTCTACGTACTAAAGGGCACTTCTGCTCTATGTCCCATACAGAAAAGGCCATGTTTCCTTTCCTCTGAGTTCTCCACAGCTATACTGTATAGTACAGTACCTGCCATAGAGTGCTTTCCATGAGTGGAAAAACCCTGTGCAGTGTGTGGACGGAGGCCTGCTGTGAGGAGTAGAGCTCAGCCTGTGTGGGTTTGTCCCTGTGGACTGTCTATGTGATCAGGTGCACAGAGGGCTCCCCCCCTACAACACACCACACTGTCTCTCCTGCCAAGTGGCTGTCGCCGCACAACTAGACTCCCCTCTTTATACTGCATTTCCACAGGTCTCTCTCTCTCTGTGTTGGTGTGTGTGTTTGTGTGGTAGTTTGTACGTGCAGAGGCAGGGAGTGTTTGTGTGAGGCAGGGAGTGTTTGTGTGAGGCAGGGAGTGTTTGTGTGAGGTAAGGAGTGTTTGTGTGAGGCAGGGAGTGTTTGTGTGAGGCAGGGAGTGTTTGTGTGAGGCAGGGAGTGTTTGTGTGAGGCAGGGAGTGTTTGTGTGAGGCAGGGAGTGTTTGTGTGAGGCAGGGAGTGTTTGTGTGAGGCAGGGAGTGTTTGTGTGAGGCAGGGAGTGTTTGTGTGAGGCAGGGAGTGTTTGTGTGAGGTAGGGAGTGTTTGTGTGAGGCAGGGAGTGTTTGTGTGAGGCAGGGAGTGTTTGTGTGAGGCAGGGATTAACCCAGTACTGTTGATAAGAGATGGACTCAAGATTCAACTGGTTTACCTTAATCTGATCATGAAAATAAATTTGCAGTGTGACCTAAGAATAGTGGCATGACATCAGTGAATAAAGGTAATAGTAGGATACCTCCTCCACCACCACCATCTCCACCTCCACCACCATCTCCACCACCATCATCTCCACCACCACCACCACCACCCCCTTCACCTCCACTACCACCATCTCCAACTCCACCATCTCCACCACCACCACCACCACCACCACCACCACCACCCCCACCACCACCACCACCACCACCACCACCACCACCACCACCACCACCACCTTCACCTCCACCCCCATCTCCACCACCATCATCTCCACCACCACCACCACCACCACCACCCCCTTCACCTCCACTACCACCATCTCCACCACCACCATCTCCACCACCACCATCTCCACCACCACCCTTTCACCTCCACCCTCATCTTCATCACCACCCCTTCACCTCCACTACCACCATCTCCATCTCCACCTCCACCATCTCCACCACCACCCCTTCACCTCCACCCCCATCTTCACCACCACCCCCTTCACCTCCACCACCATCTCCACTACCACCCCCTTCACCTCCACCCCATCTTCACCACCACCCCCTTCACCTCCACTACCACCATCTCCACCTCCACCATCTCCACCACCACCACCACCCCCTTCACCTCCACCCCCATCTTCACCACCACCCCCTTCACCTCTACCACCATCTCCACCACCACCCTTTAACCTCCACCCCCATCTTCACCACCACCCCCTTCACCTCCACCACCATCTCCACTACCACCCCCCTCACCTCCACCCCATCTTCACCACCATTCCCTTCATCTCCACCCCCATCTTCACCACCACCCCCTTCACCTCCACCACCGTCTCCACCATCACCTCCTTCACCTCCACCCCATCTTCTTCACCACCCCCTTCACCTCCACCACCATCTCCACCACCACCTCCTTCACCTCCACCACCATCTCCACTACCACCCCCTTCATCTCCACCCCATCTTCACTACCACCCCCTTCACCTCCACTACCACCATCTCCACCTCCACCATCTCCACCACCACCACCACCACCACCACCACCACCACCACCACCACCACCCCCATCTTCACCACCACCCCCTTCACCTCCACCACCATCTACACCACCACCTCCTTCACCTCCACCACCATCTCCACTACCACCCCCTTCACCTCCACCCCATCTTCACCACCACCCCCTTCACCTCCACTACCACCATCTCCACCTCCACCACCACCACCACCACCACCACCACCACCACCACCACCACCCCTTCACCAACACCCCCACCTTCACCACCACCCCTTCACCTCCACCACCATCTCCACCACCACCTCCTTCACCTCCACCCCATCTTCTTCACCACCTCCTTCACCTCCACCACCATCTCCACTACCACCCCCTTCACCTCCACCCCATCTTCACCACCACCCCCTTCACCTCCACTACCACCATCTCCACCACCAACACCACCCCCACCACCACCACCACCACCACCACCACCACCCCCTTCACCAACACCCCCACCTTCACCACCACCCCCTTCACCTCCACCACCATCTCCACCACCACCTCCTTCACCTCCACCCCATCTTCTTCACCACCCCCTTCACCTCCACCACCATCTCCACCACCACCCCCTTCACCTCTACCATCATCTCCACCACCACAACCTACACCACCACCATCTACAACACCTCCACCACCACCAACACCACCTCCACCATCACCATAGCCACCACCATCACCTCCACCTCCACCTCCACCTCCACCACCATCTCCACTACCACCACCACCCCCTTCACCACCACCACCACCACCACCTCCATCACAACAGACTATCTATTGATAGAGTATTCAAGGACTGCCTTGTGGATGACATGATGATGCACTCTTAAAAAAAGATGCTATCTAGAAACCTAAAAGGGTTCTTTGCCTGTCCCTATAGGAAAACCCTTCTTGGTTCCAGGCAGAACTCTTTTGGGATCCACATAGTACCCTTTCCACAGATGGTTCTCCTATGGGGGCAGCCAAAGAACCCTTTTGGAACCCTTTTTTGAAGAGTATACAGTGCATTCATTGGTGAGATAAATAGCCTGTCTAAACTCAAACTTGCATTTGTATTCACATTTCGTTTTAGCCAAAGCAACAGCTAATTTTCCTGGGGTCCAGTGAAATTAAGGCAGTTTATACAATTTTAAAAACATTACAATACATTCACAACACATTGTGTTCCCTACAGTACTAAATCCATGTGTATGTATGTTGTGTGTGTGTGTGTGTGTGTGTGTGTGTGTGTGTGTGTGTGTGTGTGTGTGTGTGTGTGTGTGTGTGTGTGTGTGTGTGTGTGTGTGTGTGTGTGTGTGTGTGTGTGTGTGTGTGTGTGTATGTGTGTGTGTGTATGTGTGTGTGTGTGCGCGTGTGTGCGCGTGTGTCTGTGTCAATGTTTGTGTTGCTTCACAGTCTCTGCTGTTCCATAAGGTGTTTTTTAATTTGTTTTTTAATCTAATTTTACTGCTTGCGTCAGTTACTTGATGTGGAATAGAGTTCCATGTAGTCTTGTCTCTATGTAGTACTGTGTGCCTCCCATAGTCTGTTCTGGACATGGGGACTGTGAAGAGACCTCTTGTGGCATGTCTTGTGGGGTATGCAAGGGTGTCTGAGCTGTGTGCCAGTAGTTTAGACAGACAGCTCGGTGCATTCAACATGTCACTCACTACCTCTCATAAATAAAAGTAGTGATGAAGTCAATCTCTCCTCCACTTTCAGCCAGGAGAGATTGACATGCATATTATTAATATTAGCTCTCTGTGTACATCCAAGAGCCAGCCGTGCTGCCCTGTTCTGAGCCAATTGCAATTTTCCTAAGTCCTTTTTTGTGGCACCTGACCACACGACTGAACAGTAGTCCAGGTGCGACAAGACTAGGGCCTGTAGGACCTGCCTTGTTGATAGTTTTGATAAGAAGGCAGAGCATCGCTTTATTATAGACAGACTTTTTAGCTGCTACTGCATCAATATGTTTTGACCATGACAGTTTACAATCTAGTGTTACTCCAAGCAGTTTAGTCATCTCAACTTGCTCAATTTCCACGTTATTTATTACACAATTTAGTTGAGGTTTAGGGTTTAGTGAGTGTTTTGTTCCAAATACAATGCTTTTAGTTTTAGAAACATTTGTTGAAGAGTAGAAGAGTAAATAAGGAAGAGGTCTGAACACACATCCCTGCCCTCTCTGATTAAACACAGCTGCTTGCCACCGTGTCCCCATGTCACCTGTCCTAGTTTGGCTCTATGATGTTAACCCGGACAAACAAAAACTGGGACCGAGCCGAAATGCAGATTCCAGCAGCAGTCTTCATCTGATGCTAAACTGTGACGGACAGGTC
Organism: Oncorhynchus keta; assembly: GCF_023373465.1. Taxonomy (NCBI): domain Eukaryota; kingdom Metazoa; phylum Chordata; class Actinopteri; order Salmoniformes; family Salmonidae; genus Oncorhynchus; species Oncorhynchus keta. The sequence continues at coordinate 68,971,859 of NC_068434.1, read as the reverse complement.
AGTAATGCTCGTAAACAAAACAAAGATGCACTCAGTGCCCTTAGTGGCATCTCGCCACTGAGAGGTACTTATGCTCAACCATGGACAGAGGGTACTAGAGCCCCCCTCAAAGGCACAGGGGGACCTATAAAGGGGGGACAAAGCCCTCCATGGTGACTGATGTTGCCGCCCCGCTCTCCTATCCTTCCTCTAGACCCAGAGATGCGTATTAATGAGCGGGGATTACACTGAGGGGCCGGGGCCCAGACTGGTTCCCTCCTGTTTCCAACCACAATGGTGACCACTAAAACAGTGTTGCTCACTATACACAAGATCCCATTCACTATCTGCTTAATGACAGGTCCAAACCACTTTGACTGAAAGCATCTAATGCCTACAAAAGGCCTTGGTTTTATTGAAGTTTGGGTTTTAATGAATGTTTTATCTGCAATTACACAAGAGAGGAGGGGGAAATTCCCCTGTGAATTCTCAAACAATGTCTTTACAATGGGTAACCACTGACTCAGGGCTCAGTGATGGTGCTGTTGCTGTCGCGTCACCCTCTGCTGTTACTCAGAAATGAAACCATGACCCAAGAAACCACAACAAATCCCAATAGCAAGGAACGTGTCGTCTCCTTCAGTATTGCCTTTGGTTAAAGCAGGGAAAGGAAAAACATGAATACACGTGACAGAGTATATTATTATTTATTGTCAGTATTATCTATTATTATCATGCATCATTTGCCCACAATCCTCTAGTCTGTGCTCCATAATAGTGACATTTAGTCCCCTAATGGAATTACAAGCAATATTAAAGGAGCTCATTGTAGTTATAGTGTTTCTCAGTCAAGCTCGAGAACATTATAAAAGTCACCT